>NC_080788.1:142262092-142862092 GCF_028018385.1 Neofelis nebulosa
CATCCACCATGGTGAACACGTTCACAAGTTTGGATGGCTCACTTGAGTGCTCTTCTTTATCCTTTCTGAAGGGGATTGGCAAACCTCCTCGGGGCTAGCTGGGGTGTGTTCTAAAGGTTGTATGTATCTGTCCATCGGCAGAATTGGATCCCAGGCTTTCGTGTCTGCTCATGGCCATACATGGGCTTCCATTTTTGTAAAGTTGGGCCACACCCACCTAATGCTGAAGAAGGGAGGCTGCGGGAGCCGAGGCAACTGCCCACCACAGGCGAGCCACAGAGGGCGGACTCAGCACTGCCTCCTCCAAGCGGCTTTGCACGAAGTGATAAGTGTGATGTGGCCCACAGAAGCCCTTCAGAGAACCCCCTGAGGTCTGCGCTCTCCAATCCCCCTGTGTGTCCCCACTCAGATTCCTCTACAGACACGACTTGAGCAAACTGGAACCCTCCCCCCCCCCACCAACCTCATCCCCAGCACACTGGACACATCAGCCTGACATGTCTTTCCAATTAGGCCAGTCCTGAGCTGCAGAGAAACAGGAAACCACTCGCAACCTCAGACCCATCCAGACGCAGGAAACCGGGCAGAGACAGGGGCGGCCCCAGCAGCGGCATCAGCCCCGAGCCAGGGCACGACGCAGCCAGCCTCTGCCCGCCAGACACTGCCCACCCCTCCCGCTGCAGGCCAAGGGCCTTGCCTGAGGAGCAGAGCATTGCCCCACAGCTCTGTAGCTGGGAAATCTTGAGCACATTTCTCCGTCTCTCCAAAGCTCCCCAGAGACTCCTGCATGCACTGGGACCCCCCGCCTTCAAGAACACTGGTAGAGACAGACACCATGAGATGATGCTCGCAAAACATCAGCACAGCACTGGGCACATAGTGAGTGCTCGTTCGTGCCAAGGGATGGGCAGGGCCTTTACACAAGCCATCCCATCGGTGCCTTGCAGCTTCTCCAGTAGGGGAGTGTTGGGAGTCCCATTTGACAGATGGGAAAACTGGGCCAGGGTGTGTGTAAACTGTGATGGAAGGGCACATGGTTCAGAATCCCAAAGGGACACAGCCTCCAGTCTCAGCCCTGCCATTTGTGAGTTCGGGACTGGCCATGCGACTGTCCGGTCCACACCTGCCACGGGGTTGGAACGCATCATCTCCACGTCCAATCCTGTATCTTGCAGATGGTGCCCGTGGCCCTGCTGCACCACGGGCGCACCTGAGGTCCTGAGAGCTTACCCCACAGGCCTACCGCCCCACCCCGGCGTGACAAAGCTGACGTTTAGCTTTGCCGCAGATCTCTGTTGCTTCCCAAGCCTCACGCCTCCCGTTAACACATCCAGTAATCTCTCTGCGCAGCCTCTGGCAAAGGATGGCATACCTGTACCCCAGAACATTTATGTGGAGCGAAAACAAAATGCTGGAGTAGCCGGGGTCTGCCCTGAATCAGCATTTCCACGACAGACGGCTTAACGCCCCACCGAGCCTCGCGAGCCCCTCTCTGGCCCCTGAGGAGGCAGGGCCGTTCCTTGAAGATCCACACACAGCCATCCGTGTGTCCCAGCCCAAGACTCACAAGTTGGCAGTTTCTCAAAAACCTCAACATGGAATTGCCATACGATTCAGCAACTCCATGTCTAGGTAAACAACCAGAAGAATTAAAACCAGGGACTGAAGCATCTATAGACTTACAATGACAGCAGCACGACACATAACAGCCAAAACATGGGAGCAGCCCAGGAGTCCTTGGAGGGGTGGATGGATAAGCAAAGGGCGGTATATCCAGAGACAGAATATTATCCAGCCTCAACAGGGAAGGAGGTTCTGACACCTGCTACCACATGGGTGAACCTTGAGGACGTGATGCTGAGTGAAACAAGCCGGCCCCCAAAAGACAATCCCACTTATGTGAGACACCTAAAATTGGCAAATCCACACAGATAGGAAGTAGGATAGAGGTTAGCAGGGGCTGGGGGAGGGGAGAATGGGGAGTGAGTGTTTAATGGGGACAGGGCATGTGCCTGCAATGATGAGGTTCTAGAGATGGACGGTGGGAACGAACGCCCAACAATGGGAATATACTTGGTGTCACTATGCTGTGCCCCTGAAGAGGGTCAAACAGTAAATTTTATGCATATTTTAGCACAAAAAAATAGGAATAACAGGGCCCTCCTCCTCCTACAAGTTCAGTTCAGTGACTGCATGATTTGGCTGAGATCCCCCCAGATGGGGAGGCCACAGGAGGCTGCTGATTTTTCTCTTAGGGATCCTTCAGCAAAGCCTCATGATTCTGGGCCAAGCACCCTTCACCTCATCAGGCATAGTCCACGTGGATGGGTGTGTGGGGGTCCCACAGGAGCCAGGGTGCCAAGAAATGGGGCCATTTTTAGTAGGAGAAATGAGCTCTCTAACAAAGATAGACAGGGTGTTTCAGATCCTCTCAGGAGGTGGGGCGAAGGGTTAACGAGGAAAAGAAAGATCAACGTTTCGCCCTGAAATTTTACAGTCACAGATTTTAATGCAAAGAATCTGTTGAGCGTGAACACTGTAAATCTTTGATGAAAACTCATACAGCAAGTCAAATGCCTTCCACATTGTCTGCACTCCCAGGGATCACCCCCGGCCCCCTGCAGAAGGCTTGTTCGCTGCTCGGAGAAGGACTTCACGGGCCAGGCCTGGCCCTCCCCTGGCTCCTTTATTTTAGCTAACATTTTTTTTCTTTTACTGGGGGGGAAAACCCTGTACTAAAACAAACCAAAAAAAAAAAAAAAAAAACCTACCAAAACACCAAAGGTACCAAACCTGATGTGTTTAAACCCTGATGCGAAACAAACCCTTCCAAGCTAAGCATGATGCTCAGAACGAAGGACATCAACCTCTTCGCACAACCCACCTTGGCTCGCAGGAGATCATTTGCAAACACAGTGTGTGTGTGCCCATGTGCTCTCACTACAGCTTTCTGTCAGTTGGATTCTG
This sequence comes from Neofelis nebulosa, assembly GCF_028018385.1. Taxonomy (NCBI): domain Eukaryota; kingdom Metazoa; phylum Chordata; class Mammalia; order Carnivora; family Felidae; genus Neofelis; species Neofelis nebulosa. The sequence continues at coordinate 142,265,060 of NC_080788.1, forward strand.
GCTTCATTTCAAATCGCTATAAAAAGTGTTTAACGAAACTTCGGTCTTTGGCCTTCCCTTTAGGAATTGTGTCGTGCGTGTGTGTGCGCGCACGTGTGTGTGTGTGTGTGTGTCCACCACTCCCCACCCCAGCGCCCCAGCCTGACTTTCACACGCAAAATCCAAAGATCCAAGTCTTTCTCACAGCTGGACGGAACCAGGGCTCCCTAGTTCAGTATGCACTTCCGGAGGGAAACCAAGCCCCTGAGAGTTCATTAACTTGTCCAAGGTCATTTACAGAGCTCTTCTGCCTCCACATCCAGTGCCCCGGCCCCACACACCAAGCCTTTGCTCAGAGAGTGATCTGAGCCGGGGAACGAGGCCCAGGGAGTTGCCCACAGAGCCAGACGGGCTTGTCTACAATATTACACTGTTTAAGTGAAGGCACTTGAAATAGCAATTGTATCCCTCAGACTGTATCTCCTAGAAGTAAGTCAGCACCTCACTATGGCATGTGTTACAAAGCAAGGGATTGTTTCTCTCAATATTCCACTCCTGATTGTTTCACGGACATCCATTAATTTTTGAATCATAATACTCCCTTCATTGTTTCTAACCAGGGTCCTGTTCCGACTCTTGCACCCCCTATCCTCGTCGCATCATTTTTCTGTCATTATTTTCTTTTGAAAAAAAAAATCAATAAATCATTTGTGATTCCTGTAATTGAGACCACATGCCTATAGTGTGGAAATTCAACATTTACCTTAAACAGCAAATCTATTCTGTCAGATACGATGATGTGGGAATTGTCAGGGAAAGATAACGATCTTACTCCAGGCACACGCGTGTGTAAACACACACACACACACACACACACACAGGGCAGAAGTTGAAGCCAAAGTTTCCGAGAGAAGATGACCAGTGTGTTGTGACTTTCGCGGGCTCCCTGTGGGACACCGTGGGCAGCTCACGCTGTTGCACTAATTGTGTGGTTGAATGCGAGTTGTCTGGAATGGAAGCCTACCTAGTGGTCATCGGTGTGGCAGGAAGGGAATTGGGTTAGGGCTCGGGAAATCCCGGTGCTAGCCCACATCTTGCAATAACAATCATTAGGTGGCCATTTCTGCAGGCATGTCAGGTGACATTTTTACACATATATTTCCAAGAGCCCCCACAGACGCCCCCCCTCCATTTCATAGGGCAGAACCTGAGCTCAGAGGTGGTGCCCAGGGTCACCCGGCCGGGAGGTCGCTGGCATCAGCCTGCTCTATCCTCGTGCCAGTCTCGATGTTGGTACAATTGAGAGAACTCTTTTAAAATGGGAAGGTTGGACCAAAATGATTTTAACAGTGCTTTCCAGCTCAGAACTGTCCCGTGCTGCTTTGGGTCATGGCATCACGGCCTGAAATGGCCACAGTGCAATTACTCTGCACCCCAATACATCGTTGAGAGTGGGGTCTAAGGAAGCTTGGTTCACAGGCACCCCATGGCCCATGCTGAGCAACCAAGCTGTCATCAACGTAGCACAAAAATAGACCCAACTGCTCCTCTGCCCACATCCACAATCTGTGCACTATGACCTTGTAACACCTCCCATTTCCCGCCCTTGACTCCAGGTTGGTTGAAAGGACTTTTAAGCCTTCCATGTGGCCAGCGTGGGATTTCTCTCTTGTCTTCTCCTCCCCAGAGAAGAAGGACTATGGCTTCTTGACCTCCCTCTGCCCCACGTGACGCCAGCTCCTGACTGCTTGCTGGCTGTTGGGCTTTCTCCCTGAAACAAAGCCTCATTCTCGAGGCTGCCACCCAGGGGTCCCTCCTCTGGCCTCTGGGGTGGGTTAGACAATTTCCATCAGCACTCTTCCAAGGAGAAGAGCGTGATCCTGGCTTCACTTTCAGCAATCTAGACAGTTCCCTGCAGTGTCCTCACATGGCAACCCCATCCAAGCTTCTCACTACCCTCCTGGAGGTCCAGGGACTCTTTCTTAAACAGGACACCTAAAGCTGAGGGCAACTCTCATGAGAAATCTGACTTAAGCCAGGCATACAAGCCCATCACCTCCCTCATTCTAAGAATCATACTTCTGTTCATGCATCCAAAACTGCATTATCCCTCTTGACGTCCATGAAGGTACCATGGGAATTTTGTGTAGCCAATGCATCCTACACCTCCAAGATCCCCAGGAAAAATGTTTATTATGCTATTTCTCCCCCTTCCTCATCTGGGAAAGTTGTCTTTTCTTCTAGGGTTAGGGTTAGGGTTAGGTCAGAAACCTACTTCTGTTCTCTTAAAGAGGAGATAGCCCCGTTTTACAAGATGAGCATAAGGTTTGGAGCCACAGACCCAGGCTCGTGTCAAGACTCCAACCTTCATCACTGGTTGGGTGTTGGAGGGGTGGGCAGGTACCTTCTTGTCCACGCTGAGCTTCTATTTCATGATCTTGAAAGTAAGGACTGCAATGTTTCCAACAAACGCACAGAAGCATTTTTCAGAGAGGCGTGATGTTGACCCAAATGGCCCAAATCAGTGGAAATTACTATTTGTAACAGTACAAATAGTTATGAAAAAGAAAACAGTGAATCACAATGTATTTCACAGTGTCTCCGAATTCTGATGAATGGGGATCATTTAGATGCTTATCACAGCGTCCAGGAAATTCACAGTCCAGTTTCTTGTCCACCACATATTCCGTAACCTTGTCCACATTTGCAAGTGACTTATTGAAAGAACCTTTGAATCAGATAAGGAGGACGATGAAGCCGTCAGGACTCTATTGCATCTACGAACCAGCATCTGTCATGGAGAGTTTTTGAATTTTTTTTATCTCCCTAATTTTACCATCACTGTGTCCATATTTCTCCATCATGGCTGCATAATTAAAAATCAAAGTAAAATATTTAGCTCTTAAAATTCCTTAAGGCTGTCACTTTATCGCCTTCCTACTCAGCTCCCCCACCAGCAACTTCAAACAAGTGCAATCTTTCCATCACTTCCCCCTCCCCAAATCTCAACTCGACTCCCTCTGCTTGGCCTGCCCTCTTTGTTGGAACATGTTCAATTCCTATTGTCTGGAAGATAGGGCATTTTTTAAAGTTGCTTTGTTAATAAAATGCCTCAGTTTAAAAAGTTTGCTCAGCAGCGTGTGTCTCTTAATATGTGTCAACTTCTGTTTGGATCAATTGACGTGGGATGCTATATTAATTATTCATTTTTGCAGAATGGAAATTAATTATTGTGCATGAGATTCTAAACACATATGGCAACAGTGCCTGCTGGACGGGCCCCCCTGCCAGGATTTCAGAGACTCAGATTCAGAGGTAATATGTTGTTTTGCAAAGCCAAGACCTCCTAAGGATTCCAAGATACAAGAATTGAAAAACTGACATGTTTCTGTCCGTGATCCAAATCCTGCCCTCCGTGGATGCACCCCTGACTTCCCTGCCATGTCTTCCAGAATCCTTGCCGATAAGGGGCCGTATGTGAGCCTTTCACTTTAGCTACAAACACCTAAAGCCTTAGCTCTTTGTCCTTACCTCCAAATTTGTGTTCCTGCAACATGGGTGCCACCAGCCTCTTTGCCCTGAATCCTTCCAGATGAGTCCTCCTGGGGGGATTGAACAGGTCTGGAGTGTTCCCTTTGCACACCCTCCTACCTCTGTCATTTCGTTTTTCACATTGTCATGGGATTGGTCATCTGGTCAACTATCTCATCATTTGGTGAGAACTTTGCGGGTAAGAATTAAATCACATTCCGTCTTACAGCCCCTCATTGCCCACTGAAGATGAGTAGCTTGTTGGAGCATGTAAGTGGCTCAGTCAGTCAAGTGTCCAACTCTTGCTTTCAGCTCAGGTCATGATCTCACAGTTCAAGCCCACGTCAGGCTCTGCGTTGACAGCTGGAAGCCTTTTTGGGATTCTGTCTCTCTTCCTCTCTCTCTGCCCCTCCCTTCCCCTGCTCACTGCCTTTATCTCTCAATAAATAAATTTTTTTAAATGTTTTTTAAAAGATGAATATCTTATTAAATTGAGTTGGACCTATTAGTTTCACGGCAGAGGGAGTGGGGGAGCTCACAGAGATATCTATCCCCACTGAGGAAAATGAAGAAGGAAGTCAATCGCTGGTAGAATAGAGGGCAGGGTACACGTCTCACTACAGAAAGAAGTTTCTGGAAGCTCTGGATATATAAAGAGCATGGGCAGCTCTGGAGTCAGCAGTGGATAAGCACCTTGCTCAAGGCCATGCCATGAATCAATGGTGGGAAAAGGTGTCAGTCTGCTCAGTGTTCAGGGCTCCTCCCTCCCAACCAGAGGCCCTAAGTCTCCTCACACATCCCTCATCTTGGTGCCTGCACTCACCCTCTGGAGTCCCCATGGAGGTGGCCTGGCCTCCTGCCCTTCGAGTCCTTCCAGGACACCCTTGACCTCAACACAGAAAGCCACCTCTCCATTCTTCTGAAGGCCCCTTCCCACTTCTTTATTTTCTTGGAAGTCCCACAGTGGGTGGAGTAAAGTAACACCCTTCCATCCCGGGAGAGCGCTGTTCTCCAGGAGGCTCTCTGATGTGTTGCCCTGAGTTCAAATTCTAGGCAGGCCACTCTCTGGCTTTTTAACCTGAAACGAATCACATCCTCTTTCAGACCCTCAGTTCTCTCCTTCTATAAAACAAGGACAATAAAACATAAAACACACTCATCTGGAAGTGAAGGCGAAGGGATATTTTCAACACGTACTCACTGCTTCACAAATGCTAGCTGAGGGCCTGATTTCCTTTCTTTCCCAAAGCTGGAAATAAGCAGACGCACACTTTGAACACTTTGTCTCTCCAGGGGAACTGGAGAGTTCTTAGGTGTGGGAGGGAGAGAGAGGCTACAGACAGACAGCTACCCTGAATGTGGGTTTATACCCGCCACGGATACAGAAGTGAGACACAATGGAAAGAAAAATGGACTAAAATGCTTTAAAAAGTAACCTCTAGACTTTACCCAGTCACCTCCTGAGTGTTCATTCTCGTCCTCAGTTTTCCTATCTATGGAAGAGAAATGTTGGTCTGTCTCAGATCCCTTCTAGGTATGAGATGCTGAGTTTCAGTGTCAGCTGGAGAAACTCTCACCATAATTCACTGGGCTACGGCTGGTAGGTAGGTACCATGTACTGAGACCTTATTGTGTTCCAGATGTGGTGCCCTTGCTGGCCATTGCTGATGACTGGTATGGGCCAAGCGCCATTCACACATGTCACGTGGGCTCTCTTGTTTGATCCTCCACGATCCTACCAAAGAGGAGACCATCCTTCTTGCACGTGTCAGAAAGATGAAGCACAAACTGGCTGAGAGATCCACCCAAGATGGCTCATCTCCTGGTTGACTTGGGCTTTGGCCCCTTGGTCTGTAAGCTCATGCTCTTGACTTCCTCCTGTGTGGTCCCTCCCAGGGGCACCTCAGGAAACCTCCCCATCCCCTACATCAGTGAGCACTAGGAAGGTCTCAGGGAAGGCATCTCAGACGATGTTAATGATTGAGAAGGGGCTGTCCAGGCAGAGAGTGACCCAAGGAAATGCCATGAAGAGGTCGTACAGCTCAGAGTGTGGTTCTAGAGCCTATCCCTGAGCCTGAGCCCTCATGATGCCACTTGCCAACTGTGTGATCTTACCCTCCCCATGCCAGTTTCCTTGTCCGTATAACAGAGACAACAATACTTCTTACTTTTGTGGGGTTGCTATAAAAGTGAAATGACCAAGCACTCAAGAAGCACTTAGAATAAGATGTGGCACACAGGAGTGAATAGACGCTTCCTGTCACTGCTGTAGTTCTGGGTTAGCAGGAAAGGAAGGAGCATGAGGAGGCAGAGCTGCACGTGGGTCCTGAGAAGCAGCAGATATTTGGTTTTGGTGAGGGGTGATGCGGGGGACAGGAGTTGACAAGAGGCGGAGCTGAGAAGAAGACCTGAGGCAGACATCAGAGGGTCCCAGGTTCCAAGGCCAAGAGTACGAGCCAAGGGAAGTTCTCAGCAAGTGTTCGGCAAGCAGAGGTAGGATATGCTTTAACCCACAGTCTTACATCTCATAGACACACACCTTTAGTTCTTACTTCTCCATAATCTTCGCACTCCAGCTTTGACCTTGACCTCAGTGGATGCACAGACAGAACCTAATCTTATTTAATAACCAGGACATCTTTGTCATGAGATAATGCCATGCCTTCCCCCAGAGGCTGTTCATCTCTGAGATAACCCCGGCATTGCCCTCGTTCTCATAAACATGGTGTCAAGGCTCCTCTCTGCCCGTGCCCCCCTCTCTCCCTCCCCACCCCTCCCTCCCTCTCCCTTTCCCTCTCTCTCTCTCTCTCTCTCTCTCTGCCCTCACCACCACCCACCACCAATGAAGCACCAATTTCCCTCCACCTCTCTTAGGATATGAACATGGGGAAAAAATATGAGTGGTTCTAAACAAAGGTTATCTCTATCATGAGAAAATATAGGACAGTTATTTTTAAATCAGATGCATAGAGAGGGGAAGAGGGTGATCATGAGAGCTCACCTGGTTGATTCAGTATCAAAGGTGGACTAGAGTTTCCTGATGGCCATGACAAAAAGAAAAATACAATAATTAACACTTCGTATTATTAGACTCAATATGTATATGCAGGAAGCTGTGGGGAGGTGGGGGACCAAGATACTCCAAGATACTCCAGATGCTAAATCATGGAAGATACTGCCCACGCAGAGGCATGGGGTAATGAGTTAAACAATGTGCCTTCAGCAGATTTTTTTATGAGCTCTTTTATTTTGGAGTAATCTTAGATTTATAGGAAGTTTGCAAAGATAGGGTAGAGAACCCCTACATACTCTCACCCAGTACCCCCTATTGTTAATATCTCACATTACCCTGGTGTATTTGCCAAAACTAAGAACGAACTGACATCAATACATTAATATTTGGTAAGCTTCACACTTTACCTGGATTTCATCAGTTTTCCCATTAATGTCCTCTTACTGATTCAAGGCACTGCACTACGTGTGGTTGTCACATCTCTCCAGGCTTTTCCAGTCTGCCAGTTTCTCAGCATTTCTTTGTTTTTGATGACCTTGACATTCTTTTTAAATTTTTTTTTTTCAACATTTTTTATTTATTTTTGGGACAGAGAGAGACAGAGCATGAACGGGGGAGGGGCAGAGAGAGAGGGAGACACAGAATCGGAAACAGGCTCCAGGCTCCGAGCCATCAGCCCAGAGCCTGACGCGGGGCTCGAACTCACGGACCGCGAGATCGTGACCTGGCTGAAGTCGGACGCTTAACCGACTGCGCCACCCAGGCGCCCCGATGACCTTGACATTCTTGAAGAGTACAGACCAGGAACCTTGTAGAACATCCCCCAGTAAGGTTTGTCTGATGCTCTTCTCATGATTGGGCTGGGATATTGGCATTTGGGAAATAATGCCACAACAATTAAGCACCTTGTCAGGTCAATTAAGCATCATGGTCAGGAGGTTCATGATATCCACATAACTTTATTACAAAAGCAGAAAAGCATTCAATTCATCCTTTTATTTATTTTTTTTAAGATTTTGTTTTGTTTTTAAGTAATCCCTGCACCAATGTGGGCCTCTACACTTACAACCCCAAGATCAAGACTCTCATGTTCCACCAACTGAGCCAGTGGGGGGGGCCTCTGTTTATTTTTTAAATGGATGGCCAATGGTCCATGGAAGATGATTTGTGTTTGTTAAATCAGAAAACATGGTTTCAAGGGTCAATGCCTAAGAGCTTTCCAGAGTTCTATTGTTAACAGTACTGATAAATTCTTTTTATCAAAGTTTGAGAGCAATGTTCCTCCAGAAGATTAAACTTTTCATTGTAGGTAATTCAGAGTCTGCTGAGTAGGAAGGTATGGGAAGGCTGCTTATACTCGTTGACGATAAGACTGGGTACAAGAGCAGAAGTCCACTGCAGTGCCTAACCACATCACCCAGTAACAGGGTTGAAGGCAGAATTCCTGAATATATGGTACACTCTCCTATTAATGTAGAAGGTGCAAGCTGAGTCCCAAAAGTCATTGATTGCATTGTGATTAAAGCTAATGACATACTTTAGGCCAAGGGAAGTTTAGTATCTCTGAAAGCATTGATGATCTTAGTTTTAGAATTCCATGTGTTTCCTGAACACTGAGGAGCAAGCATGTTTTTGTCTGTAAAAGTCAAAGTCTTGCGAAGTTCATTAGTAAGAGTCCCCGGGAAATGTGTGCCTGTCTTGTCAATGGAAAAATGAATTCAATTTTCCCATACCAGAAACAAATCAAACAAATTTTTCACTACCAATCAGAGTCTTCCAGCTGAAAAAAAAAAAAAAAAAAAAAAGCCTCACAGTATCCTGAGAATAAGCAAACAGTGACCAAAAGATACTTAATGCCCAATTGTCACAGTGAAGAGGTTTGGGGATATTCAAAGGAGCTTCAAGGCTTTGATTCCTGCCCACATCCCATCTTTACAGTCTTGCCAGGATTATGTTGTTGGCAAGTAAGTTACACGCTGGAAACATCCTTGGCATTACTCTTAAAATTACCCAGCCAATGACGATTCAACATCATGGCCAATTTAAGTATATTATTATGGACAGAATAATAAAGCATTTTTCCAACTCCAAAAGATTTTGTAAGACTGGACCACAGTTTTGTAAGCACCACAATTATCTTCAGTCAGTAGCCATTCTGACCTCTCCATTGTTTTGTTTTGTTTTTTTCTCTAAATCAGAGGCTTATCTTTGACAATTAATGCTGGCCTCTTTGAGTTGTTTCAAGGTTTTTCTTCTTTGAATGGTATGGGAAACAGGTTATGTTTTTGTTAGATGCAAATTTCTCTTAAAACAACGAAAATTCACTTTTTATTGTATTTCTGTTTTATCAGAAGTGTCTGGGTATTGAATCTGATCAATCTTTAACAGTCAATACTCTGTTTTACAAACCCTCATCCCATCTTTCTGTCTATGGGTTGTTGTTTTTTTTCTGTCTTTGTTTTGGTCTTTTGTTCTGTTTGCTTTTAATAATACAAAAATGTATCTTTCCCCTGTTTAGTTAATGTTTGCCTTGTTGGGTCCACTAGGATGCTCTAGTCTGTCTCCATCTTCCTGGATTCTTTCAGCCAGTACTTTTCCTTTCTCCCAACCCTGGTTTTCTTCCCAAATTCCTCCCTGTGCTTGTTCACACAGGTGATCAAATTATTGAAGAGCACCATGCTGAGGACTGAGTCCCAGGCTCTAAGAAAGATCTAGAACTTTGAACTTTGTTTTGGACCCACTGATGGCCAAAGGATATGGTAGGAAGAGAATATCTCTTCCATATCACACCCTTTGCTTTGCTTGAGTTTGTTTCCCTTGACTGCCCAAAATGGTGCAATCCAGCACCAAACATCAGTAACAATGGCTACAGACAGAAGTGCATAACTATCAACACAGACCCGAAATCATTTTTCTTAGCCTTAGTGTTATGAATGAATTTGTACCTGAGTTTTTGGTTTTGAAGAATTCCATTCCTCCTACAAACATTTATTGAATAACTGTTTTGGGTCAAAATTGTCTTCTTTTTCTTTAATTAATTTACAACTTAGAATCAGAAACATCTTCAGCGGGGAAAGTGGGAGGGAACCTTCAGCCTCAAGCGTTTGGGTAAAGATGGGCCTTGGAGTGAGGGATCTGTGTGTAGCTTCAATGCTATCCTCTGCTCTCTGGGAATAATCTGGAAACTCTTGTCCACTCACTTGGGAAGGGCACGACCTGATGGTATCTAAAGTATTTTTTAGTTCTGGCAGTCTAAGTGGGGAGGACTTGGGGAAAGAGATGAAGACAGAGGGAGAGAGAGAGAGAGAGAGCGAGCAGTCTTTTTTTTTTTAATTTTTTTTTAAGTTTACTTATTTTTGGGACAGAGAGAGACAGAGCATGAATGGGGGAGGGGCAGAGAGAGGAGACACAGAATCCGAAACAGGCTCCTGGCTCCGAGCTGTCAGCACAGAGCCTGACGCGGGGCTTGAACTCACGAACCGTGAGATCATGACCTGAGCTGAAGTCGGACGCTTAACCGAGCGAGCCACCCAGGGGCCCCAAGAGAGAGAGCAGTCTTAACAGTAGGCTAGGCCCTTTGTTTGTTACCTAATCTTGTTCTCCAAATTGCTGAATTGCCATCCACATTTCACAGGAAAGGGGACTGAGGTCGTGAAGTATGCTGTGACAGTTTCATAGTTAGAACAGGACAGGGTTTATCCATGTTCAGGAAACTCCTTCCATTGCAAAATATTTTTTTCCTTGCTCATTTTAATGCTATTTCTCTTATTCCATTTAGTGAAAAATGTACTCAGGTGTCAGAGAGATGAAAGCCTTTCTGAAAGCAGCTTCCATTATGAAATTACTGAAAAAGATGTCATATCTACTCTTCTGCAAATCCAACTGCCCCTGTAGCACTTACATCCTTAATGGGAAAATGTAAAGGTCCTGAAAACAGGTGTGCCTTGGCAGGTCCAGATCCGTGGGTTTACAGGTTCAAAGGCTAGGGCCAAAGGCATTCATCGGTTGACCTGGCTCACAGGTGTTCCCTGGGGGGAGTGGAGTTAGAGATTTGACAGAAAAAAAAAAAACAGTGATATGATAGTCTAGTTATTAAACATGACATATAGGAAAAAGCCTGACATTGATCTGAATGCTGAATAATTTCTCAGGCATGGTCCCTAAACTTGATGGGTTTACATGTGGAAAGACTGGGGAAGAGAAAAACCATGGAAGGAAACACAGAAGATGTTGATATCACCTGGATGATTCATCCCCTGCTCATGCTCTGTCTCTCTGTCTCTCAATAATAAATAAACATTAAAAAAATTTTTTTAAAAATTGCATTTGGATGTTAAATGCATGATTTGGCCACTGGTCATCGTGAGTGTTGTGTTGCCCAAGTGGTATGAAAAACAATGTTCCAGTTCATAGAGGGCATGGGCACACACACACACACACACACACACACACATGCACACATACACTGTAAACTTCCAAGATATTTACCATTAAAAATGTAAGAAGTCCGTCAAAATTACTTCCTAAACATAAGAGTAGGAGTTTACCACCAACATACCGCAGAAATGTATCAACGATGTACTTAATGAATTGAGAAGAGAAAGTGTGCACCAGTGAGGTCTGAAGTACAAGACCGGAAAGAGAACAGCAAGTTCACTCGAGCTCCAGCTTCATTCAACAATAGCAAGGCTAATGTACATAACTAAAGTCATAGAACTAAATTTCAGGAAAACAGGAGAATACATATAGGAGCCCCTCCCCACCTGGGGCTGTTACCTCTCTGAATACCTTCTTGGTATGAAGACTGGAAGTTAAGAGGCTCAAGAGTTTCCGGGGAAACAAAAGAACACTCAAAAGTCAGCCATGAGTTGAGGCACCTGGGCGGCTCAGTCAGTTAAGCGTCCGACTTTGGCTCAGGTCATGATCTCGCAGTTCGTGAGTTTGAGCCCCGCGTCCGGCTCTGTGCTGACAGCTCAGAGCCTGGAGCCTGCTTCGGATTCTGTGTCTCCCTCTCTCTCTTCCCCTTCCCCACTCGTTCTCCCTCAAAAATAAATAAGCATTAAAAAAATATTAGTCATGAGCTGCAGGAAACCTTTGTACATATTTTTGTGTTTCCTGAAATAAATGCATTCTACAGATGAGCATAATACATCCAATACAGAAAACAGCAACACGGTTTTCATTACTGAAAGCAGTCACAACTGATACTTTATAAGGAATTTTCATGCAGTGCAAGCCCCGTGAAGGCAGCAAGGACTTGGTCTTGTTCATGCCTGTGTCCCAGCTCCTAGCAGGGACTTAGCAAAGTGGGTGCTAGAGAGATACTTGTGGATTAATATATGTAGAATACGTATCAGCTTTGAACTTTCCTAAGGAGGCACATGCATCTCCTAGGGTGTTCTGGGCAGAAGCTCACTCTGGTCCAATGTGTTGGCATTTCCTTTGACTCACTAACTCAAATAAAGTGGTGTTTCCTTTTAAACTGATTCATCTGGCAAGAAAAACCATTCAGGTGCCAAGGAAGGAGCTGAGTCACAGAGCCCTTCCACTGAAAAGGAGAAGAACATGCTTGTGTTTTCTGTCCAACAGACATTGAAGACCTGTCAATATTTCTTCTCCTTTCTCCTGCTTTTTCTATGTCTCCTTTCTCCTGCTTTTTTCTATGATACCTCTTGGCCTCCCGGCGATCAGAACGGTGCCCATGTGCACAAGAGAAAGGCCTGGGGGCCAGCCTGTCTGACACTTGAGTATGTGAATCTGTAGAAATATGCTCCCTGTTGCTTCCCCCACATGGTCCTTCTGCCCAAGATGTTGAGCACCGTCAACAAGGCTGGCCAGGGATGGCTTTGTGAGCGTGCGTGTGGCACATGGAGGTAGGTCCCTGTGCTTAGAAGGGCCCCGCACTGGGTTTAGTGTTCTCCATTTTTGCACAAGTGCCCCCACCTTTTCATCTGTCACCGGACTCAGCAAATTATGTAGCAGGTCCTGTGCCTGTCACCGTTCTTGGCCCAAAGACGGATTGAGCCCGGTGGCTTCTCTCAAAGACCCCACAGTGTAGTCTGGGCCTCAGACATATGAACTCAGACTACAGATACTGCACTAAAACCCTCCCCTCCTTCTTTATTCCCCTCACTTGGTCCTGCAGATGCTATTTCTTTGATGTCCCCTCCCACCCCCTCCTTATGGCCACTGACTCAGGTCACATGTCCTCAGGTCACAGCAGGCAGGCCTTACCCAGCTCTCTAAGCTGGTCATCTCATTTCCAGGCCCACCTGCTTACCGTTACCCCAAGCAAGCGTGGGCTCTTGACTTTCCTGGCCTCACACATGCAGTTCCTGCTGCTTGGATTAACCCCTCCAACCCCAAAGTCACACCCCTCCCCCTTTGGGACCTTCAGGTGTCATCTCAGTGACCCGTTTTCTCTAGGACGCCACCCCTGCCCCCCCACTGTCTGTTGGAATTGCCCCTTTGTGTTCTCCCACCGTGCCTTCTGCTTTCCCGGCTTCACGGTACTACCGTTTCCCGTACGGGGGGGGCGGGGGGGAGGGGGGCTCGGTGCCTGTGTTGGTCCTCCCCTCCAGACCCTGAACTTCTGCATATGGGGACTTGTCGTGTGAAGGCGCCTGGCCAGGGGGGGTGGCGGGGAGGTGACTTATGGGAGGGCTTCAGTCATCCTGCAGCAAAGGGGTGAGCAGGGCTCTTTGGCAGGTCCCCGGTGCACATGCCATAACAAGAGAGAGAACCACACGGGAACCTCACGGGGATGCGCTTTGCTTTGAGCTCTGGTCATTAGCTGACCCTTATTTACCCCAGAGGAAAGCCATCTTTGTAGACCTTCCTGTATCTCTCAGCATCGCGATTTCCCCGCCTGTGCCCCATCATGGAGCCCGATTTTTCTCCACACCCTTCCCACTGCTGCGTGTGAGCCCGGACCCCTCACTCCCGTCTTGGCCACACGCAGGCTCTTTGGCCTTGTTTTTCCCCAAGGGAAGGCTGGCTTCTGAAGCAAGGACCTCCTCTGTCTTCTGTATAACCCAGCGTACACTTTGAAAGCTCTCAGAAATGCCATCAATTATAATAATAGTGACACTTTGTACTTTTATAGCCTCTTTCATCAGAAGATCTCTGAGCACTTAGAAAATATTATCTCATTAATCCTCACAACACTCTCGTGAGACAGCTGGCAGGTAAGCCTCTCCCGGTTTATCAAGAAGGGGAATGAAGACAGAAAGATAGTGCTCAGAGAAGGGACCAGATCAAACAACGAGAGGAAAGCACTCTGGGTCTCGTGCCCAAGCCCGCAGGACCACAATCCCCACCAATGGACACACGACACGTGCAGGTCCTATGAGAAAGTATCTGGCCACACGGGTGATTATGGGTACGTCTGGTGTTGCATTGGTATCTGATGAACGATACCGAATCATGGACATCTTTGAAAAGTCGCCTCTTGGTTTTCCAGCAAATATTTTTGGAGCATCTGCTCACTGCCGGCTCCCATCAGTGACCCAGCGGAACGCAGCTTATCAATAACATTTGTGAACCCTTCTTCTCAAATCCATGGGAGGGCTAGTGAAGCTCCCAGCAAAGAGGAAAGAGTACAATCATGGATGAAGCCCAAGCCTCTTTCAACATCAGGAACACAAAACAGCACCTGAGAAAAAAAGAAATATTAATTATGTCTTTTACAGAGGAATTGGGGCTCTCATCCGCTGAGCTGCTGTTGGCATCCCTCACTTGGAGCTGAATGGGATTTTGAAGGTGTCTGGTTCAGCCTTTTCATTTTGCAGATGGGAAGAAGGAGGCACAGGGAGGCTGGGAGGAGGCGGGGGTCTCTCCCTGGACCATACAACAGGTGGAAGGCAGAGGCAATATGGGTGGCCTTTGCCCCGCTTTCCCAGAGCTCTTGTACTTCTCAACACAAGCACCCAAACAGCCAGTTCTGGTAAACACTAGTACTTTCCTTTTTACTTCCAAAGAGAGCTGTGGGTGTCAGGTGGGGGAGGGGCTGGTGCGTGGGTGGGTGGGAGGGAGCGGTGCAGGGAGGGCAGGGGAGGAGGCTTCAAGTGAGGACCAGCCACGCCCCCAGGGAAGGGCTGGGGCCTTGGACCCAGACGGGCAGAAGAGCTTCTAATGTGTGCATGATATATAATAGATACCTGTCTGATATAATTAATTGCATTTTTCCTAAATTTAACATTGCCCAAAGGGGAAAATCATTTTGCTTGGTAAACCCCTCCTGCCACACAGTGTCTACAAGCCGGCCGGATTTAATTGCTGCAAGAGAAACCACAAGAAAGACCAGGTTCCCACTCAATCTATAACCACATCTACTGAATAATAGCTTTAATCACCTTTAAAAGGGTGACCACAAGGTAATTAAAGAGGAAAGGTGCTCGGCGGGAATTATCCAGAAATATCAAATCTCTGTTTATCACGGAGTCCAACTCAAAATGTCTTTACATGGTTTTGCTCCCACAAACCCCGCTCTATTTTCAGCTAAACCCTTGAATTCCCATTGTCTGGGGTGGAGAAAATGGGCCTGTGTCACAAGTTTTCTCCCACTGTCGGGTCAAGAGGTTGTAGGAGACAGTGGTCCCCTGAGAAGGACACAGGGTGCCACGTTGAGAGGTCGTAGGGGACAGTGGTCCCCTGAGAAGGGCACAGGGTGCCACATTGAGAGGTCGTAGGAGACAGTGGTCCCCTGAGAAGGACACAGGGTGCCATGTTGAGAGGTCGTAGGAGACAGTGGTCCCCTGAGAAGGACACAGGGTGCCACGTTGAGAGGTCGTAGGAGACAGTGGTCCCCTGAGAAGGACACAGGGTGCCACGTTGAGAGGTCGTAGGAGACAGTGGTCCCCTGAGAAGGACACAGGGTGCCACGTTGAGAGGTCGTAGGAGACAGTGGTCCCCTGAGAAGGACACAGGGTGCCACGTTGAGAGGTCGTAGGAGACAGTGGTCCCCTGAGAAGGACACAGGGTGCCATGTTGAGAGGTCGTAGGAGACAGTGGTCCCCTGAGAAGGACACAGGGTGCCACGTTGAGAGGTAGTAGGGGACAGTGAGTGGCCCCCTGACAAGCACACAGGGTTGGGAGTGGGCGAGTCAGAGACTACAGTTCTCCCTTCCTCTGCTCCCTGCCCACATGACCTTGGCAAGTGACCTAACGTCTCCGAGGGTGCTCCCAAACACGAAGGCCGTGGTGGTTATTCCACTGGATTATTCCAGCCCAACGCTCAGTTCGCTTGCACCCCTCTCCTCCTGCAGGACGCCCACCCCTACCCAGAAGCCAGACAAAAGCACACCAAGGCCTGAAATCAATGCAGCAGATCATTTGAGTAGCCATGACGGGGCAGAGAAGCAGAAAGGGAGTTGGAGGTGACGCTGTGACAGTGGAGGGTGGCCTTCCCGCGCCTGATTTATGTTCTCCCTCTGTGGATACGGTCCCCCCCCCCCCCCCCCCCCCCCCCCCCCCCGCTGCTTAGGGCAGGGCTCAGAGGCCAGGCGCAGAACCAGTGGGGTGACATTCTTGGCCCCTGAACAAGCAGGCTTTGTTCCAGGCCCACATTCCCAGGCCTGCTCTCCAAGTGAAAGTCCTGCCCTCACCTCCTCGCTCACCTCTTCCCCGCCGGCAGGAAGCACAGACTCAGTGTCCTTGTCCAGACTCATAGGAACAGGCAGAAGCACCCCAGCCCCTGGACCCCCAGCCTCCCCTCACCTGGAGGTGCGGAGGGGCAAAGGGACACAACAGGCTTTCCTGCTCACCAGGAGAAAGGGGTGTCTGGTAGGAGTCCTAATTTGTCTCTCCATTCATTTCGCCATCCATTGTGGCCCAGGAGTCCCCTCCCCAACCAGCCACCGAAAGACCTGACGGTTTACACTTGACCCAGTTTGGTTGACACCATGGTTCCAGGCTCGAGGGTCATAGTCCTGGACTCAGGACCTCTTTCTTGTTTCCACATCCTCTGCCTTTGAGCATCCAAACACAGGGTCTTACCCTTGGCCCACCCCAGCCCCAGCATCCAGACAGGACGCCCAGCTGCCTCCTGTCTTTTTCAAACAACCCACTCACCTCTTCTGTGGCAGGCTGAGTAGGGTCCCTCCCAAAGACATCCGGGTCCTGCCCGCTGAAACCAGCAGACGTTACCTTATATGGTAAAGGTGAGGGTTCTGACAAGGGGAGAGAACCCTGGGGTTATCTGGGTGGACCTAGGGCACCCACAAGCGCCCTCATTGTTGGGATGAAAGTGGAATCAAGCCTGACAGGAGATGTGATGAAAGGGTGCAAAGGGTGGGAAGGATGTAGGGGTGGGAGGGAGCACTAGCTACAGAACATGGGAGCTTCTAGAAGCTGAGGAAGGCAAGGAAAGGAATGCTTGCCTGCAGCCTTCCTAAGGAACCTGCCCTACAGACACTTTAATGGTAGACTTCTGACTCCCAGGACAGTGAGGGAATGAATGCGTGTTGTTTTAAGCCACTAAGTCTGCAGCAGTGTGTTACAGAAATAGAAGAATATACATTCATCTCCAAAATTTGGGGAGCTACACTATAGTGGCACATCCTGGGGTCCTTGCCCTTTTACGAACACCCTTCCCACCTGCCGTCCCCTCCCCCACTCCTCCCAATATCTGACACCTGATACCTTATCTTCCCCCATGTGACCAGAGGGTGGAGGTCAAGGCAGGCAGGACCACGCGGTGGTTCTGAAAACTCTTCACTCCGGGTGCCAAGGAGGCTGCTGTGCCATCACTCCCCAGATCATATTTACACCCCGTCTAAAGGGAGGGAAGAGACATGACGCCAGACGGATCAGTCCCCTTTTAGCACACGAGTGGAAGTTTTCCCAGAAGCCTCCGGAGCTGCCCTGCCTGTCGGTCTCACTGGCTCTAACTGGTCAATGACCACCCTGGTCTTCAAGAGAGACTGGGGAAATACAGGAATGGGATGGCGGTAGTTTGCTTGGGTCAAGTACGGTCCGTTGCCTTGACCCACTGCTGTCGCAAACAAACCCAGGCTGCCTTCGCGCAGAAAACAAGGTGTTGGTGGGTGGCTAGAGCGGGAGCACCCGTACCTCCGCGATGCCCGTCCCCTCTCCGTGCACAGCAGCCCGGCCTGCAGCTGCCAGCACCTAGCTTCTGCCTCTGCTTGTTTTCCTTTGTCCGAGGCAGGCATTACCACCCAGCCCCAGCAGCGCCCCACCAGGGATAGATGGGAGGTGGGGGATAAGTCCCCAATTCCCTCCCTTCTCCCCATGTGAGATGACCCCATGGTTTGCTCTGCACCAGCTCCACGGTTCCCACACAGGGCTGGGCCCCAACTGCCCACAGTGGTAACCGCTCCGCCGTGAGCTCTTTCTGGGCCATCTACACAGGCTCCCTCATCTCCTTCTGCCTCTACCTGTCCTCCTGGGTCACGGCCCAAATAACCCACATGCACAGCATTCCCTGTCCCGGGGTATGCTGCCAGGGGTACTCGGATGACCACAGCCAGTGAGACCATTTGTCATTCGGTTCTCAGTCAGGAACAGAGGGTCTCAACACCCACCCCCAAAATGTCCTTTCCAAAGCAACTTCTCTGCACAGGCAAGAATTGGGTTTCCAGGACCTCTCACACAGGTGTTTAAAAGTCACAGCTCTTGGGGCACCTGGGTGGCTCAGTCGGTTGAGCATCCCACTTCAGCTCAGGCCATGATCTCACAGTTCGCGTGTTCCAGCCCCACATCAGGCTCTATGCTGACGGCTCAGGGCCTGGAGCCTGTTTCAGATTCTGTGTCTCCCTCTCTCTCTGCCCCTCCCTCTCTTGCACTCTGTCTCTTTCTCAAAAATAAATAAACATTAAAGAAAACTAAAAAATAAATTTAAGAAAAAGTCACAGTTCTCTCCATATCACCGTGCGTGCATTCGTTCACCAAGGATTGCTGAGGGTCAACGGGACCAGACTCTGGGTGGTTTGCCAGGCTGTGCTGAGGTAAATCAGATATGCCCCCCACATTCCAGAAGCAGCCAAATGCAAAAGTAAGGGGAGATGAAGAGGACAGACAGTACAGAAAGGGAAGGGGTCGAACTTGCCTGACAGTCTCTCGCGGGAGCTGGTCTGAAATACCGAGCACGGGTGAAGCAGGTGAAAAGGGTTATTTAAGCCCAAGGCACAGAGTAGAAAGGGTCATGACAATGACCCAGAGAACACATCTGGGGGCCTGGTGAGCCATGTAGAAAAGTTGGGTGGAGGAAGGGACCCATCGGGGAACTTTGGAAGGGGTGCGCTGGGGAGGAAGGCAGAGCTGAAGAGGGAGCGTCCATTTGGAGACACAACCCACCCACCTCACAGGGTGTCATCCTTCTACCGCTTTCCAAACCCTAGCGTTTGTGAAAGCAGCCCATCTCTGGGGGAGGTGGACATCACTATGCACCTGCTCACTTCTACAACCACGGACAAGGGCTGTAACATAGAGATTTGTATTATATCATCACTGCAGACTCTTCCTCTCGTTTCTTAATGAGAGCGTAAGGAAGATTCAAAACGAGAAAGTGTCTTTCCTGAGTCCATACAGAGAGCAGGTAGAACTTCCAGGACTTGAATGGAAGCTTCGTGTGCTCTCCAAAGGACTCTAACCACCCTCCTTTCACGTGAGAAAAACAGAGGGACAGACGGATGTGGAGTCCATCCACCTAATACATCTGGTTCCATTAAATGGCAAGGATTCATCTTTTTTGAAAAATCTTTTTATCTCTTTGTCAGCTGCTTCCAATCCACCGTCCATTAGAAATATAAGGCAAGGCACTTATATTTTTTTCAATTTTCTGGCACCACACCTTTAAGAGTGAAAACTAACCAATGCAATTAATTCCAATGATATAATTTCTTTCTTTCAGTCAATATACCTAAAATATTACCATTTCAACATGTAATCAGTATAAAAAATCATTCATCTTTAATGAGGTGTTTACCTTCTTTTGTTTTCATGGAGTCGTCACAATTCAGGTATAGTTCATTTAACAGAACATCTCTGTTTGAGCCAGCCACATTTCCAGGGTTCAACAGCTACGTGTGGCCGTGACCACCATAGTGGCCAGGACAGCTCTAAAACAACGTGCAGAAAGGCATAGTGCTTGGTGCTCGACCCATGACTTGGTCATAGTGCTCGACCCATGACTTGGATTCATCAGGTCTCCCTTGGATTTTTCTATCTGCATTTCAAGTCACATTTTCTCCGCTGTTCAATATTTCCCAGCAGAGAAACTGTGCATGGCCAGGCCATGTAAACTCATAGATTGAATGGTAGATAAGTGGCCAACATAGTTCAGGACTCAGCAAACTATACCCCACCCATGGGCCCAAATCCGCCCAGTCGGTGTTAATTCAAGGTGTGAGCTATGAATGGTCTCTACATTTTCAAAGACAGTAAACACTGTAAGAATAATATGTAATAGCAACTGTATATGGCCTGCAAAGCCTTGACAGAAAACATTTGCCGACCCCTGGTCCAGTTAGTGCTTTTAATTTTTTTTTCATTTTTTTATCTTTATTTATTTTTGAAAGAGAGAGAGAGAGAGGCAGAGACAGAGTGCGAGCAGGGGAGAAGCAGAGAGAGAGGGAGACATAGAATCCGAAGCAAGCTCCAGGCTCTGAGCCATCAGCACAGAGCCTGACGCGGGGTCGAACCCATACCACAGGACCATGACCTGAGCCCAAGTACGGACACTCAACTGACAGAGCCACCCAGGTGCCCCTTAACTTTTTTTTTTCTTTACGTGAACAGGGTTACAACATTCAGATTCCATTCTGTAACCACAACTGGTACAAGTTTTTACGACTCACTTACTGTCTCTGTGGTTTCAGTGCTCACCATCCGCCCTCTCCCCATGGCTTCTGCAGTCCTTGAACTCTTTGTCCGATTCATGACTTGGTTTGCTGAAGTTCACTGTCAACTTTTTCTTTTCAAGAAAGTCACTTATTAGCTTCCGGGTGTGGGATTCTCGATTCAGAACTTCCTAGCCACTGCTCCCTGTCTTGGGGTGGGACGTGCTGTTGGAGGGCAAATCTAAAACTTGGTTTTTCTTCCTTACAGGAGACTTGTGTTTTCTGCTCAGATGTCTGAAGACTTCTGCCTACCTTTTATGGTCAATAAACTAAGCAGGATGTGTTTGGGTACGAAATGATTTTGTGTTTTTTTTAATCAACTTTCTATAAAACAGCGCAAAATTTCATAGGACTCCGTTTCTTCCTTCTCTTCAGGGAATTTTTCCTTCAGCGGTGTCAATGAACAGAAGGCTCATTTGTGGGATTCAGTCTTTTAGGACCATGGATTAGGCTCATAATGTATTCTCTTAGTCTCCCCACTGTTTCTGTTTTCCTCTGGTTGATTAACTGTCTTTGCCTTTCTCTTCTGCATGTATTAATTTATTAAACTATTGCAAGCACTTCCTTAATATCAACAGCTCAGTATCTGCTATTGTTTCAGACCTCGAGTCATTTTCACCCGAAACATCACTTTTCTTCTCCTCTTGTGATGTGATTGACTCTCCTCTGAGTTCCTGTCTTACTGAACGTATGGTCATTCTGTCTTCTTTTATAGCACAAAGCCATTACTGGGGATTTTCTTCGGTTCCTGTGGTTGCATCTTCTTGAGGACTAGGCCCTTCATCTGTGATTCATACACACTGTTCTTTAAACTCTATATACTCAATCCGTGATGTGGTGTAGTTGCATAGCAGCCAAGCCGTTTCTTTTCATCTGCCTTATCCTAGACAAGGGCAGGTCTGTCCGGACTTAACTTTCTCTGATGGGGAACTTCTTATAAAATTGGGATCAGCCCCCTCCTCCGAGATCCTGGCACATGTCTTGTACCACCGGTCACCCCACCCTACAGGACCTGCATTCCATTTGGATGGTGAGACTGTCCACCAGAGGCAGGGACATGCTTCATGAGGCCAGAAAGAACTTAAGAAATAGCAAGTTCAGCCCCGAATCTATCCCATTCTGCCTCGACTGATACAGGCTGGTCGTGGGTAAGGATGGCTCAATGAATTTTCCTCGCCTTTTCCTAAGGGTTCCTACTCACCCCCTTGGTCTACCTGCTTCAAAATTAGGAAAGGGGGCAACTAGGAAAATAATAATAATAATAATAATAATAATGTGAATTGTTTAGCTCACGTTTTCATCCCTACAATATTTTGGGGGGTTGGGATAACACGCAGACAGTCCTTTTGGAATCTTGTCCTTTGGCCTCCATTTCCGCATGTAACTAGCATGAGTCTGTGTGCCTCCAATTGCTGTGCTACAACTGTTCATTCGTGGCTGTTTTTTATTCATTCTTATCCATTGCGGTAGAGGTTACAGAGGGAAGATTCTGGGGTCCATCTTTATCTCATCGGCTGTGTTCAGACGTGTCCCCCTTTCTTCATCCCAAACTTCAGTGAATTGGAATCAACCCCTTTTCCTTCTATGACTTTTCCAACAGGGGTCCTGTGGTCAGTAGTGCCCTTCCACCCATCTCCCAACACCCAAATCCCAGCCACCCTTTCCCATCCAAATCTAACGGCGCCCTTACGCGAAGCCTTCCTTAAAACACTCTCTCCCTCCCTTGAATTCTCCTTACTCCCTGCCCCATTCCTACGCCACGCACCAGTTTCCACCTCCTGCTACATGTTCCCGTGTGCGTGTCCGTCTCCCTCACCGTCCTGTGGTCTCCATGACAGCGAGGTCTGGTTAAGGTCCGCACCTCTACCCTCTGTGTGTCGTGAGGTATGGAACACAGTACGAGCTCAGTTCATGTTTGTTACGTGAGCCAACATGGTACCCAGCAGAAACCGGTCTGCCTTATGCCAGTGGGTATTACAGGAAGCACAGAGGGAGGTGAAGTAGAGCTTTGTTGTTGGAGCCCATAACAAATCCCACTGTGATGAGGACTCCGAGTGACAATTAGATTTCTAGCTGGACCAGAGAGCCCACTTGTTTATGACACCATCTACACAATAACACGGGCGATAACAGTAACCTAGGTGGACAACCATCCTTCCATGCCATTCAGTTGTCAAAGTGCCTTCTTATTTATTGTCCCATCCGATCCTCAGAACGACCTGGGGACGCTGATCTTTTCAATCCAACTTTACAGATGAGGGAAGGGAGGTGTAGAGGTGCCAAATAGCTCATCCCAAGTCATGTAGTCGGTGGGCCACGTCTGTGTGCTTGCCTGCATCTGACAAGCTTCCCTGATCAGTACTGAGCAAGCTTCCTTTCTTGCTCACAGAAGGCAGGCCCCACAGTTTGTAGAGGTTGTTGACTGCACAAGGGCATCTGGATGAGGGGCTGAGGGGGAGGGAAATCCAGGCCATGCTCCTCTTGTCAAGCTGTGTGTCCTGGCACGAGGCCACCTCACATCTGCTTAGAAGGACCCCCTTTTTTTCTAACTCATGCACAGACTGACAGGGGAGCTAGTCGGAGGGATCGTGGTTGCTAAGTTCTCCCTCCCCAAAGACCTTCTCTGAGCAAAGCACACAGCAGGTATTTATAAGTTGCTTATCGAATGAGCTTGTTCTCACTTACAAAGCTCATTTTCATAAACCACTTCATCCAGTTCCCCCCAAAAAATTCCAAAACAGACAAAATTCTGAGAAACAGCAAGGATTTCTAAAGGATTTTTTTCACCCTTCTAATGGTGGGATTTGACCAAAACATTACATGAGGGGTCCAGGATCACTGCAAAGTCAGGGAAGGAGGGTGTGTTCTTTCCCAGCCCTAGAGGAAGGCAGAAAGGGACATTTCTAATATCTACTACTAGATATCCCATATCTAATCCGACCCCAGATGTGGGCAATGTGTTCCATGATCTTTTAGGGTTAAGTTACCCAATTTTTTTCTACCATCTGTGCGAGGGAAAAACCAGGAAACGAATGGGCCAGCATCTCCATGTAATTAGATATGCATGACTTCTCTAAAACCCGCTGCAGATATGTGGGTCCAGCCGTGGGGACACCTGGGTCAGCGGAAGTCCCTGCATGTGTTGCAGTGCAGGGGGCACGCAACAGAGAAGAGGAACTTGAGACACTAAGGACAGGATGTGGGGCTTCCTGGGACCCTCATGGGAAGGGGTGATTGAGAGAAGGTTCAGGAGAGGGGAAGGGTAATAATGTGGAAGTGGGTGGAGGGGTGTCCACCCAGCTGGGTTACTCTGGACTTTTGGCGGATCAAGAATCTGCTCACTGGGTCTCAGTTTGACCATCTGGGGAAATAGCTCTGCTCACTCAAGCCAGAAACCCCACTGCCGGAAGAGTGAAGGCTGCCTCGTGCACGCATGCACTGAACACATACACGGTCCCTGTGTCCTTGGTGCCAGGTCCTGAGCTGGGCACCGTGGTTCAGGAGGTCCAGACATGATCCCGGCCGTTAGGAGTTTCTATCCCAGTGAGGGCTGTCTCACAGACAGGCCTGGCCCCGGCTCCTCTGTGAGATGTGAGAGGTGGTCAGCTCGACCAGAGAGGGGAAGAGAGAGCCCAACGGAAGTTGAGAAGAAGGGACGGTCGCTGCATATGAAGAACCACCATGAGGCAGACCTGGAGGCCTGGTGGTCTCCAGGCAGCACAGAGGGGTTCCTATCTTCGCTTTGCTCTCCCCGGTCTCCACGGCCCAAGCCACTGAGTCCAATGCTTGGCATATCACATCCTAAGCTGCAGATGTCCCGTTGCACGAGGGAGGGAAAGGAGGAACATGTCGGGACGCCCGCCTTCCCCAACCCGTCATGCCCCGTGGTGTACAGATGGTCGCGAAAGGAACAGCTCCACTCATAGCTGAGTGCCGGGCACACGCTCATTGGACATTCATGCCGGCACAGAGTGGGCGCGAGCTGCACCGTGCATGGAGAGCAGCTGGAAAAAGCCAGAGATGCCCCCACGAGCATCTGGGGAGAGATCCCAGGCAGGTGCCAGGGTGAGCGCAGAGGCTCTGAGAATGTTTGGAGAGTCCAAGGAAAGGCAAGGAGTCTGGCAGGGCCAAGTGGTGTGAGGAAGGCGAGAGAGGCGGAGAAAGGGTCCGAGCAGCACCGGGGGCTGTGCAAGGGCTCTGGCAATGACCCTGAGCCAGCAGGGAAGCCGCTGAGAGGACCTGACAAGAAAACTGACATGATTTTGTCTACACTTCAGAAGGATTGCTATATATGCATTTATACCTCAAACGCCTCTTGTAAGGGTTACTCTGCTGTGCTGGGAACAGACTTGCAGCAGGGAAGTGAGAATGAGGGCAGTGCTGAGGAGTCAGCAGCTTTGGGGAGGTAAAAGCATCGTGGAGGGCCCAAAGAAGGGGGCCTCATAGGAGGACGTTATAGCCAGGCTCCCACTCAGCCCCGTGCTGGACGCGGTAACGCACACGAGCCTGGGGTCCGGTCCCCCCGCCGGGCCTCCAAATGATACAGCATAGCTTCCTTTGCTAAGTGTTTGTCAGTGAGTGAAGGAGACACCCCTTGTGCCTTTCCGAGACTGGTGGGGAGCCCAACAGGGCAATGATGGAGATACTGTAAGGTGACAGCCCCAGCAAGGAGTGGCACCGAGTGTCCCGGAGGAAACATAGAGCTGGATTTTTCTGGGGAGATGAGTGGGATGTGAGCAGAGGCTTCCCGATGGCAGTGCTACTGAGATGGGCACTGACGTGTGCATAGGAGTTTTCCAGGCAGAGGGGGAGGCCAAGGCCACACGAAGGAAACGTCAGCGTTAACAAGTGCTCAGAGAGCAGCAGTGTGTAGAATGTTCGTGAACTCATGGAAGTGTTGTGTATGCAGTAGGTGCTTAGTAAATATCCGTCGCCTGAAGGAATGATTGCTGTAGGGGTGTCGTCACAAGGCCGTGATGGCAGCGTGGGACACAGGTGACCTCTCCCGGAAGCACCGAGGAGGTACCGAAGCAGATATTGATGTGAACGTTACTTGGCCTTTGAACAAATCCCTGGAGGGCAAGAACTGTGTGCTTGTCACCTCTGGATTCAAAATGCAGAATCAGGGCCTGGAACAGAATCAAAGATATTTATAGCAACTCTCTATGTCCAGCCTCAGCCTCCGTCCCTGAGGCCAAGCCCTCATACCCCCATCCACTTGTCCCCTCGGACACTGAACATCTGACATGCCCAAGGCCCAACGCTTCGTCTCCGGGCCCCGACATGCTCCTCTCTTGCTCTGGTGACATTGCCGGAGCTCAGAGAGCACTGGGTCACCTCCACCTCTTGCTACAGTTTGTCTCCCTTTTCCAGGCCCCTGCAGTCAGGCGGGGGTCGGGGGCAGCTCTGGAGGGGGCCGGGATCGTGGGCATCTTCTCAGCTAGAGCTCAGGAGAGAAGGGACGGCTTCCCGCGCTCTCCCTGGCCCTGCGGCCGTGACTGAGGAGGGCCACAGCTCCACACAGCGCAGCTATAAGGTGGTAGCTTTGTGCCCACTGGCGCTGGGCACGTGCCATGAATAAAAACAGACACTCTGGTTCTACTAATGCATCGAGATGCAGGGGTCGGGCGTGTTTCCACGACATGACCTGTCTTTCACCGACTCATATACTGGTCTCTCGGATCCTAGTTGATAACACCGCTCACTTCGACCATAAACCTATGAAGCTTTTCCCTCTCTTATACTCTGACACACACACACGATCCATTGCTAAATCCCGTCGGATCTACTCTGAAATATTTCTGGAAGTGATGGCTTAGGACCATCTTCGCCCGTCTGCTTTGTTCAAACCTCCAGAAACCTTCCTGAAAGGAATGCAGCAGCTGCCTAACCGACCTCTGTCATTCCCATCGTGTCCTCTCCCCACAGAAGCAAGCGGGACGTTTATCATTTTATTTCTTGGCTTACGAAGAACCACTTTCTTGAGTCTAAATCCAAATTCCATAGTGTGGCTTACACAGTCCTGTACGACTCAAGCCCACATTCTTTCTCCAATCCCAGCTGTGACCGTTGGGCCTTCCTCGGGCTCTGCCCCAACACCCTCGTCTCCTTAATGCCCCGCCCACCCCGGGGCCTTTGCACCAGCCTCCCCCTCCCCACTATCTGCATTGCTCTTTTCCCCAGCTCCTCCCACCCTCCACAACTTCTCCTCTCTTCTCAGATAATCTTCAAAGAGCCATCCCCTGACACTCCTTTGTCACGCCAACCACCCTCTCCCCATACGGTGATACGGTAACACTCGATCCCCTCACCCTGTTTTACTATCTTTGCAAAACTTACCTCTAACCAAAACCACCTCTCCCTGTGCATGCATGTTTTTTGACTGCTTCTTCCACCGGAATGCTGTGTCCGCTAGACCCCCCCACACCTAGAAGTCTCTGTACGTCGCAACCTCTCAAAATGTAGTCTGCGAATGACTGAATAAAGGAATGAGCCCAGTGGCGTCATTCTGGCCATGGAGAGAATCAAATGAAATGACAAAAAACCATACGGAGGATGGTGATGCTTGGGCCCAGCATCGTGTTACCCTTCTAGTCCAAAACTTTGGAAAAGGAGAGGGAGAGGGAGAGGGAAGGAGAGAGCGAGAGAGAATGGAACGGCGTGTTCACCCTCCGGTTCAGGGTACCTCTCATGCCTGACAAATGATGACTTAGAGAGAGATCAGAACATCCAAGACCAAAACATTCATTAGCCGCCACTCCCCCCCGCCCCGACCCCTCCCAAACCTCGGCGGCTGCCAGAAGCCAGCCCAGACAGTCCAGTTAGGAAACAAAAAGATGGAACAGAAAGGCCCCTTTGAGCAGCCTGGTTATTAAGAGCTCTAGACGGGGAGAGAGAGTATGTGCAGCTTAACTCAAACATTCGTGCTGAAATGTAAAAAACAATTATGACATTCAATTATTCCATTAAGTGAAATTAACCATTCTTCTCGTTCTTTGAAAAGACCAAAAGAAAGCACAGATCTGAATAATTAGGTCAGTGAAGAATTGGGAAGGAAGGATGTCTAGACTTTTATTTTCATTTGAAAGTAGGAGGAGGGCTTGCATTTGGGCTGCATGTGTGCGTGTGTGTGTGTGTGTGTGTGTGTGTGCATCTCCCCGCTTGCTCTAAGAACGCCTTTGAATTCCCGGGGTGGTCATATCCGTGGCTCTGCCCTGGCAGGTACGGCCACGTCCGGATCAAGGAGTGGCATTCTCACTTTGATGTTGACAGTCACAGTCCGCTACTTGAGGATCTCTTTGGCTGCCTGCAAGTCTGTTGTCCTGGGCGACCAGGTAAACCCGCCCAGGAGCACAGACCCTGCCTCCCATCGGCCCTGGCATCCCTTGCAGAGGAGAGAGAGAGAGAGAGAGATGTGTGGGCGGGGACGTCCCCCAGGGCTCTTCGGTTCCCTTTTGGCCCTTGATCACCATCTATTGGGGCCATGTTAGCCGGTGGCAGACCCACAGACTGTATGTAGGAATAAAACTGTGCACTCACAAGTGTGTATGGACACACTCGCCCACATGACTCCACTGGAAAGAGGCCACGTGGAAAGACAAGGGCCACCTCTGAGCCCCTGGGTGGGTCGTTCCTCTCTCTAGAGCCCCCGTGCGCGTAGCCACAAATGATAACAACCCACCTGCGTGGGTGGCTGTGGGTAGGAAGGGAACCACCATATCTCACCCTCCCAACCTAGCATCTGACTCCCCTGGTCCAACATGGCATGCTTTCTCCAACACACTATTATTTCCTATTTCCGTATGTGGTTCAGAAGCCTGCACGTATTACGTATCAATGCCATCTGGGGGATTTTTTGTTTGTTTGTCTGTTTTGTATGTTTGTAATCATCTGTCAAGTGATCCATTTCTCCAGGGATGCTCGGAACATGAAGCCTGCTGCTTTGTGATAAGGGCCTCTGTGGTTTACTCTTAAAATTCACCCCGCGACAGGTCCAAAAGCAAAACGTCAAACTATGCCCCGAACATTCCTTTAAAATAGCTTTTTAAATTTTGTTTATCTTTTTATTTCATTTTTTAAATGTGTGCTTATTTTTGAGAGAGAGAGAGAGAGAGAGCATGCACACGAGCGAGGGAGGGGCAGAGAGAGGGGGACAGAGGATCCGAAGCAACTCCAGGCTCCAAGCTGTCAGCATCGAGCCCGACGCGGGGCTCGAACTCACGAACCATGAGATCATGACCTGAGCCGATGTGGGACTCTCTCCCAACTGAGCCACACAGGTGCCCTTGTTTTCCTTTTTGAATTGTGGTGAGATGCACATATAAAATTGACATCTAAACCATCTTTAAGTATACTTTTCCGATGCGTGAGGTATGTCCACGTGATCATGTGGGGACCTCCCCACCATCTCTCCCCGGGACTGCTTTCATCTTGCAAAACTGAAACTCTGTCCCCATTAAACTCCACCTCCCTCTTCCATGTCCCTTCCACTCCTGGCGCCACCACCCCCCATTCCATTTCCTGCCTCTGTGAGTTTGACTCCTCTGGGAACCTCATATAAGTAGATTCATACATTTATTCTGTGGCGGGTGGCTTATTTCACTCAACATAATATTTTAAGGATTCATTCTTTAAAGAAAAGATTCGTTCATGGTTAAATAATATTCCACTGTATGTAAATAGTACATCTTATTTTCTTTTTTTTTTTCAATTTTTTTTTTCAATTTTTTTTTTTTTTTGGGACAGAGAGAGACAGAGCATGAACGGGGGAGGGACAGTGAGAGGGAGAGACACAATCGGAAACAGGCTCCAGGCTCCGAGTCATCAGCCCAGAGCCCGACGCGGGGCTCGAACTCACGGACCGCGAGATCGTGACCTGAGCCGAAGTCGGACGCTCGACCGACTGCGCCACCCAGGCGCCCCACACATCTTATTTTCTATCCACCCACTGACGGATCCCTGGGTTGCTTCACCTTTTCGCTTTTGTGACCAATGCTACTTAAACATAGGGGTGCAAATACCCCTTTAAGTCTCCTCCCTCAGTTCTTCTGCATATGAAAATAATTTCTAAACAGTAAAAAAGGTAAAAGAATCTTCTTCTACTTCTGGAAAGCGAGCTTCTCTTCAATGTGTTGAGCACCTGAGGCATCATAGAAAGTCCACACGCTTTGCATTCAAACAGAGCCTCCATCAAAATTGTGGTTGTAACACTTAAAAGTGCTGTCAGTTTCGATACAGTGACTTCTCCAAGATTTACTTTCTTGACAAGAAAAATAGAAAAGAAAAATCAGTCCTTTCCAACATAGAAAGGTGGTTGGGAGGCCGGGTTCATGAAAAGCAATTCCAAGAAGGCAGGGAAGGAAGCAGCCTCCCTCCACCCTGTGTCCTCAGGGTTTCCTATCATGCGTGATGCAAAGAGCCTTCCATAAAAGCCATTCCCACGAGTCAATGGGTAAATGACCTTGCAAAGTCCAAGGGTGGGGTATGTAGAAGGTACTCTGTCACTGGGGGCTCCAGCTACTTCCACTGTGGTGACCTGAACACATCGGGCAGCGATCGTCACCCAGCTTTGCAGGTGTGGCTCCCCACCTGATAAGGAAGGTTTGGGGACACAGTGACAAAGGAATGTGGCCAAGCCCGCGGAGCAAACTAGCGCAGAACCAGAGTTTAACTCTGCCTCCTGAGTCCCAGTGTATGGCTCTGTGTCAGCTATTTCTTGTTCCAGCGAAATAGCTAAGTCACAGCTCAGCCGAAGCCTGCCACACAGACCCCCGTGTGCCGGGAGTGCACCCTTACGGACCCCCTATCACACCCCAGCGGCCATCCCAACGAAGCAGCTGCATCCCTTGGCTCCTCCCCCGCCATCCGTGTGTCTTCCCGAACTTGAGCTCCTGTTACCATCTGTCCGATGACCTCTTCTGTAGTCAGATCTCCCCCTACTGCCATCTCCCTCCGTCGGGATGTTCGTGGCTGCTTCTAGAGCCACACAGATAATCTAGGATCGTCTCCCCATCTCAAGACCAGTAACTTAATCACATCTGCAAATTACGCCTGGCCATATACGCAGCACTCACAGGCTCGGGACGGTAGGACTTGGACATCACTGGGGGCCCCCTTTCAGCCTGCTGCAGACCTCCAGCTGTCCAACTGTGGGTCCTCGTGGATGTTCTCAGGAAGGGAGCCCAGAAAATGCAAAAAACCACAACTCCGCTCCTGTCTACGTAACATGCAGTATTTAACTGTGGCTCAACACGGGTCCTGACCATCAGGGGTATTGTGAAAAATGTTCAACAGGGACCCCGCTGATCAGAAGGGACGGTGGCCCTGGGGCAGAAGCAGAGCCCCAGAGATGCCCTTGGGTGGCTGGACACTGGAGCCGGGTGAGGAGCCTCAGGAGGGCAGGGAAGGCTTCAGGGTCTTCGGAGAGTGTCTACTCACCATCTGGTTTTGTTGGGAAGTATTTGGGTATTTTAGCAGCCGGGGCAAAAGGTGCCTCTGGCCAAAAGCTGAGTATCAGCCCTGTTTTCACAGGGTAGGTGTTGGGAGCGCCCTCAAGTCCTTCCAGAAAGCTCCAAGCTGAGCCTCTGGAGCTCGGACATCCGTGTAGCATTGAATCCCGAGATTCCAAAGTGCAGAGAAGCAGCCCAAGCCAGCAGAGCCTCAGGACTCTGAAATTGAAATGCAGTGCAATTCCTTTTCACATCCTGGGCCAGGAGCCGTCCAGGGCAGACAACTCTGTGACGGGAGGGGAAAGTCAGGTGCCGTCAGAGGAACCCCAAGGTCAGCACAGCCATCCAGGGGCTCTTAGTAGGAAGCATTGTAATGATTGGAGTAGGAAAGAATCAGACATTTCCCCTGGAAGAACCATGCACACGCACACGCACACACACGTTCCTTCACACTCACCCATGCACACCCGCGCCACACATCCCTGCTCATTCAGACGCACTGAGCCAGCCACATACGCTCCCTCACGCGCTCGCTGTCTGAGTTTCCTATTCCTGTTGTAACAAATTGCCACAAACTTTGCGACTTCATCCAACACAAATCTATTCTCTTGCGGTTCTGGAAGCCAGGAGTCCGGCACGGGTCTCTCCAGGCCAACGTCAGGGGTCAGCGGGGCCACGCGCCTCCTGGAGCCTCTAGCAGGGACCGGTCTCTGTCCTCTCCCGTCCCCGGAGGCCCCCGCGTTCCTGGGCTCTCAGCCTGCCCTCTGCCCTCCATGCCAGCAGGCCGGCCGGGTGCCTGTCACCGCATCCTCCACCTCCTCTCCTGCCTCGTGTGCCGCTAGTGTCCTTGTGACTAAAGTCCCTGTGGGGACCTCAGCTCCACCCGCCGTCTCCCTTCCCCTTCGCCAGGAGCGCGGGACAGCGTCACCGGGGCCAGGATTACAGTGTGGGCTGTGTGGGACTGTTATTCTGCCTGCCACACCCACACTCAGCCACACACACACACACACCCCACACTCACCCACACACACTTTCAGAAAATGAAAAGCCAAACACTTGGATGAGTTTCCTTTGGGTCTTGCTGATCCGAAAGCATTTGGCCATAAATGGTGACATCTGACCCACCCGCCACCACACCCGCCATCCACAATCAGTTCTCCTTCTTTTCAGGGACACAAACAACAGAATCAGAAAAACATGCCCGTGGGGTCGACACCGGCCAGGCGGTGTGAGAGGGCTCCACAGGGGTGTCAGAGCCAGCGGGAGAGGAGCCCAGGACAGCCTGTTTCTGGGGCGTCTGCAGGCAGACTCTGCACGACGGGGATGCCCTTGACGCCCGGGGCATGCAGAACCCACGGGACCCGGGGGCGCAGACAAAGCCCTAGCAGGCGCATCGGAGGACCTGAAGCCGTGCAGGCCCCCGTGTGCACGCTACTCTCCACATGTCCTGATTACCCACCGTCGCCTCTCCTGGGCAGGGACAGCGGTGCCGAGGGACTCCAGGCCCAAGGCTGACGGGCCTCTTGCGCTTGTGACACCATCTACTGGGACAAAGAACTCTAAGCAACCAGACTGCGGAAGGGTCCCATTTTGTGGATGAGAAACCTGAGGCCTAGAGGGAAGAGTCCAGCTGGAGTCTGCACCGCTGGAGGCAGATACAGAGCCAGGACTCAACGCCCCCAGCTCCCGGACGGGGTCTTCTCTGGACTGGATTCCACACTTGCACTGTTCCTCTGTGCCGGAAGCTTCCCTGAAGCCAGGAGAGAGTTCGCGTGCCTCCTTGCCCCCTCCCTGCATGCGGCTCTCCAGGGAACACCCACTACTGACCTCCTCCCATAAGGGCCCTGGACCCTGGACGGCACTGAGGCCACAGAGGGGGTGGACGTGTGGCCACGGCTCCCGCTGCAGCCCCACGGTGCCGTCGCGAGACAGAAGGGGCCGGTGCAGGCATGCCGTCAAAGTGGTGGAGCCCAAGGGCCACAGGGGAGCAGAGCCTGAAGAGCCAGAGGACTCAGGAGTCCAGGAGATCAGAGCTGAAAGCTTAGTGCTGTCGCGTGCTTGCTTTGTGATGTCGGGAAAGTCACTCAACCTCTCTGAGCACCAACCAGTCTCCTCACGGTGGCCCCTGATTCATACAATCATCATGAACTTGACCCACGTGAACGGTTCAAAGACACCTCTGACTCGCCCACGCCACGGAGGTGCCTGCGTCCACACAGCCGGATGCGGCCTGACTTAACTGCTCAAGACAGGTGCTGAGAAGCCAGAATCCAGGGGGAAGGGGGGCACGGCCACTGTGGACACAGGTGGCGGTCCCCGGGGAAGTTACACATAGAATCACCGTACGACCCAGCAGGTCTGCTCCTAGGCGCACACCCAAGAGAACTGACATCAGGGACTCAAACGGGGATTTGCACGTCCGTGCTCCTGATCGCACTGCTCATGGTCACCAAAAGGCAGAAACAGTCCAAATGTCCGTGGACGGATGACTCGATTCGCAAAATGTGGGATATCCATACACTGGAAAACTCTTCAGCCTTGAAAAGGGAAGGAAATTCTGTCACGCTGCAACACGATAAACCTCGAAAACATTACGCTGAGTGAAATGAGGCACACACAAAGACAAATGCTGTCTGGTCCCACTTCTGTGGGCATTCTAGAATAGATAAATTCACAGAGAACAGAAAGGAGGATGGCTGGGGGAGGGGAGGTGGGAAGTTATGGGGTTATTTTTTTAATTTTTTTTAATGTTTATTTTTGGGACAGAGAGAGACAAAGCATGAACAGGGGAGGGGCAGAGAGACAGGGAGACACAGAATCGGAAACAGGCTCCAGGCTCTGAGCCATCAGCCCAGAGCCCGACACGGGGCTCAAACTCACGGACCGCGAGATTGTGACCTGAGCTGAAGTCGGATGCTTAACCGACTGAGCCACCCAGGCGCCCCTTAGTAAGCCTATTGCCTCGGTTTATGACGAAGGAAACCGTTCCGGGGATGGATGGTGGCACTGGTTTCACAACAGTGTGAATGTGCTTAATGCCATTGAATTGTCCACGCAGAATTGGTTGCTGTGGTAAGTTTGATGCTGTGTTGCATTTACCGGTAGAAAAAAAGATTTACTTTTTTAAAAACAGGGGCAGTGTCTGTTCACACGGCACGGGTCTGCCAGGTAGTAAAGCATGGACCAGTCAGAGTGACAACGTTTCCTCCACGAGAGAGGGGGCGGGGGGAAGGGGCAGCAGAAGTGCCCTCCCCACAGAGGTAAGAACCAGGGGGATGCAAAAGAAAGACTGGGACCCTTCACACTCACCCGGAATCATCCACCCGGAGCCTTTACAGGAGAAACGGGAAACCGTGCGTAAGAACTTGGCGGGGAGGCTCCAACTTCCACCCACCCGGACATGGTGTCATCACTCAAAGACGCCATGTTGCCTCCCTCTTCCACACACTCATTCAGGTGGTTCCTCCTTCCAGAAATGCCATCCCTTCTCTTGTTCAACAGAGCAAACCACCAGCCCGCCCCCGGCAGCTGCTTGGACCTCCCGAGTTAGCTGAGCCCCACCCAGGGTTCCTCATTCTCATTCCCGCCGTTCCACTCACCACACCAGAGTCCACACAGCCATTTCCTCCAACACAAGCAACAGCTTCTTAAGGTTGAGCCCACTTCTTCCCTCATGGCTTCTGGGTGAACAAATGAACGAATACATGCATCGTAGCGACAACAGCTCTCACGGGAGAACACGGCGCTCGGCTGGTCACGCACCCCTGGCCATGTGACGCTCGCAACAACTCAGCCAAAGGGGCCCTGCTGTTCCTGTGCATCACCAGCGAGAAAGGTCGGGTTTTAAAAAGTGAAAGAACTGGTCTCTATGCCAGAGATGGGGATGCATTTGTGGGTGAAAGGGTGCCCGAGTGCCTACTCATGGGTCCTGCTTTACTTCCCACTGTGGGTTCTGAGGTTGAGAGACCTCCCCCCACATGAGCTCCCCAGGGCTCACGTTGGGCCCCCACCAGAAACTGCCTTGACTCGCATCCAGTCCAAATATGATGATTCACAGCAGGAAGTTCAGAGCCACGCAGACCTAAAATGAAAACCCTGGCCTTCCCACTTGCTGGGCCAAGTCAACCTCTCAGAGACTCGGTTTCCTCATCTGTCACATAGTGATGAACGAGGATCGGGGGACACCACCCACACAAAGCCCTTAGCACATAGACAACCAGCAACACGTGCCCATGCTTGTCATCGGTGGGGATGGAGTCGGGGCTCCTGGGGCTCATGCACTGGCTGGCCATTCCTCTGAGCCTAATCAAGACAGTACGGCAAAGACATGCACTGGAGGGAAGACCGAGATCAAGGCAGGAGGGTGGGTCCCTGGCCTGTTTCCAGCCTGGGATGCAGGAGACAAGATTCATTTCCAAG
This sequence comes from Neofelis nebulosa, assembly GCF_028018385.1. NCBI lineage: Eukaryota > Metazoa > Chordata > Mammalia > Carnivora > Felidae > Neofelis > Neofelis nebulosa. Next base: position 142,300,309 of record NC_080788.1, read on the forward strand.
GTTTGGAGTGGAGCGGGGCTGGAGGGCCAGGAGAGAAAGTCAGAGCCAGAGAGTGTGGGCAAAGACGACTACAGAATCCAGAGACACGAGGTCGTGCCCAAAGCTGGGCTTTTTCTTTTTCTTTCTTTCTCTATTCCTTTTTCTTTTCTGAGCTCCAGTACACAAGTGCCTGGGTGGGCCGGTCCCACTTAGAGGGGCCTGTGACAGGAAGGACAATTTTCCCCACAGCTGGAGACTCTTGGCATGCTGGAATTCAATCCCCTGTTAAATGGGTGGTCTGCTTCCCCCTCCCACCCCCACCCCCCGTCTTCCCATGTTGGAATATGTCTTTGCCGTCCTAACTAGAGATAGAAATCACAGTTCACTTAACACTAATTATTTCCCTGGAAATGGAGATTAATATTGAACTTGTTACTTGCACTGTGAAGAGTAAACACACGCAGCCGCACACCCTCCAAGCAAACGTGTGGATCTAATCCCTCCATTGCTTCAGACCCGACACACCAAGCGGCCCTGGTGGCCAAATGTTTCCAAATGGGCTATTATGATCAAATCCAGAAATTTGGGGAAGCTCAAGGCTGGCCCCAGGGGTAGGGACACAGCACAGAGGAGACAGGCGTCCTGGGGTAACTGGCGAGTTCTGGGGCTGCAGTGCTCCCCAGATGTGCCCCATCCACCCCCAGTGGACGGGGGCTGCCTTCCTGCTCCTGTGTCCTTGGGTATAGACGTCTTGTTCAGACCGCAGGGCCCTGAGCGGGGGGTGTGAGTGGATGAGCGAACGGCGGAGTGAACATGAACAATGAGAAGCTGAGTGTAAAGGAAGCAGCTCACCTAGCATCACAGAGGGAGCAGAGGCAGAACCGGGAGCCCCAAGTCCCGATACCCAGTCCGAACCTCAGTCCACGGCTCCAAGTGCAGCCGACGGCCCAGGGAGGCTTCGTTGAGGAAGTAGCATTGAAAACTCGGCAGCCTTTGAAGGATGAAAGGGTATTGCGACAGAAGAGTCCATGGAGGCTGAGGTTGGAAAGCGTGAAAGTTGGAAAGCATGAAGAGTGAGAGGTAGGTGTGTGCATCAGAGAGGTAGGTTTGGGGTATGTGTGGTGTGTGTGTGTGTGTGTTGAGGTCTGTGGTATGTGCATGTGTTGGGGTGTGGTGTGTGTGTGACGTATGTGATGCGTGTATTGTGCATATGGTGCACACGTGTGTGTGTGTGTGTGTCTTCCCTCTGGCAGGAGCCAAGAGGACTAGGAGGGACACCGTTAGGCACCTGCAGGCCAGCCCCGGGGTTCATAAGGCATGTCGTGGCCCCCACGGGCTCCCCTGGCAGATCTCCTGGTTGCAGATCGGGGCGCCTGACTGGCCCATGAGGAGGGGAAAGAAACCCTGCCCGGACCCACAGAGACAGAGAGTGACGAAGCGGGAACGTGAACCCAGCCTCCTGAGTCCCACCCAAGAGCTGTCCCCGCTGCCCACGCCTTGGGGAGAGGCACCTGTCCACGGGGCGGGTGCCCAGGCCGGCCGTCCCTCCTGTGTGGGAGACAACAAGACGCGGGCCTCCGCCGCCCAGGGCTGCTTCCCACGCGGAGACACCTCCGGCGGCTCAGCGGCCAGGGTGGGAGGACGGGAGCCGGAACCTGGGTGTCACCTCGCCCCCTGCACATTCATCACCTGAACCTCAGAGCAGCCGTGCCTTGCTCCCCCGGCCTGAGGCATTTGTTCACCCCTAAGGTATCATCCCCAGGGTCCCTGGGACGGCAGGTGCGGTTCAAATCCAAGTGCAGGCTAGACACAGTGCAGCCGTCTCCTCCTCCTTCCCCCGCCCGGCAAAGCCACCACAGGCCCAAATGTACACCTTGCGACTGTCCCCCGCCCATGCCCCGGTAAGAAGGTGGTCCCTGGAGGTTAGTGATCTAATTCGTAACCCATGAGCAAAGTTGAAGGAAACGTTAGTGGTAAGGTTGTTGTCCATCACCTTGGTGTGAGCCCCGCGTGTCCCGGAATTCAGAGCCGGGCATTGACACCTGCTAATGGCTCAGAGACCAGGGGACAGTTTGGAGCTGCACAGATACGGGTTTAGATCTCAGCTCCCCCGGCACCATCTGCAGCGGGGGGGGGGGGGGGGGGCGGATGGGAAAGTCCTATGCAACACGCCTGGCACACGCAGGTGCCTGCTCGATGCCAACCCTCTTCTTTGGGGAGGCTACTTCATCCATCTCAGACGCACTCAGGATCCAGGCAGGACCCGTCAGTAGGAACAAAAACGCCAGGCGGCAAGTGCTGGAGGTTTAGAGGACTGGATTCAACACGCCCCCTCCTAAGACAGGTCATCTAGAGATTACTTTTGAGGGGCTCTGAGTGCTTTCTGGTCACACCTACAGAATCCCATCTGATTCTCTCATTGCCTTTGAGAAGTGGGAGAATGAATGTTATTTTCTTCCATCTGAGAGGCAAGACCTATCTTCTTCAGGCGGGGACAGCGGCAGAGCTGTGTGAGCCCCGGGAGATGCGGTGGCCAGCGAGGCACATCCAGGCACCTGCCCCAACCCGCCCTCAGCCCCGTGAATCCTCTTGATGTCCCTACACAGGAGCCGTGCGGCCTCGGCTTGTGCACACAGCTGGTGGGGGTCTTCCTGTCCCTCGGCGAGTCACTGCCTCCTTGGACGGGTGGCCATTACAGCTGGCACTTAGCCGGGAAAGATGGCAGCAAAATGTTCGAGACTAAATGGTAAGCCCGTTAAAACTGGTTGTCAGTAATGTCAGGACCGCCTATACACTTGACAAAGTAACTACAATGATCTACAGAAGTCGTGCGTTTTCAGTCAGTGGGGGACAATTGTAAGCTTCTTGATCTTTGTCGTGTTTTCCAATTTTTTTCATAATGACTGTCTATTTGCTTTTATAATCAAGAAAAAAAAGCATTAATCAAAAGAAGCTATTGCTTGCATCAAGCAGATAGAGATATATGCCTTTCTAAAACGCAGGCTTCTTGATTGCTAGCCCGGGCTCTTGTCAATAAAAGCAATGATGGATGTAAATGCAAGGGGTTGTGAGCTAGCTGTGTTCTACCAGGCTGACTCACAATATAATTAGCGTGTAAGCTTCAACACACAATTAAAGGGTGACCCTTCTCAACACGGAGAGATTATTTACTTTACATAAGGAATTGTCAGAGGTATATTAAGCTGCCACAGGGAGTAAGTAGTCACAGATCAATAAAAGGAGAGACGAAGGGCTCAGGAGAACCAGAACAGTGTCGAAGTGTGTGGCTTTGGTGGCTGGTCACTTCACCACTCGGTGCCTCAGTTTCCCCACATAAAGAGATCAAGATAGACTGCACGACTTCTAATGGACCTATCTGTATTTTAGGGGTGATCAGAAGAGAAACATTTTTAGAAGTCGACATCCAAACATGAAAACAGGGAAAGCTGTTGGCCACTGGACGTTCCATCCTTTAGAATCCCCATCAACAGAGCCAAAGATCTAGGCCAAGCACAGCTGAAACAAAACAAAACGCAAAGAAACTGTATGCCTTAAAATTGGAATTGGTGAGCACAATATACGACCCCAACACTGCAGAACCATCGCCCCTAGAAGATTAGATAAAAACAAAGACAAAACCGCCCTGAAATATTAATAAGAGCAAGCAGAAAAAAAAATACCTGTAATTGTAAAACACGCACACACACACCACCCAAATACGGCACAGGAAGCTTCACCTACTGGTGCAGAGGGTCCAATTATTAAGAGCAGAGACTCGGAACACGGGAAGGGTCTTCAGAGATCATCCAACCACTCACTGCTAGTCAGTGTTTCTTTGAATCCACAAAACCCTTTCTCCAAAGGAAGCCCTGCACAGAATCATGGAGAGCACAGCTACTCTGGCTGCATGAGAGTGTGCAGAGACAGCTGCCTGTGTGTGGCCCCCACGGGGACACCCGCGTCCCTCCGCAGAACATCTGGGGCTCCACCCAGCACATGTGGAAAGCCACTGGTCTCACCCCCTGTAGAAACTGGGACCCGGAAGGGAGACGTGACTTGCCCAAGGTCGCCCAGCAAGCAGGTGGCAGGTGGAAGACTGATCCAGGCTCCTTCCACGGCACCACACGACCTCCAAATCCAAGCAGTAGGACCCGAGGTCAGCTCCTTGGCTTCCCCTTTTCTCCCAGTATCAGACCTCCCTCTGTTTCACGCCGGAAAGAGGTGGTCTCAGAGCGGCCACACCCGGGAGTTTCCCTGGGCCGGAACCTCCACGCCCCACACGGTGTCAATTCTAGCTCCTGAGTCAATACTGGCTTTGGGAGAAGCCCAGACTGAAGCCTATACCTCAAGGCAACTCAGCGCCCCCGCTCTGCCTGCCTCCAAGGCCTCTTTGTTAAAAGGAGCCACGACTCTTGGTGGCCCTAAGGACCCAGCCACAATACCATCCACAAGTCTCGGTGAACACAGTCCCCTCCCCGAAGCCGGCGGTGGATTCGGTACCTCTGTGAAGTACTCACAATGGCCATAACTTCCTTGAAAATAATGTCATTTCTTTTTTTGAATCCTTTTTTTTTTTTTTTTAATTTGTCATGATGTTTTGTTTTTTGTTAAAGGATGAACGATAGCTCCTGGTAGACCTGGTGACCCCTGGATCTGTCTCCATATCTCAGCAATCTGTTCCACAGTCCATCAAAGAGACGGGGGAGGCAGTAATGATGCTTTTATTAGCAACCTTTACACTTTGTCAAAATTAAAATGAAAACTCGACATTCATATGTAAATCCAGTTACCTTCTGGGTTCCTCTTATCCTTTATCCCTTTCACGAAATTACAGATTATTAAGAAATGTTTGAAGAGTAGGAGACAGGCTTCAGGGAGGGTGAGGGAGGCAGAGCGAGACAAAGAGGGTAGAGAAGGCAAGGTGCTTTGACCTTGACCTTCTCTTTCAGGCTCAGAAGCCTCACAGCCTGTGCTTTTATTGTTCATCCGTTGTCCGAAACATCCCACCCCAGCGGAGCCCAACTCGCAGGTGACTCATGCATCCAGGCTCACCAGGACCCAAAGCCTGCGAAAGGACAGCACAAAAGTGCGATGGGAAGAAACTCCTGTTGACAAATACTTCTCCTTGAGGACGAACTATTTATAACGCAAGATGACCATGAATACTGATGGCAGGAGCCCTTGCTTAAAATCGCAAAGACAAATTTGAGATGTGAGAATGGAAAATTAAGAAAAAGAAAATGGGGCACCTGGGTGGCTCGGTCCATTAAGCATCTGACTTTGGCTCAGGTCATGATCTCACGGTTTGTGGGTTCGAGCCCCGCATTGGGCTCTGTGCTGACAGCTCAGAGCCTGGAGCCTGCTTTGGATTCTCTCTCTCTCTCTCTCCCTCTCAAAAATAAATAAACATTTAAAAATTAAAAAAAAAAAAAAAAAGGAATCCACACAGGGAAATTCCTCCGAACTGTTTCCATATATCTTTCTCAGACATGAACCGAGAGCGGCCAGTTCACACTGGTGAACAACATGTTGCCATGAAAGGCCTGAAGCACGGGGGACTCATTCTCCCCCAGGGTCATCCTGGATGGTTTTGGCGAGGAGGCACATCTGTGGGTAGGATCGTGGCAGACCGACCCTTCAAGTGGCCTGTGTGATGTGCACCTCCTACCCTTCACACGTGGAGTGTCCTGGGACCCCGGCTCGCTTCTAGGGCAGAGAATACGGTCGTGCTGATGGGAAGTTGTGATCGCGTGTTATGTGACTTCGTGACTGTGTTACAGGAGACTGCAGCGCGCGTCTGGCTGGAGTCTCTCTCCTCCACTTGCTGGCTGAGGGAGCAAACAGCCACGTCAGGGAACTCTATGTCAAAGGACTGCGGGCAGCCTCTAGAAACTAAAGACAGCCTCCAGCTTGTAGTCTGCAAAAAAAAAAAAAAAAAAAAAGCTCTCAGTCCTTCAACATCAAGCAACTAAATGTTGTCAACAGCGCCCCGGGGAGAGGTAGAGGCCATCCCCAGTGAGACCCCCTCCCCGATCCACACCTCGACTGAACCCCGGAAAGACCCTCAGCTCAGCCGTGCTGACTCACAGAAAGCAACGATCAATACGCTGTGTGCTGTGCTAAGACACCACGTCTCTAGTGTTTCTTGCGCAGAGCAAGAGAAAATGAATACAGGGATGCTGGCGAAGGAGCAGGAATTCACAAATTACGGGCGGCGGAGGAAATTTCAGGCCAAGGGAATAGGTGTGCTATTACCACAGAGCAATGGCATAGTATTAAGAAAGTATATGGGCTTGGCTCCAACAAAGGTATGGATTTCAGCATCCCTACTGTAGGAAAGTGAGTGGGAGGCAGAAGATAACAGGGGAACTCCAGGAAAAGAAATAAAAACATTAACCTCAAGGCCAGAGTTTCCCGAATGTGTCCTCACATCTAATCCTCCCGGGGAGCTGTGTGAATCCCAACCTCCACCCTCGTGCCCCGAGATTCCTCCTGGCCGTGTGCAGAATGGGGCAGAGGTGCCTGCAGCTCTAACAAATGCCCTGGAGGCTCGGATGCGGCCGGTCCACAGCCCAGGGTCGGGACCACTTTCTCGTCACGAAACATCCCACAAGAAGTCAGTGCAAGAGTGACCTGAGCAGCTTATTTTCCGCAGGATTAGCCCAGAAGCAGTCTGCAGTTTGTATCCTGGAGGGGGAGGGGCTGGAGAGTACTTGGGGACAGGGGTCACCCGGAACGCCACTCTGCTGGGGCATGGCTGGGAAGTGGAGGGAACTGCATATGAGGGAGAGGGAAGGAGGTGCCCTCACTGAATCTGGTGACTAGCTGTATGTAAGCAGTCAAGAAAAGAGAGATATAGGGAGGCAGGGAGGAAGAAGAGAGGAGGAAGGAAGGAAGGAAGGAAGGAAGGAAGGAAGGAAGGAAGGAAAGGCGGGAAGGAGGGAGGAAGGAAGGGAGGGAGGAAGAGAAGGGAGGGAGGAAGAGAAGGAGGGAGAGAGGAAGGGAGGGAGGGAGGAAAGGAAAGAAGGAAGAAAGGAAAGAAGGAAAGGAGGGAGGGAGGGAGGGAAGGAAGAAAGGAAGGAAGGAAGGAAGGGAGGGAGGAAGGAAAGAAGGAATTGAAGGAGGGAGAGAAGGAAGGAAGGAAGGAAGGAAGGAAGGAAGGAAGGAAGGAAGGAAGGAGAGAGGGAAGGAGGGAGGAGGGAAAGAGGGAGGAAGAAAGGAAGGAAAGGAAGAAGGAGGGAGAGAGGGAAGGAGGGAGGAGGGAAAGAGGGAGGAAGAAAGGAAGGAAAGGAAGAAGGAAAGAAGGAAAAAGGGAGGAAGGAGGGAGAGAGAGATGTGGGGGGAATGATAGGAAGGTCTGTTTCACCGAGCTGCGTACTGCAAGCTCAATCTTCATTGACCCTCGAGGTGCTGCTAACTGGGCCTCTGGAGCTTTGTGTGTTGACTTTGGCTCCCTCTGTGCTTGGAATAGCCAATTGTCCAGACTCCAAATTTCCATAGCGTACAATCCTCTCCACATGGAGGCCATTTACAGAGAAAACTGCTAAACCCCAATCATCACTGCCAGCGGGATAGTGGCTATTTGGCCATTTCAGACCCACAGTTGTCACGGCGTTCAACGCCAGAGGTGATGGAGTAGGACAGAGTCAAAGATCCCTGAACAGGGGTGGCCCACCCCCTGAGAGCCACCAGTCTGGAGGGCCGGTTCCCGGCCCCTGCCCCCGGAGACGGACCGCATCACAAGGTAAGGATGCCAGGAATGTGTTCATTCAGTCAGCACTCGCAGAGAGCACATAGAATGTTCAGCAGCTTTCCAGGCCCAGGGCGACTGCCCCAGACGAGACAGAGGAGTCCTCATTTGTTGGAGCACCCCACCTTTTCTCTCCCGTGAAAGCAATGTCCAGGGGCGGAGGAGCTGTAGGGGAGGAAGCTGGTCCCCACCACATCAGTTCCTTCCAGGCTGCCTGCCCTACCGGGGCTGTGTTTTCCAAGCTGGGTTCCATGGAACCCTGTTTCTGTGGGGAGCAAGCGAAGGTCAGACCTTCAAAGAGGAGACTCAGCCGTAGTAGTGCTCACCACATGCCAAGCCCTGTTCTAAGCGCATGATGACATTAACCCGCAGGATCCTGCCAACCAGCATGATCCTTACTTTATACACGGGGAGACTGAGGCAGAGAGGGCTAAGCTGTTCCCGAAGCTCAGTGATGGAGCTGATATTTAAAACCAGGGATGGAGATCGAGTGTGAGCCTTCCCGACTGTGGGTCACCAGTTCTACATTGGTCAAATGAGCCAGGAAAACCCTGGTTTTAAAAACCAAAGAATCACACCACACTTGCCCCTGCTAAGCAGATTTTCACACTCAGTAGTCTTCTTTCGTGAAGAACCCGTTCATATATTTTGCACATTTTTGTTGGGTTGTCTTTTTATTATTGATTCATGGGGGAACCTTTACATATGCTGGTAACCATCCCTTTGCAGATTTTACATATGTTGCAAATGCTCTCCCCACCCCCGGTTGGTGGCTTGCCTGTTGATTTTCTTCATGAGGAGCAGTATTTCATTTTGATGAAGACCAATTTATCCATTTTTAAAATACTTAATACTTTCTGTGTCCTCCTAGAAAATAGATTTCCCTGTCCCCAAGGTCGCAAAAATAATCTTCTATATTTTATAGTTCTACCTTTTACGTTTAGAGTTACGATCCACCTTGGTGTGAGATAAGGGCCAAGATACATTATTTTCCATGTGGGTATCTAACGATTTCAGCACCGTGTTTTGCAAAGACTTTTCTCTGTTGAATTGCTTTGGTGCCTCTTCTGCAAATCAGCTGAACTTATCAGTGTGGATCTAAGTCCCCATTCTATTCATCATTACACGTGTCTGCCTTCATATTGACAGCACGTTGTTTCGATTGCTGTAGCTTTTACTATTCATCAAGGAAATTAAAATTAATACCATGACGAGACACAGCTATATGCCCATGAGAGTGGCTAAAACTAAAAATGCTGACAATACCCAATGCTGGCAGGGATGTTGAGTAACCAGAACTTTATTCATCGCTGGGGCTGAATGCAAAATGGCCAAACTACTTTAGACAACTGTTTGGTGGTTTCACATAAAGGGAAGGTTACATTTACCCCACCACCCAGCAACTCCACTCCCAGATGTAGAAGTGAAATTGTAAGCTCATGAAGGTTCACAGCTGCTTTATGTGTAATAGCCAAATCTGGAAACAACCCAAGTGTCCCTCATTAGGTAAATGAATAAACTGTGTTAAGTCCATACAATAGAATTCTATCCCTTAACAAAAAGGAACACACTGTGGCAAATACCACTACATGGTAAGCCTCAAAGACATCATGCTGAGTGAAAGAAAACAGACACAATGGAGTGTCTATATGATTCCATTATAGGAAGTTCTAGAATGGGCCAAGTTAATCTATGGCGGAAGACATTTGATTGGCACTGGCTGTTTCTTAGGAGGGATGATCGCCCGGCAGCATGGGGTATCTTCTCTAACTTCATGAAATAGAGGTGACACAGATTTTTGCATCTGTAAAAACTTACCAAACTCTGCATTTTACCTCAATTAAAAAATAGCATACAATGGAAGTCGAAGACATTTAAAATGTACGGGGGGGGAGGAAGAAACAGGGTTCCTTCTTCTTGCACGGCAGCTAGGTATCTTAAAGCAAGCTGTGAATCCCTAGAAAGGGCTAACACCCACAGAGTGTTCCAAGTTTCACTCTGGACATAGTTGTGGGTTGAATTGTGTCTCCGAAAATTCATACGTTCACCCAAGCACCGCAAAGAATGACCTTATTTGGAACTAGGGTCATTGCAAATGTAATTAGTTAAGATGAAGTCCTACTGGAGTAGAGAGGGTCCCTGAGCCAAGGCAACTGGTGTCCTTAGCAGAAGAGGAAATTTGGACACAGACATGCACACGGGAGAACACCATGCATAGATCGGAGTTAAGTTTCTGTGAGCCGAGAAACCACCGGAAAGTACGAGAGGCTGGGAGCACACCCTTCCCCAGAGCCTAGAGCCTTCAAAGGGAGCGTGGTCCTCCTGACATCCCGATCTCAGCCTTCCAGCCTCTAGAACCATGAGAGAATAGATTTTTTTGTTGTTTCAGCTACTACATGCAACCCAAGCAAACATACAGCCACAGAACCATTTCTGTCCCTTGGCGCGTCTATGGTAACAGACTCTACATAATGTCCCTTGTTCTAGGAACAAACATCATTTTCTCATCTTCTTTTTTCCAAGAGATACAGGCCTCTATTGCGACAGGAGCTGCTGCAATCTCAGAAGTGAAGAGTCACCAAAACGACAGTGCCCCCTGACCTGGCTCCGGCACAAACAGGATGTCCCGATGACCTTTGCCGTTTTATCTGCCAAGTCTAGAAGCCAGATTCGTTGCTCCCATTTTGCAGATGAGGCAAGTAAGGCCTCCCCCAGACAGCAGCTGCCCTCGGCATGCCCAGCTCTTTCTCCACGCCTGACCTCAGGCCAGCCCTGTCCTAGGTTTCCCAGGGCTGCTCCTGGCTCGTCCTGGTGGGAAGAAGGACAGAGAGCCAGCATCCTGAGCACCTGCTCTCCTGACCTGTTCCTGGAGCCAGGGATGAGTCAGATCCAACCATGTGGGAATCCCTACCCTGCTGGTCACTCACTATTGCCAGCAACCTCAGACCGGCCACCGACCCTTCCTCTGTGAATCATCACAGCCCCTAAGCCACAGGTCCCAGAGAGGCCCAGGTGACAAGGGCTCCCCTCGAGACACAGGCAATGGCAAATGCTCCTTCGGCATGGTCTCCTCTCCCACCGTCCAGCCTCTCCACCGCCTCGCCCCTGGACGATGCCGAGCATCTATCACACGGGGGTGGCCCAAAGCTGAGTTTAGAAAATGGAAGTCCATTTCATAATCTTCTCCAAGATGGGTTAAACAGCATGATCTCTCATTACCCATTGACAGAAATGGGAAATGTGGAATAACTGGGTTCAGCCGATTCTGATTTGCGATATATCTCCTTTTTAACTGAGATAATAACAGAGAAGCGTGCATTCATGAGGCTTAGTAAAGAAGGAGCAGATTAACACCACAGTCAGATGACTTTTGAAGCAAAGCTTCTATTAAAGTCGCTGCCAAAAAGTCACTTTATCTTCCCTCCGATGCATTTCAGATTTTATCTACCCTTTTATTCTTTTTGTCCTTAATTTTAAATCCTTTTTATTATTTTTTTTTCCCCATGTAAGCACCAAGGGAGTTGTTTGGAACTCATTCTTTTGGAAGCAATTATCCACAAGAGATGCGTTCACTTCATTTGGGCTGCATTTTATATCCAAACCATGATAAAAATGCACAAAATTGACTTTGCCTGTGTGGCTCAGACCCTGGAAAGTCCTTCACTGTGAATTTTGATTTGGCTGCCTGTTGACAGAGCCTGTCTTGGAAGGAAGACCAGGCGAGTGGCAATCACTTCAACCACGTTCTCGCTGGTAGCCGTACGAGCATCTTCTCGCAGTCCAATAGGGCAAATAAAACCTTTTCATTTAATTGTCCATTAATTCAGACCTTGGAGACCCCACACTGTCTTTAAATTCTTGTTTCGTCTAAACAAGAATATCTCTTACCCAGACGCTTGCAAAACCTCACCTCTGAAGCCTTCACATGTTTTCAAAGATGAGTCCCTCACACCTACAGCAGGGGTGGGACCGGGGCAATTTGGTACCCCAGCCCTACAAAATCTATTACAAACAGAAAACTTCTGTGTGAAGTCTCCTATTTCTTTAGAGGTCATGTGAATATTGCATTCGACTGTATAATGTGTCTGCGTTTGATTTTAATATACTAATGACGTTTTAAATTAATTACTATCTGGGGTGCCTGGGTGGTTCACTCGGTTAAGCGTCTGACTTCAGCTCCGGTCATGATCTCGCGGTTTATGAGTTCGAGCCCAGCATCACAGCTCAGAACTTGGAGCCTGCTTCAGATTCCATGTCTTCCTCTCTCTCTGCCCCTCCCCACTAGCACTCTGTGTCTCTTTCTCTCTCAAAAATAAATAAACATTAAAAAAATTGGGGTGGGGGGGCGCCTGGGTGGCTCAGTCAGTTAAGCGTCTGACTTCAGCTCCAGTCATGATCTCATGGTTCGTGAGTTCAAGCCCCGCGTCGGGCTCTGCGCTGACAGCTCAGAGCTTGGATCCTGCTTCGGATTCTCTGTCTCCCTCCCTCTCTCTCTCTCTCTCTCTCTCTCTCTCTCACTCTCTCTCTCTCTGCCCTTCCCCCACTCACGTTCTGTCTCTCTTTCCTTCAAAATAAATACACATTAAAATTCTTTTAATTTTAATAAAAATAATTAATTAATTAATTACTATCCATAAACAAACAAAAAAAAAGTTCCCGTCTTGTAGATGTTAAGCAAGACACAATCGAATTGATTTTTTATCGATTTTACAAAACGTGGCTGAACCGAAGAAAAGTTGCATCCCTTTGCACATCCACGTTGGCATCTGGGCAGCTTCTCTTTCTGTCCCACACTGTTTGAAACCCCAACTATGTGCCTACGTGGATGGAAACGTCATCGAGTTCCTTGGCTGCTTCATGAGCTTATCTAGACACTGGCCAGAAGGATGGAACCAAATATGCACAGGGTGACTCTTGGTGACCAGGATTCTCACTAAGCGGTACAGTCGCCTGTGTCTGACCTCTGAGCTGCTGGCCAAAGTATTTCCTGCCTCAGGAAAATACTGGGCGATGGACTTTCTCACTAGGAAAACGGCTGCGGGTGTGCTTCGCCTTCCCATTAATGCTGTAATTTCATCCCGTGTAAATCGACTCCTCGGGGAGGACCCACCGGAGCCCTCCCCCTCTCTCCGCCCCGCCCTGCCGTGTCACCTGTCCTGACATTCACTGGTCGCCTTTTACCGCGAAAGCAGACGCAGCGTCACTCTGTAGCCATGGCCACAAACGCTCAGACACAGGAGAAAATAGCTTCTAAATAAAAAACTCCATGGGCTACATTTGCAGTTAGTGAGAACAATTCCTTATTCAATTTTTCTGAGTCTTATTTTTTTGGTCCGGGAGCTTTTTCCTTCTGTGAAGAAAAATAACCACACACCCCCAAGTTAGCAAACCCTGAACACACCCTCTGCCCGGGGAGACAGCCTGCTCTGGTGGAGGGGGCAGCTTCGAAAGCACTTTCCACACCATCACAAACAGAAAAATAAGGATTTGGGTCCCCGTGGCTTACCGAAGCGGTTGCCGTGGTCCCTCTTCGGCCCCCCTCTTCGGTCCCTCTTCACTGCTTGTAAAGGGAGTCTCGGCTGCCAGAAGCGTCCGGGTGAACAGGCGGGAATCGCAACCCCAGGACCTCAGCCCCACTCTGGGAGCTTCCCCCTCTGCCTTTCAATCTGGCACACCCTGCCTCTGTGGGCCCTCACTGGCTTTCTCCCCTCCCCCAGAATACCCTCCATTCTCCCACTGAATCTAAAAATAGCCATCCACCTGACCCCCCCCCAAGAAATGGAGAAGGGTACCCTGATCACCTCCTGACTTAAATCATCTTAAGTTCCCTCCCGCCAATAGACTGCAGCCCCCGCTGTGTTCATCTGCTGTGTTTGCGTGTCTCTGTGTGAGTACGTGTGTGTGTGTGTGTGTGTGTGTGTGTGTGTGTGTGGTGTACATATGTGCATGTGAGCACGCATATGTATGATACGTATGCACGCTCACACTTACCCCAAGGCTGGCTCCTACCCCTTGAACAGAGGGGCTGGAAGGAAAACTCATGGTTAGCTACAAAAGGATTTCAGTTCTAGTCCTGGACTTACCGCCGGGCACCAGCGTTTTTCCACTTTTCACACGATAGAAGCCTTTCTTACGTGTAAAAAGCAGTGCTATCATCTGTCCACGTGCCTGAAATTGCAAATCTTTTCTAAATAAGGTCCGCTGCTGACCCAAATCCGGTTCCTTGGGGGACGGCAGGGGAGAGTGGACCCTCTCCATTGTTTGAGTGTTGGTTGGTTGTTCTTCCTGTTGCTTTCCTCACATTATCCCACTTCACCTTGGGATGCGAGACGGGGGATAATTGGTCTAAATGACCTGCTGAAGGTCACTTGTCTGCCCCCGGGCTAAGGCGAGAGGGGCCACTTAATTGTCAGACCCTCTGATAACCCATGCAGCAGCGTCCTTCCCCCAAAAGAAGGCAGGGCTCTGGTACCAAAGGAATCAATGACAAACACCTCCACCAAGGGGGCGAGGAAGCTCCTCGAGCCCCGGGGGCTGTCATGGGCCTTTGAGCCGCGCTCATAATTCCAGCCTCCCCTGCTGTTGAGAGGACGTGCATTCCTCCATCACCACAACCTTCTCGTCAAAAACGAGACGCTTCCCTCCTCGTGAAATATTGCAGGTGAGCAGATGCTGTGTCCTTAAATCAGGACATTTGTCAAAGAGCTTTGACAGGTCCTTGTCAATAAAGACAAAAAATGCAGAACATGTAACCACACCGTATGGGGGGGGGGGGGTGACGGCGTGTGTTGTTCTTTCCACTCAACGTTTCTCTTGAAGTGAACATTTTTTTTTTCCTCGTTACTGAGAATTTATGAGTCTCCTCGATGTTTCGTCTTCTGCTCCAACTTTGATCTAGAACCAAACTTCCTGGAAGGGGCGTACCCAAGTCAGAAAGAATCCAAATCAAAAGCAAGGAGACATTCGAGGCTTCGTGTGGCCGGGGAGCTGTGCCAGCCGAGAGAACTGGTTTCGGAACCCCCTCCCACCGTTTGCTGGTTCCATGACACTGGATAAGTAATCCCAGCTTCAACGTCCTCCCTCAAGTGGGAGCACGTCTGCGCCAACGCTGTCTGGGTCATTGCAAAGGTTCCGCGTGATAACGCCTAGCAATCGTTATCCATCCAGCCCCGCCTGGGGGGGTACTTCGTAAACTTCTGTTAGCTCCATAGTGAATGCACTATGCTTCTGGGACAATATTTCTCTGCCTTACAATGACTTCCCACGGTGGTTTAATCCCCATTTGGCAGATGAGCAAACCGAGGCTCAGAGAAATCATGTCACACCCCCCCCCCGATGTTTCTAGAGCCACCGAGCCCTCCCAGGTCCCCCTGGCTGCCTAAGCAATTGGAAATCACATCAGCTACTGTGAGCCTTCCAAAACGTGAACCTCAGGTGGGTCCTGAAGGTACGGCCTGGAGCTCGCGGAGCTCCCCGCCAGTCACCCCATGTGCCATAAGACCCTTACTACCATTGTCCTCCACGGGTGTCAAGGCATTTTAAAGGCGGGAAAACACCAAGCCAGAATGCAGGGGAAGTCCCAAAAGGTAAAATGGGGGCTGAATTATTTAGGGGTTCCAGCCCACCGAGTCATTCGGGAGCCTGCCCGACGGTGCTCACTAGTGGCTTCTCGGAGACTGTCCCCGCAAGCCACTTGGGGGACCCTCATCTGCCCAAACGTCCTGGGCAGCCGACACCGGCTTCCCCCGCAATCTGTCCCCTCCGAGATTAGACGGCTTACATCCAGACGCGTGGGAAAATGAAAGAGACCAGGAGAGGAGAGGAAGGTTATCGGGGGTGGAGACGGTGAAAGAATTTCAATATCACCATCTCGTTCTTTATTCGGGCAAAATGAAAAGTCCTCATTATTAAATCACAAAGCAATTAAAAAATTAAAAATTTCATAAGACCCTACATAAAAGAAATACAAGTGTTT
This sequence comes from Neofelis nebulosa, assembly GCF_028018385.1. Classification (NCBI taxonomy): domain Eukaryota; kingdom Metazoa; phylum Chordata; class Mammalia; order Carnivora; family Felidae; genus Neofelis; species Neofelis nebulosa. The sequence goes on from NC_080788.1 coordinate 142,316,013, forward strand.
AATGATGGATTAGAAAGTGGAAGTTGGGGGGGAGAGAGAAAAAGTAAAAGCCTGCTTGTCTCAGGGGGTTCCCTCCGCGGCGGCGGTGAGAGCGGTTTCTGCCTGCGTCCTCGCGCCAGCCGCAAGAACTAATAAATTCCGGGCTCCCCTGCCTAGAAGCCAAGGCCGATTAATATCTGCCTACCTTGTTACCTAATTCATTATGGAATAGCAGTTAATTTGATTTGATATTATTTTAATAAAATTCTGTAATATATTAGATTGTTTCAGGCTATCAAAATAATTTTCCAATTATTACGGTTACTCAAGCAAGTCTTTTTTTTTCCCCCTTCATGAGCGGCAGTTGGTCTGACTCAGAATATATTAGCTCCCACAGCTTCACCCCGGCCGGGGGAGCAGGGGATCCATGCATGGTTACACAGAAGACCTCCTGCCAAGAACACTTGCCCTCAGTTCACAGCAACATGTCCACACCATGGACTGGCATGGATTTACGGCCTCGTGACCTTCACCGGAGGCTGCCCCCCTTCAAACACACGGTCATATTTTCAGGGAACGTTGAGATAAATTTATATCAAAAGTAACCGTAGAAATCAATGAGTGGAAGAGTGACAATGACTTGCAAGTTGAGTTATCCGGGCGCCTGGGTGGCTCAGTGGGCTAAGCGGTCGACCCTTGATTTCAGCTCGGGTCATGATCTCACGGTTTATGAGTTCGAGCCCAGCGTCGGGCTCTGCACTCACTGCGTGGAGCCTGCTTTGGATCCTCTGTCTCCCTCTTTCTGCCATTCATGCTCTCTCTCTAAAAAATAAAGAAACGTTTAAAAAAATTTTTAAAAAGCTGAGTTATCAAACACACCTGGCAGAGAGAACGTGGGCTTTAAAATTTGAGGTGCCCACTCTGCTGGCGTCTGATGTCCCCGGACTTCCAGTTCACTGTGCACAAAACAGAGACAGCTTACCTGATCTGCAGTGTGATGTGAGACATCAAACGTGATCACTTTTGTCAAAGTGGGGAATGCCAAAACACAGTTGCCATCAAGAAGTCAATCCCTTTGGGGCGCCTGGGTGGCTCAGTCGGTTAAGCATCCGACTTCAGCTCAGGTCATGACCTCATGGTTTGTGGGTTCGAGCCCCGCGTCGGGCTCTGTGCTGACAGCTCGGAGCCCGGAGCCTGCTTCGGATTCTGCGTCTCCCTCTCTCTCTGCCCCTCCCTGCTCACACTCTGTCTCTCTCTGTCTCAAAAATAAAATAAAAACATTTCAAAAAGAAAAAGAAAAGAAAAGAAAGCAATCCCCTTGAGAGGTGAGGATCGGGGAAGAAGAAAATCCCAGGAGGGAATTTGGATGAAGTAGCTGGGCTTGGATCCTCTCTCAAACATAAATAAACATAAAAATTTTTAAATAAAAAAATAAGTCAAATCAAATCAAATCTATGAAGGAAAAGCACAAGGGGCTGTGAGGGCCGATAACAAGGGGAAGTCAGAAGAAATCCAGAGAATGAATAGGCATGAGCCATGCAAAGAAGAAGAGAAAGGTGCTCCAGGTGTGGCAAACAACATAAGCAAAGGCCCTGGGGTGGAACTGGCAAGGCTTCAGGACAGAAAGAGGGCCGCCATCAGGGAGTGAGGGTGGGTGGTAGGTGCAGGCCAAGTTCCTGAGGCATCAGGCTCATGGATACACTTAGATCCGTGGGCTTGACCCCATGAGCCACAGGAAACAGTGAGATCTCAAGCTCAGGAACATGTGTTCAGGCCTGGATTCTTGAAAGCTTGTCCCGTGCGGTGTGGAGAACGAATTGACACAGGAGCAGATGTGGATGACCGTAAAAAAAACCATGACAGGCACCCAGGGAACAGCTATCGGCCCGGAACTGGGCAGATGTCAAAGTCAGACTCCGCGAGTCCCGGGGAACACTCGCACCTGCCTGGGATCAGGGGTGCTCTGAGCAGAGCTGCCCAAGTACAAGGCCACAGAGTGTTGTGACCCTGCCGGCCTCCCCGGCTTCACCCCAGGACCCCATGCATCCCCAGCCACAGGCCTCTGACCCTTCAGCTCGCCGTGCACGACAAGCTGCCCTGGGTCCTCACCAGGGCCCTGCGGGGCTCACGGCCAGCCGGCCCCTGATCTGATGCCACCCCATCAAGACCCAGAATCCACCTGCTCATTCCCTACTTTGTCCTGCCCGGCCAGACAGGGGAGATATTCCCACCTCCCTTTTGCGGAGCAGGAGAGACCTACGTGTTTGGGCTCAGGAGCTGCTCCCCCAGCCGGCTCACGGTGTTGTCTTCCTCACCTCTCTGCCCTCAGAGGCCAATGATTGGAATAAGGTTCCCAATTACAATGAAAGAATTGTAAGCAGGTCTCGGTTTATGGGAAGTTATGGTTCCTCTGGGGGTGGGAGAGGGATGCTAAGGGAGGAAGCTGGTAAAATTACAGACCCTGATCAGCAAGGGCAGGGGCGGGGGCTGAGGAGGGCGCAGGCCCAGAAGGAAAAGTCTGGGAGGTGGACTCCATGACCCTTCGGGCTCCTGAGTCTCACTCGGTCCAGACCTGGCGGGGACACAGCCAGAAGTGGTGTCCCCTGGATGACATCCCCTGGGTGCGGGTGAACAGGGGGCTGCAAATATATAGACCTTCTGGGGGACTGAAGGCTGCAGGGTTCTGAGACCCCATGGGTATTTCCAACCACCGTTCCCAGGCCTCCTCAAATCGTGCTGAAACCCAAGGAACCTGGCCTCAGCTGTGCTCAGATTAGACGAGCTCATGGGCCACACCAGGGACTGAGCTTCAAAGGGGGATCAGGTTGGAGCCCCTGGGTGACTCATTCAGTTGATCATCTGACTCTTGATTTTGGCTCAGGTCATGATCTCACGGTTCGTGATTTCGAGTCCCAAGTTGGGTTCTGCAATGACAGTGTGGAGCCTGCTTGGGATTCTCTCTCTCTCTCTCTCTCTCTCTCTCTCTCTCTCTTTCTCTCTCTCCCTCTCTCTAAATAAATAAATAAACATTTTTTTAAAATTAAAGGTGGATCTGGGAGGAGCCAGCACTGCTCCCCGGTGCTGGTCCAGTACCCAGAGCATGGGGACTCAGAAGCCAGGGAGAGAACGTCCTCCATTCACCCACCAGACATGCGCTCAGCCTCCCAGGTGCCAAGTCCCGGGCATCTGGGGCACTCAGAACAACTCTGGACCTCGTGTCACAAAGAGCTCTGTTGGAAGATGATGCCAGAGAAGCGGGAGGGACAGGCAGTGGAGAAGGAGTGCGATCACGGAGAGAGGAGTGTGCACGAATCCCAGGGAGACAGGTGGGTAGCCTCATGGCCCCCAGGGAAGCCTGCCCCAGGGCCACGGGATGGATCAGAGGCATGCCAGAGACCAGCCGAGGAGCACAGTGGCTGGACATGGGGGGAGAGTAGCAGGGGCCAGAAGGCTCCAGGCTTCTGGGCAAACGAGGGGGTAATGCCTGCCTAGTAGAGCTCGTGGCTGAGCCAAGTCCGAGGTGGTCTTGAGCACTCTATAGCATCTGGGCAGGTGACCCCGTCGGCTTTCAAATGTGCATCTGAACCGCAGAACTGCACCCTTCAATGTCCCTTAACTGACACACCTGGACAGCCTTCCACGTGCCTGCCCTCCCATGCTCCTCGAACACAGGGAGCCCCTGGGGACCTGGGGACTGACACAGTCTGCAGGCTTTTCCGGATGGATCTCCAAGTCCACCTCCCATCTTGCGTCCCAGACGTTTGTCACACAGGTGATGTCCCCAAACCCCACAACACACCCCCCCCCCCCGCTCCCGCCGACGGTCTTCAGCTGCTTTGCATCTTCGAGAAGTCCCGGCAGAGACAACAGGGCTCAGGACACGTGCCCTCACTCTCAGATACACCCGTGGCTGGATTTCTGTGCCGGTGGATGGCTTTGTGCTCTCCTCTACCTGGCTGTCATTAGGTGAAGGACACCATGCCTCAGAGAGCCATGTGGCTTCCGGTCCCTCGCTGACGAGTAGAAGGAAATGAAGTGCCCCTGTTTTCACAGCACCGCTGTCCTACCCAACTCTGGAAGAGAGGGCATGGTCGTCGGCACACTAATGTTATTTCCATTAAATTGCTGCTCGGCTGGCTTATTGCCTAACAGAAAGCTCTGTAGTGAGACATAACAAAAAAAAGAAAAGTGAAAGCTTCCTGCCAGCTTGCGTCCCCTTGAAATAATACAACAGGATGGCTCAGAAGGCTGTGCTTTGGAGGCGGGCTACCTTTGGGCAGAGTGAGGTCTTAGTTTTTCACAGATGCCCAGTATGGTGGTTTGAGTGGCAACCCCTCAGAAGACAGGTTCCCCGGGAACCTGTGAATGTGACCCTCACTTGGCAAAAGGGTCTTTACAGAGATAATTAAATTAAGGGTATTTATTTATTTATTTATTGAGAGATTGAGAGAGAGAGAATCCCAAGCAGGCTCTGTGCCCAGCACGGAGCTTGATTTCATGACCGTGAGATCATGACCCTGAGCCGACATCAAGAGTCAGAGACTTGGGGCGCCTGGGTGGCTCAGTCCGTTAAGCCTCCGACTTTGGCTCAGGTCACAGTCTCACCGTTCATGGGTCCAAGCCCTTGTGTCAGGCTCTGTGCCGACAGCTCAGGGCCTGGAGCCTGCTTCAGATTCTGTGTCCCCCTCTCTTTTGGCCCCTCCCTGGCTCATGCACTCTTTCTCTCTCTCTCTCTCTCTCTCTCTCTCTCTCTCTCTCTCTCTCAAAAATAAATAAACATTAAGAAAAAAAAAAAGAGCCAGACACTTAACTTACTGAGCCAACCAGCCACCCTATTAAGGACCTTTAAATGAAACCATCCTTGATTACCTGGGTAGACCCAATTCCGCGACAGTGACAATTGTCATAAAAGAAAAGCACCAGGATTTTTCAGACACAGAGGAAAACCCAGAGCCACCAGAAGCCGGGAGAAGCCAGGAATGGACTCTCCTCCATAGTCTTCAAAGGGGCACAGCCCTGCACCCCAATCTTGGACTTCTGGCCTCCCAAACTGGAAGAGAGTAAATTTTCGTTGCTTTAAGCCTCCTGGTTTGTTGTTGTGAACTATGGCAGCCCTAGGGACTCATCCACCTAGATTGTATAAATACACCTTTTTTTAGGACCAGAAAACAAAACAAGTGAGGGTGTTACATGAAAACAGTTACTAACCCAAATTCCCAGGAGATAAGCTCACGCATCGTTTAAGATATATGCGTTCCAGGATTTTATTAAACGACATCAACTGAAGTCAGTGTTAACAGAAGTCCGAGCTGTCTTAAATACACGGTAAAGCTGTGCCTCGCATGGGGACACTTGACCTTTACTCGAACTGCGAAGGCATCGTTGCTATGTTGTCGCAGGGAGAAACTGAGGCTCTGAAAGCTGAAGGTCTCCAACCCCACAGCTCAGGAATAGCCCCTGCATGATGGAAGCCCAGGCCTTCTGACTCAGCAGCTCATTTCCACCTTACGGGATCTGCCCCCACCAAGCATGACTTTTACAGCGGTTGTAAATCGCTTATACTTCTAAAAGATAGCCTGAGACAGGTGGTGTGCATCAGAGGAAGTCAGTCTAGTCCGCCAAGGTAAATGTCCACTCCTTCCGAGAAATCCCAGTTTCCAAGCCCAAACTTGGAGACCCAGAAGCTCTGTAGCTCCCTTTCCATCTTGTCCAGATGAGACCAAAGGTCAGTGCTTCCTTCAGAGACCTCTTTAATGCATAATCAGCTAAAATGATGGCAGAGCTTAGAAATTGCTACAAGATGGTTATAAAGTCTTTGTGTGGACAACTTTTCCATTTGGTGGTAAAACTGGAAGGCTTTATCACTCTTTTATAACTTTCCATATAATTTTTATGAAACCAAAGAGCCAACATCAAAGACTATGGGCTGAAAGTGTTCCTGTGATCCAAACCAAGTGGCAGAATCCAGTCCTAAAGATGTGAAGGCTCACATCTGGTTCGTGGCCTGCCCAGAGGACTTGGCCAGAGAACATAGCCCGGGAGCAGGCAGGAGGAGGGCTCAAAGCTAATAATCACGCTCAGTTACAACCGTAAAGACAGACTCAATGAAATGTACGCCCCCCGTCCTCACTCGCTCATCATGTACCAGGGGACCAGGAGGTATCGTGAAGGAGGAAACAGAACTAGGAGGCAGGGTGGTCGACCTGCCAGCAGCTCAGTCACCTTGTTGAGCAATGACGAATGTTGAGGCCCAGACTGGACAGCAAACTACATACGTGTTGGAAGAAAGAGTTCAAAGTCTGGAGTTGGCCAATGCAGGTTCCAAACTCGTGCTTGGCCTCTTATCAGCTGTGTTATGGCGGGCAAGACACAATACCCTTTACAACCTCAGGGATCTCAACTGCACATAGGGGATGATAATACCACCGTTGACATGAAGGTTAGAAAAAAATGTGCGGAAAATACCAGATTCCATGAACAGTAGCTGTTACCATTAGGAAGGTGGGAGGAGGGGTAACCATTTGTTTGACTGTTAAGAGCATGGGTTTTGAAGTCAGAGAGACCCGAACTGAGTTCCAGCTCTGTCACTAAGTCTAGAACAACTTACCTTGTTCTTCTAGACCTCAGGTGTCGCATCTGTGAGGTGTAAGTGGATATTCAGTACCTATCAATAGTGGGCTGAAAGCTAGCCCTTCCTCCCCAGAAACTATGTCCATCAGGAACGTAAGAATAAGATCTTATTTGGAAAAAAAGGTCTTTGTGGATGTGATCAAGTTAAGGATCTCCAGATGAGATCCTCTTGGGTTATCTCAGGGGGCTCAACCTCCACCGTAAGTGTCCGGTTGGAGAAAAGGCAGAGAAGTTGCACAGAGACACAGAGAAAGAGGCCACTGAAGTTGAACCAGAGGCTGGAGTGACACATCTCAATCGCGGGATCCAAGATGGCCAGAGCCACCAGCAGCTAGGACAGAGGCACGGACCCTAGTCTCCCTAGGACGCGTGAGAACGTAAGTTTCTGTTGCTCTAAGCCCCCCTGTTTGTGACAATTTGTCACTACTGCTCTGGGAACCTAAGACGCCCCCTTAGCACAGCACCTCACCCACAAGAAGCCCTCATGAAGGTCGCTAAGCAGAGGTGACAGAAATGCAGTAGCTTAGTCCTCGGGTCAGGAATGAGGCAAATGCACACCGTGTGTCCTCAACCACACACTGCCTCCCTCCAGACATGGGCAGCACCCCATGAAGGTGCCTAGAAGGATCTTCCTTGTCTACACCCCATGACATGGAAGGTGCGGTCAACAGACTCATCCCCACTTTGTGGGAGAAGATGTTAAGGCAGCATGGCAAAGGTCACACAAACGGCCGAGATGAACGCCACCTTGTTTCTCCTGATTAACAGTCCAGAGGTTTTTGTCTCGTTTTTGCATTGGTTTCGCTTAGGTTGAAGGGACGTGTGTGTGTGTGTGTGTGTGTGTGTGTGTGTGTAAGTATGGTGCCCAAAAACTTGGTCCTTTACACAAACCCCCAAGACTGCAGGCTCACATCACCCTGGTTGTCGCTGGAATTGTCTCCACACGGGTCCAGGCATCATGAAGTGACATTCTCAAAACGCAAGAAGTTGACAAAACGCTGACTGTGATCCACCTTCTCGGGTGGAGAAGGTAAGACGTGTGCACGTTGTCCTGCGGCTGCAGAGAGAGCAGTCAGGTTCCAAACGTGTGCCTGCACACACACATGTGCTCCCAACGTCACACAGGAATGGGGGGGTGGGCCCCAGACGCCAATATTCGAGCTGCACATGTTTTTTAATGTTTATTTATTTTTGAGGGAAGGAGAGACAGAGTATGAATGAGGGAGGGGCAGACAGAGAGGGAGACACAGAATCGGAAGCGGGCTGGGGCAGCCAGTCCTGCCCTGTTGATCAGTTCTGCCACAGAATGCAGGGAGCTTTCTCTTTGCGGAATGAAACCCCCAGAGAAAGACCCTGAGTTGGCCTCCTGTGTGCTTCCCGCAGCCTTTCCCACCTCCGGGAACGGAGTGGAGTGTCCCCAGCTGCCTGCTGTGGGGATTTGCCCCAGACTTCAACGGCCCAGTGTGGACCCCCGGCCCCCGGGCCGGCTGCCGGACTCACAAAGCTCTCTGTCCACACGGGGCAAGTCTCACTGCCCCGCATCCTCTCTCGGAAAGTTTCCTCTTCCTCCACCTTCTCCTCCCAACATGCCCCGGAAGGAAGGAGGGGTACGTTCACTACTGCACAATAATTTTCCGCAAAGAATACCCGAGGCCCGTCTGCCGTGCCTGCCCGTCCCTGGGATCCCGGCCCCTTGTACTCAGGCCCAGCTACGCGTTCTCTCCAGCCGCTCTCCGTGTGACACACTCACGGCCCCCAGGCTCCCCAGGCAGACTGCACGGCACCCCCAGAATTGTCCCACGGGAGGCCATGCCAGGGCGGTGACCGTGGCCAGTCACAGACACCCCGGCTCCCCGCCATCCACACCGCTCGTACCCCACCCGGAACTTTGTCCTTTTGTTCTGATTTTTCTTTTTCTTGGGCATTTCCCTCCCTCCTCCCTCCCTTGACCGAAGGCCCTTGTTCCAAGGGACAGAAAGGTGTCCCGGGTAGATCTGAGTCTGACACCTGTGCTGTTTTCCGGCCGTGTGCTCTTGGGAAGTCTTTCCGCGCCGTGCCTCCATTTCTCCGTCAATGAAGTGGGCAGAGCGTGGGCAACTTGAAGAGTCGCTGGGGCGATGAATAACAGGACAAATACCCCAGAACATCTGCCTATGGAATCCCGAACGCAGGCACGCCAGCGACTTTCCCGCCCGGATGAACTCACATCACCTCGCTTCCAGCAAATCCACAGCAGAGGGGAGACGGCCGGCCCACAGCGCGAGCTTCCCCCAAGCTTGGAAGGACCTTGGCGAACTATAGAGTCTACGAACTAGAGTCTACAGGGTCAGTGTAGCTGACCCTCTGAGAAGACAGGTCCTGGAGCAAGACAGCCGACCTCATCCTGGCACCACGACCTTGGGCGGCTTACCCAACCTTTCTGTGACTCAGTTTCCTCATGGTCGTGCATGAAGTTCTAACGCATTAACCCATGCAAAGCACTTAGTAAACAGTGCCCCGCACAGAGAGTGAATCACTAGATGTCAGCTGTTGTCATCACCGGCATGATCATCACTGCAAAAGAGCACTGGACAAGGGGCCAAGAGGCAAGGGATCTGGGCTCCTGCGGCGGCTTCTCCTGCAATAGCGAGAACACGGGTGTGGGGGGCAGATGGGGTCAGGTCTCAGCCCGCTCTGGCCCATGCCAGCGGTGTCACCCTTGGGCTGAGGCCACCGCACCGGAACCTGCATCAGCCCCTGATAACGTGCACACACTCACATGTGCAGAGCAGGACTCCAGACAGAGAAGGGTCAGTGGCTCCCACGTGTGCTGCTGTGTCACAGCTCAGGAGGGTTGGAGCCACCAGGCAGTGCAACACAGCCCCTCGGCCCACGGGGGCCTCAGTCACACAGGCTCTCCACAGCCCTGGCCAGGGGCTTCATGATCACGGGTGGCCCTTATCCTCTGCCAGCCAGTCAGGAGAATGAGAAGCCACCCAGTGACCGGTGAGCGAGCATCAGAGCCCCACCCCGGGCCGTTGGGAGAGTTGACCCGTCCTCCCTGGACCGCGTGCCTGGGAGCCACAGGCATCCTTCCTCCCGGAGAGGATCAGGCTGCCCTTTCTCAGGGCTTGACAAAAGCCCTGAGAGCATCACAGGGAAGTGGCTTGAAAAAGCATCTCTCCTTGTGTTTACCAGCATCGCCTTGATGGAATGCCAAGAAAATACAAAGTGTACCCTGAAGGGGGGAGATACTTCTCACATTACCCAATCATAACTATTACAATTCCCGGTGTTTTAAAAACAGGGAGATCAAAGACAGAGGAGAAGGCAGAGCTTGACTTATCACGTGAGCATCTTTGGGGAGAAGGGTGAAGGAACCCTCAGGGCCCGCACCCGCCTCGGTGTTGAGCTTGAGAAGGGAGGGCGGGCGTGGAAAGGGTCTCTGGCATCGTGTATTCAAGCCCAGTGTCGCCCACCTGCGCTGTGGGCCCCTGACCCAACCAGTCTCCTCTCTGAGCCTCAGTGTCCATGTGGGGGGGTGGTCCCTCCAATGGCCCTTCCTCCTGTCTCGGTGAATGACACACACGCCCAGGGGGATAGGAAGCCTAAGGCAGGGTGTCACGGGCGTCATGAAAGGTAGAGGAGGCTCAGGGGGTTATGGGAGCTCGAAATGGGGCCCCACCTCACCGAAAAGTCGGGAGAACCTCTCAGATGAGAAGCTTGAGCTCCGTGTTGGAGACCAAGAGGAAACAGAAGCCAAGGACGGTCCAGGCCGAGGGACGAAGCTGACAAATCATGGCGCATTCCCCGCCCCACACCCGGCCGGCAGGTGCACGGCCGGCCTCCCAGCCCCAAGGCCCCCACCTGGGTGCGCTCGGGCTTGGGGAGCTGTGGCTGAGCAGCACGTGGGGTGTGCATCACACATTGAGGAATGCTTCTCCCCCGTCCCCACCACCGCCCCCCGCCCCCCGGCATCTCCACGGACGCCACATCCGGAGCCAGCCGGCTCACACAGACCCGGGAAGGTGAGAGGGTGTCCCACCCTGGTCTTTCAAAGCATCTGGAGTCCCCCACCCGGGTCATATAAGCTTCTGCTGCCCACACTCCGGGCCCATCCCCTCCCGCACTGTCTTAGTCCCCTCAGGCTGCTGTAAGGAAACCCCCAGGAACTGGAGGGCTAAACGGGAGATCTGTTTCTCACAGTCTGGAGGCTGGGAAACCCGGGATCGAGGCGCTGGCAGATCTGGAGCCTGACAAGGTGTCTCCTGGTCTGCGTCCTCGAGCGGCAGAGAGCGCGGGGTGGGTCAGGGATGGAGGGGAGAACGAGAACGCTGTCAGCTCTCTTCGGGAAGGGCGCTGATCCCATCCTCGGGGCACCACCCAAATGACCTCGCCGAATCCCAGTCACCTCCCAAAGACCCCATCTCTGGAAATCATCACGCTTGGGATCAGAGTCTCAACACACAGCTTGGCAGGGGCACAAACGTTCCGTCTGCATAGAACGTGCACTCCCAGTCTGGGTCCTGCCCTCCACCTGCTTTCCTGTTGCTTTTTGCTGCTCTGCTTCCGTTCATCTTTTTTTTTTAATTTTTTTAAAGCTTTATTTATTTACTCTGAGAGAGAGAGAGAGGAAGGGGCAGAGAGAGAGAAAAGAGAGAGAATCCCAAGCAGGCTCCAAACTGTCAGCACAGAGCCCGACGCGGGGCTCAAACTCACGAGCCATGAGATCACGACCTGAGCCAAAGTCGGATGCTTAACTGACTGAGCCACCCAGGCGCCCCCTTCCACTCATCTTAAACATCTTAAACATCTTAAACATCTTAAACAGCCATCTTGGGCACCCGAGAGCCACACAGTCCCTCTAAGAATTTCACGTTGGGGGAAACTCCACCCGTGGTGGCACTTACCAAGAAGTAGCATTTCAATCAGTGGGACAGACAAGCCCACAGAGAGACTTCTTTTGACTTTCGGAGTGTTTAAAATTGAGGGGCCGATCGTTACGAATCAAATGTCACATAAGCTCTGACCCCCACAGGATCCGTCCAACTGCACAACTTCAGCCAACCGAAGCTGAACAGTGGTCACCCCACTTCAGACGGGACACGTCCTCCTCAGGCCACCAGTGTCCCTACCCTCACCTGACGGTGGCCAGCTTCAGTCCATCTGCCCGGTTCCTACACACGTTTGAATTTGCAACTTCTGGGACCACAGACTTCAGGGACGCCCATCTCTGCTTGTTTTATACGGAAGGCTTTTTGTTTTCTTTATTGTTGTTGTTTTTAACGTGAACATTTTTCTTACAAAAGGAGCATTCCGTAGGAAAACACCCCAGAAGTCCCTGAATCCCACTTCCTGTTGTACAGAAGGAAATGCCGTGGCCAGGAAGGCAAAGGGAGTTGGCCTGCTTTCCGTAGTCACTTTGCACGCGACTGAATTGCACAGAAACCCAACCAAGGAGGTACTGGTCTCCTCATTTCAAAATAGCCCGAGCTTGGTTTTGAGAAGTTGGAAGGCTCGCCCAAGGTCACCGGGCCGGTGAGACTCAGAGCTTACACGGGACTCAGGAGTTTTGACTCTATGCCTGGTAACTTTCCCACGACACCACGGGGACTGCCTCCCATGTAGCAGAGGAAGCTGGAGACCCAGGGCAGCCCCAAACCACAGAGGGCTCAATGCCACCCACCCATCAACAGGGTGGTCAGCTGACGCTCTAGTAATTTTCAACTGATCCACAAGCATGCCTGTGAAACCCCACTAGCTTAAAGTAGAGAATGTAGAACAAATTTCTCTTACACACACATGTACTGCACACACACACACACGCACACACACACGCAGTACCATAGTGTCTGGTCTCTGCCTCATTTGTTAGAACACACGAGACTATCACCGGTCCCTGCAGCCCAGAGACAGCGTGGCAAGCAATAGCCCTGGGTCACTGAAAGGGACTTTTGTTTCCCATTAGGCCAATTCGGTCCAGATCAGAGATAAGGAGGGATCGTGTCCTCAAAGGAGAAAACAAAATCTCTGAGCAGACTCTCCCAATCGACAGTCAGGAAGGGCCAGGGCCCTGGGGGTCTGAAGCCACGACATGTGCAGGCACTCTGTCACAGCAGGCAGGAGACAAAATATCAGAGAGGAGGTTGTGACCCACTGGGATCCCCTCAGATCTCCAGAAAGCTCTGGTCTCTGGGACAACGGTGGAAGGAGGGAATCATTCGTGCAGCCACCGGGCTGGTTCAGGTAACGCAAGGTGACGGAGGGCACATCCTCGCCCTGCAGGCGCTCCTGGCCCAGCGAGGAGAAGGGCACAGAACTTAGGGATTACAGAACTCGTAAAGGTGCTGTAACAACCACGCCTCCAAAACGCGCCCTCTCCAGTGGTGCCACCTCATTAAACAGCCCCACCATCCACCAGGTGAGCAAGCCCAACATTCAAGTCACACCTGAGTCTCGTATCCCTTCAGCGACTTCCCAAAGCTCTCAGAATAAGATGGAAGTCCCCATGCACAGGTGATCCAACATGCCCTCCCCGGGCAGGCTCAGGGCTGCCCCACCCACTGGGCTCAGCCCGCTACGTGCCCAACCCTTGCCGGGTCTTCTCACCATGTGGGTCAGTGCCTGGGCTTTGGGTGCCCTCCTGAGCTCTCCAATGTGCCCGACTCCTTCTGCTCTACCAGACCTCCATCAATCGTCTGCTCCTCTGAGAAGCCTTCCTTGCCCCCACCATGAAGAGAACATTCACCATGACAACTTGCTTATGTCTTGTCACACTTTTTGGGGTGTGTGTGTGTGTGTGTGTGTGTGTGTATCTTCCCCACTAAACTAGAAGCTCCTTGAGGGCGGGACCAAGGTCTGATTTTATATTCCAGGGGTGTCTTAGGATGTTAAAAGTAACGGTCTTGGAACTTCAAGGGAAATCACCATGAAGGACGAGAATCTCCTCTATCCCCCCTCGAGGGGCTGTACGTCGTGTGTTTGGTTCCATCCCGTGACAGGAAACCTACATTCTCCCAGTCAGCTGACCCCATCCTTGGATGACTTTATTAGGAAGGTCTTCCTCATATAGAGCCAAAATTTACTGCCCTTCATCTTCTGCTTCCTGGCCCTCACTCTGTCTGTAAGGGCCTCCCCGAATAAGCTACTGCCCTGTTCCCCCAATAGCACTCCAGATATTTGAAGACACTGGTCTGGTTGCTCCTGAGTCCTGTCAAGAGTATCTTAGGTGTTCTGACTCCTCATGCAACTTCCTTTGGAACTCTTGGACCACCAAGGCCCCCTTCCACTGAACCTGCTAGGCTTCCATAAAATGTTTTAGCTGACATTTTAACCAACCAACCCCAACACTCCTGTCATGGTCTGAGCAACATAAAGCAGAATTTTCACCTCCCTTATTCTAGATACTATACTCCTCTTGACGCAACCAAAGCATACACGGCTGTGGCAGATGTCTGGGATCAGGTTTCCCAAAAGTGGACCCTGAGGTGACGATTTATGGGCTAGGGATCTCCTATCGGCGTTCTCCCAGGCAAAACTCGTAAGAGTAGGAGAAGAAACTCAGCAAGGCTGTGAAGCTCCCTGAAGAGCAGATTCAGACTGACCCTGCAAGAGAACTCTTGACTCCCTCACCAGTCAGTCATTGCATTGGCTAAGGAACCCCAAGGGGTTATAACCTCACATGGCAGTTCCCTTCTCTTCCTGGGCTGGCAAGGCAGCTCCAGTAGGTTAAAGGCCATCCCTGAAGGGAGGCACAGGTGCCACGGGTGAGAAGCCAAAGCACCTAGCAGCCAAGGGAAGGGCGGGCTGGAGAAATGTGGCTGGAACACCAACAAGATATCCCTCAGAGGGCCCCCGGATTCAGATTTCCCCAGCCGCTCGCCCAAACCCTCAGCTTCCCTCTCAAGTTCCTCCAAGTGCTGCCTCCTGCGTCTGTTCTTATGCCTTTTTCATTTTAATTGTTTAGTGTTTATTTATTTTTGAGAGAGAGAGACAGAGTGTGAGCAGAGGAAGGGCAGAGAGAGAGGGAGAAACAGAATCCGAAGCAGGCTCCAGGCCCTGAGCTGTCAGCACAGACCCCGACGTGGGGCTCAAACCCACAAACCATGAGATCGTGACCTGAGCCGAAGTCGGATGCTCCATCAACTGAGCCACCCAGGCTCCCTCCTTTGATTCTTACTTTAAATTCCTTTCTTGAGGCCAATTTTCAAAAAATGTCCCTTAATAATTGGGTCAGAATTCAGATAGAGAAAGGAAACAAGCAGATAAATTTAGACAAAAAAAAAAAAAAGATTGTTTAACTCTGGGTTACAATCATCAAATTGTCAAACAAATCCTGTACTGCAGAATCTGACAGACCCTACGTTAATTTTTAAGGTCAATGTTGAAAACAACAACTTTCTAATGAGGTAAAAAACATGTAATAATTTTCCAGGCAATTAAATGAATATCATCTGCTTTGCCTCACCCTGAATTTGTCATTTTCAACATTTCTTCTAAAGGGTAGAGTAGCTCTGTCAGACCCGATGATATTCTCCCCCAATTGGATGGCATCTCAACAGTCGCAGGACCATGGAAATCTCAGTTCCAGTGAGGATGTCATCTAGTGTGAATCTCTCATCTCAAGACGAAGCATCTCAGATGCGGAGAGGGGAGGGGACCATCTGTTGGCCACAGACTTAGTCGCAGAGCCAGGACTAGAACCCACAGACATGCCATCACAGAGCTCTGACGACTAGCAAAGGCAGTGACCTGGTGAGGCACAGGGTTTGATGCCCTTTGGAGGCAATTCGAAAGCTCTCTGGGCAGGACGCTCAGCCCTTTCATAGGCTTGTGAGTCAAAAGGACCGGGACACCAAAACAATGTCCACAAAGAAGAGGGAAGCCAAAAGATCCACACTTCCCGATTTCAGAACTTACGAAGAGTTACAGTAATCCAGGCAGTGTGGTCCCGGCAGAAGGACAAATGATAGATCGATGTGATAGACATGACAATCCAGAAACAAACTCTCACATTTATGGTCAATTGAGTCTTCACGAGGGTCAAGACAATAAAACTGAGAAAGAACAGTCTTTTTAGCACCTCGTTTGGGACAACTGGGCATCTGCATGTGAAAGAGTGAAGCTGGACGCCCCTACTTCCCACACGTACAGAAACCAACACAAAAGGATCGAGCGTCTAAATGTGAGGGCTAAAATCATAAGCCCCTCAGAAGAAAATGTAGGAGTAAATCTTTGCGAGCTTAGGTGAAGCACTGTTTTCGTGGCTATGATAACAAAAGCTCAGGCAACAAAAGAAATAAAAAACAGATAAATCGGACTTGGTCTAAATTTAAAACCTTTATGCTTCGTGGGACATCATCAAGAAATTGGAAACACAGCCCACAGACTAGGAAATGATATTTGCAAGTCATATACCCGATAAGGGATTTACAGCCAGGATAGACAACACACTTTTATTCCATAGTAGAAACATACACAACCGAATTTAAAAATGGGCAAAGGATCTTGAACAGACACTTCTTCAAAGGAAATATACGAATGGCCAATAAAGACATGAAAAGATGCTCAACATCTTTACTCACCAGGAAGGTGCAGATCAACTCCAGAAAGTGACCCCACTTGGTACACACTAGGATGGCTGGGAACAAGAGTGGGGACAGAAAGAGGGGGTGTTGAGGTTGCAACAAATTCCCGAATATTATCCAGCAACAAAAAGGAGTGGAGTTCAGACACGGGCTGCATCACCGACGAACCTTGGAAACACGATGCCAAGTGAAAGCAGCCGGGCGTAAAAGACCACATATTGTACGATTCCATTGGTGTGAAACAGCCAGAACAGGCAAACCCGCACAGTCACAAACAAGCAGATTAATAGTCGCCTAGGGCTGGGCACAGGAGGTGCGGGGAGTGGAGAGAGCTGTTAACGGGCACACGGCTTCTTTTTGGAGTGATGCAAACTTTCTAAAATTGGGCTGTGGTGGTTGCACCACTTCTCAAATACACTAAAAATCATTGAACTGAACATTTCAAATGGATACGCTTTATACAAGCAAATTATAACCCGATAAAGCTCTTCTTAAAAAGAAAAGGGACGCAGTTGGACATTCATTTATTTATGAGTCAACATTCACCTGAACGACTACTGTGTTCTAGGTTCCGGGGTACAGTAATGAATCCAGGCAATCACCTATTTCGTAAATAAAGTTTTATTGACACACAACCCTACTCATGCACTTATGCATCGTCTGTGGGTGTTTTCCCGCCACAAGGGCAGGAATAAATAGTTGTGACGGACACCAGATAGCCCGCAAAGCTGAAGCTATTTGCTATCTGTCCCTTTATAGAAAGTTTGTCAATCCCTGTAACAGAGGGTCGGGTAATAACACGTGCCACAAGTCCAAGGAGAACAAGGTAGGAGCTGTTGTTTCAGGTACGTGGAGAGAGAAGGCTTTTCTGAGCCGGGCATGTTGGAGCCCCTTACGAGAGGATAGAGTGAGTCATGTGACCCTCGAGGCGACAAGTGTTCCAGGAAGAGGGAAGAGAAGGTGAAACTCTGGGAGCCAGCAAGGCAATACTGTGTCCTGGGGGCCTAGGGGACCGGGAGTGAGTCACACAGGAGCGGCTGTCCCCAGACGGCCAAGCCACGACACCAACCCAAGCCAGGAGATCACACATAATTTGAGAACCTCCCGGGTGAGCAGACACCAGGATCCATTTCACGGTGGGACAGGAGAGACTCTAAACCAAAGGGTGACCAAAAGCCGGTGATGGGAAGTCAATTAGGTGAAACTACACTTCAAAAAAAAAAAAAAAAAAATGCCAGGGCATCTATGTGGCTCAGTCGGTCAAGCATCTGAATTGGGCTCATGAGCTCATGGTTCGTGAGTTCAAGCCCCGAATCGGGCTCTGCACTGACAGTGCGGAACCTGCTGGGGATTCTTTCTCTCTTTTCCTCTCTCTCTCTCTGCCCCTCCCCCACTTGCATGAGCTCACTCTCTGTCTCTGTCTCTCAAAATAAATAAATAAACTTAAAAAAATAAAGTAAAATTAAAAAAAAATAACATAACATAACGTAACATAACATAACATAACAATGTCCAGGCCATTAGCACTGGTCTCAGGACGGTGAAAACTATCACAGTCCATATAAGGAGTTCTTTGGGGTGAAGGCCAGTGAGGGCCATGGACTACTGAGGTTGGAAATACAAGCTGTCACTGACAGGTTGTGCCATGCAGCAGTGGATTTATTTACATATGTCCTTCTTATAACGACTTCTTGTCTTATTGTCTAGGTGAGGCCACCTTTGCTCTCCGAGTCCCAGCTTCCTCCGATGTGAACGGGGGTAATGCCCTCCTCCCAATGTGTGCAACTGCCCGCCCTGAGACGGGCACCAAGCCTCCCTCTGGCTGCGCTGTTGAAGCTGAAAGGATCCGGTCGTCAGGGCGAGCCCACAGTTTATACTCTTGAAGGTCAACTCCTCTTGGAGCGCCCCACGTCTCTGAGCTCAGCTGACGGATAAACGAACCAAGTACAGTCCTGGGCGCACTCCACGGCCTAATCCAGGATAAGAAGAACAAATATCACCACTTCACATCTGCAGGCCTCCCCAAAATTAAAATAAACGAACACCCCATAGGACACGTAAGAACTCCAGTTGTGTTTGTTTGCAAGGTCAGTTTGGAGACGACAGCGTCCAGAATGTTTTGGAAATACTCCAGATCCTTACCTTATTTTATGGCATGACCAGAGCGCTCCCGGCTATTGGTCTAAAATGGGTCCAGGAGAATGAGAAAGCCACCGTGCAGGCGTCTCACTGGCCTAAACTGACCAGATGGCACAACAGCACGGGAGGCCTGGAGGGTGGCCTCTGCATCCGTGAGTGTGCAAAGATGTGTTCCCCTCCTGTCGGGCCACCGGCATCCCAGGGAACCACGCCCTGTTGTTAGATGATTGCAAGTAAGTTCATTGCTGCTGAGATCAAAGTCCGCAGGGAATTACCGTGCCCTCTCTGTCTGGAAGGAACCCTGGGCGCTGTGGTGCCCAGAGATATCCCCCTCGGAAGGCTGGCGTTGCAACAAATTACATCCCAGTCGGCGACAGAATCCAGTCTGACTCTGGGGGCCCCCTCTCTGGTCCAGTAGTTCATCTCTGGAAATCCTGCCCCACAGAGAGGACTGAGCCCCCTGCTCCCAACTCGCCTTCCGCAGATCCACAAACCCACAAACCCACCTGGGAATCGAGAGTTCCAGGATACACCCACCTCACCCTTGTCCCCAAGCCCAAGACATTTTCTAAAGCTAAGGCATCTTTCGTTCAAAGGAAACGCTGAGCAGAATCTGTGTAGCCTCAGGGTAGAAAACAGATAAAAAGAAAGAAACTCTGGAGAAACCAGTGGGTGTGGGGCATCATCCCACCCCACCCGTGTCTGTTCCTCCCACTCAACGCCAGGGTCTATCGGGGTCCACCAGGCATCCAGAAAGCACAACCCGAAAGCCACAGTCTAACCCAATTCTTTCATTTGACAGATGGGAAAACTGAGACCCAGGGAAGAGAAATGCCTCACTCAAAAGCCACGAAAAAGTCAGGCTCGTGCCCTGGTTCCATTAGTGTGGAGGTTGGCAAATTTCCTCTGTAAAGGGACAGATGGTAAATATTTCTGGCTATGAGCGTTGCAAATACTCAGCTCTGTCCTGGTAGAGAAAAGAACTCATTGGCAATGCGTGATACACTGACGGACATCATTGTGCTCCAAAAAACTTTATTTACAAAAACAAGGGCACTGGTTGCTCGTAGCCACGTTATTGGCAAGTGCCAAGGGTGGGAGTCCCCCAAGTGCCCCCAGAAGCGTGATAAACAGAATGAGGTCTATCCATGCAATGGGGTATTGCTCAGCCTTAAAAAGGAGGGGCATTATGGCACCTGCTACAGCATGGATGAACCTTGAGGACGTTATGCTGAGTGAAATAAGCGAGGCACAGAAGAACGCATAGTGTGTGCTCCCGCTTAGATGAAACCCCTGAACTATTCCGATTCGCAGAGCCAGAAAGCAGAAGCGTGGGGGCCCAGATAGCCAGGTGAGGGGAGAATCGAGAGTAGTGTTCCATGGGGGACAGAGTGCCAGTTTTGCGAGAGGAAAAGACTCTCTGACAGCCGCACAACAGTGTGAATGTGCGAAGTGCCGCTGAAGGGTACACTTAAAGGTGGTTAAGACGGTAAGTCTTATGTGGTGGGTATTTTACAACAATAAAAATAGCAATGAAAAAAAAAGCGAGGGGCCAGATTTGCCAGTCCCTGTGACTATTCAAGCTACTTGCCTTTGGACGGAGAGGTGATCAGACCACAGATGAGGGTATCGCAGTTGTTCAGGGTGGGAGGGTAGCCATTGACCCCTAAAGTGACTGCCATCCATTGAGCGGAAAAGCCAGCGGTGGGTTGGGTGAAGTCAGACGGTGATGTGTCATCCACCTGGAGCCATCCACATTCAGTCACTGAGGCCATGGCCAGATTAAAACCGGCAGGTTCCACGGGGAGGCACAGGGATCCGGATGCAGGCTTGGCATCAGACTAAGGAAGGTTTACATCCCAGAATTCATAGGTGGTATGCAACCGGCCAAGGATTTCGTTCTCTGAGTCTTGGTTTTCCTGCCCGTAAAATGTCTTCTGTATCATATGATCTCTTCAATTACATGATAAAACCTCCTGTTGCAGTTATGCTAACATTTAGGGGCAACTGGGTGACTCAGTCAGTTAAGTGTCTGACTCTTGGTTTTGGCTCAGGTCATGATCTCAGGGTTCGTGAGTTTGAACCCCACATCTCGCTCGGCTCTGACAGCACAGAGCCTGCTTGGGATTCTCTCTCTCGCCCTCTCTCTCTGCGCCTCCCTCACCAGCACTGTCTCTGTCTCTCTCAAAATAAGTAAATAAACTTAAAAAATAATAATATTAATAAAACCTGCCGTGCCAGGTTATGCTAACATTTATTTTAGAAAAAATATGTGCAAAGAACCTACCGTAGGATAAAAATGCATTAAGTCCTTTCTGTTTCTGGACATTAAATTAGCAATAGCTGAAAAAGTAAAGGGCCCCTGAAAGGAAAGAGAAAAACACTTAATTCTTTTTTTTTTTTTTTTTTAATTTTTTTTAACATTTTTTATTTATTTTTGGGACAGAGAGAGACAGAGCATGAACGGGGGAGGGGCAGAGAGAGAGGGAGACACAGAATCGGAAACAGGCTCCAGGCTCCGAGCCATCAGCCCAGAGCCTGACGCGGGGCTCGAACTCACGGACCGCGAGATCGTGACCTGGCTGAAGTCGGACGCTTAACCGACTGCGCCACCCAGGCGCCCCAAAACACTTAATTCTTGAGGAAAAGGATGAGAAAAAAATTCAGCTCAGAAGAGAGGTCAGTCTAGGAGAGAGAAATTTTAATTTCAGAATCTGCCTGCTTCCTTTGTAGTGTGGACTGAATGTTTGTGTCTCCCCCCTGCCCTGATGCCCGCCCCCCACCCGCTCCCGATCCCTATGTTGAAGCCCTAACCCCCAGTGAGATGGCATTTGGATGTGGGACTTTTTGGAAGTTAAGTGGTTAAAGGCACATGAACCCCAAGAACCGGGCAACTCGTAGCATCCACATTTTAAAACAGAAGCACATGTAGGTAAACTGCCCCCACCCCCCCAAACTTACCCAGACGAAGGGGTGGGGCAGGAATTCATCAAACCCAGAGAGGCTGACTGAGGATGGACATTTGAGCAGAGAACAGAAGGGAGAGAAGGTAACCGGGTAGAAGCCTAGGGGGCAGGGGCGCATTCCAGGCAGAGGAGAGTAAGGGCAAAGGCCCTGTGGCAGGCACCAGCGTCGGAGAGAAGTGCTATGATGGTCAAAGATTTGCATATTGAGCCAATTAAACAAAATGATCGGGCTCTTTCTCCTGACCCTGTGCCCCCAGCAACCGGGGGTCTCTGCTGGCTCCCACATCACTGCACTGTGAGATATCAAGAGTTCGTCCATCTGTCTACCCTCCGATGGCCAAGCTCCTTATGTGTTTTGGGGAGAGAGAGAATACACATGTTCTCTCATTTTACTTTGGAATTGCAGAGCCGAGCACAAGCCTGACGGTGTGCAAGGACGTCTTATTGGAAAAGCGCATTTCTGAGTGAAGGGATGATGGCTTCCGTCCCCCACAGAGTGGGCGGTGATAGGACGGACCACGTGAAGCGTGTGGCCCCTGATAGGGCTGCACCAGCTCTCCCTCACCTCCCTCCAGGAGCTCATGGTTCAGGAGTGGGTAAGATTTATAGAATAAAATGCCACACGGTGCCCAGAACTGGATCCTGAAGCAGAAAAGGGACATTAACGGAGAAACTAGGATATCCGATAAAGTCTGTAGTTTAATTGATGATAATGCTGGCTTACGGGCGCCTGGGTGGCTCAGTCAGTTGAGCGTCCGACTTTGGCTCAGGCCATCATCTCGCGGTTCGTGGGTTCGAGCCCCACGTCGGGCTCTGTGCTGACGGCTCGGAGCCTGGAGCTGCTTCGGATTCTGTGTCTCCCTCTCTCTTCTGCCCCATCTCTGCTCACACTCTGTCTCTCTCTCCGTCTCAAAAACAAATAAACGTTAAAAACATTTTTTAAAGAAGGTAATCCTGCCTTCTAGCAACATGGATGAACTTGGAGGAGATGATGTCACTTACATGATGGATTAAAAACAGTCAAGCTCTTACAAGGGCAAGCAGAGAACCGTGGTTGCCCAGATGCTAGGAGGCGGGGAGTGGGACTTGTTCCATGGGCATAAAGTTTCAATTTGGCAAGATGAATAAGTTGTGCCCATAGATAGCAACGCTGTGTCACGCACTTAGACATCTTCGAAGAGGGCAGAGCTCATGTGAAGAGTTCTTACCAAATAAAGTAGAATAAAACCAATAAAACCTGAACTCTAGACCCATGGAGTCAAGGTGCAAAGTCTAGTTTATTGGCTACGGTATTTAACCTTTCTAGGTAAGGCCTGGTTTCCTCCCGTGAAGAGTGGAGTCATTGCCACACGGCCCCATGGGGCCCTGTGGGAAGTAAGTCCCGGCCTGGCACGTGCCCAGAGCTCGACAGATATTAGCTTCTGTTCCTAAAGCGAGTGGAGGGGTAAGTTTTAGTGCTGTGCCATTACGCTCATTATGTTCATTCTGGAAGCCTCTGTGGAGTTCCTATTCCGGGATCGTGGAAAGCCGTGGGGAAGCGCTGGCCGAGGCACTTTAATAAAAGTCAGCGTGAGAGCAGCGGAGACCCACGGTGAGGGGGGCACTCTGAAGGAGCCGGCAGGGGAGAAGTCGAGGCCAGAAGCCAGGGCTGGAGGCTTGGAGGCCACGTGTCCTCCCAGGACAGAAGAGGCAATTGAAGGAACAGGACAGAGCAGGGAAAGAGGGGCCAGAAGATAAACGTGGATGGGCTTCTGTCCCCTGAGGAGCCTGGAGGAGGAGCAGAGGCCAGAGGTCCAGCCTGAGGTCCAGCCTGAGAGGAAAGAAAGGCAGGATTGGAGAACTCTGGGGGGAGCCGAGCCGGTCAGCGGTGGATGGGGACAGCCAGGCCTGGGATGCTCCAGAAAGGCTGTGGGGCCAGTGGGCTGCGGAAAGCCCTCTGACCAGAGGGCGTGGGCCACAGACCGAGCTCTCCCCGCGTTGCAGAGAGACGAGAATGAGGGTCACAGGCGGTCGGCTGGGCACCTTGCCAGCCCCACTGAGCCAGGAAGGCGGACGGGAACAGACCAGGTGAGCAGGGCCAAAGCAAGGCCTGAAGGTGATAGAAAGAGGGCAGCCAGGGGCAGAGGTCACGGTGAGAGAGTTGGCAAGAGCAGACAACGTCTGCGGGACGGGAGAGGCCACGACCGGAACCGGGACCTGCCCCCAGCGGCAGGTGAGGACGGAAAAGTCGCTGTGCCCTGTGGGGCTGCCCTTTCCTCCTGTGGGCCGGAAATAAGTTAAAGAAAGGAATCTGCCACTTAAAGGGGAGGGCAAAAAGGTTTGGGCACCACTGTTTCGAGGTCATGCATCATTTCAGGCTTCAACTCACCTGTGAACCCCCCTCTCCCATCATCACTGGATGTGGCAGAAAGACAGGGCGACAGACACCTCATCAGGGGTTGTTATCGGCCTTTGGGCTCAGAAACTGGACGGCCTGCTTTCAAGTCACTGCTGGGTGACTTGGAGCAAATTACTTAACCCCTCTGGGCCCACCCCTTATGCCTGTGATTTGCAAGCTGCTATCAGACAGAGGCGGAGACAAACATCAGGCTGGGCCCTGAGACATTCGAGCTGAAACCGGAGGGACAGGAAGGCAGGGAAAGAGCATGCCAGACGCGGAGAACCACAGAAGTCCGCAACCCGAGACCTGAGTGAGCCCCGGGTGGCTGGAGCCTGGTGAGTGAGGGCAGAGAATGCTTCAGCCAGCCTTAGCTGTGTAACAAATCAGCCAAAGCTTAATGGCCTAAAACCACAATGCTCTGCGATTTCTCCTGACCCCGTGGGCTGGCGGGGCATCTCCTCTGCTGGGGTCACCTGCTGACGCACCTGCAGTCACGTTCCGCTAGAGGATCGGTCAGGCTGGGATGTCCAAGGTGGCATCGCTCACACGTCTGGTGGCCGCTGCCGTGACGGCTGGGACCCCTCTGCTCCCTCTACAGGACGCAGCCTTGGCACGTGACCAACCTCCACCTGCCCTTCTCTCTCCTCTGCATCTGAACCTCTTTCCTTTGAACCCCTAGGGAAACACAGCATGAAGGGGGGACTTCAGGAACACGACGGACAGCCCTTCAAATGCAGCCCCTCAGACCGCTCACCTGTTTAGCATAATTCTGCGTGCCAGCATGCAGAGTTCCACGCTGGTGCCACCACAGCAAAGCCGTGACTGTGACCTCTCTCTCTCTCTCCGGGACAGGACTGCTGCTGGGGGGAGGGGGACGATCCCACGGGTACCACATCTGGCAGTCCTCAAGCATCCCGGCCCCTGAGATGATCCCACCCGATGGCAGTTCGGGTCCCTCTGAGACCAGCCTACAGTAAGCCGTTTAGACAGAGGAGGAGAAGGAGTGTGGCTGGGGAGTGACAGTGTTTAAGAGGACATGCAGACCAGGGCAAAGGACTTCAGTTTGGCAACAGTCATGGCACCTCTCTGACCCTCAGGCTTCTCTTCTCTAAAACAAGAGAACAAACAAAAGAGGGGTGGTGTTTGATGCACCTCAAAGTACCACGTGAGCGTTAAGCATCCTCTGTGCTGAGCCTGTGAAGAGAGGATTTGACCCTCGGTACTTTGCGGATTGGGAGAACCACTTACACCTGTGTCACTGTGCAGAGCCACACGGGAATGAATGAATGAATGAATGAATGAATGAATGAACAAATAAACCAGAACTCTGAGAAGCAAGAGGCCACAGCATCCCATCCTGAGAATTTGGGTTTGTTCGCATCTTCAGGGGACGAGGAGAAATCTCTCCTTCTGCACATCCGTTGAAAAGCCAGCAGGAAAATCCCCCGACAGGACCACGCTTGGGCATCTATCTCACCGAAGTGCTCGACGGAACACGTCCGCGGCAAAGTAACAATTTCTATTGCTCTGAGTCGCCACGACTCCCCTTTTATTGATGTCATAAAGTAGGTATTTATGGGAGGAGGTTATGGAGATCAGTGGAAGAAATGGAACGCCTAATTCGGCCTTTTTCAGAGAGGCACGAAGCATTTTGCTGGCACCGTCCCAATGAGGAAAAGGACCGGGGCGCTGTCACTTAGGCCTAATCCCAAAGCAAAGAGCTCACCGTATTAACGGTGACTCACTTTTTACGTGCTTCTTGGAGCCCAAAACCCTCTTGGCCCTGAGTAGCCGTTATTGAAATTAAAAGTGCAGGTTGGAATTCATTGTGTAACTGGATTTACCACATTCATAACCAGGTTGGCTCCCTGGGCTTTCTATTCCGCAGCAGAAGAAAAAAATAAAAATAAAAATAACAGAGAGAGGAAAGAGCCCTCTGTTTTTAAAGTCTTTGGGGAACGTGCAACCGGTTTACCTAATACCAATTTCAAGGGAAAAATGTTCCAGCTCAGGGAACAGTTGTTGGCTCCTGGATGGACACCAGTGGCTGAGGGAAGCCAGGGTGTCCACTGAGGCCGCTCGGCTCCTGAGCGAGTGCATTGTTGACCTGTTTTTTGCACCAGAATGAATGCTTCCAGGGGCAATTATCAAATGTCTGTATTTAGAGGAACCCTGCCCATCCTGATATAACAGCACAGGCACATATCTGCCTAGCGTGTTTTCCGAGGAAGAAGGCAATCCAGAAACTTGTGCTTGGCATATTTGCTCAAACTGAAGTGACCCAATAAATCGGGAGTAGAGTGATCACGCTTTCTGCGGCAGCTTCTGGAACCTGATCTGGTTCTGCCCCAGCTCCTGTGGGGCGGCTGATGTCAGGCAGGACTGGGAAGGACAAGAACGGGGCACCCACAGCCACCAGCGTGTGGGTACCACGGTCCTAGATGGAGCCCCAGCAGGCCAGTCCTGTCTTAGTGGTTATGGCCTGCGAGACCCCCGTGGTCAGGCTATCCCATCCCACCCTTCTCTCTGCCCCCCATCCTCCACGTACCCTACAAGAGGTCCAAGTAATTACTCAGTGTTTCTTTTTCATCCCTGTGACTTCTGTCACCTTGGCCTTCATTCATAGGGACCACCTCCAAGCCTCCTTTCCCTCTCACCCATATTCCCATATCTTGTCCCCAGATTCATCACCAACGATGGGATCCACGCATTACACAATGTCAAGCCCTGCACAGGGCACTCCTGGGCATCAGGGTCATAGCGGGGCCAGGAGATCCCCTCATGAGCCTCAGGACCCCAGTCGCTCCCTGCAAACAAGACAATGCCATTAGACATGGATAGTGAGGACAGACAGAAAATCACAGAGCACGCAGGGATTCCAGAACAAGAAAAGGACGCGTCCAGCTACCCGGCTCTGGTGGCTACCAGCCATTTCCCCCCATCAGTAACACATCTTTTATGCAGACATCTGCAATGCAAGCCCGGCAAGGGCATTTTCAAGTGTAAGTGGCCTAAATGCCTGGAGCAGTGGGTCACTTCCTAACATGGTGCTCTGAGCTCATGGAGAAGCCAAGGTGAGATCAGAGGACGCAGGTGTCCAGAGGTGGGAGGGGCGTAGACAACTGAGCCTTCACTCCTGCTTATTTTACAGGTATGAAGACACAACGACCAGAAGTAAAGCAACTCACCCAATCTCAGGACAAACTAGTGCGAGAGTTCAGTCATTCATTCTTCTGCTGTGCCTCCCCTGCCAGACGCTGGGGACAGAAATGTGAAGAAGAGCCTACCCCCTGCCCCAAGGAGCTCACCACCTGCCCAACAGAGCAAGCAATTGTCCTCAGGGGGTGGGAGTTGCTGACTGTCAAATCCAAAAGGCCCAAACTCAAAGGCAGGTGGACGATACAAAGGAAGCCAACGTGATGCGTCCTCTTGATGCCCTATCAGTCAGCGTGAGACAGGTTGTGCTGCCTAACAACCAGCCCTGTGACTGTGCACACTCACCCCGTGTGGCAGGGGACGTTCGGCTTCATAAAATTCATAAAACTGCTGACCGAGGTGTCACCACCTTGCGGCTACACTTCATGGGAGCCCTTCATGGGAGCACTTCTCGCTGCCTTGGGATTGAGGGCAGTGACCCCAGTACCACCACAGGATGCTTCCTTCCTTAGACAACAAAGGGCTTTGGAGCTAGTCTCTCATTGGACCAGTCCAAAGCCCTGATGGGTGACGTTATTACCCAAGGGACCTCGTTTACCAGAAATACCCGGAGAGAAAAGATCATGTGACTGATTAGCAGCAGACCTAACAGTCCAGCTCTACTCCCAGACCTCTAAGTAAAATACTCGTGCCATTCTCCCAACTTCCAAAGTAAATTGTGAAAATGAGGATCTGTGTGGGCTACAGAAGAAAAAGCATGTGATATCCCGGTCATGCATTCGCTTGTTCACTGGAGAAAGAATGCCAGGCACTTTACGTATTTTACGTGTAAACAAACCAATGACAAAAAAAAAAAACAGCAATAAGAGTGCAGATTCAGAATCAGGAACATCACAATTCCCGATTCACAGAAGAAAAAGCCCAGAGGCTCATGGCCACCCAGGTAAGAGCAGCGAACTGACTGTGTGCGGAAGCTGCGATCTGCCTGGATATTGTGCATTTGAATTTCCAGACCCCTATCAACACTTCACGTTTACTGATATCTCCACTCGAGGGTTGATGGGTTTTTTTTTTAATGTTTATTTATTTTTGAGAGAGAGAGAGCATGAACAGGGGAAGGGCAGAGAGAGGCAGACACAGAATCCGAAGCAGGCTCCAGGCTCTGAGCTGCCAGCACAGAGCCCGACGCGGGGCTTGAACTCATGAGCTGCGAGATCATGACCTGAGCTGAAGTCAGACGCTTAACCGACTGAGCCACCCAGGTGCCCCTCAAGGGCCGATGCTTTTTTTTTTATTTTTTTAATGTTTTATTTATTTTTGAGACAGAGAGAGAGACAGAGCATGAGCAGGGGAGGGGCAGAGAGAGAGGGAGACACAGAATCGGAAGCAGCTCCAGGCTCTGAGCTGTCAGCACAGAGCCCGACGCGGGGCTCGAACTCACGGACCGTGAGATCATGACCTGAGCCGAAGTCGGATGCTTAACCGACTGGCCACCCAGGTGCCCCTCAAGGGTCGATGCTTTTAACAACCCTGTGTACATACTATCAAACCCAGTCATGGATTTTAAGTGCACACTCATCCAAGTGCACCATCCAGTGATATTTCGTAGATGTTCAGGGTTGTGCAATCATCATCACCGTCCAATTTGAGAACACGTGCATCACCCCCAGAAAGGTCCCTTCAGCCCCTTCGCAACCACTGCTCCCCTGCCCACCCCCATTGCCTCTCCCCTCCAACCACTAACCTACTTCCTCTCTCTCTGGATGTCCCTGTTCTGCATGATTCATGTAAATGGAATCATAGTATATGTGGTCTTCTGTGACTCACTTCTCTCTGCATCATGGTTTTGAAGCCTATGCCGCTTGCCATGAGTCAGTACTCTGTTCCCTCCGTTCCTTTCGATTGCCAAGTAATATTCCACGGAGGGACGTTCTGTGTCATTCGTACTGACCATCTAGTTTGTGTCCACTTCAGAGGTATGGCGCTGTGAACCAATGTTCATGTGCGAGTCCTTGTGTAGACATATGGTTTTACTTCTCCTGGATAGATATCTAGCAGCGGAATTGCTGGCTTGTAAGATGCATTTATGTTCTTTAATAAGCATGGCCAGTATTTTCCAAAATGGCTGCACCAGTGTTTATATTCCTTCCAGCCACGGATGAGGGTTCTGGTTTCTCCACACCTTTACTGACACTTGTTCGTCTGTCTTTTCTACGACAGCCATGTGATTTGTTTCATGAATTAACTTGTGAATCTGACAGACACCCCACAGACAGGCCGCCATCACTCCCATTTGACAGATGGGAAAACCGAGGCTCGTGAAGAGTAAAGCGACTTGCCCAATGTCCCAAGGCTGGTAAGGAGCAGTGTTAGAGCCTGACCCGCATCTCCCTGCCACCAAGACAGGTCTGCCCCTAAGCCCCCTCCTCTCCTGCCCCGTATGGCCTGAGGCACCGCCCAGGCCTTTCTACACCATCCGTTAACCAACACCTACC
Organism: Neofelis nebulosa; assembly: GCF_028018385.1. Classification (NCBI taxonomy): domain Eukaryota; kingdom Metazoa; phylum Chordata; class Mammalia; order Carnivora; family Felidae; genus Neofelis; species Neofelis nebulosa. The sequence continues at coordinate 142,345,324 of NC_080788.1, forward strand.
ACGAGCCAGCACTGACGGGGCCTCAAAGAGCTCATACACTCGTACAACGACATGCTTCCCACACCTAAGCGTCACACTGAGGACAAAGATCCGGGAGACGTAGCCATCTACCCGGGGATCGGCAAATTTTTCTGCAAGAATGAGATAGTAAGTATTGTCAGCTTTGCGGGCTAGGCGGCCCCTGTTCCAGATATTCCACTCTGCCTTTGTAGGGCACAGACACAGGGTATGTGCATGCATGCACGTGGCCGGGTGCCAGTCCGACCTTGTGAACTAACACAGGCAGCCGGCCAGGGTTGGCCCACAGGCCAACCCCTGATTTATCCGTTGTCACACGGCTAACAAGCCGATGAGTCAAGACTTGAAGCCGGTCGGCCTGACATTTTGGAGGGTGTGCTCTCTCCGCCCCTTGCTGCCTTGGTACACAGCTACCCCCCATACTGACTTCGGGACACTCTTTCCAACTTGGGCGCACGACCGGTTCCCCTCCATTACTGCTCATGATCGCCTGGCCCTGTTAAGTCCTATGCACACAGTTCGACCACTAGCAGCTTCCTCGGGCCCCAGGCCCACGCAGTGTAACAGGAGCCCAAAGCACTGGCCCAAGACACCTGCTTCAGGCCCCAGCTGCACACTGTGGGCCCTCTCCCAGCCTCCCTGTTCCCATCTATAAAATGGGGCCAGGAATGGGGCCTGCGTCACGGGTTGGTTTTGATCGCTAGATGTCTCAGTGTAGGCGCACCACTTTCCCACGGGGCCTGTCACAAAGTAGGCTCTCGGTAATCGATCACGACCGGCTTGCAGCGCCCCCCCCCCACAGGAAGTGGAATTACTTTCCTATCTGCACGTTATTCAGTATCTCACTGGGGAGAGCAAAAACTGCATTGCGGTGAAAAGTTCCTACGTAATTATTGCTGGCTGCACCGGCTTGTGCCAAATAGTTTTGCAGAAAGCGGAACAGCCCTGAGGACACAGTGTAATATGCAGTAGTAATAATAATGATAATAGTAATAATAATAATAATAATAATAATAATAGTTCCCATTTATTAGGCACTTAGTAAAGCAACATGCTAAGTGCTTTGCAAACATGCTCCCATAATAGGTAGCATCTGGACAGACTTTTTTTTTCCTTTAGTATTTTTTTAATGTTTATTTACTTTTGAGAGAGAGAGACAGAGCACAAGTGGGGGAGGGGCAGAGAGAGAGGGGGACGCAGAATCCGAAGCAGGCTCCAGGCTCCGAGCCATCAGCACAGAGCCCGACGCGGGGCTCGAACCCATGAACTGCGAGATCATGACCTGAGCCAAAGTCGGACGCTTAACTGACTGAGCCAGCCAGGTGCCCCTGGACAGCCCTTTTGAGCTGAGAACACATTTTCCTGAGTTCTCACTCACATGTGCCTGCCATCCTTCATGAGGGTGGCCTCTGTGTCCTCTCTAGGTTACAGACAAGGAAGCTGAGGTGACTCACCTGAGCTGCCATCTAGAAGTGGCCGGGTTGGACCCGTACCCAGAACTCTGAACTCCAGAGCCGGCTCCCTCCCCTCACTGTGCCGCAAGCTTTGCCTTACCCTGGACAGGTCTCCATCCCAGGGTTTCTCCATCCCAGGGTTTCTCCACGCCCTCTCCCTGTGGCTGCAGGAAACACCTACCAGGATCATTCATGTTCAGTCTCGAGGAATCGCCTCTCCTACAGAGCCGCCTGTTTTAAAAGATCAAGTGGGATGGGCACTTGGGTGGCTCAGTCGGTTAAGCATCCGACTTCAGCTCAGGTCATGATCTTGTGGTTCGTGACTTCAACCCCACCCCACCACGCACACCGCCTCCGTTGGTCTCTGTGCTGACAGCTGGGAGCCTGGAGCCTGCTTCGGATTCTGTGTCTCCCTCTCTCTCTGCCCCTCCCTCACTCATGCTCTGTCCATCTCTCCCAAAAATAAATAAATGTTGGGGCGCCTGGGTGGCTCAGTCAGTTGACGGTCCGACTTCAGCTCAGGTCATGATCTTGTGGTTCATGACTTCAAGACCCCCGTCAGGCTCTGTGCTGACAGCTCAGAGCCTGGAGCCTGCTTCGGGTTCTGTGTCTCCCTCTCTCTCTGCCCCACCCTCCCCCCCACTCAAAAATAAATAAATATTAAAAAAATTTTTTTGATAAAATTAAAGATCAAGGGGAGGGGCAAAGCTTAACCCAACATAGGGCCCTCCTGTGTTGGGACCACCGAAAGACACCTGGTGCTGAAGGACCACACCCAAGTCTCCGGTGTCCGTGTGTCCTGTGACTTCCAGCCTCATAGTCCTCTGTGCTGTGACAGTAGAATCCCAGTGTGGCACTTAAAAGGGGGAGGTGCCTGAGCAGCCACCCCAGAGCTAGACTGTTCTCGTAGGCTTGTGCTCTGGGGAAATCTAAGGACAGCAGATGATTCCCGTCTCCCCAAGCAGCTCCTGCTGGGGTCGGAGAAATCTGTCCTTGTCAGGTCTCCTAGACTTGCTGGAACCAGCCTGCTTTCTCCTGCCGCATGACGGCCTCAGGACAGATGGCCATCCCTGCTCTTCCTCTGTAGGATCTCTGCAGCGTCCATTCCCTCCACTGGATTTCGTCCCTGGTAGCATTTCCAGCATCCTCAGAAGCAGTCTTGTTCTCCCCTGAGCACTCTTGCTGGTGGCTGCTTTGGGGGGACACAGGCCAGGCTTGACCACGGAGGTGAGGGCTGGTCTCCTCACCTACAAAATGGAAACGGTGGTGCTCACGGTGTGGCCATGACACTTACAGGCAGTCGATGTGAAGCGGTGTCTAGACCAGGATTGTGACGTGTGGCTTTCCTGGGAACCCTGAAGCTAGGCACCGTGTCCTGCTGTCGTGCCCCCTCGCCAGGTGCCTCTAGGCACCTACTCACGCATTAGATGATATGAATTGTGACTAAATGAAATTATAACCATTTTGCGCTGCTGGTGGGAATGCAAACTGGTGCAGCCGCTCTAGAGAACAGTGTGCAGTTTCCTGAAAACGTTAAAAACAGAACTACCCTACGACCCAGCAATCGCACTCCTAAATATTTATCCAAAGGATACGAATAAATGCTGATTCAAAGGGGCACAGGCACCCCTGTCGACAACAGCCAAATTATGCAAAGAGCCCAAATGTCCATCGACTGACAAATGGATAAAGACGATGCAGTACATATATACGATGGAATACTACTTGGCGATGAGAAAGAATGAAATCTTGCCGTTTGCAACAACGTGGATGGAACTGGAGGGTATTATGCTGAGTGAAATAAGTCAGGCAGAGAAAGACAAATATCAAATGATTGCTCTCATATGTGGAATTTGAGAAACTCAACAGATATACATAGGGGAAGGGAAGGAAAAATAAGATAGAAACAGAGAGGGAGGCAGACCATAAGAGACTCCTAAATACAGAGAACAAGCTGCAGGTTGCTGGAGGGGGGCGTGGGGGTACGGGTCGATGGGTGAATGACATTAAGGAGGGCACTTGTCGGGATGAGCCCTGGGTGCCATATGTAAGAGATGAATCACTGGGCTCTACTCCTGAGGCCAAGACGACGCTGTATGTTAACTAACTTGAATTTAATTTAAAAATTTAAAACAAGAAACTTTTCGGTTTAAAATTTTAAATTTAAAAAAACATTTAATTTTTAAAAAAGCAGTCTGTGTGGAGAATCCCACGACCCCTCCCCGCCCCCCAAACTGTGTGCAATCTGGTTCTGGCTGCCAGGATTGGGTAGACGTGAACCCGTTCCCACGGGAGAGACGTGCGAGGGGATTTGAGGAGGGGAGCACCTGACCCCTGCAGAGCCTCCCGTGGCCTCCACCCAAGCATAGTGTCACTAGACAGAACATGCATTCGTCCCGTGGCTCCCTCCGTCTGGAAGGCCATCTATCTCCTGCCCCCGTGTCCTAGAGTGACAATTATCACTTCTCCGGAGCCCTCCCTGTCTCCCAGGAAGCTCTCCTCGCCCCGGCACACGGTTCTGTGCCCCTCACGCAGCGCCCCGGCACAGTGTCATGTGAGGGTCGGTCACCCACGGCGCCCTCCGCTGGGTGGTTACAATAATGACTGACAGCCACCGTTAGATGAGCACTTACTACGCGCCAGGCACGGTGTGGGCTGATTCACAGCCCTGGGCTCCTGCCACGGCCAGAGTGACCCTGGTATCCCCAGCGGCAAGCCGGGTGCCCAACGCCTCTGTCAAACTCAGCTGGTGTTGGCTGCACACGTGAGTGAGTGAGGGGGAAAGTGAACACACAAATGAATGAAATTACCCAGCCCTGGTCACATCTCAGGCCCGGGGAAGCCCTCCGCGCACGGGTGTGTGACCCCCACCCTGAGAGCCACGGACGGCCCTCTCAGGAGAAAAACAAAGTTATCAGCTGTTGTTTGACAATAACAGAGCCTCCCAGATCCCTCATTTGTTGGGGAGCCAGATGGCAGCTGGAGCGCAGTTCCTGGTCCGTGGCACCTGAGAAAGTGTCCTTCAGCACCTCGGGAAATGGCCTTTCCTCAGATTGCATCATCTCCCCTTCCCCCGGGGGACTTCTTGATCTAATGACCTTGGCGAGCAGGGAGACTTGGGCCAATGTCAGCCTCCGAGACTTTCCTCTCTCCCCCACCCCTGTCTCCTTTCCCCCCCCCTCCCTCCCTCACTCCCTCTCTCCTTCTTTTGTTTCTTTCCTTCCCTGTTCCCTCCTGCCCCTTTTCCCCCATCCTCCCAACCCTTTCTTTCTCCTTCACTGAGCAGGTAATAACCAGGCTGCGTCGCCCTGGGGCCCCTGGAGGACTGGGACCCACCCCTGCCCTCAGGGTGCTGAGTAAGGAACTTCAGGAAGGCTTCTCAGAGGAGGAGTCCCCACTCTCTGTCCTGACGGGCTGCAAGGACTGTTCTGAGCTGTCACGGCCCCTGCTCAGAGGCCAGCACGCCGCTGCCCGTGACCAGGCTCCTGTCGATGGCCAGCCTTCCATGGCCTCCCTGACTCAGAGGGACCCGGTGCTGTGCCCCAGCGAGCGGGCAGTCGTGCTGTCCTGGTGCCTCTCACCTTGCGAAGTCTGCCTCCCAGCACCCTGCTCTTCTCCACCCAGCGGCCACCCGCAGCCAGCTCCCTTCGGCTCCCTGCCCAGCCCCTGGCTCAGTGCCCAGCCTGCTCCCCACCTCCCAGCCCTCGCCGCCCAGCCTGCCTGTCCTCCGTGGCACAAGCCAGCTGCCCACACAACCTTCCCACCACACCAGGGCTCTCGGTGAGCCCCCCTCTGCCTCTGACCCCCCCCTTGGCAGACCTGGAGGGGAGCCCCAACACCGTATGCTCCGTCCTGCCCTGAGCCCGCAGCCTTCCCTGAATGAGCCCCCTCTGCACCTTCTCCCGCGAACCCCTCCCCAAGGCACACAGGCACCAGGACGCCAGTAAACCTGGAGGGTGCTAGCTGCTGAGAGGGACAACAGTCATGGCAGTCCCACCAGCAACAAAGGAGCAGCCAAGTGCCAGGGACGGTGCTAAGCACCTCACATGAGCCCACCCGTGTAACCCCCAAAACCACCCATCAGTGATGGTCTTTGTCACGGGGGAGGAAACAGCTCACTCGGAGTCACTGATTATGACACACGTCCAGGTATCAACCTCCAAACGCTCTGCACCATTAGACTAGCCCTTCTTAGGTGCCGAGTGCGCTCCACTGCCCCTTGGCCATCTGCCTCCTCCTGGAAGCCTTCCCTGACTTTCGAGGCTGGAGCACCTGCTCCTGTTTTGCATACACACAGGAAGTCTGCTCTCTGCAACCCCGGACCCCCCAAACCTATATGCTCTCCAAGCATCCCCCGCAGCCCCTGTATGCAGCATGCCGTAGCTGCTCAGGAAATCCCACGGACCTAACAAAAAGACAGAAGCTCCCCGGGGCTGCGGGCAACGAGCACAAGAGACACCTGATCCCAGGGACCCCACGGGGAAGCTCCAAGGGAGAGCCCTTTGAACAGAGCTTGGAGAGACAAGGAAGGAGGGTTCAAACAGAGCCGGGCCGAGGGCAGCCAGCAGCCACACGGGCGTGCACAGTGGTTAGACGCCCCCCCAGAGTGTCCCCCAGGCGGTTTGGGGGTGCCACAGGACTTGGACTGAACCCTCAGTGGAGGTTCGAGGAGGACCCTGAGTGTCGAAACTCCCCTCCTCCCCCAAACCCGAGGTCAGAGGTCAGAGACCGCAAGCCCACTTTTCGTTGAGCTGCACAGTGCTTTAAAGATATTTCTGAGGGGTCCCCCGGGTGGCTCAGTCGCTTGAGCGTCCGACTTCAGCTCAGGTCATGATCTCGCAGGTCGTGAGTTCGAGCCCCGCGTCGGGCTCTGCGCTGACGGCTCGGAGCCCGGAGCCTGCTTCGGCTTCTGTGTCTCCCTCTCTCTCTGCCTCTCCCCCACTCACGCACACTTGCAGACACCCTCTCAAAATAAATAGACTTTCATTAAAAAATAATAATAATAAATCAATTAAAATCTGCACTTTTGCCTTTTCTGAAAAAAAAATTTTTAATGTGGCCACATTGGGGTCCCTCCCTGTCAGCCTGATCAGTCAGCTGCAGCCCCGGGCTGTCCCCCTGCCCACCCCCCTCAGGGCCTGGTTCCTCCAGTTCACCACAGTCCCCTGCATTTCCCAGCCTCACCCACAAGCACACCGTGGGGGACCTTCCTTCTTCTTGCACCATTTTGTAAACAGCATCCCCTGGCCAGCCTCACTGGGGGTCCCTGCCTGGCCCCGAAGACGTTTAAATGAACCCAGTCACTAACTTCACCTTGGAGCCGGGGCGGGGGGGCGGGGGTCCACACTAGAACCCTAACTTGGATGGAATCTGAGGCTGCCTCCCAGACTCCGAGCTCCCCGACCCTGACATGAGTTTGCCTTGCCACGGACAGACTTTAACTACCCCTCGGCCGGGTACATCAGCAGGGCCACCGTCCTCAAAGGACACTTTACATGTCCACCCCTGGCCTCTTCTCCCTCCTCCAGCCCACCCCACTCTGCCATTTCACTTCTCTCTCTCTCTCCTCTCTCCCTCTCCCCTCCCAGACCCAGAATATTTGGTTGGGTTGAAACTTGGCACCAGAGTCCTGAGCCTTAAGGCAAACATTTGTCCTAGAATTTGCTAGAAATCACTTGGCTTCTCTTAGCCGGGTAATGGCAAAACCAAACAGCCACCCCCTTCCCTGCACCTTGTCAGCACCTCCTCCCGCCTCCCCAGCCCCCATGCAGCTTGGCTAATTGGAGGCTCCCGGAATTTCCCCGGGAAAGACTCAAGAGCCTCTCCTGACACACAGCCCCACAAAGTCCTGGAAAGCTCAGGAGTCGGTGAGTCACTGGCCAGGCCTGCGGACCACAAGGGGGGCCCACCCATCAGTCACAGAGGTCGATGGGCCCCCACCACCTGCAGAGAGAGCTTCTTTGTGTTACCGGGGGTGGGGGGATCATTGGAAAGCTTTCCCTTAAAAAATTTTTAAAAATTAAAAGTTAAATAAAATAATTAAAAAAAAATTTTTTTTAATTAGAAAGGGGGCCCCTGGGTGGCTCAGTCGGTTAAGCATCCGACTTCGGCTCGGGTCACGATCTCACAGTTCGTGAGCTCAAGCCCCACGTCGGGCTCTCCACTATCAGCACAGAGCCCGCTTCGGATCCTCTGTCCCCCTCTCTCTCTCTGCCCCTCCCCCCCCTCCTCTCTCTCAAAAATAAATAAACATTAAAAATTTTTAAGAAAGCTTTCCCATGACCAGTGTGCATTGGCCGAGCTCAGTTCTCACGGACCCTGGCCGGTGCCTGAGAAGCTGATGGATGACAGAAGCTACCCACTCCCTCACCAACCAGTTCATTCATGCATCCACTCCCTACTTCTTCATTTACTGCTACTTAAATTATTCCCTTCCTTTTCTCCTTCACTCCGTCATTCCCTCAGACTTGTACTAGTTTATAAATAGATGCAGATACAGGCATTGATACAAATATCAATGCAGAGCTCTTGTCTACTTACCCATTTATTAATTCACCCGCCATCCACACATCCGCTCATCTGTTTCCATTCTTCCATCCAATTGTCTGTCCACTTGTTTATACGTTGACTCATGGTGTGAGTGCAGCCACAGATACGTCCATCCGTCCACTCATCCATTGATGGCTGCATCCACTCGATCACTGCATTCATTCATTAACTCACACACGGGAGGGAAAGGGGAGTTCACAGCACAACAGGAAAAAGAGCGGCGAGGTCGAGGTGTGCAGGGGCAACAGGAGAGCTGCCCCCGAAGGGCAGTGCCTCCGGGGATGTGGGGGACTTACCGGGGCAGAGGTGGGATGAGGGGAAACCGTCACTCAGGGTGGTGAGCGGGCACCTGAGTCAGGCAAAGGGAGTCCCCACCCCAGCTGGCAGCTGCCCAATTAGCAATGACAAAGGCAGGAGGCTGGGTGGCGTGGCTAAGGTCACGAAGTCTGGAGCCCCGAGATCCCAGACTCACTTCTGGAACTACCTCTGAGGTGCTGTGGGGCCTTGGGTCACCTACCTAACCTGGGTGAGCCTCCCAAAAAGTAGGTGCATGACCCTCATACAGTTCTTTTGAGGACTTCATGGCGTAAACAAAGGATGCCCCACAGACACGGGTGTGCTTGGCCCTTGTCCGTGCGCCGGTCGGCCCTCCACCGGAACAGAAGTCCTCTGGAGGTCCAGAATCCACAACTGGCCGGGCCTGGATCCCTGCTGTCCACCCAGAGCCTAGGTAGGGCTGGGACATGCAAGATGCTCAATAAATATTTGTTGAATGAACGAACAAGCTAGGAAGGGATCTTAAAAATGATCAAGTCCGGGCATTTTCAAACTTGGCTACTTTGGAGGCACCACCAGGCCCACCAGACAAGGTTCAGAGCCACATCCCACTTGACCCAAGCACCTCACCTCTATTTTTACCTGTTTCCATATGGGGCTTTTCTTGCAAAATTTAATTTGAAAATTTAATTCCCCTCTCTCTCTCTCTCTCTCTCTAAAAAAAGTTGAAAACCGACGGTCTAATCGTCTTCTTTTAAAAATAGAAATCAAAATCCAGAGAGAGGAAGCGAGGGCCCACAATCACCCACCGACTTGTGGTGGGGCTCGAAGGAGACCCCAGGATTGCAGACACACCCCCCACCGCCCTGTCCAAGGAGCCTGCCCTCCATCGCAACGCCCGCCTCGCCCCTGGCTTTCCCTCCAGGCTTCAGGGGCCACCTGCCCTCCTTCCCCACCCTGCACAGGACCCTTGTGGTTCCAGACAGAAGTGGAAATCAGGGTGGAAAAGGATATAACCGGGCCGCGTGGAGGAGGGAGGGGAGGGCTCGCCAGGTACACAGCGTCTCCTCAGGTGGAGGACTTAGCTGGAGACTCCACGGGAGAGCAGCTAACTCCATATGGCCGGGGTGCTGGGTTTTGAAACCCTATACATTTTTTTAAATCTATAATTATGTGGCACACACCTAATTAAAATGGACTATAATTGTTGAAATATTTTATTGAAGTCATTTTTTTTTTTCCAAACGACAGGTTTAACAGATGATAAAACTTGTCTTGTGGTTAACTCGAGCTGCCAAGATCCCCAGGCAGAGAACAGGGGTGCGGCTGTCCAACGGCGGACAGTCAACCCCATATGAATGCCAGCATTCTTTGCTAAGCGCTCCTTCTGAAGGCTTCTCTCGGGCCCCATGCCAAGCGCTCGGGACGGAGACAAATAGCCTGGGTGGGTGTTTTGTGCACAAAGATGACTGAGGTTTGCTTTAGCTCCATGGAGAAATCCTTTGAAATTGTGCTCCCGGGGAGTGAGCGCAGCTAAGATCAGAGGGAACTGTTTATTCAAAAGCACAAGGAGGCGAGTGTGATCTTTACCCCCCTACCCCAGCCAGCAGCACTCTCCTCTAAAAATCCCAGTGACCAATGGGTAACCGGCCCTTGGCTCGAGGGCCATGGTGCCTCACTTTTCATCAGGGGAGGGACGGATGCTTCTCAAATAATGCCTCCGACAGCAGCTGCAATTATAGACTGTCTCCCGAGTGCTCCGTGTTTTATATGCTTTGTTTCTAATATTTACCGCCCACTTTATAGATGAGGAAACTGAGTCGTAGATTAACTGAATGGTTTCAGGGCTCACGGCGCAGAAGCGTGGCCCGGGTCCTAACCCCAGCGCTGTCTAACCTGGAAGCCAGTGTTTCTCCACTACTGTGTTCTGACTCAGACCCTGACTCAGAACAGCATCTTCATTATTAAAAAGAAAACTGAATCAGCCTGAAGGAGGGAAGGGCAAGAAAACACACTCCAGGATCCGGGGGCTCCTTTTCCCCGGGTGTTCATTCTGTCTACTGGCAGGGGGGCGGGAGGGCTGGAGGAAGATGGGCCCCCCACACATCCATGAGCCCAGAACAAGGGCCGGGCTGGGGACCACGGGACCACGAACGGGTCCTGTGGCCCGGGTCTGATGCTGATCAGAGAGAGAGCAGGAGAAAGCAGGGCCCGCTTTAGGAGCCACACACTGTTCTCGAGATTGACAATCTGCTTCCTCCTGCGTTACTGTCCCAACCCAGCGGTGAGGTGGCTGTCACCCCCAGGTTACAGATGACAAGTGAGTCAACAGGTGAGTGCGACCTGATGGGGACACCGCTAAAACAAAGCTCCAAAATCACCAGGGGGTGGGGGGGAGCATTTTCATGGAGTTTCTCCCGTTTCTCCCCTTTTTGTGGCTATTTTTTCTTTAAAAAAAAAAAAGTGTATTCCTTCTTACTCCTGTTATTAGCTTTGTACTGTGTTTTTGTCTGCTTTCCCTTGACTTACTTATTCATATTCACGCAACTCATTTTTATTGACCACCTATAATGTCTGAGACCCTGTGTGAGGCGTGGGACTTTCCCCTCACGAAGGCCGGCGGAGGCGGGGGCAGGCGGGGGGTGGGGGCGGGCTGTGGGCTTCCAGAATGTCTCTGTGTTCCCTGAGAGAAACCCCAACTCCCGACTCGGGGCTGCGTGTAGATGCAGGGAACAGCGTCAGGTGGGGGCCTGGCTCAGCGCCTGCAGGCCCTCCCCTCCCAGCCAACCCCCCCAACCGCTGTGGGGGAGGACAGGGCCCTGAGAGCAGGACTCACTCTGACAGCTGTCGAGGAAGGGGGGTTGTTTGTACAAAGCAGACTGACTGTGTCTAAATCCCTCCCTGGGGCACTGGTTCCAAATGAAAATGTGGCAGGTTTGATCCCTGCCACCCCGCCCCGCAGGACTTTCCCTCCACCCACCCCCACCCCGTCCTACCCGTCCTGCCCGGTGTTACCACCATGATGAACACTTCCAACTGCTCCTAACCCCCTGGTTACCCAACTGTCCCTCCCCCTCCTCCTTCACTGCCGCCCCACCTGTTGGATCTGTCCATTTCCATTTGGCACAGGGACGCGTGGGCGGTGCCCTGCCCTCCAGCCCTCAACCCCGGGAGAGCGGCAAGGGGACAATTACTTCCCGGAATTCATTAATCAACCGAGCGCCCAGGCCAGTTGTCTGGTATCATTGCCTCATCAACCCTGAGAGACAAATGTCTCAGGACGCCCATTGATGAAGACACTGTAGGTCATGGGGGTCACTGCTCAAGGTGACAAGTGGCCCAGGTAGGGGTGGGGTGGAATTCACACGTGGAGCCGTTGTCCTATTTACAGTAAGAACGGCTGCCCTTTGGAATGTGCTTCCTGGCCTCTGGACACTCTGCGTGCAGGAGCATCGCACCCAGAGGACACACAAGGTCTCAGGCACCATCGCCCCACCGTCTGCACTGGGGCAGCGACGTCGGGAGGTGGGACCACTGTGGCCTGAGAGCCCGGCGGGCACTCAGCTGTGAGGTGGGACGGGACGGCTTTGTATCCCTCTCTCTGTCCCCCCTTCGGAGACCCAGGTAAGGAGGAAAAGCCGGTGACCTGGCAGTGGGGGCCCTCAGCCTGGCGCTGTGGACGTTTGGGAGCCGGATAGCACATCGTCAGGAGCCCCCGTGCTGCACCCTGCAGCCCAGCAACACCCCAGCCGCCCCCACCACCACCTCCTGACCGAAAAGTAGCGACACCCAAAAATGTCACTGGACATTGCCAACTAGTTCCCATGGAGAGGGCGCAAAATCACTGCCCACCCCCTCCTTGGAAACCACTGCCTTACAGTTTTCTGTTTCCCTTAAAGAAAGGCCATGCCATTTCCCCCAAGGGCATTTAGAAATCCAGAGTAGCTAATGCCCAAAAAGTAACTTAGTAGCACAGAACATGGCCCAACAAACACTAGCCAAATGTGGCGGTATTATGATGATGATAATGATGATGATTATTCTGTGACTTGTGGGTGAGAGCTCCATCACCAGCTACTGGTGGGTAACGGGACCTCGCAACCCGAGTCCTGTGGCTGCCGCACTGGACACACTGAACAAGTCTGTTTGTCTGTGTTCCCATCTCTAAAATGGGAAGCCCAAAGGATGTGACCCTCAAGGACCGTTTTAAATCTCGTATTTCCAGATTTCCCAGGTTCTGCCATTTTGGAACCACTGTTTCACACAGCAGCAAAGTACAAGGGCCCTGGGCTCTGTCCACTTGGGCTCCGATCATGGCCCGAGCACTCCCCACCTAGGCAGCCTCCAACAGGCCACTCAATCTCTCCATATGTCTTTCCCTTCATCTGTGGAACTCAGAGATAATCTCTGCCCCCATATGTTTGTCACAAGCATCAACGGAGGGGTGATACATACACTTGAACAGTACCTGGCCCTAATAATAGCCCCCTAAGAATTAGTTATTACCATCAGAAACACACTGGCGGTATTTAAAACACAGGACCCGCAGTCCTGATCATAGATCTTCCAAAGTGAAACTGTGCGTGCATATTTTTTTTAAGTCTTTCCCAAATGATTCTGAAGTAGTCGGTCATTGGTCTAGAATCTAAGAACCAGCGTATGAAGTTCTCTGATGTTAGGAATGTTTCATTAATGTTTCGAGTGTCCATGTGGCGGGGGGCCCGGAGGGGTACAAAGGTAAGAAATGTCCTCTGTCCACAGGGAGCCACCACCTCATCATGCAAGGTCAACTCATAAGCCAAATGCATAGCCCAAGTAGGCTTCTGTGGCCATGGCCACCAAGAAGTTTGGGATATGTGCTCAGACATGGTAAAGGAGAGAGTGTGACCTACAGGACTGACAGTTAGGGTTATGCTGGTTGTTGACTGCACTAAAGTGTCCAGGAGAAGTGACCTTCTCATTCAACAAAAGCCACATGGGACCAGTAGAAGGCCTGCAGGTCACTGTTTAGAAGCTCAGAGTATCCTTCAGTACAGTATCCATCAGTACCAGTTTACCTGCCCCCTTCTCTGGAGGACGTTTCCCAAGACCCTACAAAAGGAATAGTCCACTGTGCCATGTTCTAGTAGAGTTTTCCCTTTCCCACATTCAAATTGCATTTGAGTTTGGGTCAATGCCTCCCCAAGAGATTATGAGCCCTTTGAGGGAAGGTACTGGATCTTTTTAATTTAATTTAATTTAATTTAATTTAATTTAATTTTGTTTTTGTTTTTATTTATTTATTGGTTGGCTGGTTGGTTGTTTGGTTGGTATTTCCAGCTCTGAACATACAACCTGATACAGAGTAGGTGCTGAACAGATGCTAGTTGAATGAGTGGATGAAGGGATGGATCAATGGATGGAAGGATGGAGGGATGTATGGAAGGATGGATGGATGGATGGATGGATGGATGGATGGTTGGATGGATGGGTGGATGGATGGATGGATGGATGGATGGATGGAAGGATGGATGGATGGATGGAAGGATGGATGGATGGATGGTTGGATGGATGGATAATTTGATAAATAAACACATGAATTCCAACCAATTTACAGGGTCTACGTGAGCACTGTGAGAAGGAACTACAATGCCAATCAAGAGACCTGGGTGCAAGCTGAAGTGACTTCTTGGAGGAGGAGGAAATGTGCCTTGAAGGGTAGACTTGGCTTTGGTGGGCACGGACACAGTGTAGAGGGAGTGAAGGGAACATTTTTCAGCAATCTCATGCACAGAAAGTGAGATCAAAGAACTAGAAGGTGTAGGGAGTTGTTAATTAAGGGTTCAAGAAAAACATAGTTTGACAGTTGCCATGGAAACATGATCTTCATTTGCTATCAGTCACAAAGTCAACATTTTCATAAAATCAACATAATAGTAAGAAGACACACGTTACAGCATCTGGGGGAAAGTCAGTCCTTTGCACTCTGGATTTGGTTATCTCATCCACAGTTTCCTATGAGCATTGAGCAAATGGAGGGCCATGTGCGCAAGAGACAGAGGAGCCCTGGGTGCCAGGGGTGGCCCTGAACTCACTGTTTTGCAGGTGCGTTACAATAGTGATGCTCCTTCCCGACCTGACAGACCTGGGCTCTGACTCATCTTGCTGCCTGACACTAGATAAGTTGGATTCACCTCTGGGCCTCAGTTTCTTCACGCATATAATGGGAATACAAATCCCTATTCCTCGGGACTCATGGCCCATTGAATCAAACGTAATACAACCATTGACTTTGAAGGCCATTAATCCTTTTTGGGTCTCTTTCCCCAGAACGTTCCATTAATGTGCACTCGACTGAGTTCAGGAATCCATCTCCAAAAGTCAGAGGTAACCATGTGTATTAAAACTGCTGGAATGTCCTGTGAACCATTTGTCCCACCCATCCAGGGAACCTGCCTTTGGATTTATCCAAAAGGCGAAATGTGTGCCCAACGATTTCCACTGCAGTGCTGCTCTAACAGTGAAATGCAAATTATGTTGGCGATAGTGAGGTACGTAAGAGAAACACCCATGATATAGAATATTCTGCAGAATGCAAAAGTATGAGGATAAAGCAAAGGCTTTTTAATAACACAGGGAAGGTGTGATGTAGATGTCACTAGGAAGCTTCAAACAAAATCCATAATCAATTTCATCTTTGGGTTATTTTCCTTACTATGCAGATTTTTCTTTTGTTTTCTGTAGATGGCATCAAAGCGGAATGCTGGGACTACTTCCTCCTTCAACCCCAAAGCAGACCCAGCTCCCAAGTACCCTGTGATCACAGCTGTGAAGAGCATGCTCTTGGCAGGACGCCACAAGGATGACAAGTGTTGTCCTTGACTTTGTCACACTGACGTGTTGTAACGCCCAGGGACAGTTCAAGGCACTGGGCACCGTGAGCAGCACGTCCACACCCAGCCTCGTGCTAGGTGCTGTGGGGAAGTGGGGACAACAGGTGCACCCTGGCCACAAGCGACTCCCACTGCAGTCAGAAGAAGGAGAGATCTGTAGATGCCATCAGCTCTCAGGCGGACCCTCTCTGTGTCCTGCCGCTCCCTTGCCTGAGCTTAAGTCTCATCTCGGATGCTTGGATGCGGATCC
Source organism: Neofelis nebulosa (assembly GCF_028018385.1). Taxonomy (NCBI): domain Eukaryota; kingdom Metazoa; phylum Chordata; class Mammalia; order Carnivora; family Felidae; genus Neofelis; species Neofelis nebulosa. Next base: position 142,360,743 of record NC_080788.1, read on the forward strand.
TTGGATGCGGCAGCCAGGCCAGCTGGCACGACCAGCTGTGTGAGCCCAGGCAAGTGACATGACCTCTCTGTACTTCAGTTTCCTCATCTGGAAAAGGTGTACGGTGGGATTCCTTGGTGTATAAAGCTCTTAGAGCACAACCCTTGGCAAATGCTATGTGAGGGCATTTTTTTTTTAAGTTTATTTATTTTGAGAGAGACAGAGAGAGTGTGATCAGGGGAAAGGCAGAGAAAGAGGGAGAATCTTAAGCAGGTTCCACGTTGTCAGCACAGAGCCCATGTGGGGCTCGAACTCACGAGACCATGAGATCATGACCTGAGCCACAATCAAGAGTCAGACACTCAGCTGACCGAGCCACCCAGGCGCCCCAGTGAGGACTTTCTATTAATATAGGTTCAGAGGCAGCTGAAGTAAGATTGTCTGACTTCAAATCACACAATCCTTCCACTCGACCTCACTGCCAGATGTCCACAAATAACTGTGAACCAAGTCCCTCAGAAGGGCTGGAAGAGAGGGTCCAATAGCATACTACAATGCCCGCCCCCTGGGGGCGGGGACAACAGGAGTGCTGGAATCTGACAACTTTGGGTTCCACCTCTGCCTCTGTCACTCGTGCTGGTCTAACCTTCCTGCCCCATCCCTCTACACCTCAGCCTCTGTGTCCAGAAGCCGGGGCTAGCTTCCACCCACTCATGGGGAAGTCTCCGTCAGCAATAAGTATGCATCAGACAAAGCCCAAGAATTGTGTCGTTAACCCCACACCAAGAGGCCACAGGTGTCGTAGGGACGATCCCGTGAGAGTATGTGGCATGTGCCCACATTAGGCATTGCCCAGCAGGTGAAGCTGAGTCTCTCAGCTGTGAAACACTCAAAAGAGGAAAGAGCCAAAAACAGTTCCCTGGAGAAGCAGGGGTTCTAGATAGCAGTGAAAGAAAACAGGACTTTGGGCCACCAGAGATGAGGGGCTGGGTCCTTCCAATCAGAGGGGCGGCTTGGGCGATGACCATCTCCACAGAGGATCTTCAAATGGTCATATTACAGAGTACCCTGCACATGTCTGGGCTAGAGCAGGTGGTGGGAGAAAAGAGGGAGGGAGGGAAGGAGGAGGGAGTATGGGAAGTGTTTGCGTCCAGCCCTTTTCCCAAAGCCCCATCTGTGGCCAGCGCGATGCTGACACGGCTCCCCCGCTGCCTGACCCCACACAGAAGGTCCCTTGTTCCCCAGCCTGCTCTGCGTGATCTCTGGGGAACATGATTACAAACCTCGACACTCCCATTTCACCCTTTCAAAGGGCACTGTTCCCACTCAGACGTCTGCTTCCCTCCCCTCTGGGACATAATGCACCCCGCTTGCCATGGGGAGATTTAGTGTCCCCCACCCCACCCCCCACCACCACCACCCTGGAAGGAAAAATGTAGCTTGAGATTTTAATTCCTATTCATGTCATTTTACAATAGCTTCATTCATTCCTACTGGCTGTATGATTTTTTTCTTTTTAATTTATGGAGTACATTCGTAATGTATGAATTAGGGAAAGGAAGTGTTCTTAGAAAGGTCCCGGGGAGTGAGCTGCTTCATGTCTGAGGACTGAAATGTAAGTGTCAAGGAAAGAAGAGTGATGTGGGGGGGGGCAAAGAGAGATGTGTTCTGGCCCACACGGGCCCCAAAGTGCTGTGTGACTTTGGGCAAAGCACTTAACCTCTCTGGGCTATTATTACACGACTCTGTCTCAAGAGTGGCTTCCCACTCTCATTAAACGGTGTCTTCGTCAACCATCACGGCAGCCCTGTGGGTTAGGCGGTCATTGTCATAATCAATACAGAGAAGCATCCTTTATGGGAACTGACCCCAGACCCTATCCCCCTCTTAGGCTCCTGCTGGGAAGAGAGCAAGGCTGAGCACCCCCACCCCACCCCCACTCCATTGTCCAGCTTCAGCTGCCAGGGCCCCTCATGGGCAGAAGCATAAGTGAAGAAATCCAGTAAGCCTGGGGAGGCCAGCATTTCGGCCTCATAAAGCCCTTTTCCTAAACAGCTGGCCACAGCTGTCCAGAGCTAAGTCTTACAGTAAATTGGCCCACAGCCCTGAAAACTGAGGGGCTGGGGCATGGGGACCCGGGTGGGGAGAGGGAACAAAGGCCTTCCTCGGAGAATGGAAAGAGGCGGCCAATCCTGCTGCCCACTGGCTCTGAGGCCTTTCCTCTCAAGCCTCAGTTTCCCCAACTGTAAAGCACAGAGAGCCCTTCCCCCGCCATTGCACAGTGATGGTAAGGATGAGACTGTGGACATCAGACCCCCAGGTCTAGGCCTGGCCAGGGCCACATTCTCAGTGGGCTCCCCGCCAATGTCCAGCCCAGGCTGCCCTCCCCCGCTCCCACTGCTCTAAAACTCATCCCCGCCCCCCCAGCCAGACCCCCAGGGACATGCACACCTGTCTCCCCTGTTTCTGTCCACACGGCCGCTCTGTGGAGGGCCACCGAGAGGGCCCTTCAGAAAGGTGAGTGAGTGCTTTTCCCAATTTGCAGCCTGTTGTTTGAGTCTGACGTCTCACCTAAATTCCCCCCACAAGTCACAGCACAGGAGCAAGAGTTGGGTGGCTGGTCTAAATGTTCCCAAAGGCCAAGTATCGGGGCACAGAAGGAACAGACTTAGTCCTTCCTGATGATGGTAGAAAACCATCCGTTTGTGCTGACCTGAGTTCCTCTGATTTAAACGGGCACCTTTGGGCAAGTCGTTAGTCTAATCAGGGTTTTCCCGGTTCCTTTTCTCCAGGAAAGGTCTGAGAGGTTAAGAGGGAGAGGTCATTCTGGCATCAGGGGGGCCCAGTCCCCGCATCAACCGTTCTCGGTGCCCATCGGCCTTGGCCAGCTTCTGCCGTTCTCATAGCCTGTTTCTGAGGCCCGTGGCTGCCTCGCTCTCTTGTTCTCCTTCACAAGGTCCTCCTGGCCTGGGTCTGGGCTCTCTGGGTCCTGCAGCCCTCCATCGGCAGCTGCCCACACCTCAGGGGGCTTGGGTTCCCACCCGAAGCTTCCCAGACAGGTGCCACGCAGGGGTGCACAAGACCAAGGCCGAGAGATCCCTCGAGAAGCCACTCTGTGCTCTGCAGCCCGAGGGCGTCCTCCCGTGACGGTCATGGGCACAGAAGCAAGGCACGGTTGTCTCGGCTGGCCCCTCACATTCATCTAGGGCTGTTCTCACACTCCCACCCACTGTCCACCTCTCCCCAAAGAGGCAGAGCATGCTGGGTGCTAAAAGTCAGGCCTTACGACACCACGGGAGAAGGAAGAAATGGCATTGACCACGGTGGCCCTGCAAAGGAGACATTCTCTTATAAAGGAGACATTCTCCGTCATCCAGAAGATGTAATGCCACCCTGAAAGGTAGAGCCATTCGTCCACACTCACACCTCACACAGTCAACAAATGTGACAACCAGGCATCTCCCCAAACTGTTACCTCCTGCCTATGTCATGGACCACTGCACATCCATCATGGTGTCCGTAACACAGCACAACCCTTCCCTGCGTACTGGGCGGGGGGGGGGGGGGGGGGGGGGGAGGTCCCCCTTCTGCACAGACGCGGGCATTCTACAAACCCCCTATTACATCAGAGTTAGCAGAAAGTGACCCAAATGGAACAGCACACACCCCATGGGCAGAAAATGAGATGTAAAATCCTATCGGTCCCTCTGACAGTTAAAGTAAAATTTTATGTGAGCAATATACTCTCGCTCTGATTACCATGCAGTATAATTTTATTCTGGTTTTTCTGGGCCTGCTGAACCCCCTGCTCTTTTAAGTGTTCAAATGCTCTGCTTGCCAAGATAAATGATTATAATTGACAGGGCATTGTCAATCTATAGCGAAGCCGATTTCATTAAGCATGCCAAGGGCCAGCTCTGGGGGCAGGTAGCTGAGCGGAGAGGGGTTTTGATCTCACCCTCTCCCTGTAGTACAGTCCACACTGGTACCAAAGGCTGGAGGGCAAGAGAACAAAGGAAACGTTATGTCTCTGAATTCAAATCTTTCCCTTTGAAATGAGGCGTCCGGAATGGCCAATAAAAACTGTGGAAATGGATTTCTGGCTGCATTTGATGTTAAGCCTTTAGTGTCAAGGGCTAGGTCTATCAGTTGCCTTTCATTCCCCCCTTTCCATTCTCTTCTCCTTTGGCTCCTCTTGGATCCACCACCCCGCCCCCCCCCCCCCCCCCGCCGCCGTCTCTGGGCAGCCTTGTGGGGGCTTGGTCCTTTCATAAATAATGTCTTGAGTTGGTGGATGGGCCGTTAAGTCGCATTTCTGCTTTGACACGAGAGGGGCAAATTAAGTCTTAAAAGAATAGAAACTTGCTCTTGCGTCTGTAATAGGATTCGTCTCGTATAGGTTGATGATGACCCAGACGTCTCCCGCCTCAGACTTAAATACTGGGTATCAAGGCATCTCAGGGTACAGAGTTGCCCTCCTTTTCCACTGAGCCATCATATCCCACATCCCTACCATCCCCTTCCACCTGGAGAAGAGGTTTGGAGAGAAAATCCCGGGTTCAGAGCCTCCTCCCTAATCATCTGTGACCGGATATCCGTGACCAGGGACGAGCTTTCATCTGGAGCAGTGAGTCTAGCCCTTGGTAGGGAGAGAAGGACATAGCCTGTGACGTCCTTTCTGTCATCAGGCTGAGGGGCATGATGTGAAACAGAGCTCTGAGGACGCAGACCACAGTCAGTTTGGGGAACCCCAGCGGAACAGGTGGGTAGCCCCACCCAGCCTGGTTATATCCTTGAGCCGGATCAAATCATCGACCCCTTTTACGTAGTGGGTTGTGGCTCCTGATAAGAGAGAGGATCAGGGGCGCCTGGGTGGCGCAGTCGGTTAAGCGTCTGACTTCAGCCAGGTCACGATCTCACGGTCCGTGAGTTCGAGCCCCGCGTCAGGCTCTGGGCTGATGGCTCAGAGCCTGGAGCCTGTTTCCGTTCTGTGTCTCCCTCTCTCTCTGTCCCTCCCCCGTTCATGCTCTGTCTCTCTCTGTCCCAAAAATAAATAAAAGTTGAAAAAAAAAATTTTTTTTTAAAAAAGAGAGAGGATCAGCGAGGAGAGGAGAATAGCAAATAGGATATGGGATCCAAAAACCAGTCTCCAGTCCTGATGCTGCCCCGACAGGGTGATGTTGGGCTACTTAATTCACCCTGCAGCTCAGGTGTCTGCCTGTAAAAAATAAGGGCAGTCATTCCTCCCCTGTCCTGAGTTCTAAATGGGACAACTCCAGGAGCATTGTTGAAACGCCCAACCATGGAGTTCAAATGAGAGCTCGCATCGTTGCAAGAATATCATATGCGTTAGAGTCAACCCATCCTCATAATAAGTTAACGGGGGAAGCATTGTTTCCTTCTATTCTTGGAGCAAGGAAACTGAGGCAGCTCCTCTTTGGCTTGTAGCAGCCATAGAGCCAGCCAATGGCAGAGCTCCATTCCCAGCAATAGAGCCAGTCAGGAATGCAGGAAACCACCAAGAGCTCTAGATAATAACATATAAAACATCTTCTGAAATGCTTTAAACAGCTGGTAAGACAGCGGGAAGTTAGGTGGGAATCTAAGTGGAAGCGAGACGGGGAGGAAGGTCTGTGAAGCCACATTTGCCCTGAGGGCAACTGGTATACCTGCAGAACTTGATCTGGCATCTTCAGACCCTCGGAGGGGACAGAGGACAGAGAGAAAAACCTACTCAAGGTGGGGAGTCCAAGAGGAGACTTTCCTTATGAAAAATCAGAGTCTCAAAGTGGGCTAGGGCAAAGTACATGGAAACAGAGAAAGAGAGAGAGAGAACAAAGCCTTGGTGCTGAGCAAAGTCCTAATTTAGATTGTCAACCAGGGACCTATAATACAGCCCAGCCTCCCTCGCTAACCTCATCTTCCTTTACTGTCTGACACATCATCACCCCCTGAACTACTCTGACACACTTCCCCAGCTCATTGCCCTCCTCTCTCCTGCTGCACCTCCCACTGGCTGAACACTCACTGGCTGGAGTATCCACCAGATACCCCTCTCTACACACATCCCTCCCGCCACACACCTCAACTTCACTGCACATCGGCCCCTCCCCATATCCATTAAATCCTTCTAGTCAGACCCCTGAAAGAAAATCAACCTTGTCTGCTTAGGTGTTAGGATATCTATCAGTAAATCAATCAATCTGTCAGTCATAGGCACGTCTTCGAGAAATAGCTTGTTCTACATTTTTATGGACTCTAACCGTGTCTGGGAGATAGGACTGGTCATAGGTGCCAGTGGAGAGGGGACCTCATTGGGGGGACACTGGCTCCTGGCCCTAGCTTCTGTCTTTGCTGGCCATGGCATGGTGATGGTCCTTTTCTCAGACCCTCTGGTGGCTCTTCTCCTTTCACAGAGAGCTAAACCTCAGATGCTAGGAAGGGACGGATGGCCTGGCCCATTCCCTGGCTGCTGTGTTGACCTCAGCCAGGCCCAGAGCCCAGAGGCAAGGCCCTCTAGGGTCCTAGTCCCCCAACTCCCTGCCAGCGTGCCATGCACATCACACCGACCATCCCCTCCCTGTCGCTGGACACGTGGGGCACTCAGTGGGAACCTGAAAGGGATCGGGGTGAGGAGGGGAGAAGTGCTTTATGCATCATCCTGGACTAAAAATTGTTCTGGGGATTTTTCAAACACCATTTATGATTGGATGGGTCTGTAATTTCAATCTTCAAACTGGACCATTTTTTGTTTTTAACATGTAACGGTTTGGGGCACCTGGGTGGCTCAGTTGATCGAGCACCCAAGTTCATGATCTCATGGTTCCTGGGTTCAAGCCCCGCATCAGGCTCTGTGCTGACAGCTCGGAGCCTGGAGCCTGCTTCCGATTCTGTGTCTCCCTCCCTCTCTCTGCCACTCCCCCCGCTTGTGCTCTGTCTCTCTCCATCTGTCTCTCTGTCTTTGTCTCTCTCTCTCTCTGAAAAATAAATAAACATTTAAAAAAAATTTTTTTTAAAAAGAACATTCAGAGAAGAGAGACCACAGGTCTACGAAGCCCTGATGGGCTCAGGACCAGGAACACCAAGTACAAGAAAGCAGGAGTGGAAAGTGGGTTTCAATGACTCTTGGGTGTAGACCCTTATTTGCCCATCCCCCACACACAGAAAAAAGTGACCAATATCTACTCCCACTAAAAAAAAAAAAAGGGGGGGTGGTGGATAATCTTTATTTTAAAAAAAATAAAAGGGAAAAAACTAAGAATGTTGATATAAGCCAACCAAATGCCACTGCATGTAGTTGGAGGAATAGAAACTATAGACATGTGATTGAAATTTGCAAACACAACTAATAAAACAACTAAAAGATTGTGTGTGTGTGTGTGTGTGTGTGTGTGTGTGTGTGTTTATATAAAATGAGGTGGGGGGAAAGTATGTGGATGATGGTCCAGATGAACAGATTCTTTATCTCTTATATGACATGGGGTCAGCACATGACCTCTAAACTTGATCAATCAAAAATAGGAGTATTGACACATTTAACATATGTAGACATATGGGGTTTATCACCAAGACAAACAAAAACAATCAAAAAGAGCTAACAGAGGGGCACGCCTGTGGCTCAGTTGGTTAAGCGTCTGACTCTTGTTCTCAGCTGAGGTCATGATCCCAGGGTCTTGGGATCAAGCCCCACGTCAAACTCTGCACTGACAGTGTGGAGCCTGCTTGGGATTCTCTCTCTCTCCCTCTCAATAAATAAATAAACTTTAAAAAAATAGAGGTAACAGAATTTTCAGTGCTGACTCAGGAGTAAAGGACTAACATGAAGGGTTGCTGTGACAAAATACTATTACTTTTTATTAGAAATGTGTCTCTGGATTTGGTTTTGCTAATCACACGTAGGGATTTGACAGGTACCTGTAGATATCATTTTTAAGTAAGTTTGACTTTGTGTTGCAGTCACAGGTGGCTTGAGATGGGGATGTGCCAATTGTATTTATGATTCTTGAGATGTTATCAGCTGAATGCTGCCGATGCGTTTGTCACTTTTGTGTAGAAATGATTTTACACTAAAATCTAGATTTCTCTGTTTCACTCTATTCACATCCAGAAAGCAAGCTTTACGTAGAAAAATAAGTAAATGTGCTGTTTGAAAGCACATTTTGAGGTATGGATATACCCCCATCGAAATCCCACCACTAAGGATTCGTTCACCCATCGTTTATTGGGTGCCTATGAAGAACAATGATATTTGCAATACTGCAGGGGCTGACAGGCTCCATTCCAGTGACACACAGGTTTTCTTTCCCAAAGGGAGAGAGAGCAGAGTCTAAGCACCCTTCTGCACACCCCCACCCACACCTTGGTTTTAATCCACAGTTTACAGAAAGGACTGAAGCCAGGGTGTCGGGAATTTTAGACACAGCTGTTTCATTTTTGCTAGCTACAGCACCTAGGAAAGTCACCTCTCTGATCTGGACCTCAGTTCTTTCCAATTGACGTTTGAATGACAGAGTTTGGAACTGCTGGATCCGGAAGCACCCGACCTTGGTGCGTTGAGCTAACTGGTCAACCCAACATAGGGGAGGGGAGGGCTGTCTACCACTGGAGGCAGAAGACGCAGATCGTGTTATTACATGGGACTGTCTGGGCCTCAGAGTACAACCTGCAGAATGCCCCTGAGGAGTCAGGCGAGGCAATCCCGTGTGGTGGAAAGAAAGAGTGCAGGCCTGGGGGGGGCTAGAGACCCAGGGTTTAGTTCCAGCTCCGCCCAAACTTTGCTGGATGATCCCGAACAAGTCATTACAGTCCCATGGCCCTCAGTGTCCTCAACTGGAAGATGAAAAGTTCCAACTAGACAGTGCCCGAAGTCCCTTCCAGCTCTAACATGCTCTCATTCCATGATTGCGTGACCACCAAATTAAATTAAAATCGGAGCTTTTGCATCACCCCGTGTGTTGGCGAAGACAAGTTAACACGCCCATGTGTACATGAAAAGGCCTCCGACGCCGGGTCGCTCAGCTTCTTGTTGTTGTTGGGGTTTGTTTTTTTTTTTTATCCTTTCTTCAACTTATCTGCCCGTGATCAAGGGCTCCTTCTCCAATGCAGGTGCTTATCTGCCCGCTGAGGCCAAGGGCACACCTTAGTAACCCAAAGCTTGTGAGGCAACCCAGGCGTTTCTGCCACTGCTAAGCCACCACCTCTGGCTACAACAAGGCGTTGCCTGATAAACAGACTTGCTATATACATGTCTGCCTGGGAAGCAGCGACACTGCCTGCCAGCCCACTCCTGCCAAGGTCTGCACACAGCCATCTGCAGGGGAGTCTGAGGACAGGGAGACATGGGGGATGGCCAAGATGCCAGGTCTGGGGATAGAATGGGGGGAGGGGGAGATACGGCTTCTGTGGAGGGGGGAGCTTCCTAGGCACCTGGACCCGAGGGCAGGACACAGACCTGCTAGCTGAGGGAGATGGGTCCTCCTGGAAAACTGAGGCTGGGTTTGATATCAATGCACCCGGGAGAAATGGCCTACAGATCTGGGTGTTTCTAAATCCCAGGACGGCTCGTTCTCTCAAGGAAAATTTCCTGGGAGCTGATACTCACCGGGCACACTGAGGACACAGGTGAATCTCTCCATCTGGGTCCCTCCCATCAGAGAGTCCCCCGTCTGGTCGCGAGAAGAAAGGGGCACGCAAAGCAAACAATCACAGTATGTGTTATTCTTTCCCGGCTCCGGCGAATATAAAATGAATGCCTACTATGTGCAGGTGTCATTCTCTGTACTAGGATAATTCAAGCGAACAAGGAAGATGCCTGACGTCTCAAGGCCACCTCACTGACTTTCCTCTGCCTTCTCCCAAAGGTAAATGTCATGGCTGGTGGAGTGCTTGCCATGGACAGGACACTTGGCTGCAGTTCCACATTTGTTAGCACCGGTCGCCCCAGCGGTAGTGGTCATCACGAGCGATTACAACTCTCCCTATTTCTCATCTGAGGACACTGAGGTCAGAGGGGCCCAGAACCATCCTGACAGTAGGAGACACTGGTTCCCGGTCTGCTAGTCTCCACAGCCTGGCTTCCTTTTGCCATGTTGTTCTGCCACAGCTCAGTCTTCCCAAATCCAGAAATGCCATTCTCCCCGCCCCTGTTCTCAGCCGACTCGTGCTCCTCCACCCCACCCCCTGCCCGTCCCGGGAACAGCATCACATTTGGTCAGCGTTGCAGGGGAGGGGTGGGGGGTGTTGTGCTGCAGTGATGACTCTAAACATCCGTGGCTTAAAGCAACACAGATGTACTTCCCGCTGACACTCCGGCCACACAAGTCCACTTGCCGCCATCTTTCACGTGTCCAGGTTGATGGAATGTGCATCTCCACGTGTTTCCCCGGCCAGCAGGCAGGAGCAGTGGGGGGTGGGGGGGCCCTCCCACCACCTGTGAAGTTGCTCTAGCCCAGAGGTGACATATGTCAGCTCCACTCCCTGCGCATTGGCCAGAACTGGCCGCATGGCCACACTGAAACTCAGGAGAGGAGACTGGACACTGGGAAGCAGTAGAGACGTCTCCCAATGTCATTCTTCACCCAGGTTTCCAAGCGGGGCGCCCTAGTCTTCTGGGATTGCTGATTGCTTTTCCTTCCTTTGTTGGGAAGTAGGGGAAACAGACCTGACTCTGGACTTCCCTCCCTCAACCCTGAACTGCATTCTGTCCTCCACCCTGTGGCTGCCCGCGGATCTCCCTGAGCCACAAATCTCATTGCATTGCTTCCCTGCTCTTAATTCTCTCATGGTCCACTTGCAGCATTCATGATCGAGTCATTCCACCATCTATCCTCCCAGGCTCCCAATTTTCCCACATCCTCCCCATCCTCCGTGCACCGAACCATTCCTGTCCCTGCTTCTTCCCCGATTTTCTATACCTGCACATCCTCTGGGAGTGGCCTTTTCCCTAGCTCATCTGCAAAACTCCTATTCATACTTCAAAACTCAGCTCACGTGTCACCTCTCGGAGGAAGGCTTTCGCAGCTGCCCCCAGAAGGGTCCAGAATCTCTCTTGCTGCTGCCTGACATTGCATTATCAGCAGTCCACTCCCTTGAGTCAAGCTGATGTTTCTCCACTCAGTCCTCTTTCATAATGGAAAAGTGGGAAGCGCCCACAAACAGCAGACCAAGCCCTGAGTTTGACCTCAGGGCTTCCCAGACCTTGCTCCATAAGCTTAGCAAAGTCACCTCCTGCTTGCAGCTACCCCAGAGTGGAGGGGCAACGGAAGTATCTCTCCCTCTGCATGATCACATTCTGCCAGGGGCTTTGCCTGTCTGAGGACCCGTCTGATCCCAAGGTGACAGAGCTGGGAATGACTTCACCCTTCAGAAGGGAACCCTCCGTGTCCACCCTTTGGGGTGACTGCCCCTAGCATATCCTGAGACATTACACAAAGGGCAGAATTCCCATGGCAAAACTTACGCACACAGCGGGGCGATCTAAGGTGAGAAGCGAGTGGTTGTTCCACCGCAAACAAGCCCCACGATGGGAATAAAAGCTTTTCTCCTTAGACGCCTAGATGTGGGGGAAGCCAGAGCTATGGGAAGGCTTCACATTTGTCCACACAATTCTCAGGCAAATTGCCTTCACCGAGATAAGGAAACTGAGGCACAGATGGTGATGGGGCCCACTCGGGGCCCTCCTGTCATTTCAGATCCCGGGCAGAGACAAGCCACGAGAGCCCTCCAGGTTTCTAGGTCTGTCACCCAGAAGCTCATTGAAAGGCAAGCCACGCAGCTTGATGACAACCCAGGAGTGTGCGCGTGGCTGAGAAGTGGCAGGATCGTGCAGAGGAATCTGCTCAGCCACCGAGGGAAATGAGCCGGATCTATATCCGTCCACACAAACAGATCTCCAGAAATACATCACTGGGGCAAATAGAAGTGGGCTGATAACACAGTAGGATAGAGGAGACCGCGTATGTAAATATGTAAATGTTTAATCACGAAAACAGTAATACATAGTTTGGGGGAGATGGGCGTAATTCTAAGTGGATGGGAAGGAAGAACATGAAATTCATAATAACGGCCACTTCTGTGGAAAAGGAAACGGACCAGGATAGGAATAGTGCTGGGGGGCGGGGAGGCGCGCAGCTGTAGATTTATCTGTACGGTCCTTGAAGTTTTTAAAGTGTCCTCATGCATTACTTGCAGAACGGTTCAACTATGTACGTAGAAAAATAACTGAAGGAGAGGCGCCTGGGTGGCGCAGTCGGTTAAGCGTCCGACTTCAGCCAGGTCACGATCTCGCGGTCAGTGAGTTCGAGCCCCGCGTCAGGCTCTGGGCTGATGGCTCAGAGCCTGGAGCCTGTTTCCGATTCTGTGTCTCCCTCTCTCTCTGCCCCTCCCCCGTTCATGCTATGTCTCTCTCTGTCCCAAAAATAAATAAAAAACGTTGAAAAAAAAAATTTAAAAAAAAAAAAAAATAACTGAAGGAAATATGAAAAAGCATAAGTAGGTAATTCTGGATGGTAGGAAAATGGGGTGATTGTTTTTATTCTTTTCAAATTTCAAACAAAAAAAATACTGTGTAAAAAAAGCCTGGCTTCAGATCCCACCTCTGTTGAGATCATAAGAAGCTATGAAGCTCTTGGTTACCTCCTTTCCCCCTGTGCCTCAGTTTCCCCCCCGGTGACCGCAGGCATCGGGTCAGACAGGCAGTCCGGCTGCTCTGGTTCTCAGCACTGTGAGCTCGCGGCAGGGGCGGGCCAGATCCCTCCCTAACCAGGTGGTGTTTCCCAGCCGGACGGAAAATAGACCAGATGTTTCACGCAGAAAAATGTATGGATTGTGCACAGACTAGGCAAGAAAGGAAAGAAAGACAGAAGAAGAAGCAAGCAACTTAAGATCCATGCTGAGAAGCAGCCGCAGAACCTTGCCGAGACGGGACATAACTCTACCTGTCTTCTACCTGCACACACACACACACACACACACACGCGGCAAGGCTGGAGAAGTGATAACTCAGACCTCAAGCCTGTCTCTGCTGAATGGCCTCCAACAAGTTCCACGAGGTCTCAACCCGGAAACCGGTTCAGCCTATGGGCAAGTACCTTCTTCTAGGCTCACCCGACCACCTGTAGCTCTGCCTCCCCAGGGTGAACAGCACAGAGCAGGTCACACTTCCCCACCTAGCCGAATCAAGACAGCGTAAGCCACTCCTGGGTGCCTATTCTCACGCCACCGCACGATCCGCATCCCACCCATCTTGCCATGTGAAACACTTCAAGACAGTCATAGTCTGATACGATCCCAGTGGCCACCAGCCAGGGAGGAAGGAAAGGAAGCGTGGGCCCCCAGTCCCCAGAATAACGAATATCAGCTCCCTGGCCTGCACGGCTAGCACCGGGCTGAACCCCCACGTGTGTTTTCTCACTGGTCCTCCCGGCTCCAGATGTCCCATGCGGAAAACCAGAGCAAGGAGTGCCCTGTCCCATCCTGCACCTGCCAGGCCAGGCCAGGAACCCGGCCCCCATTCGAGGCTTTTGGCCCCGGACGAGGTGGCCACATTCACACCATTGCCGTTCAGTACATTCTCAACGTTCTGAGGCAGTAAGCAGCGATCATCCAACCATGAAGATGTTTGGAGGAAGAAGAAAGGGTGCTTCGGGGTCGTCGAGCCAGCGATTGCCATCTCCCGCCTTCAGCATCTGCAGACGGATTCATGGATGCCCACCTCACAGTGCTCCGGAGAGAAGCAAGCGAGAGAGCGCGGGTGTGAGAGCCCCGGAGCGAGAAGGTGCTGGGCCAACTCCTCCCCCTTCAGGACAGCCCAGAGCACAGTCCACAGTCACAGCTGCCCCTGGCCCGTCCTCTCCCGGCGGCTAAGACAGAGCAGTGGGTTCCAACGAGAAGCAAGCTTAGCGCCCCGCCGCCGGCCGCCTCGGGTCTAGTCCTGCCTGCGGAGTTGCAGGATGTGGTCAGCTAGAACAGCAAGACATGTATGAAAGAGCTTCCCAGAGGCCTTTGCAGCAAAGCCACAAGTTGGGGAGATAATTTGTTGCCTTTGCCCTCTTTTCGCATGCAGACTCTTACGGCTACCAAAAGGAAAAAAAAAAAAAAAAGTCGTTTTCTTCCAAAATACTCTTCCTGATCATGAAAGGGCAAGCGTGGAAATTATGAGGCCTGGGAGGCAAGCTGCTGTGCCAGCTTGGAAGTCTCACCAGGACACTGGACAGTGTGCATCGAGAAAAGAATCTCAACCCGTTTAGGAGAGCACGAGGCAGTTCTTCGGTAAAGCGTAAATCATCTGGGCAACGGGAAAAACCAGAACAGCTCACCAGGGCTGCTCGGACCTCAAACCCATCCTGCAAACTAGCACTTTGATGGGCTTCGTGGAAATGAATCCAAAGCATTTTTTAAAGGTCCCTCAAAGCATAGGGGGTTTGGAAATTAACAGAAGGGTGTCGTTTAAAAAAAAAAAAAAAAAAAAAAAAAAAAAGCACCCTTGGGGCTTCTTACCAAACCCAAATGTTTGCAAAAACAAAAACAAGTAACCATGGTCTGGTAGCCCAGCCATTAACTCTACGGCTCAGAGTGGACTCTGGGCGCCCAGAGGAGGCGCTAACACAACCCGTGGCGGAGCCCTCCCGGTGTGGCCGCCCGTCGACGGAGACGTCGCTCCACGGGCAAGTGGCCCAGACCGCACCTCTCGGTCCCTCCTGCGTGTCAGGCAGGGTGACTCTGGGGAGCAAGCGATCCCCGTGCGGCAGGAGGGCAGGCCTCACCCGTGCGGGCCCCATGCAGCCTCCTCCCCGGGTGCTTTCCGTCAGCAAGTGAATGCCTTCTCTCCTTCTCCGTCCAGCCTACAGCACCAGGACTCATTTTGTAGCTGGCTCCCAGGGCTCTTGAAAAGTAGCAGAAGCGGGTGGTGGGAATGGGCCCGGGGGAGGCGGGGCCAGGATCGCAGTGGCCTCAGGGAGTTCGGACAGTGAGCAGGACCCCCGGCAGGGAGCAGAGACCTTGAATTCAGAGACTAATCCAGAGGGACATGGCGGGGATGAGACCCCACCCCACCCCCCGACCTCACTCCCCCCTGCGCCGTCCACTGTGAGAGCCTGAGGGCTGCATGTAGGTTTACTGAGCAGGCCGTGGTCCCGGGAACCATGTGTCCGGAGGGTGGCAGAGGAAGTGAGGGCAGCAAGACGGGGCAGGGAGGAACTTGAACTGCGATTCGGTTGCACGTGGAGGGTCAGCTGACGCCAGGGAAGCCCCAGACCCGGGCTGGACCGTCAGGGATGCGCCCCATGCAGGCAAAGAGGCTGGGCTCCTGTGCCTGACACTAACCACGCATCTGCCCCGATGAGGGTGGGTGACCTTGGGCAAGGAAGCTTCTTTGGGCCAAGGGCAATAATCCAGAGATGACCCAGCCGACACTCCGGGCACCCGGGCGAACAACTGAGTGCCCCT
The DNA here is from genome assembly GCF_028018385.1 of Neofelis nebulosa. Taxonomy (NCBI): domain Eukaryota; kingdom Metazoa; phylum Chordata; class Mammalia; order Carnivora; family Felidae; genus Neofelis; species Neofelis nebulosa. The sequence goes on from NC_080788.1 coordinate 142,376,166, forward strand.
GCCCGGAAGCGGGACTGGAACACCTCACGGCTGCATCACCACCGCTTGACCTCTTGCGCTGCCTGGACCATTAGCTTCAGGTACGAAGCTCACTCTCCCTGGGAACAGCTGCTCCAGGGTCCTGGCTGGTCTCTTTTCCTGGGAAAACTCCTACGAGGAAGGTTAATAGGACACACCGTAGCCACGGCAGCTGCCCTGGCATCCTGGCCACGTGTAATGCTCACCAGCCCCTTGTTTACCACCCATTCCGCTCCCCTCTCGCTGTGGGCCAGCTCTCTCCCAGCCCAGGTGGCTGGCCTGCAGTGAAACACCCCCTCTCACCAAGACTAAAATGTACCTTCAGGAAGCAAGGGAAGTAGGGCTGGGCAGAGAGAGATACCGAACTCCGATGAGCCCTGCCCCCATCCTAATTAGGGATCTGACCCTGGCAGAGCTGACCTTCAGGCTTTGAGACTTCAGCGTCTTCTGGAATACTCCGCTGACCTTATAATTAAGACTTGGGCCTGATCTACAATGTTCTGCCCTCCAGGAAGACAAGTCTCCTTATATGCTGCCCTCTGGCTCTCACACTTAGCCTTTAATTGGTGCTTAATCACCCTTAGCCTCCAGTTGTCTCTGCAATGCCTCGGTTGCCCCCAGCAACAAGCATCCAATTCCATAATACTTCTAATTACTACCCCCTCCCTCCCCACCTGAGAAATTGCGCCTGCCAGGGCAACCCTTCCTCCAATATCCCATCCCACGTCACCACCAGCAAAAGGCTTAGCAGTCGCATTGCCGCAGCATGCCCGCGTCTACCCATATGGCACCGACTGCCAGTGATGGGCTTTTTATTGCCAGTCGGTCAGCAGGTCATCTGGCTCCAAAATCACATTCTAGGGTCCGTGTCCTAGGACCTCTCCATCAACACTGGTCACCTGATGGACTCCCAGGTAATGGACTCTGGAATGAAATGTACATGTGGGAGGTGTATTGAGGTGAGTTCTCAAGATCCACACCTGTCACAGAATGAGCGCAAAAGGAGTGAGCAGAGCGGCAAGCTGAAGTCTGATGCAGTCCCAATGAAGGTTTCAGCCAGTCCCATGGGGAGCTCTGAATCTGGGATAACCCATCAGATGCCCTTAAGAGAGAGAAGGATGCCAGGCCTTTGTATCCCCACATGGCACAGTCACTACATATGGGATACCCGCCCCCCCCCACCCCGCAGTGGGGAGGGGAAATTTCAGACAAGGCGGCTTCCTTCAGCCAAGAGATTCCCAGAAAGGGACACAGCTCTGAGCCAGCATTGGCCAATAGCCCCAGTAGCCAGGAAATGAGTTCTTTGCTCCTAAAAGGGTTTATATGTCATAAATCACAGCGTTTGCTATGACATCTATGCTCCCCAGGAGATAAGGCAAAATTCATCATGTAGTCACACAAGTAAGTATAGAATTACAAACCCTGTGAGGTGCCATGAGGCACTGGGAGGTGCGGAAGTGTGCACAGAGCCACAAATGTCCAGCAGCGAGTGTCTCTGACTTCATCTGGAGGGTCAGGAAGGCTTCCAAGGAACAGAATGCATGCTGGGCAATCCCTGAGGAACGAGTATACACGACATCAGTGAAATCAGGAGGGGACAGAGGCAGCCAACAGAGGAGCAGAGAGGTGTGAGCCAAAGTCAAGGTCCAGGAGGGTGGAGGTGTTCTTGAAGAACGATAAGATGGCCCAGGTAGCTGGCCAAGGGGCAAGGGAGACCCTGGCCTGAGGTTGAGGCTGGACAAAACAAAAGAGACAGAGCCAGATCATAGTCATACAGGTCCTGGGACGCCACGGTGGGGAGTCTGGTCTTTATGTAACGAGCTACTGGGGATTAATTTAAGAGGAGCGTAAGCCGATAGGCATATAGCACACTGGTCACTTTATTCGGGGTCTCCAGAGTATCTGCCACTGCTGACTTCAACACTTAGAAACGTGGATCTGCACTGTGGCCACCAGTGTGTGCTCTGGAAGTGACCTGAGGTGACCTTAAGTAGCCCAGGACACGGTTGGGGGACAGGTCAGTGGGAACACTGGTCGGGCAGGCACCCCGGAGCAAGACCAGAGCATTCCTAGAGCAGCCAAGGGGAGGACAGAGGAGTGATCGCCACTGAGGTCCGGCTTGGGTGGGGCTACGGTTCTGGAAGGATGCATGCAGGTGGAAGAGGGCCTCGGGGCAGCTCATGGGCAGAAATGACCGTGGAGAAATGTCCTGGATGACAAGAGGGCCATGTGGAGTGCCAAGTCCCAGCAAGCGGATGGATTCTGTAGAGGAAGGAGGAGAAGGCCGGTGGGGGCCAGTTCACAGAGCACATTGCACACCAGGCTTGAGCCGCCTGTCCGTCCTTCCCGTCCCTGAGAGCTGAGAGCCATGGCATTAAAGACGTTAACTGGGGCATCCTCCCGGACTCTTGTGGTTGGCAGAATAAGGGCCCTAAAGATGCCACATCCTAACCCCTAGAACCTGCGAACACATCACCATAGATGGCAAAAAGGGGCTTTACGGATAGTACTGAGTTCAGGACCTCGAGATGGGGACGTGATGCTGGCTGATCTGGGTGGCCCAACACAGGAGTCAGATTCTGAAAGCGATTTTAAGATGCCGCCTTTGCTGCTGGCTTTGAAGATGGGAAAAGACGCTACAAACCGGAGACCTGGTGGCTTCTAGAAAACAGAGAGGACAAGAAGGCGGATTCTCCCCCTGAGCCTCCCGAAGGGACAACGCCTCGCTGGCACCCTGTTTTCGTCCAGCGGGACCCACTTCAGACCTGTGGCTGCCGAGGAGAGGTGAAGGGTCGGGGGGACACTAGAATTCGGGCGGCAGAGAAGGACAGGACTCTCGGTTTCTGGGCGTTCATGCAGAGGACGAGACGAGGAGACTCGGGGGCCGGCCCAGAGGAGGGCTCTGCGCCTGTTACAGGCCTTCCACCAGGGTCCCACCTGTGTTCTCCCCTGCAGGTGCAGACCTCTGAAGGCTTCCCGCACCATCAACCTGCGTGGCTCATTCAACCCTCTCAACATCTTCCCTTTGCTGAGCTACGTGCACGCAGGAGCGAAGGAAGTAAAGCACAAGTCCTAAGACAAAACTTTCCCCGCAGGACGTACGAGGGCCCTTGCTGCAAAGTCACGGCCCTTCAGGACGTCAGCAACCTAGAGCTTCGAGCCCTGGCTGTCCCCACCCAGAAGGACAGAGGGAGGGAAGGAGGGCAGGAGCACAGACTGGTTTTGCCCGGCGAAGCTCCCAGCAGTGGAAAGGCTGAGAGGCAAGGAGGCTACGTGGTGACCATGACCCCAGCTCTTTGCCCAGCGTCCCCTGGTGCAGGGTCCCTGCTCGCGCACCTCCTCTCTGTTCGGGAAGGGCTTCCCTCCGACGAGGGTTGGCAGCGTCGCTCAGCTGGTGCCACGGCTCTTCAGTAGCCTGTGCCCACGTCGGCTTCCCTGGTGATGTGCCTCCCGCTCGCTCTCAAGCCGTCCTGACTCGGGCCACAGCGGAGTGACGTGGGCAGCACTGTATCACAGACTTCTCCAGGCAAAACGCGCTCCCCTGCCTTCGGCCATGCCCCCCTGTGTGTGTGCCCAGATGTCAGCATCCCCCCCCCCCCGACCCCGCTAATCGCCTTCCTATAACTGTCCTCCAATTTGCTTTTACTTCTGGTGCCCCCGCGCCCCACTCTGAAGTGAGCACAATGCCTGAGGTGTAGGGAGCAGTGCAGGCTTCCTTCTCCCTTGATCTAAGCTCTGAACCCCTCGTAACACAGCCTCAGATCGCATTAGCTTTTTATGAACTGTCGTATCATCCTGTTGACCTATATTGAATAAGATCCCCCAGGCACCTGCCTCGCGATTCTACAAAGCTGCTTCGCCCCATCCTGACCTCGCGCTCTGGTTATATGAACTGACGTGTGGGGCACTGCATTCATCCACTCTCCGTGGCGCACGGGATTCTGTGGTCCTAGGTGGTTGCTCTGTCTTCCCCGCTAGGTCCGGCCTCCTCCAGAGCAGCAGCCGTGTCGTGTGCGTTGTCTGAAATGACAGACCGGCCATAAAACGTTAGGGGCTTGGTTGCAGCCATTGAGGAACGGGAGAGAAGAGAGAGAATGGGGACAAGAAGAGGGGACATCAGGCAGGGCTGCAGAGGCGGGAGGAGGTGGGGGGTTGCGGAAGGAATGGAGGAGGGAATGCAGGGAAGGTGTCACACCTGGCCGGGCAAGGGTAGGTCTGAGGCATGATGGGAGGAAGCCACGGTGACAGGGGGCCTGCCGAAACAGGCTGAGGGCGTCAGGCAGGCTCAGGACCATCAGGCAGAGGTGTCCCTGGAGTGTCTGGACAGCAGAGCTAGGCAGGGGAGGGGTACAGAGAGCACATGACATGAAGGGGAGGGGTGCTCTGGGCAGCACTGTGGTTCAAGGTGGTGCTGTCTGGTCTGTCCCCTCTCCTGGGAAGGCACCAAGCCTTGTCTCTGATGTAGAGGACATTGGGGGGTCTCTGGGCTGCAAAAGCAGAGGTTTAACCCCAGGAGCCTGGGCTGGGTACCCCCCTCTGTGGGGACCATGCAATGAAAAGCTACAGAAAGCCCAGGAGCTGGGGAAACTGAGGCCAGGGCTGGGCAAAGAGGGGAAGAAAAAGGACTGGAGAGGTAGATAAGAAGGTCTGTGTAAAGCCATCAACGTGGTGCCTAGCACTCAGCAAACACTCGTTAAGTGGTGACAGTGGGGGTGGTGACAGTGCCGGTGACCATGGCAGTGGGTAGAAGGAGGGAAATCAGGAAAAGGAAGCAGAAAGGAAATAACCTGGTGTCTCCTGAGAGCCTGTCAGGTGCTCCCAGCACTGGCTAGCTGCCTTCACCTCCTTTATTTCCATTGCTCAGCAATTTTAGGAGATGGATAGACTCACCTTCATTCTGCAGATGGGGAAGCCAAGGCATGAAGGGTGAAGACATCGTCCAGCTAAAAATGGGCAGCGCAGGAGTCAGGGTCTATGTGATTCTAAAGCTCCTGCCTGCCAGTGAAGGGGAGAGATGCAGAAGGGGTGGCATGAACAGCCCCAGGGAACTACACGGCTGGACACAGAAAACCCAGATATGGGCTCTGGCCCTGGGGAGCTCCCAAGGGGGCAAAGGGGAGGCAAGAGGTGGTCGGGACCAGGATCCCATCAAATGCAGACCGTGCCACAGTAGACGGTACACAGCATCCTGGGAGCACAGAGGAGATGGTGGGGGGAGGACTTCCTGGAGGAGGTAACGTTTGAGCCGAGCCCGATGTGATGAGCAATCCATTTTTCCAGAAGATGGGGGCAGATTTGGCTGAAAGCGGGACTTGAAAATTGGCAACTCTCTGGCAATTTTTTCCATCCTCTGCCCCGCCCCTAATTCACCCACCTTCCACAGCGGGGTCCAAGTCAACAGTAGCCCGCAGGGCTGCTCCAAAGGTACCCACCTTCCTCAGTCTTTGTTCGCCCTTCTGTCCAAGAAACCTTCAGATTCCATCTTCTCTGCCGGAGGACATTCGGTCTCTGGCCAGGAAAAGGACCGTCTTAGCCAAGCCAGCTGCTGGCAAAAGGCCTCCCCCAGAGGACGGAGGGGTTCCTAGCCTGGAGGGAAGGCATACATCGATCGGCAGAGCACAAGAGGAAATAGAATAGTATCTCACCCAAACCAGTTACGTAATTTTTAAAAGGCTGCTCTCGAATAGGAAGAGCATTTATCTATTATGACCATTTTCCATTTTTAGTGGTAATTGAAGTTTTTCATCGGCGGCTCATGCTAAAAGCACCAACACATTGTGATCTTCCCCGCCCGTTCGAATGCAATTAGAGAATTTAATCAAACTCCACAGCAAAAGCAGTGCCAGCCAGGCTATTTTTGAATTTTTCCATCTAGAATCATTTGAGGACTTTTTAATTGTTAGCTGGGTTTATTTATTGAGCTCGGGCTTAAAAGAAAAATAAACAGCAAGGAGGCGAGAAGTGGCTGGAATTGCAAGAGGAACCCAATCCGTGCGATTTTAATCAAGTCTGTCCTTGTTCGCTCCAGCGGTTTTGCTAAATCCCAATGAATTCAACTTCCAACCGGGTCTCTAAACATCACAGTATTTACATCTTTCATCTATTATGATATTTCAAATAAGATTGTTATAAAATTGCCCCAACTTTGGGCAACTGTAGATCATAAAATAGGAAACATTATTGCATTAAAGGAGAGGAACTGTATCTCATTTAAAACACATAAGCACATAATTTCATAGATGTATATCTGTAGCTGGATATATATCTATGAACAATGAAATTGCCCCCAAATTAAAAGCCTTCTGGCTATATATTTGTAAACACAATCAGATCGCAATCCAATAAAGGGGCCCTTTTGAATTAATGTGTGTCACATGGTCTTCCTATCATTACATTTGTAACTTTCCTTTTGAACAGCTCACTGCCTCCTCTTTGTTTCCGTAAAAATGCAGGAGTTTGTGTGTGGCTTCTTGTTTTCTTTGGCTGATGGTGCACGTAACCCTTCCCGTTTTTAAGGCAAGAAAATTGGATCATGATCGTGGAAAAGACCAAAAGAAAGAAAGTCACCCTTTTATACCTGCACTGAGGGAGAATCGCCAGCTAATTTCTCATAACTTCTGGCATATAACACTTTGCATTTTAAAAAGAAACTGTCACCTCACTCATTTTTATGATTCTGATAATGAGAATGGGACTTACATTGTTAACCAGGAAAGTGAAGTGATTTTATATGCGCATTAAAAGGGAGAGACTATTCCTTTAATTTAGCTCATTTAAAACAAAACTTTCCAAGTGACAACCTTTTAGCTGTAATTCACCCATCCTTTGCAGTTCAGTTCTCGTGGGAAAGTCATTCCTGAGACACAGGGTTCAAAAATGAGTGAGTCTTCCTCTTTCACAAACGAAGTCGCCTCCAGGGGGGACCGAAATGTTGTGTGAGTTTATTACAAGGCATCCCAGAGAGTTTGATGGAAGGAATCTACACTGAGAGATCCAGTCACGACCTCTGCTCCTACACATGTGGTCGTTTCCAAATGCCCAAGGGCCACACCACCTCAGGTGTCCGAAATCCAACTCCATAAGGCAAAAAGAGAACTCATTGTCTCGTGGGTCACCAAAATCTGTGGTGAATAGATTCAGGCATGGCTGGATCCAGGAGCTTCAGCGAAGCAATGGGAGCACAGCCTATCTCCAGCTCTCGGCTCTTTTTCCCCTGTGTTGGCTTTATTCTTGGGATTCCTGTGACGGTTCTTAGCAGGTCGAGGCTTCCATCATCCTTGCTGCTGTAATACTCAAAGAAGATCGGGTCCCTCTTTGCACCGGAAAAAAGCCCCAGTGCTCACTCCCACGGACCATCTAGGGTCATAATTCATCCCAGAAATAATCATCAGGGTGCTACAGCAATGGAATGCACGGTGAGCCCGTGTGCAGGTCACGTGCACAATCTAGGACTAGTGGAATGAAGTCAATCCCGCCCAAGTGATATGGATGCAGAGAGGGTCTATGACACATCCTCAGATGTGGCAGGGCTCCAGAAAGGGACAAACCGCTAACTTCGGAAATAAATTCTGAAGTCCATTCCTAACGTCCTGGTCCCCACACATTCACCTACAAACCAGGATCTTGGTTCAGATTTCCGGCTGGAAGGTTAAACTCCTTTGCAAGTCATTTGAACCTCTGTTTTCCTCATCTGTAAATTAGGTACGGCACCACCTCTCCCACGGATCGTTCTTGAGGTCGTGCATGTGAAGGTATTTACCAGAATGCAAATAAACAGTATTCTTTAAATTGCATTTATTTTTTTTAATAAATCATTCTAATGTTTATTTATTTTTGAGACAGAGAGAGACAGAGCGTGAACAGGGGAGGGTCAGAGAGAGGGAGGCACAGAATCCAAAGCAGGCTCCAAGAGCTGAGCTGTCAGCACAGAGCCCGATGTGGGGCTCGAACTCACGGACCGTGAGATCATGACCTGAGCCGAAGTCAGACGCTCAACCGACTAAGCCACCCAGGGGCCCCTTTAAATTGTGTTTAAATTGCACATTATCATTACAGGATACTATGGGAAGTGACTCAGTAGAGGACACCAAATCAGTGTCTAAATGAGTCACAATAGATGCGTTTATTGTAATCATACCTGCCTCCATGTCTGAAAATCACCAAGGAAAGGGGTACCAGGGTGTGTGCACTTGTCCTTTACTGTGATGTATGGGCTCTGTCCCCGTTAGATTCAACCTGAATTGTAAAGCACTTCAGATATTCTTGGGGAAATATGCTGGGATGGGTAAAGTCAATTTACAGCCATGATTAGCATCTGAGTCCAGAGAATGGGTGGCCAGATAGGCAACTCCAATTTTAGAAATTAGCTTTGCCTTTTCTTCCACTGTGATGGCTTCATTTTTTGGTGGGGAATATGGGCTTTATTCAGTTAATATGCTTCACATATGAGCATTGTGAAAATACTCCAGCAACACCAAAAAGTGCAAAAGAGCCAGCGGGGAAAAGATTATCCAAAATTCCACTACTCAAGTGGCCGTGATCATCAATATTTGGTAAACATCATCCCAGACATTATTCTGTTTAGAGAGAGAGAGATAAAAGGACAGGTGAAAAAATAAAAGATAGATAAGGGGATAAAAATAGGAACATATTATGCACACTATCTTTAATATTTAAAAGTACTAAATTCTCTTTGATTTGAATCTAACAGAAGGAAAAAGAAGTTAAAGTAAAATGGGAAGACTTATTTCAGGAGACCTAGAATACGGTCTCCTAGCTAAAAGATCCCTTTAAATTACGAAAAGAGATTATAGCACCCATTGATTTGGAGTCATCTTTAAGTTACATTTTAATTTTAGACTATTAACTCCCTGCTATGAAGGAAGAGGAAATCAACACCATATACTTCCCCCCCTCTCAGTTTTGAACCCGTTGTCTCACTTTCTACTATTTACATTTTGTTCCGTGAACAAAATTTCCGTTGGTCCGTCTTAATCCTTTACTGAACGGCAATGTTCCCTGTCTAGCATGATGTCATTATTCCTGCATTACTTATTTTAGGGTGTCTTTACGTTGTCTCAATTTAAGGCACAAAATCAATCAGGGGGTTCCTTTGGGGAACAGAGCTGTGTTTATTTCCCCCCAGAGTCTTAGAGGCACTGCACTCTGCAAGTGTATGTGTGTTTGTCAATATTTCCAAAACCTTTACATCTGAAGGACAAATATAACTTGGCTTAAAATTCACAGAGCACGCCTCTTAATCCTACCTTCACCACTTTGTAGATACTCGTTTTCCGGCACTGACTTCAGTTGTGGAAAATTCTAGGATATGCCTTTATGCCTTGAAATTTGCATGTTCTCCTAGAAGCCAATAGGGCTCCTTTCTTACTCATGAACTTCAGGATTTTCACAGCAGTGTTCATTGGTGCTGCTCATTCCATATCACATTTTCCTTCTGAGAAGCCCGTTACTTATTTCGGTAAAGTTTTCTTCAATTATATCATTTAACATTTTTCTGTGTCACCTGTTCTGTGGCCTCTTCCTAATGAGAGACAAGGTTAAGCATGTGTCATATTTCTCTTCTCTGTTTATGTACCATAAAGATATATCCTGAAGATATAATCATTCAATATCCTTATGCTTTGAAAGTGGACGGTGTTTTGGTGGACACAATAATTAGGGGGGCATAACTGGCATTTGGGGGATGAGGGTTAAAAATCTCAACATCTTTCAACACACAGAGACTTGCCCCATGACTAATGTCCCGCTCAAAATGCCAATAGGGCTCTATTAGAATTAATGTCTTGGATGATGCTTTCTGCAATGATGATTCTAATTTTTAAAGACTCTAACGAGACTTTAGTTTGTGTTGCATTTTTCTTTTCCACAGCAGGTTTTCTTCTGGAGTTCCGCTCACTTTTTATCCTTTCATGTTGTTTTAAAATTTCCCCTTTGTGCTCTACCTTCAAAAATCATACTTTCGATCATATTAATATTTGTATATTTATTGATTTGTCACTATTTTTATTAATAGTATGTGTCTAAATTTTGCCACTATTTTCTTTGGACAATTAATGCTATATAGTCCTTTTTGTCTGCCTTTTGGTGGGGGAATTCTTTTCCTTGATGTTTATGGTTATTTTATTTTATTTTTTTACAGTATGATAGGTCACAGGCCAATTCCTCTACGTACCCTTTTGGATTGGATGGAGCTCGTCATGTGCTGACCTGGGCCAAGGGGAGAGAGTAATGAACTTGGACATCACAGAAATGGACACAGACTGCTGTGCAGAACTCCTCTGTTCTTCCACGTGATTTTGTTTACCCTGAGGTATGTCTCTACCTCATATCTGGTCTTTACCCTGCCAGGAAAGAGGCTTTCCTTTACCATGGGAGGCCTCTGCATTTGATCTGGAATTTCCTGCCTTTCTGTGTTCCTCCACATTGCTTTAAACCCACGCTTTCCTAAACAAGGAGCTTTGGTCCAGGGCAGCAAAAATAGCATGCTGGTTTGGGCTCTTCTGTTCCCCTCCCCCACCCATCACTCCACAATGCCCAACCAAGTCTGCGTGGGGACATCACCTGCCCATGCCCTAGATGGTACTGTGATAATCAGTGGGCCATTGGATATACCTTTTACCCCTGGGTCACTTACTCAGGGACATATGCATCCTGCTCAAGGTCCAAGGAGGTGGATGCCAGCTCTGGACCCCCTCCTGGTGTCCTGCCCTTCACAGGTTTTGGAAGATACACGTTATGTCCCATGGCTTGGGGCTGAGACTTTTCCTTGTTTTTAAGAAAGTGAAAAGTTGTTTCATTTTATCCTTTGTTGTCTGGGATACGTCTCCAGGGACAGTAATAGAGAAAAATGTCCTACACCAGCTTTGTTAAAAGCCTGGCTTGAGTCCTGTGTAGAAAAAGAAGGGCTCCCGGTTTCAAAGGGTCTTTGTGATCTTAGATCCATTTTCCCAGATGCATGACCTCAATCCTCAGTTTCTTCACTTTATCTCAGATTTATCTGTAAGATAGGAACACTCTTCCTAAACCTCACCGAGTTGTTCTAAGAAGGAAATAAACGAATTCATGGAAAGGGCTCAGCACAGCCCATGACGGCCAGCAAGTACTCGGTAATATCTCCCACCATCGTTACAATCATCCTCACCACAAGTCCACTATCACTGTCAGTGCCACTGTCCTCCTGTGGCTGATGTGCAAACCGAGATTCAGGTTAAGTGACTGTCCCAAGCTTTCACAGAAAATAAGAGGCAAGCTAGCTTTCAAAACCCACACCTGGCCTCTACCAATCTCCTCACCCAACACTTTCAGATTCCCTAGAACTTTGAATCAAAATGTACCCATTTCGGGGCGCCTGGGTGGCGCAGTCGGTTAAGCGTCCGACTTCAGCCAGGTCACGATCTCGCGGTCCGTGAGTTCGAGCCCCGCGTCAGGCTCTGGGCTGATGGCTCGGAGCCTGGAGCCTGTTTCCGGTTCTGTGTCTCCCTCTCTCTCTGCCCCTCCCCCGTTCATGCTATGTCTCTCTCTGTCCCAAAAATAAATAAAAAACGTTGAAAAAAAAAAATTTAAAAAAAAAAAAAAAAAAAAAATGTACCCATTTCATGGGTGAGAGAAAGCAAAAGCTGAGCTGCCTGAGTGAGTCACAGACTCAGGACTGGAACATTGACCTTCCGCAATCTGGCGCACAAGGAAAGAGGCAAGTGCACGTTGATTTATGCCCAGAATGTGACCTGACGGAGAGAGCGAGGACAGAGAGCGAGGAAAGGGGAAGGGACAGGAAGGAAAGTGGGTCCCACCCACCGGTGCGACCCCGGGCGAGTCCTTTCACGTGTCTGAGATCAAATGCCTCACATGGAAAACGAGGGTAATAACTGCATTGTAAATGTTACGCAAACAGTCTTGTAAAACAGAACTCACTCCTTTACCTCGGTTTTGTTTCAAAAAATTGGTATTCCATCAGTATGTGCCTCTGCAAGGTCATCTCTCCCTCTCAGATCTATCTACTTATCTGTCTAAACATCGGGAGAATGTAAACAAAACATACTCCTGTGTATTTTTCCGGGTGGCAAGGATACAGGTGATTGTAATTTTCTCTACGCCTTTCTAAATTTTCAAACTTTCCCGTAAAGAAAAGAACATGTGTTATTTATATTACCAAGGAAAACACAAGTCTTACAAAAACATTGATTCTGCAGGGTTGTTGTAGGGTGACTGACACAATGAGGGAACGCGAGGGTGACAGGGTTCTGCAGACACGGGTTCGTTTCCCTGGCGCTGGCCCGTGACCCCAGCGCGCTCCTGCCGTCTGCCCGTTTCCGCACCAGCCGACCGGGACCGTGTGGATTCCTGCTCGGCCTGAGGGTTGAACGGGATTCCTCGCTTAAATGTCTCACACGAGGCCAGGCACACGGTACGCGCCCCCCCCCCCCCCCCATGCCAGCTCCTTTGCCTTCGCCGAAAATTCCAGCTGGATCATCTTCGGGACGCGCGGGCCAAAACTGCAGCCAAGAATTCCTGAACAATACTGTTTATTTATACAGTAGGAAGATTGAAATCGTTATGCCTTGACTGGCAGGAGCTATTTATAGGCCCTGTTCCCAGCGAGCTGTTGGGAGCAGGGCACTCCTCGACGAATTTACCAGCCCCCCCGGCCTGGCCGTAAAACTGCACGGGTATCTGTGTGGGCCTTTGCCTCCCGACCACATGAAAGCGGAATCCCTTCCCGATTCCATTAAGCTCAAATCACTGCCTGCAGTAAACAGAGCATGAGAGGGCAGGGGCCTGCAAACCTTCCAAAACGGAGGGGCGGAGCCAAGCCGAGGGAGCCAACGCCAGCGGCCTTCCGCTCAGCGCCACGTGTGGAGTCCAAAGGGGGGCAGCCGTGGATTCCATCGGCGCCCCGACTCCCGACGAGGCCCGGCTCTCTGTGAGCCCTTCAGCGTCGCCCCCGGGGTGTTGACGGAGCACAGACCCCGGGCGGAGCCCTGGAGGGAACACCGTGGGTGTGAACGGATTCGATTGGGGCGGCCAGAGGCAGCGAAAGGGCCCGCGGGCTGGAGGAGTCGGGGAGGGCGCAGGTGGAAAGGCTGGAACCGGGGGCTGCTCGGTCAGAGCGGGAGGACCGTGAACAGGCGCTGGGACCTCATCGCGGAACCCACCGGGGACACCGGCGCACGTTAGAAGCTCGGTTGATGCTGCCTGGCCGGAGAGTGATATACTTTGGGCAAAATTAGGGTGGAAGGGGGTCTCCGGAAGACAGGAAGTTGTAGCTTTATTTCTCTCCTCGAACTTGAGGTCTCCCCAGGGTGCCGAGCTGCGCGAGGCCACACTGGGGCCAGAGCCGGGAGGGATCGGGGCCCACACAAGTCCCTGCTGCCTCCAGGCCAACTGAAGACTTTTCCGGAGTGCCCGGGAGGCCCCACGTGGAGCCTGTACTCTGCAAAAACCTTGGCCTATGTTTCAAAGTCAGGGCATTATGGAAAACCTGGACTGTTTCTTTGACTTTCTTCCTTTCTTCTTTCCTTTTCTTTCTTTCTTTCTTTCTTTCTTTCTTTTCTTTCTTTCTTTCTTTCTTTTTCTCTTTCTTTCTTTCTTTTTTTTTCTTTTTCTTTCCTTTCTCTTCTCTTTCCTTTCTTTTCTTTTCCTTTTCCTTTCTTTTTCTTCCTTTCTTTTCTTTCTTTTCCTTTTCTTCCTTTCTTTTTCTTTCTTTTTCTTTCTTTTTCTTTCCTTTCTTTTTCTTTCTTTTTCTTTCTTTCCTTCTTTTCCTTTTATTTTCCTTCTCTTTCCTTCTTTTCCTTTTCTTTCTTTTTATTTTCTTTCTTCTTTCTTTCTTTTTCTCTTCCTTTCCTTCTTTTCCTTTTCTTTCTCTCTTTTCCTTCTCTTTCTTTCCTTCTTTTCCTTTTCTTCCTTTCTTTTTTATTTCTTTCTTTTTCTTTCCTTTCTTTCTTTTTCTTTCTTTTTCTCTTTCTTTCCTTCTTTTCCTTTTCTTTATTTTCCTTCTCTTTCCTCCTTTTCTTTTTCTTTATTTTCCTTCTTTTTCTTTCTTCCCTTCTTCCTTCCTTCATTTTATTCTTTCTTTTAACTGATCCTTAAGTTCAACATGCATTTGCATTCAAGGGAAACCCAGACCACATGTTTTTAATCCATCAACCCTTAAATCATCAAATGTCGTAGGCCAATGGTGTGCAGGCCAACAGGAACAGCAGAGCCTTTTAAAGACGTTCCTCTCTCTAGCAATCAGGAAGTAGCCTTTTTCCAAGAGGAAACCAGATTTCGACGCCAAAGGGGCTGCTGTCCTCAGCTCCAGGCTCAGCACCCTGGAAAGCCAGGCAGGTTCGGAACTCAGCACGAGTGTGATTGCAATTGTGGAGCAGAAGGTATTTGGGGTCTGAGAGGCTGTCTCTTCTCCCGACCCCACCCCCCGCCCCCGTTCTGCTGAAGACCTGAAGGAGAAAGGCAGGAAAAGGGAGAGGAGGGTCCACTCCCTTAAGGAGACAGGACCAGTGGGTGGGGACCCCACTGGCAAATAAAGGCAAAGCAGACCCTCATTTCACATGTGTGACCTGTGGCGGGCCGTGGGGCCACTCAGTCTCCGCATCATCCTCAGGCAAGTGGAAACCAATGTGGGCTCTAGGAGACCGTGGGAAGGAGACACTGTTCAATAGAAGGGAAATAAAATGAAATAAGGTGAAACAAAGAAAAGCGCGTGTAAATGCACATCAGGAAACACACCTGGCCAGACAGAACTCCATTCACTTTTGCCTACACTCAGAGCCAAATCTTGCCCAGGTAGTCACGGTACCTCTGTTCCACATACCCACCCACCCGCTCTCTGGCTCGCTGGCTGGGACATGGGCAGGGATTGCACAACCAGGCCTCCGTGGGGTGAACCGATAAAGACAGAAAGCCGCCCGCGGCACAATAGAATCTGTCGTGCAATGACCATAACTGCCAGTATCCACAACCAGAGCGCCTCGCTAAGAAACAGTAACAACAGCCGATAATGGTCTGTCCCCATCCACCTCAGGTTCATCTTGTGGACCTCCTGCCTTGCGCCCCATTCTGTCATTTGCCCAGGGTGGAGGTCTGCTTGTGTGCCACAATGACACGTGCCCCCTACCACCCGTGGCCTGAGACAGACGGATCCCAGCTCCCGATCTTGCCCACGGACCCTTGCTGGGGAGAACCACGTTCAGTTAGAGTAGAGGTCTCCATGTGCACTATTCACGCGCCCCCCAGTCCACAGCCCCCTGTCCCCAGCAGCTGCAAAAGTCCGGGACAGCCTGCCCCTACTAAGTAATGTGCAGTCTGAAAATACTGACCCTGGAGTCAGACTATTTCGGTTTGATTCCCGGCTCTCATCTGAGTTGTGTGAACTTGATCAGGTTACTTTGCATCTCTGTGCTTCAAAACCCACCCACCGTAAAACTGGATACCGATCGTCCCCACTTAATGATGGCTTTGAAAATTAAATTAGTTAGTGCATGCAAAGTGCGGAGAACAGTTCCCAGCAGACAGTGCCCCCCAAGTGGGCTTGCTAGCATGGTCAACATCATTATGGGCTCAGAGTGACAAAAATCTGTGGGCACAAAACAAGCACATAGCACAGAGGAAGCTGTTTCTTCCCCCTGCTGTTCCTTTCCCTACCCCCCCCCCCCCACCAGCAGCAACTCCAATGGTCCAGGGAAGCCTGCAATCATGGAATCTGAATGCTAGGAGGGGGTGAGGTCGGGTGATCCTGTCCAAATACTGCCTTTGGGATATTTCGCCTCTTTTTTCTTGTTAGCTCCCAACAACAGGTGAGTCTCCAATGCTTTGAAATCTCCTAAGATTTTTCCCATGTATGTCAACAGCCCATCTCCCCAGAGCTGGTGATGCAGAGAGAACATGTTCTCAACAACCTGGACCACCCACAACCAGCATCCTTGACCAAGCGGCCCCTCCCATCTGCTAATTGGGGCTTGGAGAGACGGCCTGGGCAAGGTAGGTGGGGTAGGTGAGCAAGAAAGGGAAGAAGATGGAGAAATAAAAGGGGAATAGGGCCAAGAGGCACTGCAAAACTTGATCTTTTAGTTCTGCTGTCCTGTCCAGAAATGAATCATCACTATCTGGTGAAAAGACGTTTGAAGATCCTGGAAGAAATTCTGTGTTAAAAATAGCAGGCCTTATAGCCAGAGGAAAGGATGTGCAACCCTATATCGCGGGGACAAGAATTGTCCCCTAGCATCAGAGATCAGAGCCAGCCACGGGTACCTCACCGGAACCGAAACTCTTCCCGCCTTCAAAATCTTTTGGAAAAAATTGGAAAGTGTTGCAACGGGCCTTGTGTTGGGAGCCATGTGTCACTCTGACAGTCGGGAACAGCTCTGACCAGAGAAAGAGACGTGAGGGCAATTAGCGTGGATCCCGTCTTTCCTGTTGCTGCGACAAGGGTGAGCACAAGTGCGGACTGGCCGGCTCATTTGTGTAGAGATAACAATCACCTCCTCCTCTCGCCCTGTCCTCACGCAACAGGGCAGGTCTCAGCATCAGGGTGAGCCTGCGGGCAACGGCTGGTCGGGCGGCCCAGCTGGTCAGCAGGAAGTAGGAGATGCAGCCCAAGCGAACCCCAAGTCCACGCACACCCATTTGGGGTGCAGCAGTTTGCAGGGGGGCGGGGGTGGAGGGTGCGCCACGGTCTCCCCCCGGGCCTCGGGCCTCTGGGAGCTCGCTGGGGAAATGAGGACAGGGATGTGCCCCTGTGCAGAGGTGTCACAAGGGACAGAGGCTACCCCAGCCCCAGGCCCGAGGCAGGAACTGAAACAAATATGTGTTCAGCTGAGACTGGGGAGGTCCCTCCTCGGCACCTTAGAGCCCTGTCCGCCAGAGTCCATGCCACGTGTTGATCTGGAAGACAGTGGGGGGGGAGGGGAGGGGAGGGGAGGGGAGGAGGGAAGAGGAGGGAAGGGAAAGAAGGGGAGGGGAGGAGAGCTGGAAAATTCCAAAACTTTCCAGGGGTTGGAAAACCAACAAAAGACAAGTGGTCACACACGTTGGGGGGCTGGGGGGTCGGACAAAGCCCCATATGATGCTGCACAGCAGACCTTCTCCACGTCCTTCAGGTGCTGGCTTGCTTCTTAAATCTGCAAAAGGAGACGGCATCTTCGCTGCCCAGTGGAGCACTCCACCCACACACACATCCTTCAAGGCACACACTGAAAGGTACTGTCGCACAGCCCTGGGCGCACCGACTGTGGCCCCTGCCCACCTACTGGGCGAACCTCGACCCCAGAGGGGCAGGAGACAGCCTGCTCCTGTTGTCCGGCGGACCCAACGTGCAGTCCTGGCTGGGCCGCTTCGAGCTGGGCCATCCTGAACATTCAGGCTGCGTCACTGTGGACAAGATGTCTGTCTTCTCTCTGTGCCTCCATTTACTCATCAGAAAAGAGGGAATGATAAAACCCTGCCCCTGGGGAGGCCTAGGAGGGGAAAAGTTGAGCTCGTGGACGTGAATGTAAGCATCGAGCCTGCCCCCTTACACCCAACCATCCCCTCTGAGAGCCTCCCCATGTGCCTCTGCGGTCCGTGGAAGGGTGCCGGCCACTTCCCCAGGACTCACACCTTCTTTCCTGAAAGACCAAGGCAGGTCTGGACCTGGTAAACCAAATCTGGCTTCTTCATCTATCCAATGGGCCACGGTTATGAAAGAGGACAGGAAATGAGGGCTCAGTCTGTCAGCTTCAGAGAATCAAAGTGGGGTGGGGGAAATCGGCCTTTTCTGGCGGGTGGTCCCATCCCACCGGGAGGCAACTTTTTCCGGGTACCCCTCCGCCCACAGAATGGTCACTCTGAGGCCAGGCCTGGGAGGCCAATCGAGGACAGAGACAGCCACGGGTGAGGAGATAAATGAGAAGGGAAGGTGATCTCACCAACACGAATGGATGACCCATCTATCAATCCAGACGTAAGGCCAGGATTTATGACAAAGTCCTTTCTCCCCACCCGGAAAATCTTCCGTGTGTTAGAATTGGGCATTGTCATCAAAGCCCTCCTGATGGAACCAGAAACAAGTTCATCCCTGACCAGCATGGTCTCACTCACACACACAGCAAGATCTACCCTCACGAGACCATTTCGCTGTGGGGACAGCCACTCCAAGCCCTGCAGGTGACCCGTGTGAGGCCCCAAAGGGCAATGGGAAAAAAAATAATAACAGGGAGTTCAAATCCAAGCTCCACAGCTTAGAAGCCAATGTCTGAGATTGCTCACCTTCGTGAAGGTGTTGTCAGCTTGACGTGAGGTTAAGTCCAGAAGCGCCCAGCATGGCCGCCTCCCACCCCTCTCCCACCCCCAGTTTGGATGCCAGGGGCTCAAACCAGGCTTCGAGCCTCCCAGGGAAGCTTGATGGGCCCCATCAAAGGGCTTGGCAAACCACTTAGGCGTTTCCAGGAAAAAAGGGAGCCCAGCTTGAGGCCATGGAAAGCACGGTCCCCAATGTTGAGTCAGCCTTGAGTCATGAGCTAAAAACACGCTTTTGCCAATTACAGCTCTCGGCAGCCATAATTAATCCAGGGCTGATGAAAACTGTGTTTTTCACTCAACAGAGGAGGGAATTTCAGGTAATTAGGCATACCCTCATGTATCGGTAATTTGCCTCTTCACATGAGCTCTGACCGCCATGTCCAGGCCTTACCTTCAAAAAAAAAAAAAAAAAAAAAAAACCTTACACCAACATTAACCAACAAGATATGTCTGATTTCAAAAGATTACCCTTCGTCCTTAAGTACGCTGAGTGCAAAATGCTAAATACACAAGCCCTTAATTGGTTTTTTTCCAACCCACCTATGTGAGCCTCTCTCTCTAAGAGAGCTCATGGGCTATGCAGCCACATTGAACTTGCAGATGATTCTGCTCAGAGCTGATCCCAGAGCAACACACTCTGTGGGCAAAAAAGGTGGACACGTTGTGTTTGGATCCATCATTCATTCAGTCATTTGTTCACCTCACCCCTACAGGGAGCCTGCTATGCACTGGGCTCTGGGCTCCAGAAGGAGCTGGAAACCCAACTCGAGAAATTGCAACTCGAGATGGTGATAGCCTCCGAGACCAAACACTTCCTTTTACAGGTGGGACTCCCAAGGCCTAGACCTGCTCGAGTTCACCAGCAAGTTGATGGCACAACAAGGAAGTGAAGCTGGGTCTGCGCCTCCCAGTGAGCCCAGGAGCTCACAGAACTCCCAGCCGTGCCGCCCCCTCTGCTGGGCGGCGAAGGCAGCCCCTCCAGCTTCCCCTGGGTACACGGAGATCGCCAGATGTGTCTCAAGGTAGGCCAGGTAGCTACTTACAGAACCAGGTCTTTCTCCCCAGGCCCTGCCCACCTACAGGACACTCCCAGGAGAGGCTCCCGGGCTCCCATGACTCAGGTGGCTCTCCCAGGACAGTGCCATTCCCACAGCACGTTGGTGTTGCAATGCCCAGTCGGATGAGGCAAGTGGGACGTGTGATATCTGCTCAACATTTCCAGAGAGCCCAGGGGAAATTGCCGAAAGCCAGAATTCCTAACAGCTGAGGCCCAGCACCCCCAGGGCCCCACCCCTGACTTTCCCCAACATCGAAACCCCCTTTCCTGTTCTTTTAATTTAACAACCTCTACAGAGAAATGGAAATAGAAATCGCAGTCTACGCTGGCTGAGCACCAGCATCTGGGGAGTCAGGGGAAGAGGGGGTGTTGTGGCCCCATTTTACACAGAAGGAAACCAAGGATTTCACCTTGGGAATCCCTTAGGGTCACCCAAGGACAGAAGGCAACTCTGGGTCTGGACCCAAAGGACGCCCTAACAATCACAGTGTTACTACCACTGACAAACTGTGGGCACACACTTGTGCTGGCACCGTGCTCTGCCCCAATGGAAACAACTCACCCAATCCTCACAGACCACACGGAGAGAGGAGCAGAGCTCAAACCCGGGCTCTGACGTATAGGGACGCCTCACTGCTGGGTGCCACCACCACATCCAGTCCCAAGCCGGGAGGGCAGGGCTGCAAGCTGGGCGTGTCACTTCTCCTCTAGGAACCCCACATTTCCACCTGTGAAATGAGACCAGGACGCCTCCCTCAGGCTACTGGAGCTGAGAGTACACGGTGAGCATTCGAGGCTTCTCTTTTGGTCTCCACCTCCAAACCCACATCTTGCTGGTCCACACGTTCCCGGAGCTGGATTGGTACATCAGTTCCGCAGACACAACGAACAACAGCTCTTCCATGAAGGCAAACACCGTGCTGTGAGCCCACAGGCAGGTGGGCGAGCCGGCCAGCCCCTCCCCTGAGCTGGGCCCGTGGCTCTCTCCTGTGACCTGGGGCCCCAGGTAAGAAGGATCACGCGTGTCCCTTCCACTTTTATCACGCTATGGCTCTAAAATTTCAAAAGTTGTTCTTAAGTTACTTATTTCCTGATTCAATAGGCCAGAGGCATAAATGTATTCCCTCCTTCCCAAAAAATGACATCAGGATAGGGCACCTGGGTGGCTCAGTCCACTGAGCATCTGACTCTTGATTTTGGATCAGGTCGTGATCCCAGAATTCTGGATCAAGACTTGCATCAGGATCTACACTGAGTATGGAACCTGCTTATGATTCTTTCTCTGTATAAAACTGAAAAAAAAAGACAGTAGGAAATCTTTTACTGATCACCTATATGATATGCCTGAAAAATACTCAATGTGTCTTGAACAAATTGATTCATTCACTTCTCTAATTTATGCATTCCCTCACAAATAAGTGAGTCTATGAGTGGATGAATGGACAGACAGATGGACGGACAGACAAATGGACAGATGGATGCATGGGCAGACAGACCCATGGGATGGACAGATGGATGAACAGATGGGTGGATGGATGGATGGATGGATGGATGGATGGATGGACAGTTGCATGGATGGATGGATGGATGGATGGATGGATGGACAGGTGGACGGATGGACGGATGGATGGATGGATGGACGGATGGACGGATGGACAGATGGATGGATGGATGGACAGTTGCATGGATGGATGGATGGATGGATGGATGGATGGATGGACGGATGGATGGACGGATGGACAGATGGATGGATGGACGGATGGATGGATGGTTGGATAGATGGATGGATGGATGGATGGATGGATGGATGGACAGTTGCATGGATGGATGGATGGATGGACAGGTGGATGGATGGATGGATGGATGGATGGATGGATGGACGGATGGATGAACAGATGGGTGGATGGATGGATGGATGGATGGACGGATGGATGGATGGATGGACAGTTGCATGGATGGATGGATGGATGGACAGGTGGACGGAGGGATGGATGGATGGATGGATGGATGGACAGGTGGACGGAGGGATGGATGGATGGATGGATGGATGGATGGATGGATGGACGGATGGATGAACAGATGGGTGGATGGATGGATGGATGGATGGATGGATGGACGGATGGATTGATGGATGGACAGTTGCATGGATGGATGGATGGATGGACAGGTGGACGGATGGACGGATGGACAGATGGATGGATGGATGGACAGTTGCATGGTTGGATGGATGGATGGACGGATGGATGGACAGATGGATAGATGGATGGATGGATGGATGGATGGATGGATGGATGGATGGACAGTTGCATGGATGGATGGATGGATGGATGGATGGATGGATGGATGGACAGGTGGACGGATGGACGGATGGACGGACGGATGGACGGATGGACGGATGGACAGATGGATGGATGGATGGACAGTTGCATGGATGGATGGATGGATGGATGGACGGATGGATGGACGGATGGACAGATGGATGGATGGACGGATGGATGGATGGTTGGATGGATGGATGGATGGATGGATGGATGGATGGATGGACAGTTGCATGGATGGATGGATGGATGGACAGGTGGACGGATGGACAGATGGATGGATGGATGGATGGATGGATGGATGGATGGATGGACAGTTGCATGGATGGATGGATGGATGGACAGGTGGACGGATGGACAGATGGATGGATGGATGGACGGATGGATTGATGGATGGACAGTTGCATGGATGGATGGATGGATGGATGGATGGACGGATGGATTGATGGATGGACAGTTGCATGGATGGATGGATGGATGGATGGACAGGTGGACGGATGGATGGACGGACGGACGGATGGATGGATGGACGGATGGACAGATGGATGGATGGATGGATGGACAGACGGATGTCGTATGCTCAGAGCATGGTACTCTGACAGAGGTGCACCCTGCATCAGCCACATGGTCCCTAGGTGGCATTCCCAAAACCACAGGGCACCACCTCTGGCTCTCGCCCTTGAGTACATCTATGAAGGTGTCTGAACTTTCATTTCTTTTTTACTAAAATGGAGCCTCTAATGCCTATTTGAACCAGGTAGTTGTGCAGATTCAAAGAGCGTGCCTGGCCTGTAAATACATAGTAACCACCACCATTATTCTTTTTTTTTTCCTAAATCGCTGTAATTCACAGCAGAGCGATGAGTGCATGTCCGAGAAGGCAGCACTTGAGCACAGTCTGCTTCAGATGGGACTCATAAGTGTGGCTGCAGGAGTAGGGGCCTTCCAGGATGGGGGATGGACAAATGGAGGCGAGGAATCGGGGGTCAGGACAGGAGAGGCTGCGTCCTCAGTCCCTCCACCCAGGGGAACAAGGACGGCTCAGGCCACCGCGTGCTTGCCTGCCTGGCCGAGAGGAGCAGCTGGAACAGATGTTTACCCCTTGGTAGCAAGTGGACAGCCCGATCAGACAGAGATGTGAATCCCAAGGTGAGAAGGTGGCATTACCTTGTTAGGCAGGGCAGCCATGAAGGATTTTGACTAGGAAAGTACTAGAGAAAACAGCCTTTATGAAGATGCATTTCACAGTGGCATGAGCACAAGATTTGAGAGCTGGAGAGAGGAGGAAGGTGCGGGATTCCAGGTCAGAGAAGAAAGGAACACAGAGGCCATGGACGTAGGACGAATGCCTGGATGGAAAAGCGATTGTGGACGTGAACCCAACAGGCCAGCTGTGGGGCAGCGGGGAGGAGACCATTGAGCGCCAAGGCCAGGTTCAGGGCTGGCCACGGAGGAGCTGGTTGGGAGGCAGATGCTGAGCTCAGGACGGGCACGTTTTGAGCCACAGGTGCGTCCTCACTACTAGCAGAAATGTGGGACAGTAGCCCCAGATGGAGATCAAGGCTGGAGACGGTGGGGTACGCCATGTGTCCACACCCAGAGCAGGGAGTTGGCATCATCCACACTCTTGGAGCAGGGGTCAGGACAGCCCAGGGATGGGGGGAGACGGGGTAAGGGAAGCCACCAGGCCAAGTCAAGTCAACCTTGACTTGGACACAAACCAGCCTTTCTTTCCACCTCTAAAATAATCTTCATTTCACAATAGAAACGACGTGTGTGCATGTGTTATGTACTACTTTTGAGACTCTCTGGAGACCTCACGGTCTGGTTGCGAAAAAAGGGACATCTTTACTTTCCTTCATAGCGAGGGCTTCTCAGCCTTAGCAATGCTGATGGTTTGGACCAGATCATTCTTTGCGGCGAGTTGTGGTGTCCTGTGCACCTGCAGGGCATTGAGCACGCTCCCTAACCCTCAACAAGATGCCAAGAACTACCCCTTCCCCAAGCGTGACAACCAAGAAAGTCTCTGGACATTGCCAAACATCTCCTAGGGGGACAAGATCACATTGGTCGTATATTAAGGGACACTTTCAAACTCAGGCCCTCGAACTTCACATCTAACACACGTAAGAGTTTTAAGAAACAGGAATATAACAGTAATCACAGTGAGGGCATTGCTGTCAGACCCCAGGACAGAGCTGTTCTGAGCTCCCCGCCGTGAGGCCCTTGGCGAGTGCCCGCAACTTTCTCCTGCCCTGGGGGGTGTTCATCTGTAGGATGGGAAGGTGGAGAAGCAAACATCCCACGAGAGGGGATGCCACCCACACAGTCAGTGGGGAAGGCACGAGGCCTTCCCCAGGAGGGTCTGGGCCACAGAGCTGCTACCGTTTTCTAGCCAGAGTCCCCAGTGACTCAGCTGGCAGGGATGTCATGGCTTACAAAAGCGGGTGGATCCGGGTGAAGCAAGAACTGAAACCTTTAGGAGAGAGGCAGGGAGGTGATCTGAGCCCTTGACTGACTGACGGAGGAGCTTCACTTTCCAGAAATCTGCATTCCCCTGAACAGTCGCACCACACGTGTTAAGGGAGCCTAGGGGCCTCAGTACTCCTGGGTCTGGCTTGTCTAGAGGCAGCCAGCAGGGAGGGTCCAAGGGCCAGTGAGCTTCCAGGCTATTCCACGGAGCTCAGCCAGGCCCCACGAGGCCTCAGGCGGGCGGCCGTCCCGGCCGTCACAGCCCTTCTTGGGAAATTGCTTGGCCAAGAGCACATTGTCCAAGGCAGGTATTTTCAGGCCGATGGGAGTGGGTGTTGGCAGGAAGGAGCTGGCCGGCAAGGGAGTCATAGGATTGCAAAACAAGGAGGCGCCTCAGCAACCGTCCACTTGGCTAGTGGCGAAGCTCAGGCCTGGAGATGGCTCGGAATCCCAGGGACACCCCGAGAGCTCACGTCATGCCCACTCCTCCAATGAGGAAACAGAGACCCGAGAGGCAGAGTTACTCCCCTGAGAGCTCAACCGGTGAGCGAAGCATTTAGGATTTACACTCACATCGGGGCGTCCGGGGGGTGCCGTTGGTGAAGCATCTGACTCTTGATCTCAGCTCAGGTCATGATCTCATGGTGTGTGGGTTCGAGCCCCCCATCGGGCTCTGTGCTGATGGCATGGAGCCTGCATGGGATTCTGTTTCTCCTTCTCTTTGCGCCTCCCCAGCTTGTGCTCTCGCTCTCTCTCCCTCTCAAAATAAATAAACAAGCTTTAAAAACTTAAAAAAAAAAAAAAAAAGATTTGCACTCACGTCTTCTTGACTTGCAACCTGGTACCAGTTCCCTGGCACCTCTTTCCACCTGGCTTTATGGAGAGGATTGGCTGGAGCCGTCCCGTGAGCTCGCGCTGAGTGCCGGGCTAAAGCTTGTCTGACGATAAGCCCAACCGTGTAATCCCAGCTGACATCTGACCACCTTCCGCTGGGCTCAAGGGAAAGAGGCACTTGGTTGCATGGCCAGTGGGTCCGGTGGAGACGCGAGGCACATTAGAGTCATTAAAAATCATTAGGATGGTTGGGCTCTGAGGTCAGAAAAGCAGGATAAACACACTCCGGAGGAACGAGTTCTGCCTTTCCCCGCAGCTGCTCCCACTCGTCCAAGCCCAGCACCCAGACAGCCAGGCTCCCAAGAACCTGCCCCTGGGCTCCTGGGCAGTGCTGCAGGCCCCCCGGGGAACGTCTTCAAAAGCACTTCGGAGATCTGCTTGGTTTTCCATTGTCTGCTACAAACGGACCACCCAAAGGGCCACCCAAAGCAACGCCCTTGGGTCAGCTTCCTGCGGGGAGCCCCCGAGGCCACTTTCCCACCTGCCTCGCCCAGAAGCAGAAGGAGAGATGCACTCTCTGTGGTTGCTGTCACCACAACCGTCAGTCACCGAAGGGCAGGGGGACCACGTCTCGGGAACCGTGGCTGCTCCCGTTCGCTCATTGCACCAAAACGCCTTGCACCTTGTGCGCGAGATCTTTAATCCTCCCCAACAGCCCTGCAAGGGGAATATCACCCTGATTATGCAAAGGGCCCACCGGAGGGCTGCAGCCTGGTGATGACTTGCCCAAGGTCACCGTTAGTAAATTGCAGGGATCTACACACCTGAGCTTACGGCTCCCACAGCCCCAAGCCCCTCTCTCCACCAACCCTCACACGGAGTAGGTGTTGACCACTTGGTTGCAGAGGAAGTGAAGGAGTGAGTGAAGGAATCGAACACACTGGAGAACTTAAATTGTTTGATTTGCATTTTCAGAAAGGAGTGCATCCGTGCGGCTGTGAGGAGGCAAACAGACTGTTGATTAAATCGTCTCCTGGATTTTTTGAACTCCGTGAAAACAATCTCTAAGTAATTTTGTGACTTTTGGCCCATTCTTAACACAACAAAAACATTTTAGTTAAAGTTGATTCCTAAGCCAACTTTTCTTTCCTAAGAGATGGGGAAGTAATGTTCACTGAGCATATACTATGGGTACACTCCATACTCCCTACATCCACACGCTCGAACTTCACAGTAACCCTGCAAACAGCATGGTTACCAATTTCCAGAGGAGGAGACTGAGGGTCAGAGTGGTTATGTGACTCACCTGAGAGCACACAGCTCGGCGGAGCCAGGGAGGTCAAAGGCCACAACTGGGAGTCCACACCTGACCCTCAACCCTGCCCACAAACAACCTTTAGCGCCAGCCAAGCTTCCTCTCCTAACTTGGCAACTCGCAGACGGGACTTTTCCGGCATCACCCCTCGGCCAGTGGGCCTTCTACATATGTGCTCAGGATACCTGAGAAGCCGAGACACCCGAAATAAACAGAACCAAAGAGTCTCGAAACGAGCCATTTGGTCTTCAGCATCGGGAACGTGTAGTGTTATGAAAAGACGGCCTCTTGTGGTTTTAGCATGGACTACTGAATGGCAGGTGGAGGGTGGGGAGGAGATCTAAACCTTTGTGGTATTTAGGGCTGCTGTAGCCAGCCTCGCCTCTCCCAACAAAGGGGCCTTCTGCCACAGAGAAGTTTCCAGCGGAGGAAGGGAGTCCCAAACACTCAGCTCTTGTGGGGGAGGCGGGGGAAGGGGGTCTGTCTGTCTTGATTCTGTGCACCCAAGCACAACCACCCCCATGAACCCGATCCGGGAGATCCCGACCCTGTCCCGCCCCCACTCCTGCCCCGGGACCTCCAAAGGCCACCTTTCCAGACACCAGCCCCCGAGGCCAGCCCCATGGCCTGTCAGGGGTGTCCTCGGAGGCTGCTGGGACCTGACTACTCCCTCCTAGGCAGTGGGAGTCGCTGAGCCAATTCCCGGCCCTGGAACCGGGCAGACAATCCCCTGTGTCTTGCCACCTTCCTACCTTGGCTGCCAGGAGCCGGCCCAGTCTCAGAGATGCTGAATAGGCCATTTGTTGTGAGATCAAAGGGCCACCTGTGGGCGCCTCACTGCCTGGAAAGGGCCCAGGCCACGTCCTGCCAGACCCCAGGCTTTCCCACCTTGGCCAGGACATCTCTCCACGCCTACCTCCTACTCACGTTTCCCTTTCTAACAACGTCTAACCACCTCCCTCGGGTGCCATGTTCTCGCGGGTCTCCATGCTTCCCCGTGCACTGTTCCCACTGGGTATGCCCTTCCTTGCCTTCTGTGCCCAGATAAGGCTTAGGTACCATCTGAGGCAAAATTCCTTCCCCGGCCCCTCAGGGCGGTTAGGGCACGTTCCACCATCACCGCCAGGTGCCCCCGGCCTTGCCGGGCAGGGCAGTCCCCGAGGGCCCCCGGTCGGCGAGTAGTCCCCAGAGCCCTGGGCACAGCCGCCGTGTGATTGGCGTCAAATGCTAACGGACAGAATCGGGAGGCAGAGAACCCTTCCAGCACGTTCTCCTCAAACGAGACAGAGGCGGTAAAGAAGGAGTGAATGGGCACGACCGGGAACAGATTTACATACAGCGTTTAAAAGGCAACTCCACCTTGAGGCGCCGGGGGGCTCATTCGGTTAAGCGTCCACTCTCTCAGGCCGTGAGTTCGAGCCCCGCGTCGGGCTCTGCACTGACAGCGTGGAGCCTGCTTGGGATTCTCTCTCCCTCTGTCTCTGCTCCTCCTCTCTCTCTCTCTCTCCCCCTCTCCCTCTCTCTCTCTCTCTCTCTCTCTCTCTTTCTGTCTCTCTCTCTGAAAATAAACATTTAAACATTTTTTAACATAAATGAGTGAATGAATGAATGAATGAATGAATAAATAAATAAATTTTTTAAATGCAACCGCATCCTGACGCCACCCTCCCGCCCGGTCCCGGCCACAGTCTTCCTGGCGAGGACCACTACTCACTGCGCTGCTGTGCGTGTCCTCCAGTCTGTCCACGCCAAAAGCACGTCATCTTTCAGCAACCGATCTGGTCACAAACACACACCCCCAGTGAAAGCACACCAGTGTCCCTCCCCAGCACTTTTGAGAAACACACAGACCCTCTGCCCTCTGGCCCGAAAATCTGGGCTCCGGCCATCCTGGATCCCCTCTTTTTGGCGCTGAGGCATTTGGCTTTTCCTACTTTTCTCTCTTCTTTCTCCCTTTCTCTCCTGAGTCTCTGATGCCTTCCCATGATGTCCCTGAGCCATTGGCAGTCGCAACAAGCCGGGCCTCACCCTTTCATAACCGCCAGATGGGGAGAGAGTGTGGACAGGTGGTAAGTGGGCATTTGGCCTGGGATGACCTGGGTTTTGGATGGTTTCTTCTGCCCATCTCACCCCACTCTGGCCCCCACACTCTCCATACCAGCCACAAAGCCCTCTTTTAGTCCTGCCTGCCACGGGCCCTTTGCACGTGCTGTTCACTCCTCGTGGGATATTTCTGCTCAACCTTGCCTTCTTACCTTCCAAGCGTTGCACATGGCCTTTCCTAGCAGGAAAAGACCTCACTTTTACCAGCATCCCCGGCTCTCACTTGCTTGATAAATGACTGATTCTCTCACTGGACTGTACATTCCATGGGGACAGCATTTTAACAGTCTACCTACAATATGAGGCACATAGCATTGTGTAATGCCCACATGGGCATGAATTGCCACTCTACCTTGCAGGCCATCTCTGTGGAGTCAACTCTCAGAGATTCCAGAAGGCTTTAATGCACTGATCATCCCCATGTCTGTCTGCCTCTTTCACCTGTGGTCTCTCGGGGGCAGTGAGCATGACCTATCCACCTGCTCCCCCACAGCCCAGAGCATCGAGTCTCGCCCCCTGGAGATGCTCCCTGAACTTGAACTGAGAAAGCCGCGGCTACTGTGCCAAAGGCGTCCACACAACCCTGATGTTCCTTTCTTGTGCGTTGCCCAGACCTGGCCCTTTCTGCCTCGTTTCATTTTTCCCTGGCCTGCCAGGACTTTTCCTACCCCAGCTCTCCCTGCCCCGGCTTCCTCTGAAAGGGATAATCCCAGCTGAGTCGGAAGTGAATTGTGGCTAGTCCGGCCCCGAAGGAATGGAGACCCATTTGCCCGCTTGGGAAATATGCGTTTGCCTTGTGGCAGAGGGGAAAGCCTCTTTGGATGAGTCACTTCCCTTCACGCCGCCTCCCGCTGGCCCCCTAGCCTGCACCCTACAAGATGAAGGGCATGCTTTTAAGAAGGAGACATCCCCGTCACCTTTCAAATCCCGTCTCAAAAGCCGCCTGCTCCTGGAAGTACTTTGGGACCCCTAGTCTGCCCGCCCACCCGGTGTAGCACCCCTGCTTGCTTCCTGCCCCATCGTGTTCGACTCCGGGCTCTCCTGGGCCAATGGGGCCCCTGGTCTTTATTCTGTACCCTGCGCCGGGCTGGAACTGTAGACACAAACAGGTGGCTACGACCGGTGTCCTCCAGTAGCTGATGATTCACGAGAAGTCAGGCCACCGCCCCTTACCACACAGCGTGATGGGAGCTCTAATGGTCTTGCCACCAGGCAGAGAGAGCAGAGAAGCTACTGAACGAGTCCAGGAGGGACACACAGGTTGGACAACAATTCTCAGAGGAAGTAACGTCTAAGGAGGGTTTTGAAGGGTGCGTAGGAGTCTGTGGAGCTAGTAAGAAGGTAAAACGCAGACCAAGATTCGGAGAAGATGCCAAAGGGCTCAGTCTAGCTGACTACAAGCGGCCGGGGGCAGCCCCATCATGTGAGGAATCCCAGAACGCATATGACGAAGCTGTCCCTGCTTCTCGTTCACGTTCCCAAGGCCCCAAGGAAGGTCCAGGCCAATGCCCTAGACACAGAGTGTTGACAGAGCCCATGTGCGCTGTCCACTTCAGTCGGGTCTTCTCCCTGCCGTCCCTGTCCCCTGCCAGAGTACAAGCTTCTGGTCCCCAAGGTCCATATACGCGTGTACATCCCTGCGTGTCCTTACAGCAACTTACAGCGTGTGACACTTAAGAGACGCTCACTCAACACCTGCTTTCACCAGCGGTCGCTTGACACGCTGGGGTTGGCAAAGTACGGTGATGACGGTGGCGATGGGCACGTTTTCCCCGCCCTGAGCCCAGTGACCCGGTCACATGCTAAGCACGCCGTATGCGCCACTCACCCGACACCATGCGACGTGACGACAGGCGAGGTAGGGACCACCATTCTTATTCTGCCGGTGAAGAAACCGGGGGTCTGACGTGTGACGCTACCCTTCTACCCCAGTGTCCGTTTCAGGGTTCAGCAAACCGAGGTCACATGCCTCGGTTGATTCAGGAACCCCCCCCCCCAAAAGACCTGGTTTAGCGGACAGTGTTTCCAACTGAAGAGGGAAGGACACACGCTCGTTTCTCCCCCTCAAGACCCTGTCACGGGGCATCCGCCAGGAACCGAGTGACCGACCTGCCTCTCCTTCCCCTTCCAGCCAGCTCCCTCCCCTGGGGCTGCCAAGGCTGAGCGGGGCTCCCCCTGCCAAGGTCCCAACCGCCAGGAAGGGCCTGGCATCCACTCGCCCAGTCCCCACACTGCCCTGCCCCGGGGACGGGACCTGCCAGGCACCCCGTGAGGGGAGAACAAAGGAATCCAAGTCGGTCCCCACCCCACCCTCGGTCCCTGCCAGGCCTCAGCTCCACTGGGCCTGGGCTCAAACTCGGAGACTGAGAGAGCCGCTCACCTTCCCGTGCCTCAGTTTCCACATCAGTGAAAGGAAAGAAAACCCCAGGGACCCTCCCCGGAGGCCGGGAAGGTGAAGGGAAGGGAGCTGAATCAAGCCAGCCCAGCTGCGTGACAGGTTGGGGGGGGGGGGCACCTTAAAAAGGCAGATTCCCGAGCCAGTCTGGCTCATCTGCGTATGCGGCTCAGGGAGCTATTTTTTTTTTTTTTAAGTGTATTTATTTATTTTGGGAGAGAAGAGGCAGTGCGTGGGAGGGGCAGAGAGAGAGAGAGGGAGAGAGAGAATCCCAAGCAGGCTCTGCACTGTCAGCACAGAGCCCGAGGCAGGGCTCGAACTCAAGAACTGTGAGATCACCACCTGAGCGGAAACCAAGGGTGGGACGCTCAACCGACTGAGACACCCAGACGCCCCTAGGGAGCGCTAGTTTGAATGGAGTCTCCAGGGGATTCTGAGGGGCCCCAGGTGGGAGGCACCGAGGTCACGGGCACAGAAGAACTGGCAGCAACAACACCCGGACAACCCACCCGTGTCAGTCCTCAGGCTCGGCCGGCCTTAGCCCGTTCTCCGGCGGGGGCCTCCTCCCCCTCCCCCACATCCCATCGGGGAATGGATTCTGTTCTCTGGCCAGAACCTCAGACCTTCCACCCCCGCGGTGGCCGCTGGGATCGTGACCCTCATGAAGTCCTCGCCTAGACCGGTGCAGTAACCCCTAACAGCTCCCCCACCGCCCCCACCCCGGTCCTTCCATCCCGCCACCTTCCCCTTCCCAAAACACAGCCCTGCCCGCATCGCCCGCTTGGGGGCGCGCTCACGTCCGGTGGCGTCGGACTTGCACCAGCAAGGAGCTGAAGCGGAACTTCCCCAGCCAGCCTTGGCGCTGAGCTGCGGGCCCAGGGCCGCCACCGGCCGCAGAGGCCCGCCTCCTCCCTCCGCTCCTGCTCGCCACCTGCCACCAACCGGAACCTGCCCGCCCCTCAGGGCCGTCTCAGAGGCCACGCCCTCTAGGAACTGCCCCTTGGTCACTTGTGGGCACTGGGTACAAGCCGGAGCCGGCCCCGACATCTATCTCTCCGAGGTACAGTCTCTCCCCCGTGAGCCCGGGAGGCTGCGGTGACAGACGGGCCGCCCGGCCCCCCCAGATCCTTCCCTGGGACCCACCACAGGCGGCTGTGACCCAGGACCCCCCACAAGTGGCCGCCCCCCCGGGACCCCCTTCCCACCTTGGCACGCGCTGGGTGCTGCGTTACCCTTAGGCTTTTTCCCTCCTCCCTGTTTACGCCTTTGCAAGATGCCGCATCTGTCCACCCCCCTCAAGTGACCCGCTTTGAGGGTGCCCCGTTTCCTTCCAGCGCCTAAGGGATACACATCCTGTATCAAAACGGCCTTGTCAAACGGGCCACCTGAAATGTCCTGTCTCTCCGGGGCACATAACGTCATTTCTCCATCTAGCTCCTGGGCCAGCACCACCTCCCTAGAGAAATAGTTTCCGAGGCCCCTGAGAAGGCCTGCTGTGACCTCAGCTTCTGAGGAAGCCAGAAGCCCCCCGCCCCCCATCTGAAAGCAAGAAAGCAGCATTGCCCCAGTGTACTGGGGACGCTGGAGCCTATACCCTAGAGACTAGGGACTTGTGAGGGTCCCCAGTGCGATGCTAACCTCTAGAAGATACTTCTGCAGACCCCTCGGGTCAGGGGGAGCCCACAGGGGAGACAGAAGAGTGAAAAGGGCAGAGGTAAGAATGTCCCTGATGTATCCTCAGGCCCCTGTGGGGAGACAGACACCTGAGGGGCTGGTCTGCCCCCCGCCCCACCGGCCCACTCAGCGCCTCAAGGGAGCCGTGAGAAATGTGAATGTTTCCAGAGCTCCCCAGGTGATTCTGATAAGCAGCCGGCCTGGGTGAATAAATGACTTGAAATTCTTACCAACCCAGGGCATACAGTTCTATGATCTAAGAATAATCAGATTCAAAGAGGACTCCAAGTTCCGATTCCACTCTGGGCCTTGGAACAGCCCAGAGGAATTTTGACGGGAGCACGTCATAACCACCTAAAACCTTCTCTTTGGTGTTCTCAGCCTCTCTGCACTCAGAAGATGCTTGCCCCAAACTCAGACTTCATAAAGATCAAAAGAGCCCTGCGTTCGGGTTCCAAAGACGCACAGACCTTGATTGCGACACCCAACCTATCTCGGGTATAATTCCATTTAAGTTCTATGAAACAATAAATACATGTTTGAGTTAGTCCCAATATTTATTGGGGTTTAGCAGGAACCCACACTGGTGTATATCTCTGGGTTTTATCTGCATGTCCCGTACAGAGTTATTAAAACACCAAAATATAATTTTGATAATCAGTGGGATTTTAATTAACGTACCATAATGATTCCCATTCAATTGGACTCCTCAGATTCAGAAAGTAATTACTCATTCACGACACTTAATTTGAAGTGTTACCACAGATTTGTATCTCCTGAAGCCACAAGAAGTTAGATCATAATATTTCTTGTTGGAACTTATAGAGTGAGTTCACTTCAGAGAGAGAACGAAGACCGGGTTCCAAGGGAGGAGGGGAAACGCTGGAAAGAGCCGGGAACCAGCTGGGTGGCCTCAGAGGAAGAAGAGTGTGGTCTCGGGAGTGAGAACACCACCCTGCTTTCACCAGCGCATCAGATTTCGGCAGCACGGCCCCGCATGCTCCCCTGACCGATGCCCAGAGGTCCCCAGCGTTGAACGCTTCCAGGGAAGGAGAGCTCATTACCACAGAAAGAAAGGCGGCCCGTGCAACCTTGGAAAGTCACTTTTCCTCTCCAAACCTCCGTTCTCCCACCTGCCAAATGGGAAGAATGGGGTCTGCTCGGCCCGCCTTCTTGCTGCCACGAGTCCCCGTGAGCAGCTGGCCGACAGCCTGTCCTCACAGACGGAGACCTTTGCAGACACTGGAAGTGTCGAGGATTCATACTGGAAACGTTCTGGTGCCACAATTCCCAAGGACATTGGCAGAGGCCCCAGGGCGTGAGGTCCGTGGCGGGAAGCAGACCCTGGTGGCTGGGGCACCCCTGGATGTCAGGCCACGGACAAGACTGCCTTCAGGACCCCTGGCTGCCTCCAGCCTCCCTGCCACACCCCACCCCAGAGGCAGCTCCCGCTGGCCCCATATGGCACCCATCTTGACCATGGCCCATGTCAGGGAACATGGTGGCTCCAGGTGCAGAGTGAATGAGAGCTGAGCCTCCGGCCTTTCCAAGCAGGGGGCACACCAGAGCTAAGAGAGAGAGAGCCTGCCTCCCGGTGTGCCCCGAGAAACACGCAGCATGTGCGAAGGAGAGCTGGACAGGGGCGGCTACTGCAGGAGGGCTCAGGATAGACAGCAGGCAGTCGGGTCAACCCACGTCCCTCCATCTCCAAGAAGATGACTACTTTTTTTTTTTAATGTTCTTATTTATTTTTGAAGGTGAAAGACAGAGCATGAGTGGGGGAGGGGCAGAGAGAGAGGGAGACACAGGATCGGAAGCGGGCTCCGGGCTCCGAGCCGTCAGCCCAGAGCCCGACGCGGGGCTCGAACTCACAGACCGCGAGATCGTGACCTGAGCCGAAGTCGGACGCTGAACCGAATGAGCCACCCCGGCGCCCCAGGAAGATGACTATTTTAAATGAGATAAATATCACTCCACCTGCACAAAAAGTATCCCCACACTGACCACTTGGGGCCAAGGTCCAGAGAGGCACCTTAGTCGCTTCCGAGCGGCGCGTCTCCACCTGGAACGTTCGGCCGTACCTGGGAGATGTCTGGTTATTACACCTCGAGGGCATCACTGGCATCTACTGGTGAAGGCAGCAGTGCTGTTCCACACCCTACAAACCACAGAACAAATACTTATCCGTCCAGAAGGTCAAGGGTGCTGAGACGGAGAAGCCCCAGGCTGCAGTGGCACAGATAATGGCAGAGTTAGACTCATCCCCGAGCCGTCTGCCTCCCGAGATCGTCGCAAGACACACGGCGCATCCTGAGGCCAGACGTGGAAGGCGTTGCAAACACCAAGGCTCTCCCTCCGCGGTGGAACTTCTAGCCCGGCGCATACTGAAAGCCGTGTAAATCCGGGCAGTATCTTGCACGGCTTCAGGCTTCACTGTTAGTGCAGACCTCCGGCCACCGTGGGTTGAACATTCCCTAGAGAACTGCCATGCTGAACCCTCTTGCAGTGGAACTTGGCTTCCCCCACTTTTGACCCCCACAAAGAAGACAAGCCCCGTATGTTCAGCCAACTCTCCTCGCGGGCAAATCCGCACTGAACGTACATGAAAAGGCCAGCCCCTGGGAGGCTCTCAGGAAGTGGACGTCTGGTGAATTCCAGTAGGTGAATCTGACCATGAGGCACGAGAACATTCTATACCGTTTATTGTCAAGGGCTGGCCCAAAACCAGGTGCCTCGGGGCACACATTTTTATGTTCTTCGCAGTTTTGAAGGGCCCAAGGAAGGAAAATAAACAGAGTCATTAAGAACTGATTGTCGTTTCACTCACTGAAAGAGTTCTCCCCCTGCAGACCCACAGGGCACACGGCAGGGGCTGGGGCTCTGGTGTGGGTAGGAGAGCCCTCGATTACGGCAAGTGAGGAGACTGGGGCACAGAGAGAAAGGATTTCCTCCAGGTGCTCAGTGGGCCTCATGGACCCCTGACTCTTAGGACATTCCAGAGCAAAACTACTCTGATGCAAGGTGCACCCTAATGTATTCTTTTTGTTTGGTTATTTATTTCTTTTGGGAGAGAGAAAGAGCATGCGTGGGGGAGGGGCAGAGAGAGAGAGGGAGACAGAGAATCCCAAGTGGGTTCTGCGTTCTCAATGAAGAGCCCGACGCAGGGCTCAAACCCACGAACCGTGAGATAACGATCTGAGCCAAAACCAAGACTCGGACGCTTAACTGACCGAACCACCCAGGTGTCCCCCTTAATGTATTCTTATAGGAATTTTTTATGGCCCAAAGAATTAATAATATCATGGCCAGTTAATGTCTCTAACGGAAGGGAGAGAAGGGAGTGGAGGCAAGTGTCAATTATTCCCTTTTCACAGCAATTTCAAGGACACATTCCAGAATAATGATGCTAAAAGGACCTCAAAGGGTGTCCAACCCACCCCCCACTCACCCATCCTGCAGCCGAGAAGACTGACATCAAGAATGGTAAAGTTTCTTGAGCAGACACACAGTCATGGTCAAATGCCAGGCGCCCCAAAAGGAAATATTCACGTGGGTAAACGCAAGGAAGGTGACAGAGGGAGGGAAGGGCCGAGAGTACACAAAACCAAAGCAGAGACACAGAGCACTGGTTGGGGAAATCCCCCCATCACCCAAGGAAAGGATCAATAGTACGACGAGCAAAATGATGGCAGGCAAGAAAGCTCTGTCACGGTGACACAGTATGTGTGCGACAGGGATTCCAGACAGTCCGAGGCAGACAGACAGTCAGAACTAACTTGAGGACCAAGAGAAACAATTTCCCTGAGATGAATATCTTTCTTTGTGTTGTTTTCACGTCGTAAATATTAGACAAAATTAAAGAGCCCAAGGCGTTAAGTGACTCTTTTTTCAGTCTGAAGGATGAAAAAAAAAAAAAAGTACCGGCATCCACACTAACATAACAATGAGTTGGCACCAGAACTTTCCTCCACATTCCTGAATAATGGAACACGTCAGACCATTCTCCTCAGTTAAGGGGGTCGCAAGCCAAGAATCGACCCCCGCCAAGAAACCGCTCACTGCAGAAGCGAGGAAAGGGAATTTCCAAACAGCAAGGATGCTGAGGCTATATCCCTCAGTGCCTCTGGAGGAGAAAACACAGATGCCCTTCAAAGAAATTTTCTAGATAACTAAAATCTCTGTCAAAATGGCCAAGAGCTATGAATAACGGGGATGTTGAAGAGAAACTAAATATTTAGCTTTGATGGGGGAAACCAAGGCAGGAGGAAATGGCAGGTAGAACTCAATGTCCTTATAACCTGCAGCCTCAAGTGACAGCCCCTTGAGGCCAGCAGAGTAAGGTGTCTCCCGAACCCCCCACTGTGTTAATGCTAATGCTTTGCTAGAGGGAAAAACAACCTTAGCTTGACAAGAGCTAGGCCTCCAGGATCTGGGGAGTCTCCTTTAGTACATGAAAATCTCATTGGAAACTTCCCCTGGACTTTACCTTCGCCCCCAACTCCCAGGTATATAACCAATCTCTTCTCAGGGTCTGGGGAAGCTCTTCCTGCCCACAGGTCCTGTGCCCGCGCTTGAATAAAATCACCTTTTTGCACCAAAGACGTCTTCAAGAATCCTTTCTTGGCCGTGGACCCCCATGAACCCCACCTTCACCCCAAAACTTCATCAGCCTCACTGGTGAACAAGGAAATGCAAATTAAAACCAGCGGGCCTCCCGTTTTCCGATGAAGTGGCTGTAAATTATTTGTTCGCCATAGAGTCAACGTTACTTATCCCTCGCCTCTGAGGCCAGATATGTTTCCCAACTGAGAAATGTTCAGATTCTAGAAAGGAACTTTGTCGCGCGGGGAAGCCATGAGCAATCCTCCTAGCTATGGTCTGAAGGCTTGTCTCCCGCAGAGTGGCGGGCCCCTCTCGCCACGTGGGGGTGCGAGGAGAGGTCAGCATCCCCGAACCCCACCCAACCGGGCGGGTACCCTGACCTCAGACGGCCATCCTCCACAGCCGAGAGGAAGCAAGGTTTGTTGTTCGGCCCAGACTTTGACTGCTTGTGCGTTTTGTGGGTTCTCCACCTAAGTTCTCTCTTGGCGAAACCAGGTGGGTTGAAGCGTGACCGCCAGGGTTGCTCAAATAAGTAAAAATCGCCATGGGGGGTGTGGGGGGAGGATGACCAGAAAGCATAGCTTCATGTTGCGGACGGAATTACAGACGAAATGGCTTGGAACTTGAGCTGAGCTGAGGACATGTTGCCATTCCCCTGCCTGGAGGACGAGGAAAAGGCCACCTGGGAGGAAACCAGCCACGGGCACCCTGTGCCAAGAGGACAGAAATCTCCGTCACGGTTTCTGCGAATCCAGTTCCTTCTACAGAACACAAAAACCGGACTTGGCTTTGATGGTGCACAGAAACCCACAACTTTGCCATCGAGGCATGAAAGACACTGACTTTCTGGTAGCAGAAGGCATTAGTTCATCACCACTGGTTTATCCTCAAGATAAAAGAAAAATCTCCTTTCCCCCCCGATCAAGCTAATCTTGCTAGTGATAGATCACCATCCGTCACACACTGTCCTCCTGTGCAGTGGTCACTCCTGCGGTCAGGATGAAGCATTAGCCACACCGGCTCTTGCCTCAGTGGACCGCTGGGTGCAGGACAGGTTCCTCTATGCTCTTATAAAATATCCCACACAAAACAAATAATTCTAAATCCAGGGGCGCCCGGGTGGCTCAGTCGGGTGAGTGTCCGACTTCAGCTCAGGTCACGATCTCGCGGTTCGTGGGTTCGAGCCCCGCGTCGGGCTCTGTGCCGACAGCTCAGAGCCTGGAGCCCGCTTCGGATTCTGTGTCTCCCTCTCTCTGCCCCTTTCCTGCTTGCACTCAGTCTCTCTCTCGCTCTCCAAAATAAATAAACATTAAATAATTCTAAATCCTGCCCCCTACACACGCATACATCCCCTTAGAGCCTTGGGGAGCAGTGGAAAGGGAATTGTTTGCAGATTTGCAGAGACTTTGAGACTGTCCTTCAAGGAGTGAGGGCTAAATAATGCCTTTCGGACACACAAAGGCTGAAAGAATTGAGCACCAGCAGACCTGCACTTAGGAGGATTGTTAAAAGAAATTCCTCCCGCACAAGGAAAAGGATACTAAATGAAAATCCGGATCCACACAAAGGAATGGGGAGCGCCAGACAGGGTAACTCCGTGGATAAATATAAAGATGTTTTTCCTATTCAAAACCCTCTCAAAGATAATTGACTGCTTCAAGGAGATATAAAAACGTGTTGTGAGGTTTAGAGCACGAGAAGAAGTGCAGTGTGTAACAAGTGCACAAAGGCCGGGAGAACACTGTTGCAGGTTTCTTGCACCGTACGTGAAACGGAAGTGTCACTGGAAGGCCGTGATAAATTGAAGATGCATATTAAAAACCCTAAAGCAGCAATTAAAATAACTCAACAAAAAGTTAAAGCTCATATAACCAATAAAGGAGACAAAACAGAATGACAATCAAAGTACACCATCCAAAGGAGGGGAAAGAAAACAATGAATACATGAGACCAAGAGAACACCAAAGGCAATATGGTAGGTTGAAACACAACCATATCAGTAGCGGCATTAAAATTAATGATCTAAACACCACAAGTAAAAGGCAGAATTTGGGGGCACGTGGGCGGCTCAGTCGGCTACGCGTCCGACTTCGGCTCAGGTCACGATTGTGCGGTTCGTGAGTTAGAGCCCCGTGTCGGGCTCTGTGCCGACGGCTCGGAGCCCGGCGCCTGCTTCGGATTCTGTGTCTCCCTCTCTCTCTGCCCCTCCTCCCTCACACTCTGTCCCTCTCTCTCTGTCTCAAAAAATAAATAAACATTAAAAAATTTTTTAAGAAAAGAAAATCTCAACATCTGCTTTTCAATAATCGACAGAACCAAGTGGACAGAAAGTCATTAATAGTACCTGAACACTACTAGCCAACTTGACCTAATTGACGTTTACAGAGCACTTTACCCAACAATAGCAGAAAACACATGAAACAGTCTCCAGAATAGAACATATTGTGGGCCATCAAACAAGTCTCAACAACCCAGATCCTAACAGTACGGTCACTGACCACAACGGACTTAAGTTGAAAGCCAGTAACACAAAGATATCTAGAGAATTTATAAGAATTTGGCAATTAAATAACGTACATCTAATAACTCATGGGTCAGAGGAGAAATCAAAAGGAACATTAGAATGTAGTATAAACTGAATGAAAATGAAAACAATCAAAATTTGTAGGATGCTGTTAGATAGCACTCAGGATGAAATGTCTAACTTTAAATGTCTGTATTAGAGAAGAAGAAAGTTCTCAACTCAATAATCTTAGCTTCTGCCATAAAAAAAAAATACTTGAAAAAGAACAAATAAACCAAAATTAAGTAGACAAAAAGGAAATAAAAACAATCAGAGGAGAAATCAAAGAAATAGAAAACCAATAGAAAAAAAATTGACAAAACCAGAAATTGTTCTTCGAAAAGATCCATACAGTGGCTGAGACTCTAGCCAGACTGATTAGGGAAAACAGAGAAACAAATCAGCAATATCAGAGATCAGAGCAATGATATCACTACAGACTCTGCACATATTAAAAGTATAGTTAGGAAACATAATTATAAAATCTTATTCTGGGGAGCCTGGGTGGTTCAGTCGGTTGAGCGTCCTACTTCAGCTCAGGTCATGATATCGCAGTTTGTGGGTTCGAGTCCCGCGTTGGGCTCTGTGCTGACAGCTCGGAGCCTGGAGCCTGCTTCGGATTCTGTGTCTCCCTCTCTCTCTGCCCCTCTACCCAACTCTGTCTCTCCCTGTCTGTGTGTGCATGTGTGTGTGTGTGTGTGTCTCAAAAGTAAACATTAAAAAAAATTTTAATATAAAAATATTTATGCCAACAGAATCAATCATTTAGATGAAATGGACAAACTATAAACTCACACAAGAAGAAATAAATTCCCCAAATGGCACTTTAACTAGTAAAGACATTGAAATTGTAGTCAAAAACTTCCCCAATAGAAATCACCGGGTCCAGATGGCTATACTTGTGAATCCTATTTGAACATTTCAGAAGGAGATAATATTAAACTCTCCCAGAAAATAGAAAAGGAAGGAACATTTCTCAGTGCATTCTATAAAGCCAGCACAATCCTGATACCAAAATAAGATTAAGATATTAGAAGAAAATAATAGCACAAAACCCATATAAAAACAAATAAAAACTTTTTAAAAATGTTTTTAAACTTCTTTTTAAAATTGGATTCAAACTGAATCCAATAACATCATGGCCAAGTGGGCTCTTTTGTGGGAATAAAAGACTGGTTTAATTTCTGAAAATCAACCAATGTCGTTCGTCATATTAATAGGCCAAAAAATGAAAAAAGTATATATGATCATCTTCATAGATACATAAAAAGCATTTGGCCAAAGCAAGCATTCATTTTGGATTTTTTTTAATCCTCGGCCAACTAGAAATAGAAGAGAGCTCAGTCAGTTGAGCGACCAACTCTTGATTTCGGCTGGGGTCATGATCTCACAGTTTGTGAGTTCAAGGCCCACATCAGGCTCCATGCCATGAGCTCAGAACCTGCTTGGGATTCTCTCTCTCTCTCTCTCTCTCTCTCTCTCTTTCTCTCTTGGCCCCTCCCCTGCTTGATCTCTCTCTCAAAATAAATGAATAAATATTTAAAAATTAATTGATTAATTAATTAATTAAATTCTCAGAGACATGCAAAAGGCCCAGAATGGAAAAAAAAAAAAAAAAACTTGTAAAAAGAACATAATTGGAAGATTAAAACTACTTGACTTTGAGACTTAGGAGGCTAAAATAATCAAGACAGTGTAGTATTGCTGTTGAGATAGACAAACAGATTAGACTCCGAAAATAAATCCACATAAACATAGTCCATTGATTTTCAACTAAGATGTAAAGGTAATTCAGCAGAGGAAAGATAGTCTTTTCAAAAAGTAGTGCAGATAATCATGTGCGAAAAAAGAACTTTAACCCATACCTCATCTGATGTACAAAAATTAACCTGGAATAAATGATAAACCTAACGTAAAGCATTACATTGTAATGCTGTTAGAATTACTATAATTCTAAAACTTTTATAAGACACTCTACAAGAAAATCTTTGTAACCCTTGATTAAGCAGTGATTTTTAGCTACAACAGCAAAAGCATAATGCTTAAAGGTAAAAAAGAAAGAAAGAAAAGAAAATCAAATTATCAGCAAAATTAAGAACTTCTTCTCTTCAAAAGACATTGTTAAGAAATTGAAAAGTCAAGGGGCACCTGGGTGGCTCAGTTGGTTAAGCATCTGACTTCCCACTCAGGTCATGATCTCACTGTCTGTGAGTTCGAGCCCCACATCAGGCTCTGGTGACAGCTCAGGGCCTGGAGCCTGCTTCGGATTCTGTGTCTCTCTCTGCTCCTCTCTTGCTCACACTCTGTCTCTCTCTCTCTCTCTCAAAAATAAAGATTAAAAAAATTGTTTTAAAGAAATTGAAAAATGAAGTCAAAGAATGGGAGAAAATATTTGCAAACCACATATCTGATAAAGAACCAACACCAGAATTTGTAAAGAGCTCTTAAAACTCAATAATAATAATTTATTATTATTTTTTATTTATTATTATTATTATCAATGTTTAATATAACAACGGGCAAAAGATTTGAACAGACACTTTACCAAAGCAAATAAAGGAATGTCAAATAAACACCTAAGAAGACGCCTACCATCGTTAGCCATTGGGGGAGTGTAAGTTGAAAACTGCAGTGAGCTACTCCCATCTATTAAATAGAATGTGGAAGATTCAGAAGCCTTCCCCTACCGAATGTGGATGAGGCTATGGAGCCCTAGAACTCACTCACGTTCCTGGTGGGAATGTGAAGCCGTACCATCACTTTGGAAAACAGTCTCGCAGTTTCTGCATTGTCAAACACACACCTCCCATCTGTGATCCACTGTCAGGTACCTACCCAAGAAAAAAGAAAATATACGTCTGTGCAAAGACTCATACCTGAATGCCCATAACCATTTTATTTGCAATAATCCATAGCTGGACACAGCCCAGGCGTCCATGGCAGCTGACCTGACTAACAAACTGTAGGACAGACATCCAATGGAATACCACTCAGCGGTTAAAAAAAAAAAAAAG
This sequence comes from Neofelis nebulosa, assembly GCF_028018385.1. Taxonomy (NCBI): domain Eukaryota; kingdom Metazoa; phylum Chordata; class Mammalia; order Carnivora; family Felidae; genus Neofelis; species Neofelis nebulosa. The sequence continues at coordinate 142,418,825 of NC_080788.1, forward strand.
GAGTTTTTCCTGCTGGAAACTGCATCAGTGAATCTTCAAGTAATTATGCAGAGTGGAAGAAGCCAGATGTAGAAGAGTACAAGGGGTACCATTGCATTCAAAGAAAACTCTAGAAAATGCAAACTAATCCCCAGGACAGAGAGCAGACCAGGGTTGCTTGAGGGTGGAGGAGGGGCAGGAAGCAGAGATCGCAGAGGAGTTTGAAGAAATGTTGGGAGGTGTTGGATACGTTCGCTGTCTGGTTTGTGGTGACGGTTTCATGGGTACTCGAATGTCAAGACTTATCAAAATGTGCACTCTAAGCCTGTGTGGTTTATTGCTTGTCAATTAGACCTTAATAAAGCTGTCATAGATGATGATGGACACGAGCTTTCCAGACCCACAGCCCCCACCCTTTCACCTGTATTACTAACCTGAGTCTAACACCAGAGGGAAGTTTCTAATGAATGAACCTGTCTGTGTTTCTTTTTTCTTTTTTCAATTTTTTTAAATTGTTTATTTGTTTTTGAGTGAAAGAGAGAGAGAGAGACAGAGCGTGAGCAGGGGAGGGGTAGAGAGAGAGACACACAGAACTCAAAGCAGGCTCCAGGCTCTGAGCTGTCAGCACAGAGCCGGATGCGGGGCTTGAACTCACAAACTGTGAGATCATAACCCGAGCCAAAGTTGGACATTTAAGCAACTGAGCCACCCAGATGCCCTGAACCTGTCCATGTTTCTGCCGGCCATTCCATAGCACAAGTTGAAAAGAAGTCCTCAAAATTGCCAAATATCCTTGCAGCTGGCTCTGACATTTCCCCTGTGGTCCTGAATTGTGTTCAGACTGTTCACCCAAACAGCTGGACCTGGGACTCAGACACAGTTGCAGCCCCAGGCTTACACACAGCATGGGCACTGAGGTTCCATCAGCTCACAGAGAACAGTGTCCCTGCTTTCTCCCAAAGTCAGATCTCCGGCCCTGTCAATAGGCAAGACGGCTGTGTGCAAAGTTGGTACCAAAACGCAGGCATTCGTACTCATGTATTTGTCGCCACAAGGGGACTTCCATTCCTCTCGTCAAGTCTTACTTTGGGCTCTGTCTTAATAATCTTGCTGACTGACTTTTTTGTTCATGCATTAGACCTAAGGCAATATCATATATATGTTTGGGTTCTTTTTTTTCCCCAATCCACAGTGGATTCTGGGGTGGGGGAGGGTTTCTGGCAGAAATGCTGGCCAGCTAGAGGGAGGCAGCAGCACAGAACTACAAGGGATCTAGAGATGATGAAGGAGGCCAGTCCACACATTTTCCAAGTGAGGGGCCCAGAGAACCAGAGAAGAGGCGGATCTCCCCAGCGTCACACAGTAAGTTGGTGGCCAAGATAGGACACAGAAGCTTCCCTTGCCATTTAAGGTATTCAGAATCTTCTAGATAGAAAATTGGTTTTTATAGTGCACATGAAGATAGGTATGATATTGAAGTTCAAGTATAGTGCTCAGCAATGCTTACAGATTGCCTGCTAACAGGAACATACAGTTGTATTTGTGAAGCAGCATCGGAAGGAAGGAGGGAGGGTGGGAGGGAGGAGGGAAGGAAGGAAGGAAGGAAGGAGGGAAAGCAGGAAGAAGGGAGGGAAGGAGGAAGGGAGGGAGGAAGGAGGGAGGGAGGAGGGAAAGAAGGAAGGAGGGAGAAAAAGAAGGCAGAAAGGAGGAAAAGAGCCATCAGCATTTTGACAAACTAAATTGGAGAGGAGTGACATTTTACCCTGTTTCCTTTGAGGACCAAATGGAAAGGACTATGGTGATGCCAAAAAAGACAAATATGGATTCTGAGAACATGGTGGCTTCACTGTGCGGGTACAAAACAGCACAATGTCTTCAGAGTTGAGCAGATCCAGATCCTGCAACAACCCAGCCCTTAGGGTCACTGGGCTGAGAGATTAGGGCAGAACTTCTGGGTCTCAGGTCTGGGTTAGGCCACCAGGGCTGCCTCTCGGCACCACCTGCGATTCCCCCCTACAGAGTTCACCGTCACTGGTGGCTTATGGGTTTGATTATTTGTTCAGCTCAGTTCCTAGTTCAGAAGCTCCAGGGGAGCCAGGGCTGCTTATGGCTGTATCCCCAGAGCCTACAGGACTCAAGAAAGACCTGGAATGGAATCCTCTCTAAGCAGAGGCTGCAATCAGACCAGGATAATGAATGATGATGATGGTGATGATGGTGATGATGATGGTGATAACAATGATGATGATGATGACGATGGTGGTGATGGTGATGGTGATAGTGATGGTGATGGTGATGGTGATGATGGTGATGATGATGGTGATGATGATGGTGGTGATTATTATGGTGATGATGGTGATGGTGGTGATGATGATGATGATGATGGTGATGATGGTGATGATGATGGTGGTGATGATGGTGGTGATGATGATGGTGATGGTGATGGTGATGATGGTGATGATGGTGATGATGGTGATGATGGTGATGGTGATGGTGATGATGGTGATGGTGATGGTGATAGTGATGATGGTGATGATGGTGATGGTGATGATGATGGTGATGATGGTGATGGTGATGGTGATGATGGTGATGGTGATGGTGATAGTGATGATGGTGAGGGTGGTGGTGATGATGATGGTGATGATGATGGTGATGATGGTGATGAAGGTGATGGTGATGATGGTGATGGTGATGATGATGATGATGGTGATGATGGTGATGAAGGTGATGGTGATGGTGATGATGGTGATGGTGATGGTGATGATGGTGATGATGGTGATCTTTTATTAAGCTTCTATTCTACACCAAACCCCTTGTAGGTACTTCAGCTCTGTTTCCTAGCAACAGTGCTTCAAAGTAAACATTGATCGCCTCATTCCATATGAGGAAAAGGAAGCCCAGTGTGATGGAGTGACTCCCATGGTCTCACAGCTAACTAAACCCAGTTCATTCCCCTGCCCCCAACTATCTGGAATGGGTCCTGCATGGAGCAGGTGATCAGAGACACAGCCACACGGGAGGGAACATTCTTGCAGCCTCAGCACATCACCAGCCAAGTCAGCGGGTTGCACAGGCCTGGCCCACCCGTGGAGGCAGGTCTCTTCCGCTGACCAGCCAATCAGTCTGCAGCAGGAAGTTTCTTCTGCTCCCCCCACCAACCTTATCTCCAGTCAGGGCTGCTCAGCAAGGTCATGATCACAACCCTTTATCAAAACATCTTCACCTCCTGGGGACACAGCCCAGCCATCTCACAACAGCAATTTCCTTTAGTTCCTTCCCCTACCACAGGCATCACAAATTAAAACCAGAAACCCCAAACTGAAACCTGAGGGAAACTTCCATATAGGGCCTGGCCTGTAGCAGAGGCCACAGAGAAATATATGTAGTGAAACTTTTCCTTCTCCTTCATCTGGTGAGCTCCTACCCCACATAACCCCAGCTCCAATGGCCTTCCCCCTGGAAGATTTACTAATGCCTCCCAGCCCCCATTTACCACAGTCAGTGTTCTGACGATGCCTTGTCCGCTTGTCTCCCTGGATTGTAATTATCTGGTTTTGTGTCTGTCTTCCCTACCAGACTATAACCTGGAGGGGATAAACTTCCTCCTGATGCAAATGTAGGTTAACCACTCAGAATGAATATAAGATTTAATCACAGTTGATCAAGTTACTAGCTCTGTGACCTTGGTCAAGATTGCCTTTCTGAACCAGTTTGTGTATCTGTACAATGGAAATAAAGTAGGTCTCCCTGTCACTGTGGGAATTAATCATTTCAAGTGCTAAATATACAGCAGCCACTTAACAAACATTAGCACTGCCCCCTCCCACCTCCCACTTTCCCATGCCAATACCATACCTATCACGTTGAGATTCCCACTAATGTTTGTTTAAAGAAATCTCTACATGGGTGGAATTAAATGAAATGTTGAGGTTCTACTCAATACACAATCCCTAGAAGAACAAGGAGAAATCTGACCCAAAGAGCCTCCAGCGCCCTGCCAATGAAATGGGTCCACGCAGTTAGACCCTACTGCTCCTGTTTTCTCTTCTTGGACTCACAGAAAGACTACGTTTCCCAGCCTCCCTTGCAGTGATGGTAAGGCCATGTGACTAGGTTCTGGGCAATGGACGCTGGTCTTTCTAAGCTCTAAACCACTCCACATGGTCCTCCGTGCCTGCCCTCTACCCCTTCACCTCTGTGCCCCTGGCTAGAGGTAAAGGACTCTGAAGTAGTGAAGCGACATAATGGAAGGAGCCCGATTTCACAAGTCAATGCTAGAAGGAGCCAGCAACCCTCAGTGGATGCTAACAAAAGAAAAAAATAAACTTTTACTATGTTAAGTCACTGAAATGCCAGGTTATTTGTTATAGCAGCTAGTGCTACCCATCCTGACTATTAAAGAACTAGGAGACAAAAAAAAAAATGGCATCAGCTTTTCTATCAGTCAAGCAGTGGTGAGTGAAGAAACAGATATATTAGGATGGATGGATGGACATCTAGTTATACAGGGCAAGCATTTTCTAAGAGTATTGTCTGTGATAATGTGGAGGGCAGAACCCATGCCTCCCAAACTTATAGCTCTAGGGAAGATGTCTGAAAACAGAGCATTAATAATCTGTGATACAGTTGGGCGCAACCGGGAAAACATTATAAAGGGATAAACTCAGAAAAGAGCTACCTGACTGGCTCTGTGCTGGCAATGTGGAGCCTGCTTGGGATTCTCTCTCTCTCCCTCTCTCTCTGCCCCTCCCCTGCTCACGTGCTGTCTCTCTCTCTCTCTCTCTCTCTCTCTCTCTCAAAATAAAGAAATAAATTAAAAAAAATAATTACCCAGTTGGCAAGCAGGTTGGAAGGGGAATAGAAAGTCCAGAAATGTGGGGCCCTACCAAGTTAAAAAAAGTCAACGGCTTCTGGTCCCAAACAGAAATGAAATTTGAAAATTGGAGGGGCAAAGTCCCAGTAAATCCTCTGCTTTTGGATAAAGTAACTTAAAGCAAAGATCGGATTAAGGGTGTGGCTCGGGAGGGACCTGGGGTGTGGTTACTGGTACGAGAGCAAAGCAAGCTGTGCAGAAGCTGTTAGAGTTCTTGAGGGCTAGGCATTGCGAAAGAAACCAAAAGTGAATGTTAAAAGCCTTTCGCTATTCAAGACTTAGGACACTTTTTGTTCTAGAAGAAAGCACAGGGGAACATCTTCATGACCTGGGGCTAGGTGACGATTTCTTAGATGCAGAAGGAAAAAGTGCAATCCTAAAAGAAAAACTTGATAGACTTCCTCAAAATTATAACCTCTGCTCTTCAAGACACTGGCAAGAAACTTCACACAAGCCAAAGGCTGGGAGAAAATACCTGCGAATTATGTTACGTAATAAGGAACACCCACAACCTGAAATGAGGAAACAACTCAACAACCCAATGGACAAAAGATCTGAAGAGGCAGATCACTGAGGAAGGTACTTAGAAGAAAACAGACACATGAAAGGATGCCCCACATCACCCGTGGTGAAGGGAATGCAAATTATCCTCCTAAATAGAATGGCAAAAACCAAAACTGAGTGTGGACAGAAAAAGGAAGTCACTGTTGCTCCTGCACTTTGCTGGTGGGGATGCAATATAGCACGGCTGCTTTGGGAGACGGTTTGGCAATTTCTCACAAAATGAGACAGGCACTTGCCATCTGACCCAGTAATTCCGCCCCTGTGTGTTGACCGAAGACAGATGAAACCTTAGGTTCGCATCAAAACCTGGATGCAAATGGTGGCAGAAACTTTGTTCACGATCCCGGCCCCAAAACAGGAAACTCTGTGAAATCCTTCAAGGTGACATCCAGACAATGGAATACTGCTTGGCAACAAAAAAGGATGAGCTCTCGATTCACTCAACAACCTAGATGCATCTCAGTGCATTGTGCTGGCTGAATGGCATTTGACTCAAAAGCTACATGCTGTATGATTCCAAAACAGATCAGCAGGGTCTGGGGTGGGGTGGGGGTGGGGGGTTGACCAGAGGGGTTGAATACAAAGAATGAGGGAAATTTGGGGGTGATGGAACTACCCTAAGTCTTGATTGTGGTGGTTGTTACATGATTATATGTGTTCACCATAACGAATAGAGTAGCTGTCCACTAACAGGTGAATTTTATCATCCTTAAATTATATCTCAACTTTCAAAATACTTTTTATTAAGTTTTTTTAATGTTTATTTTTTGAGAGAGAGAGGAGGGGAGGGGCAGAGAGAGAGAGGGAGACCCAGAATTGGAGGCAGGCTCCAGGCTCCGAGCTGGCAGCACAGAGCCCGACGCGGGGCTCGAACTCATGAACCGCAAGATCATGACACCCAACCGGCTGAGCCCCCCAGGCGCCCCTAAAATACTCTTTTAAAAGCTCATGGTGGGTAATGGATATTGCTTAGCATTAAAAACACATGCACACATCACACTTAAGCCCCCACCGTTCCTTGAACAAGAGGCACACTTTAAGCCTGCACGGTCCCCAGAGAGGGCATTATCCCTCAACAACCACTTCAGATGTAACCAACGAGGGGCATAGACCAGGAAGAACCTCTAAATCGGGGATCCAGGAGGAACAGAGATCCCCAGAGCAGGGAGTTTGTCCTGGACACCAGGATCAGGCCTTAAGCAAGGACAGTCCCCAGTCCCCAGGGCAAGGGCCCTTCACAATGTCCACAGGACCTGAGGATTTCAGACTTGCTCCAGATCCAGGAGGCTCCCATCTCCCCATCATCCACCTTCCTCCAGGAAGAGTTTTTTCACAACTCCACAGCCCCTGTCCCAGCGCTCTGTGTTGGACACAAGGGAGATGGTAGCTTTGTCTTTTTAGTTCATAGGTCACACCCAGAGAGGACCTGTCCAGGACCTGTCTCATCAGATGATGACGTGAGCAAGAAATCAACTTTTGTTTTCTTAAGCTCCTGGAGGCTGGCATGCAGGTTGTTTCCATAACCAGTGCAGTTACTTCTACTGACTGATGCACATGGTCATATTTAAGGAAGCAGGTAGTGAGCTGCCCATGAGTGTGTCTAACGTCTGAGCCAAGTCAGAAGGCTGGACAACATCCAAGGAGCTTGAGTAACTTCTGCAGGAACACAGGTGGTGTGGAAATGGCCAGACGTCAGCGTGAGTGTGGTCAGTTGGAGCTCCTGCGTGCAGAGGTCACCTCCCTCCAGCAGCGACAATTTGAACAGATAGATGGATCCCAGAATGACCTCCTCCAAAAAAGACCCTGCCCTGCTGCAGAGAAGCAAGCCTGTGGGAGCCCAGGGACAGGGATCTGGGAACAGGTGGGCAAAATCTGGCTAGTCTGTGGTTCACTGACTGATAAGAGCCACGATCCAATTTCTGAGGAAAGTCCCCACTAGCACAAGGCAGGGCCCAACCTGAAGAGACTAGAATGACCTGGGTTTCCAGGAAACACCTGCAATAGAGAAACCTGATTCCCAAACCTAAGACCCAGTTAGGAAACGAGAACCTAGGACAAGGCCAAAACCCAGAGGCCAAACGACTTACAAGGGCAGGAGCGGATTAACCCCATGAGAGGCAATTCTGAGCAAAAAGAGAGGAATGCTTCTGGCTCCCAGCCCCCACATGCCAGGTGACACTGGTCCCAGAGGCCAGCACAGGGGTGAAGCAGGAGAGTAGGGGTGAAGTTATCTCTGTTGGAGGTAGAAAAGCTCAGGAGACACAGAAGGCCACCAGGACCTGCTGTTTCAAGTTTCTTTATCAGAGCTTTATCGTGCATATCAAAGTTCCCGAATTAGTAACAAGGGGTGTGAGTGCACTGGTGGGGGCTATTTGGAAAGTGGGAAATCTAAAGATTAAAACAAGTCAAGGGAAGGGCGCCTGGGTGGCTCAAGTCGGTTAAGTGCCCGACTTTGGCTCAGGTCATGATCTCACGGTTTGTGAGTTGGAGCCCCACCATGGGGCTCTCTGCTGTCAGCACAAAGCCTGCTTCAGATCCTCTCTCTCTGCTCCTCCCCTGCTCGTTGCCTCTCTCTCTCTCTCTCTCTCTCTCTCTCAAAATTAAATAGTGGGGCACCTGTTTATTTAGGTGCTGGCTTTATTTATTTAGGGCCGGCTCAGCCAGTGAAGCATCCGACTTCGGCTCAGGTCATGATCTCACAGTTCGTGGGTCCAAGCCCTGCGTCGGGCTCTGTGCTGACAGCTCAGAGCCTGGAACCTGCTTCGGATTCTGCATCTCCCTCGCTCTCTGCCCGTCCCCCACTCACACTCTATCTCTCTCTCTCAAAAATAAATAAACATTAAAAAAATTTTAGTCAAAAAATAATAAAAACTGTTAAATTTTTCTTAACTTAAAACAAGCCGAGGGAAATCTTGCTTTCAAGATATTTGAAATATGTGCAATATAGGCCCGCAATAGGGACCAAGCCATAAATGGTTACCTATGACAGGACAGAAACTAGATTATGAGTTCCGTAGAAATGAAACCATGAATCTTTCTGTCTGTGTGTCTTACACACTGCTTAGCTCCCAAGGCATATGGACAGATAAGTGGTTAGTGTGAAAACAGAGGTTACAGAAAACACATTTTATTCCTTGAGTGATTTAAACAGCACTTTATGTCCTTACAGAGTGGTGAAGTTTGTAAGGTCCATTCACGACTACTGTGTCACAGGGTTTTCCCACAGCCCTCGGAGACACATGCCCATTATCTCCAGGTGGCCAATGCAGAAAGGGAGGCCTGGCGAGGTGGCGTGAGCCCAAAGCTGGCCTCTCCGGAGCAGGGTTTCTCCCCCTCTGCACTACCCACATTTGGGACCAGGTAGGTCTCTGCCATGGGGGCTAGGCCCATGGATTATGGGAAGGTTAGCGGTATCCCTGGTCTCTTCCTAGTAGATGCCAGCAGCAACACCCCATACAGATTGCGATTATCCAAAATGTCTCCAGACATTGGCAAATGTGCCCTGAAGGGAGGGGTGGGAGGGGAGGGTAAACCCTCCAACTGAGGATCGGTGCTCTAGGTGGATTAACTCACACCCCTGAGGAAGGTGCTAGGCCACAGGCCCTCATTTCAAACCCTTGGGGCCTGACGTAGATTAGAATCCAGAAGATTCTGAATTTTAGAAAGATAAACAGATAACATCGCAGTGGAGTCTGGGGCCGTCTCCCATCATCCCAGACATTACTATTTCTCCCGCAAAATGAATGAATATCGGCATTAAGTAGGATGTGAAGATTACAGAGTCCCACATCCGTTCGGGTCAGGGTTTGCCTCCAGATGAGTTTGCTATAAATGTGTAAAAGAATTGACTTTTGGAGCTTTTAGGATTTCAGAACTGTAGTACAGTCTGTGAGCCGCGGCCCCCTCCCCCGGGGAGGTCCAGCGACAGGCCGGGGTCACGTGACTGTTACCATGGACAGCGACTGTTCCCGGACAGCTGTAAACACTGCCCACAGGGCTGTCTCCCACCTCTCCCAACTGCCCCTAACCTGCCAGGCCCCACGCTGGTGTAAGCAGCTCCCAGGCCCTTGGCCGTGTCCCACCTGCCCCCCTGCACATCCAGCATCCCTGGCGACCCCACACTGACGTCATCGGTCACGGTCTCACGCTATTTCAGGTTGTCTCCGGGTGGGGATCAAGCTTTCCACAAGATGCAAGGTTACAGAAGCAAAGATGGAGGAAAGAGAGAGGAAGGAAAGGGGGGAAAGAGGCAAAGAGGGAGACGTCTTGCAGCGGAGTCCGGCTGGAAACCAGCTTCCGGAACTTCCCACGCGGGTCTGACCGTGCTCTCTGGCAGGGGGATGTGAGGATGTGACGCCCCGTGCACCAGCGCCTGCTACCGTCACTCTGTCCTGCCGCTGAGACCCTATTCTAAAACAAGCCTTTACAAGGGCAGGTCTGTTTACTCAAACATTTGTCCCCTAAAACCGAGCTGCGAAAACCATCAACGTCACCCAAGGTTGGGGACACGGACTTGCCTCCAGCTGGAGAAGCGAGTCCTCTGCCTTTGCCACAGGGACCAATCAGACGACGAGACAATCCGTGGGGCGCGGGCGTCCATGGTATCTGGCCATCTGGGGGCCCCCGCTTCTCTCGGCCGGCTGTGGAGGCAAGGGAGATTTTTTTCCAGAGCTTGGTGGAGCTCCATATGGTCGAGATCAAAGGTGTTGCTGGGTGCATGGTTCTGCTTTATTTCCAAGCACTGCTGTTAATTAGAAAACAAGATCAGAGGCAGTATTAAAATCCAATTAAATTGATATGAACAGATTGCCAAGTGATGTTCACTAATGTATAATTGAGCACCATGCAAATTTCGGTGGCTGGCTTTTGTGTTTTTCCCCCACACTCTGGAATGAATGATGAGGCTATGAAGTTTCCCTTCATTGTAAAAAACAAACAAGTTAATGCATTGATCTAGGGGGTATTGCCCTGGTGATTGATGGAAATGAGGGGAGAATAGTAAAGGGTGACTTTTTGAAGGGAGGGGCAAGTTTTCTTTGATTCGCTCTCTTTTTCCTGCCTTTGGTTCCACATCCATTTCTTATGCCGGGGCTCAGGCCCAGCTTTCTATTGGCATTCCGTCTTCAACAATCAGAGAAAGTTCCTCTGGATTTCAAGGATGGTTAAGAAACAAATTTTCCAAGCTTGAAGGCCAGCACCGCAGGTAAAAAAGAATCTGCGTGCAGTAGATTTCCTCTCAGTATGAGTTGCGTGTCTGTGCCCTTGCGTACTTAAAACAGGGAAGTTGTCCTGATTTGGGCTCATGAGCAGAACCTCCCAGAGTATAGAGTCTGGGAGAAGATGGGGGAGGGAAGGCCAGTTTTACCAACAGAGGTGAGAGGGCCACCTTCTGAAAAGAAGCCAAAGAAGCCAGTAGCCTAAACATGCATCAGGAATGGCCTGTTACTGTTGTAAATTGTTTGCTCACTGTGGATACAGTGAGCACCTTTGTGAGCATGTTGTCGGGCGTTATGGGGCACCTGGGTGGCTCAGTGGGTTAAGCATCCGACTTGGGCTCAGGTCATGATCTCGCGGCGCGTGGGTTCGAGTTCCACGTCGGGCTCTGTGCTGACAGCTGGGAGCCTGGAGCCTGCTTCGGATTCTGCGTCTCCCTCAGTCTCTGCCCCAACCCTGTTCACACTCTGTCTCTCTCTCTTTCAAAAATAAACATTAAAAAAATTTAAAGGAAGGAAGGAAGGAAGAAAGAAGAAAGTGTCTGCCTATTCGCGATATGCTTGTAGCATTTGGGGTCTTGTTTTAACTCTCTAAAAAGAAAGGAAAGTCTAAACAGCTCACTCCCAGGATGGCAGTTGGTGAACAAGGCAGTGAGGAAGGCTCAAAGATAGTAAGAGCCAGGTCTTGACCTTCAGGCGTCCAGAAAGGAGCAGGAAGCGTGAGCAAACAGGTAACATGAGACACAGAGCAAAGGTGAGGCTGCTTCTCCGCCACCTGCCTCCACGACCTGAGTTTGTTCACAGAGATCACCTGCCCACCGTGCAGCACCCGGGGTGGTGAGCCCAGTCCAGACATTTCATTCTTCCCACAATGGTGGAAACGCTCACCGTGGAAAACCAACCACACTGTTACCGCATCACTTCTCGACGCCTGCACGTTCTGCCAACGCTCCGTGGCAGCTGGGAGCTTCCACAACGTGCTGACCTGATACTTGCTTTGACAGCTCCCTGAACCTCCCAGCCTTGTGGCTCTGACATTCTGTGTTTGTGGGGCACGGTGAAGGAGAACTGTGTGTTCAGCCGGGAAGGGGGAAACAGGGTGCACATCCCCTCTGCTCACACACCTGCCCCGTCGTCCCGCTGGATGCCACCTACAAATTCCAAGATAAAAGTACTGCAAATTTTGAGAAGGCCAGAGCAGAGCGTGAAACCAAGCACAGGGCCTTCTTGAGCGCGAGCCCTGTGCACCTGCCCTGGTCACATGGCCGTGAAGCTGGCCCCGGGCTTGGTGCTGCTGTCTCAGCCACGTCTCATGGACAGGCCATCCAACCTCAGGCCCAGAACCCTAGGACACCCCAAAGAGGTCCGTCTCTGCAATGCCAGGAAAGCCCCGTGGCTCCTGGCAGTCCATGCCATGCCAAACAACTCGATTTTAAAAATCCGTATTTCTTCCAGATGTTTGATCATTTCAAACGCCAGGGCCAAATTGGTTTGTACCCAGGCTCATTCCAAACGTGTTCTAAATCGATTTACCAAAATACGTTTAGGAAGATAGAAACAGATAAAACATTAACTCGGGTAAAGGGACGTGGCCATTACTGCAAAGCCATTCTGTTTTCAATGATCTAGACGGGACTGCGCTGAAAACAGTTGGTGCCTGTTAAATGTAAAATGACTATATGCAATAGGCAGGGTCCCCCCCTTTTTTTACTTAAAAGCACATCTTTCGGGGGACCTGGGTGGTTCAGTCGGTTAAGTGTCCAACTTCAGTTCAGGTCACCATCTCGCGGGTCATGGGTTCAAGCCCCGCATCAGGCTCTGTGCTGACAGCTCAGAGCTGGGAACCTGCGTCAGATTCTGTGTCTCCCTCTCTCTCTGCCCCTCCCCCACTCGTGCTCTGTCTCTGTCTATCAAAAATAAATAAATGTAAAAACAATTTTTTTAAAAAAGCACATCTTTCAATGGACAGTTCATTTTTGAATAAATGAGAAGTACTTGAGAAAATTTATAATTCTTTTAAGCTACAAAGCTTTTTTATGTGTTTGTCCCATCGGATGCTCGAAGTACATTTTCAGTGCAAGCTATTTGAGCCCCTCCTGGCCGAGGAAAGCCTGAGAAGGGGGGTGACGTACCCATCATAGCATGTAAGAGACAGAACAGATTTCAAACCCACTTCTTTTTAGCTCCAGGATTTTCTATGACATCAGCCTTTGAGGTTATGAAGCAATCAATCACTTTGGACCAGAGGAATTTTTTGAAAAGTAAAAAAAAATGATCTGTGATTCCTCAGAGTGCAAATCAGTGAGTCCCTCTGGCCAGAGCTCCATGCAGAACTGGGGGGTGAGGGGGAGATCTGCAGGGGACAGGCAGCTGCACCCAGATCCTGGGTCAGGACCACAGTCCCGCCCACAAAGTGGACCCATATTGCAATTATAGCAAGGTGCATTTGCCACATGCAGAAAGGAAAACATAAATGGCATCAACCACAGAAGATGGTTAATAGAGCTTCCAAACAAACCATCTAGAAAACACAGGCTTCCCTCTTTCTCTATGCCAGGCAACAGAGACTGGGGCAAACCTCACCTGAGTTGCTTTACTGGAATCAGCATACACGGAGGCCTGGAGACACCAGTTTGAGATAGTGGACCAGTCCAGGGTCATCTGTGTTGAGTGACTAAGGCCAGGGCAGTCCAGACAGCAGGGAAAGGTGTGGCAGGGCTCTCCCAGACTCTGCCCTGCAGGTCTCGGGCACTCAGACTTCACAAGGAGGCCACTGGCTTCTTCCCACTGGTGAAGACCCCAGATCAATTCTTGGGCCTGGGCTGTGTCCCCAGAACCTCTCCTCACCTTCCACTGACAGTCACAGGTCATGACAGGAGAACCCACTGGCGTCCCTGCCCTCAGAGCTCTTACTGCCATCTCCCAATGGGAACAACACAAGAGCGGCACGTGCTCAAAGGAAAAACGGGGGGCGAGTCAGAGAACCCAAAGTTTTCCTCTCAAAGACTGTCCTGGGAAGCCTGGTGTCGCCTTCCTCTCTCCTCCAGCACTCCCTTCACTCGGCAGACATCCATTCATTAATCACAGGCAAAACATTCGGCCAAGTCCTGGGGCATAAAGCTGTCTGCAGGAGCTCAGAGCCCCGTGGGGTGAAGGCTGTGTGGGATCAGCATGTAGACAGAGGGCTACCAGGAGGTGCAGACCTCAGGGCCCAGTGCTGTCCTGGAGGAGTGTGGCGCTCTATGCCCGCTTTGTCACCCCTGCCCATCCCGTGTCCTGCACCCCTTGTCTCCCAAGGAGGCCCAGCACTTGTCCAGACTGGACGAGGCACTTGGGAGGAGCAGAGAGCAGGCCAGATGCTGACCTCAAAGGGCTGGTGGCCAATCCCAAGGTTTCCTTCCAATGAATCATCATGTCTTTGGGCTCCTTGCTCAAACCAGGGGTCAGCATGAAACCCGCACGTCCAACATTCAGTTTGTGGTACCCAAATAGCCCTCCTGACTGTAGGGTGTGGCCGGCCAAAACCCGTGGAGAAAATGGTCTCAGCTCATCAGCTTGCCCTCTCCTAGGCAAGGAGAGGCAAGGCAGAGGAGAAGCCGTCCTCGGCTCGTCCCTCTATGTGGGACTCCGGCCGCCATGCTTCTGGAGAGAGCAATGGTCTTTGTCATGGAAGCTGTTCGCGGAAAGTCAGCCTGGGAACATAAATAGCTGGCAACAGTGCACAGGTCGGGACTACCCCCCGCTGGGCCATTTGTGTGGTGATCTCTGAGCCTCTGCTCCTAAAACCATCAACTGATGGGGCGCCTGGGTGGCTCAGTCGGTTGAGCGTCCGACTTCGGCTCAGGTCACGATCTCGCGGTCCGTGGGTTCGAGCCCCGCGTCGGGCTCTGGGCTGATGGCTCGGAGCCTGGAGCCCGCTTCTGATTCTGTGTCTCCCTCTCTCTCTGCCCCTCCCCCGTTCATGCTCTGTCTCTCTCTGTCTCAAAAATAAATAAAAAACGTTAAAAAAAAATTTTTTTAAATAAAACCATCAACTGGGAACGCTAGCTTGGATACTCCAGAACACGATGGCCATGAAAAGCAGCATCCTTCCTGATTAGCTCAAACAAACAGGAGCAAAGGGGTGAGGTCACGATCGGAGGAAGAGCTCACCGTGAAGAAGATACAACTGGACGTTTCAGGGCAGAAAGAAAACAAAGTTTAGCTGAAAATCTTGGGGCCTGGTCTGGAAAACAGAAGCCCTGTGTCTCTATAGCTTTGCCTCTCCCTTTCCCTCACCACGCTCTTTTCGCTCTTTTCGTGCTGTCTCCTGGTCTCCCATCTCTGCTTCTCCCCACTCTCTCTCTTCTCTCTAGAGATCGGCTTTATCTGCTGGTACGTGGGCCACCAAAGGCAACTCGCGATGACTTTCAGCCCCTCACAGGCCAAATTCGTGGAGATACCAAATTCAGCTTCCAAGAGCAATTTCCAAAAGGAAAACCAAACAAAACCTGCAGTCATATGAGGTGCCCAACCTGCACTGCCAGCTGTGGCCAGAGGAGAATGGCCATGTGGACATGACCATATACACAAGTTTGGCGTGTCGTGGGTCATTCATCTGCCATTGACAAAACGCCCGTGGTAACAGAGCCCTGTATTTGGGAGCCCTCCCAGGCTGGCTCCAGAGGATGTGAATTCCTTCCATGCCATTCCACGCCTGCCTGTACAGAGACGTTTGCCCCGAAATCTGCCACCACCTGCCTGGTGCCTCTCTCCTTGTCTCCTGGGCTTGGGTCCTGGCTCCCTCATGTGATGGTTGATTCCTCTGCCCGTAGGTCCAGGCTTGAGTTCTTGGCTTGTGCTCCCCATGGGCAGCCATCCTGCACACAGATTTGGGAGGTGAGTGCAAGGATAAGAAGAGCTTGGGGACGTCACACTGCCTTTGATCTGGCCTTTGACCTTGCTTCTCCCCATTTTACAGCTGAGGAAACTGAAGCTGGGGCAGCCAGATGAACTGCCAAGGTCCCGAGCTTAGTGCACTTCCTGGCACTCTCTGAGCCACGACATGACACATTTCCTTAGCCCTTTCTTATCAGCAGACCGAGCACCTTTCAGACCCGTGACCTCATTGGAGCCCATGACCTTGTGAGTCAGCATGAAGCCTTCCCAGCCTACGGACGAGCACACTGTGCCCCTGGAGGGCCACCTGGCTTGCCCAAGGTCACACGGCTAGGAAATGGTCGCTACAGGTTCACGCCATGACTGTCTGGCTCCTAAGTCCCTATTTTCTATCAACACCACTCCACCTCCATAAGGCACAGTAGAACCGCTAAACTGCGGATCACTTCTGTGGGCTGGGAAATCCATGACCTACATTTCAAAGATCCACTTAATACCACACACCTGACGCCCCTGGTGGTGTTTGGGGGAAGATTCATTGTGAAAATGTGCGTGGTGCTTTCCAGGTTAGAAAGTGCTATCTCATATGGGGGGACATCTCCTAAGGAGGGCTCACCTACCTCCTTCCCTCGACTTGATCTGCAGATGCCCCCCTGGTGTGGGCAGGGTGGTGGGGGGAGGCACTTGCATGGCCGTTAGGGGAGAGAGCGGGGGTCCCCACCCCAGCCCCGTGTTGGGCACCATTCACGCAGAACCTCACCTCGCTCTGCCCACACCCCCGAGGTCCGCGGCCTTAGCCCCACTGTGCGGATGAAGGGCTGAGGCTCAGGAAGGGTGCATGGGCAGCTGGGAGAGGGCCGTTTGTGCCAAAGACTGTGAGGACGAAAAGCATGTTCCGAGCACCCGGCAACTTCTCAGTTTCTGTCTGCTGACACTGCCAGAGTATGTTCACCTGCCCCCCTTTTTTTTGGCAGAAAAGGGGGACCCGTCGAGCTCAAAATGTCACTGAGAGCCAGGATCAAAATGTCCCCCACACCCCAAAAAGACACACGCTACCACAGTGAAAAGGCTGTGTTTGCCACCGGGGTGAGGGTTTTGCTCTTTATTTGCTCCGGAGCTCAAGATGAATAGAAGGGTAAGGGCCGGGTGGGGGGACATAAGGCAGGGAAGGTGGCCCCCAACTGGGGTCCTGGCTGCACCACACGCTGAAATAGTGGAGGCTTCGGGGGAAAACGCAAGTCGAAAAGAGAGAGAGAGCCCCGCAGGCAGCTCAGCTCCAAGGACCTGAGAGAACGACAGGCCACTGTGTTGTCATCAGACCCTTCTCCAGCCCCTCAGCCAGGCCCCGGGGACAGTGCTCACCGTGGGGTTCAGCTTTCAGACACCATCAGTTTGGTGGCATTTGACTCCATCCTTAGAAATGCAGCCCCGCCCGATCTTTGGAAGCTTTGAGCGCTCACTGTCAGGGCAGGGGAGGGCAGAGGACAGGTGGGGCCCCCCCAGGCAGGGCCAGGAGGAGAGGGGCACTCAGATCGGGGAGAGGGCACTGGGACGGAGTCTCAGGGCCTGAAGCCCCGGGTCCTCCCCCACCCTGGAGTTCCAGCAAATCGAAAATAGAAAACAAGAGGCGTGGCGGGGCTCCAGCTTGAAGGAAGCAGGTAGAGAAAGCGTGATTTATCTGGAAGAGGAGCCCCTGGCTCTCAGGGGAGGCCGTTTACCCCAGACAGGCCGCAGGGCATCAGGCAAGCAAAGAGGTGGCACGTGTGTTTTGTTCGGAGGGTGAGAAGAGGCACGAGCAAATCTGCACTTCCAAGTGGAACCCGGGACTGCAATCATATAAAACAATACATTGTCCACTCCAGGGTCTACACCAAGACCTACGTGTCACCAGGTGTGACCTCAGAGGCCACCAGGCTGATGCTCATGGTCATTCAAGAGAGGTAAGCGGTCAGTTGCACAAAGTGAGCCAGGTGTCTCTGCTGCAGGACTTCTCAGGGCCTTTACTATGTGAATTTCCCTTGTGACTCTCCAAGGAGGTGTACAAAATACAAGGGAGTCCCAGATTTACCTGGCCACCAAATCCTTCTCTCCTGGTGCTGGTGTTCCACTCTGGGAATAGCCGTGAGTGAAGGGTGTGGAGGCCTGAGCCCCCCCAGCTGGACGGCATGGGGGCCCGGCAGGGAGCCCGGGGGACTTCCACATGAGGAAGACGGATCCTGCTCAGGGGCGGCTGGGACATCTCATTCTTGGCAGCTGTTGGGAGAAGGCACGGCTCGAGGCCCCCACGGTGTGTCTGGCCCAAGCACGCTCTCTGCAGCCTCAGACCCTTGCACCCCTGCAGCGGGCCGTCGTGCAGACGGAGCAACATCTGGGGAAGAAAAACAGATCCAGGATGTGAATGAGCAACTTCCAAAGAAGAAAAAATGCGTAAGTTCCAAGATGATACAAAACTGTCCAGCTTCCGCATCAATCAAATAAATGCAAAATAAAGCAATGTTCTTTTGGGGCGCCTGGGGGGCTCAGACAGTTGAGGGTCTGACTCTTGATCTCAGCTCAGATCTCGATCTCAGGTTCATGAGTTCAAGCCCCATGCTGGGCTCTGCACTGGGCATGAAGCGTGCTTTCATAATAATAGTGAAACAACATTTTGAGTTTTTTTCTTATCAACTTAGCAAAGTTTTTGTGGTTTTTTTTTTAAGATTACAGCTTTGATCCTGGAGCAGCAAAATAGGGGTCCCAAAACTGTTCATGAAAACCCAACTTGGCCTTCCCCTTCTGATCGTCAAATTAACAATATGGATCAGCAGGCTAGAAGGGTACGTGTCCCTGACAAGAAATGTATCCTAGGGAACAGGCAAAGTAGAAAAAGATTCATCTATAAGAATGTTCATTGCCATATTATTAATATTATTATATTCTATATATAATATTATATATAATGTACTATATATAACCATATATAATATTATCATTAATATTAATAATTACTATTATAGCAAAACAGTGAAATCATCAAAAGATAAAATTATTGGAAATTATATATGAGTAATATGTACTTAATTATATTCTATTATAGGGGCGCCTGGGTGGCGCAGTCGGTTAAGCGTCCGACTTCAGCCAGGTCACGATCTCGCGGTCCGTGAGTTCGAGCCCCGCGTCAGGCTCTGGGCTGATGGCTCGGAGCCTGGAGCCTGTTTCCGATTCTGTGTCTCCCTCTCTCTGCTGCCCACCCCCACCTTCTCTCTCTCTCTCTCTCTCTCAAAAATAAAAAAAATAAACATTTAAAAAAAAAATTATATTCTATTATATATATCATATACATAATATAATAATTGGAAATTACCCATAAGTAATATGTACTTAATTAACTTATATTATATATATTATATTATATATAATATAATAATTTAAAATTGTATATGTAAGTAATATGTACTATATTCGTACAAAAAGACATTTTGAAAAAGATGTGAAAGACTCACTATTGGGAATAAACTTTTTAAAAATTTTTTTAACGTTTTTATTTACTTTTGAGAGAGGCAGAGACAGAGTGCGAGCAGGGGAGGGTCAGAGAGAGAGGGAGACACAGAATCGAAGCAGGCTCCAGGCTCCAAGCTGTCGGCACAGAGCCCGACGCGGGGCTCGAACCCACGAACCGTGAGATCATGACCTGAGCTGAAGTCCGAAGCTCAACCCACAACCGAGGGAGCCACCCAGGTGCCCCTGAGAATAAATTTGCAATGTGCAGTTCACTAGAGGGGTTAGCAAATAAACAGTTGTCACAGAATGACCCTTTAAAACAACAACAGCCAAGATACGTGTCACTTCACGGAAAAACTGTGTCGAGTTTCAGAGCTGTGTCCCACTGAGAGGGACTCAAAGTGGCATTTTCTGTTATTATTCACATCTCATCTCCCTCCAACAAGTTCGAGTTCACAACACACGTTTGGAATCTGATGTCTGCCTCTGTTCTCCACATCTCCTACCCCTGGGACCCTGACCAAGTGTTCTTTGCCATGCCATCTGGACCCACCCCCCATCCTCTCTCATCTCCTCCATGCCCAGCCCCACCCGAGGTGCTCCCACCATGTCACACCCTCCTCACCGAGGGTAAAGGTCTCCTTCTGTTCAGACCTGCCCCCATCTTGAGGCTTCCACAAGGGCATCAGCTCAAAGGGCCTCCCTCCAAGATCTGAGAATGACTTTCACCATCCATGTAACCCACCAACTTTTGACATGCAGTGCTTGGTTTCACTTCCTGTTCACAGGCTAGCTCAGGGATAAGCCCCAGTTTGTTCATCTGCAAAATTGGAACAACATGATCTGCCTCATGGGAGACCTTCTAATTGCTGTGGCAGCACCTGGCACATTGCCTGGATCACAGTCGTCACCGAACGTGTATTAGTTCTCTACCTTTGGTCCCCTCCTGGCCAGTGTCCACACCTTGAGAATCAAGGGTCAAACTAAAACACTCAGAGACCATAAGCAATGGTAGGAGCGTCCTCTGAACTGGATGATCCAGGGACCCTGACAAGGTTCCACATCCCAACAGGGGCTCCAGGCCAATGAGTCACATTCATAGATGGTCTCAGACCTGGGGTGGGCCTCAGAAGGGACATGGTCCAACCTCCCCACACTTGACAGCCTGCCTTCCAACCATGGCCCCACCACCGGGGAAATGATGTGGTCCTCATCCACCAAGTAGGGACAGGAAGAGCCCACATTTCACAGGACTGGGGCCTTGAGGAGCCAATTAAACAATGCCAGTAAAGATTTAAAATCACCCTGAGATACCACCACACATCCTCAAGAATGGCTAAGACTAATGATGCCGAGGTTGGCATGGATGTAAAAGAGCTGCATCATTCATGCAAAATGGTACAACCACTTGGGAAAATAGGTTAGCATTTTCTTATGGAGATAAACATATACCATCACATGGCCCAGCAATTCCGCTCCTTGGTTTTTACCCAAAAGATCTGCACATGTGTTTACAATGTAAAATACATATCATATACATAACATATATATAAACAATTCAAATATTCATCTATGCGAGAATGAATAAAGATGCTAGGGAGTGAGTCACTCACACGTAGATTAATCCACATGATGGAACGAGGTTCAACAATACAAAGGAATGGGTCACAGATGCATACGACAGCATAGATGAGTCTCCCGGGCACATGCTAAGGGAGGGAAACTAAATGCAAAAGAAGGAAAATGGTATGAGTCTATCTGTTCGAAGTTCTAGAAGAGGGGCGCCTGGATGGCGCAGTCGGTTAAGCGTCCGACTTCAGCCAGGTCACGATCTCGCGGTCCGTGAGTTCGAGCCCCGCGTCAGGCTCTGGGCTGATGGCTCGGAGCCTGGAGCCTGTTTCCGATTCTGTGCCTCCCTCTCTCTCTGCCCCTCCCCCATTCATGCTCTGTCTCTCTCTGTCCCAAAAATAAATTAAAAAAAAAAAAAAGCGAAGTTCTAGAAGAAAACCCAATCTAGGATGAGACAATACAAAATCGTGGTTGCCTGTGGCTCCCGTAAGGAAGGAGGGGATAGATCAATAAAGCACCAGCAGGGACTTTGTGGGGTGTGGCAGTGCCCTATACTTTCACTGGGTTGTTTCAGGAATGGGCACATTTGTCAAAACTCACCAACATGTGCACTTAAAAGCTTGAGGATGTGAAATGAACAATTATACCTCAATAAAAAAAAAATAATAGTGTCCCTGGCACATGACAAGCAGTCCGTAACTACATTATCGTCATTGATGATGCCTGTCCTAGCTCCACTGACTCACAGATCATCAGTCTTCGGGGGACCCTCGGAAATCCCTAACCAGGCGTCCCCAACCGTTTTCGTGCGACGGACCTTTGGACGGGTGTGTGATGCCTACAGCCCTTTCTCAGAATATAGTTTTGCCCGCATAAAATAGAATACATATGATGACAAAGGAAACCAATTATTTTGAAAGTTATCAAATATTAAAAACAGATTTGTGATCTAGAAGCACCATGTGTTTCTTTATTAACGCATTAAATAACGAGCCGCACCAGAGGGTCTAATAACTACCATAATTTCCAAGTAGCGAGAAGTGTAAGTGGCATCTTGAAATTTCCCCCAGCTGCAATGGAAAAGGAAAGGATCTGGGATTCCTCTTGGTAACCAAGTCACCGGCGCTGGGAGTCCCGTGCCTCTGTGACACCATCTCCTACGAACAGAGTCCCGTTTCAGTCAGACAGTGATGAAAACCGAGGGGCAATGCTATTTTCTCAGCCAGGTTCTGAGAGCTGGCCACAGACCGAGGCCTCCCCGGGTGAGACCCTGCCTTAGTCCAACACTCTGGGCACAGGGGAGATGGGGCCACAAAGGGAGTTACACAACGCTACACAAAGTTTGAGCTCGGAACCGGCGTCCTGCCTCCCGATTTCTAGATCAGCCTTCTGTCCTACGGGGATAAAATATATAAAGATTTACCCCAGAGCAAGGCATGGCTGTGTCTCGCCATTAATGAGAAGGACGCCATGATTTGTGGGTGCCGGGCCGGCGAGGCAGGAAGGCAAACGTTCACGCACACACAATATGCGTTCGTTTTCCCTCCACACTCTGACCCCGCCTGATTCAGCAGTGCAGGGCTCAGCTCGGGGAGCCTCCCCCCCTGGACCACAGCCCCCGCCAGGCCCTGGCCCAGAACGTGGGCGACCCCCGCTGCCACGGCGGCCAGCAGGCCCCGTCCACCCCAGGCTGGCAGGCTGGCAGTCAGCGGGCGCCCACCGAGCACGGGGCCTCTACCCGCATTAACTCCCTGCTGGGATAATTCTTCTCCAGCCTTTTTTTTCCGGCCACCAAGTGGGCCTGCCACCACACTGCTGTTTTTCATCTTGTTAATTGAGTCATTTATTTCGTTAAAAGGTGAAACTTTATCAGGGTTTATGTGCCAAGTGTGAGAAGGTGTATTTAATGATACATCAAATGGCCGCGGCCTCAGGTGCATCTATATTTACAGACGGTACAGCAAGGGGGACAGTGGCGGGGGGGGGGGGGGGGGGGGGTTGGGGGGGGGGGAGCACGATGGAGCCGATCCTGCACAATTAAATTATGCTGGTTTTCAAAAGAGCTACAAGTTACACAGGCAATGTTGGATTCGAGGCGCACCCAGAAATGCACACAGTGGCCAGGACCTTGGCGGCTGCCCCCAAGGTATCCCGGTGACTCTGTCCTTCTCTCCTGGGGACTGGGGACCGAACCCAGGGGTATCTCCCTTTGCTCCTGACTCCCTGCACCCCAGCCGCCCATCCAGCACCACTCAGGCCAGAGACTTGTGAGCCCTACCCGGCCCTGCTGCACTCTGCCCCTGACACTGTCCCCTTCCCTACCACCCGTGACTCTCTCACCTCCATCCAGACAGCCAGCATCCTTCCGGCACCAGAGGCCCCCAGAAGAGCTCAGCTAGCCCTCCCCGCCACCAAAGGCTTCAGTGTCCTTCCTCCCTTAACACCTTTGGGTGAAGTCCAGGCCCCCGGGGCCAGTGTTCAAAGCCTTTGTGATCTGGCCCCAAGCATCCAGCCCTCACCTCCAGACCAGTTGTACCCTCTCTGCCCGTCTCCCGGCCAGGCTCTGCACCTGCCTTAGAACCCCATCTTCCCCATCCTCCCCACCCGAAGGCAGCGCTTCTCAACCCACTAGAATCACTCAGAAAGCTTTTTAAAATACCACTGCCTCAGTCCCAGGCAAGACCACCTTCACCAGGCTTTCAGGGCTCTGGGTCCCCAGGTGGCCCCAGGTGCAGACAGAATTGAGAACTACTGCTTCTCATCTGTTCGCCCCCCAAAGCCTCTGTCCCCAAGTTCCTCGCCCCCCGAGGATGGGTGGCCAGAGAGGGTGCTGAGTCGGGAGTCTTCATGGTATGCACATGGCCCACGGCCCCACGGCGAGGTGCCACAGAGGACAGCTCCCGTCAAAGACGCCAGCTCGGGGAGATCAGAGCTCTGGAACTGCCCTGGCCACTCTAGCAAGTCTGCTGGACAGAATGGGGGGACAGGATGAGCGATGGTGTGGGGGGCTGGGAGCAGCGAGCCAACCCAGGCAATGGGGAAACTTCTCGTAGACTGAGAGGAGATTGTAAGAGAAGGGAGGTGGAAGGAGCTAAGGCCCCAGAGTCCCGCCCAACCCTGCCACATCCCAGCTGGGTGACCTTGGCTGCCTCGTTCAACCTTTCTGAGCCTGTTCCTCACCCATAAAGGGGAAATAATAGGCCCCTACCTGTGGGGCTAGGGGCAGACTTGGAAGCAGGATCTGTGTGAATTGTGGACACAGGCCTGGCAGGCTGCAGCCTCAGAGACGATCACGTCCCTGTGCCCCCAGCCTTCCTCTAGGGCCCTGCTCCTTCTTTCTTCTCCAGATGCCCTTAAGGCACTCAGGCCACCAGCCGGCTGTGGGCGGGCAGCTGCCTACCACGGACATAAGCCACTTCTTTCTTGCACCAGAAAGGACACAGTCTTAACTCTCAAGAAATGCCAGACATCCACCTAACACCCCAGGATGGCTGCCATGTTGCCCCAGGAAGTGCAGAAAGCTGGGTCTCCAAAGAGAAGAAATGCTTCTCATCTCCTCTCTCGGGCTGTTGGGCATGGCTTTCAGGTGGCTGAGCTCTCTGGGTGGGGTCAACAGGTGAGGTCAACAGGCAATGTCAGCACTGGAAGGGATACTGAGGCCTCACATGTGGGTAAGGCCTGACCATGGGAGGATCTCGGGCCACCCTGACCAACACTTTGCAGGCACTGGTGGAAAGGTTGGGTCCCCCGACGTCCTTGGTCACAGGGCGTGGATTGAGGAGCCCTGCAAGGCCCTGCGACACGTGAATCCAGCCATCTCTGCTCTCGGGAGTAGCGTATGTGATCACACCTACTCCCAGCTACCGAGTGCTGATCAGGTGCACGCGGCTCTAGTCCTCCTGATACCTCGCCTTGGGGGCACTCGTTATGCCCCCACTTCACAGAGAAGGAAACTAAGGCTTCAAAAAGGAATCTGGTGTGCTTTCAGCCACCAGGTATGAGCGCTTCCTGCCTAGCACAGGAGCAGTGACATGCATTTGACCTGCAATGCCTTCTCTAATCCCCTCCCTGGGCTCCACCAGGGAAGGATATTTATCAGCCCATCCCACAGAGGAGGAAGGGATCGTCCCGTTTCACACAGCTGGAAAGTGGCAGCATGAAAATTCAAACCCAGGTCTGCTGAACTCCCCAGAAAGCCCACACGGCAGGCAATTACATGGGACACCCAGCCTGCGGAAAGCGAGGGAAGGGAGGCAGCAGGAAGGAGTGGGTGTGTTTGCCCCACAGTCTCAGACCACCGCTCGCTGCCCCACTGCCTTCGTCAGGCAGAGTGTCTCTCCTGTCCTAGGACTGAGCTTCAGGATCCTTGCAAGTCAGGACTGCTTGTGCACATCGCCCACCACACTCTTGCCTTCCCCATGACCACGTGGAGGCACGACACCAACCTCACACCATCTTGCAGAGTTTATGAGCTTCCCGTGGCTGCTTGTGACAAATGACCAGTGCTGTGGTGAGCTTGATGACTTAAAACAACAGAAATTTATTATCCCACAGTCCTGGAGGTGAGAAGTGCAGATTCAAGGTGTTAGCAGGACTGCACTCCTGCCGGGCAGAATCTTTCCTGACCTCTTCCAGTTTCTGGTGGCCCCTGGCTTCGCTTGGCTTCTCTGTGTCACTCCAATCTCTGCCTCGGGGGCCACATGGCCTCCTTCCCTATGTCTGTCTGTCTTTTCTTTTCTGTCTCTTTTAAGAAAGCCTATCGTTAGACTTAGGACTCACCTTAATCCAGAATGATCCCATCTTGAGATCCTTACCTTAATGACATCGGCCAATACTGCAAATACCTTCACATCCTCAGGTTCCAAACAGACATATCTTTTAAAAATTTTTTTAATGTTTATTTATTTTTGACAGAGACAGAGAGAGAGACAGAGCATGAGCAGGGGAGGGGCAGAGAGAGAGGGAGACACAGAATTTGAAGCAGGCTCCAGGCTCTGAGCTGTCAGCGCAGAGCCCGACGTGGGGCTTGAACTCACAGACGGTGAGATCGTGACCTGAGTCGAAGTCGGGCACTCACCAGACTGAGCCACCCAGGCGCCCCTCAAACAGACATATCTTTTGAAGAGGTTCAACACTCAACCTGTTACTAGGCCCTTAATTCATTTGCTGCCCAATCCCAACACGACCCATCTCCCCACAGCCTAGCCCCACACTTAGAAGGAGGGCATGGTCAGTGGGAAGATCATGGGTTCTGGGTCCACTCAGACCTGGTTTTGAATCTCAGCTCTGCCGTTGACCAGCTACGGGATGCACACAGGCCTCCTGACCTCTCCACATACCTCTATCTTCACCTCTCAAATGACCAAACTCTACCTCCTCGGTTTAGGGGAATTACACAATCTAGTGAATGTAACCTGGTTGTTTCTCACCAGAGGATGCCTCTCCTCTTTCCCTACATTGGCAAATACTCAGGAGGTCAGATGGGAATGGGATTCTTGAAGAGAGCCACATAGCTAGCCAAGGTCTATGGGAACTTGGATTTTATAAGCAGCTGCAGTGTTTGTCTCCCAGAGACTCTCTTGACCATCCCTAAGTAGTATGAGGACAAACCTTACACCAACACGTAAACTCATGCACATGTTGGAAATCTATGTGCTTGGCGGGGAGCGGGGGGGCGGGAATCTGAGTTGAGGTGATTTGCCCAGTGTTATAAAGGACTGGAAACCCTTGCTTTAGAAAATATCCCTTCCGGGGGTGCCTGGGTGGCTCAGTTGGTTAAGCATCCAGCTCTTGATTTCGGCTCCAGTCATGACCTCACAGTTTATGAGATGAGATGAGTCCCACACTGTCAGTGTGGAGAATTCTTGGGATTCTCTCTCTCTCTCTCTCTCTCTCTCTCTCTCTCTCTCTCTCATTCTGTCTCTCTATCCCCTCCCAATCATATGCTCTGTCTCAAAATAAATAAATAAACATAAACAAGAAAATATCTCTTCCAATGTTTCCCAAAGCATCTTAGCTCTTGATAGCGATACAGAAAGTCTATCTGGCCACAGCATTCCATGTGCCTAGATCTAGAAGGCCTTCAGAATGCCCTTTCTCACCTGACACTCTTATTTGTCCTTCAGGGTCAATGTGAAGTTTCCCTCCACTGGCCCTCCTATGGCTTCCCACACCATCCCACACCCACTAAGCCATAGTCCTTGTGTTGAGTGTATCCGCTTGTGTGTTTGCCTTGGCCAGAGCACTGTGAGCTTTTTGTGGGTGTGGACCCATGCCTGATCCACACTACACCTTTACTGCCTAACTCAGGCATGACACCTAGTAAGACCTTGTTATATCCTAAGGTCACACCACAACCAAAACCTAAGTTTCTTTGTCATTTGCAACATGATTGTTGTTCACAGGAGAAGGAAAAAGAAAAGGGGACATTTGTGGTCAGATTGGTGGGAACCACTGAGCTAGTTGAAACCCTTCATTTTCCACAGAAGAAACCAGAGGCCCTGATGGGAAGTCTCATACCCAGGATCATAAAAGAAGGTGGTGACATACCAAGAAATGTGACCCAGAAACATGATTTATGGTCCCCACTCCACTTTCTTGCTTGAGAGTAGGGAGAGGAGAGAGGAGAGAGAAGGTGGCTACCAACAAGGGGAGATGACTCTTTATGGAAACATTGGTTCTGCAATCAGCTGGGGGCCCGGGGCCAAAGGTTATCCTGGATCCAAGTCCATATTTAAATCTTCCACCAGTGTTAGTGAAAAGAATTTTCTCAGCAGTACTTGGGCCAACCTCTACTGAGAACTGAGTCACCTCCATGAAGGTAGTAGACAGTGCCTTTCACCACATGCTGGGTGCTCTCAGCAGGTGGGCTGCACCTGCATAAGGGGTTCAGAGAATTCAAGAGTCACTGAAAGGGTACCTGTGGAAGGGAGGTGCTGGCTAGGCCAAGAGGGCTGAAATTTGAAAGTCGGTTGAGTCAACTAGAAAAATTGGGGAAGGGAAGAATATGAAGGAAGCAGAAAAAGAAAGCAAGGAGTGGAGGTGATAGAGTGTGAGGCGAGGGAGGCAGACTCTGGGGCTCAAGCTTGCATGGGCCAGTTACAGGGTTTGTCCTTAACTCCACTACTAAGTCACCAAAGAGTCTAAACAAGGGAGGAGCATATCAAATTTCTTCTTCTTCTTCCCCTTCTTCTCCTTCTTCTTCTTCTTCTTCTTCTTCTTCTTCTTCTTCTTCTTCTGTTCTTTTTTAAAGATCAAGCAAGTTGCACTAAAAAGAATTTCAGAGTTAGACAGAAGAGTCCACAGGACTGACCTCACTTCTGACACCAGTCAAAAGTTTGGAGGTCCTCAAGCCCACTCATCGATAACACACCAAAAAGATTCGCAGAAGCTGATGAAAAGCTGGGAAGCCCATGGTTATGGTTTATTAGAGCTAAAGGACACAGGTTAAAATCAACTAAAAGGAGAAGCACAGAGTCCAGAGGCCAGGAAGTTTCCAAATGCAGAGCTTCCAGCTGTCCCCTCCCCATGGAGTCATGAACAACAAAACTCTCCCCATGTCGGTGTGTGCCAGTATACGTGGAGTGTTGCCTACCAGGGCAGCTCACCCAAGCCTTGGCATTCAGTCTTTGCTGGGGCTCATGCTCATAAACCTGATTGGCTGCCAATGTGATTGACATGTCCCCATTCCCTGCAGAGGTCAAGCTGATGTCTCGTAACCCAAAGCCTTCACCCTAAATCACATTGTTGGTGTAGCCCAAAGCCCCCAGGAAACAAAGATACTCCTGTCAGGAATAATATTCTAAGGGCTTAAACATTGCCTCCAAAGAGCTGAGGGCAAAGGCTGGCCTGTCTTTGAGCAAGGCCAAATGTTCGACACAGGAATGGACTGAAGAGGGGCTGAGACAGAGATAAGAAGACCCTCTAGAAATGATTGCACAGTCCAAGTAAAAGATAGAGGTGGAGGGGATGGATGCCAACGGTGGGGAGGAAGACACAATCAGTAGAGGTTTGATCAGTTTCATTGGAGATTTAAGAAATTCTGACAACCTCCACTCCAACAAAGATGACATAATGGAGACTGGATTTACTATGCTGTGTGATACAACCAAAGTAACATGCTGGGGGTCATGCTGTATAGTTTATATATACATATATAATTTTAAAATAATGCATATCTTTTTTAGCATTTATTTATTTTTGAGAGTGATGAGAGAGCATGAGCAGGGAGGGGCAGAGAGAGAAGGAAACAGAGGATGTGAAGCAAGCTCTGCGCTGACAGCAGCGAGCCCAATGCAGGGCTCAAACTCACCAACTGTGAGATCATGACCTGAGCTGAAGTTGGACATTTAACTAACAGAGCATCCAGGTGCTTCCAAATAATACATATCCTGAGAGATATATACATATATCTCTCTCAAGAGTTTTCAAAACCATGAAGTACATTAGGCAATGGAAGGCAGCACTCTCAGTGAGATAAGAAAAGAATTTAGGTGAGGTGTCACAATTGTCCCAGTTTACCGGCTTGACAGTTTCCAGGAGAGGTTGAAAACATGGAACTGAGAACAAGAGAGAAAAAGTTGGACAGAGTTTGCATAACAGAGTACTGAAGAGAAGACAGCTGGAAAAAGAGAGAGAGAAAGAGAGAGAGAAAGAGAAAGAGGGAGAACTCCCGAAATCTGCAGGGTATTCCCAAAGCATCCAACTGAGTCTGGACCACAGCATATGTATGAGGAAACTATGCAAGGCTAGAGAAAGAATCATCCAATGGGATAAGGGACTAGTGCCTGGGGCTCACACAGAACCAGGAATAGTCCCTGTTCCCACCCACCAGACTGGAAAGCCTCACAATTCATGGCATATTAGGTACAGCAGTCAGAAAGGCTTGGGTTCAGTCAAGGAAAACAATTAACCTTAGATTGAATACTACTCTTATTCTACCTAACAAAACTTTTTTTTTTATTTTTTTTAATGTTTATTTATTTTTGAGACAGATAGAGACAGAACATGAACGGGGGAGGGTCAGAGAGAGAGGGAGACACAGAATCTGAAACAGGCTCCAGGCTCTGAGCAGTCAGCACAGAGCCCGACGCAGGGCTCGAACTCACGGACTGCGAGATCATGACCTGAGCCGAAGTCGGACGCTCAACCGACTGAGCCACCCAGGCGCCCCTACCTAACAAAACTTGAAAGCAAAACATTCACTTATTTTCGAGTAAATTAATCACACCACATAGCAAAGCTCAAGAATATACAAATACAAAAATATCCAGCACCTAACAAGGTAAACTTCACATCTGGCATTCAAGCAAAAATTAACAGGCATTCAAAGAAGCAGAAAAATATGACCAATAAAAAGACCAAAATAAAACTTCTAGAGGTGAAAATATAATGTCTGAAATGGAAAATTCACTCTATGGGACAAATAGAAGATTAGACCTTGAAGAAGAAAAAATTAACAGTTTGAAGACATGAAATAGAAATGATCCACAATGAAGCAGAAACAGGAAAAAAATTAATGAACAGAGAATTAAATGCATCAGTGAACTGTGTGGCAATTTCAAGTAGCCTAAAATATGTGAAATTGGAGTCCCAGAAGATGAGAAGAGGTAGGAACCGAAATTTTTTGAAAAAACAACAGCTAAAATGTTTTTCCAGATTGGATGAAAACTATATATTTTTTTAAGTTTAGTTATTTATTTTGAGAGAGAGAGAAAGAGCAGGGTAGGGGCAGAGAGAGAGGGAGAGAGAGAGAGAATCCAAGCAGGATCCAGATGCTTAACCAACCGAGCCACCCAGGTGCCCCTGAATGAAAACTATATTTCACAAATCCAACGGGCTCAATGAACCCTAGGAACAAGAAACATGAGTAAAACTACACCAAAGAATCAAACTGCTCAAAATCAATAGTGAAGAGGAAATCTTAAAAGCAGTAAGAGGAAAAAAGGTCAAGACATACAGAGGAACAAAGGTACAAATTACAATACATTTCTTCTCAGAATTATGAGGGCTAGAAAACCGTGGGGCAACTTCTTTAAACTACTGGGAAGAGGGGCGCCTGGGGGACTCAGTCGGTTAAGCAGCTGACTTTGGCTCCAGTCATGATCTTACAGTTCATGAGTTCAAGCCCTGCATCAGGCTCTGTGCTGACAGCTCAGAGCCTGCAGCCTACTTCAGATTCCATGTCTCCCTCTCTCTCTGCCTTCTCCCTGTGCTCTCTCTCTCTCTCTCTCTCTCAAAAATAAATAAACATTAAAACAATGTAAACAAATAAAAATAAAAATGAGAAAATAAACTACTGGAAAGAAAAACAAACTGCCAACCTCAAGTTCTATAACCAGCAAAAATATCTCCCAAGACAGAGAAGAAACCAAGACTCTGGAAAAAATGCAAAAGTCAAAAAATTATCTTTATTAGACCGAAAGAAAAATCTTCCAGATGGAAATATCTCAAACAAAGAAGAAAGAGCACCCAAAACGGTCAATACCTGGGTAAATACATAAGATGTTTTTCTTACTATTTGAATCTCTTTAAAGATAGTTGATGATTTAAACAAAAATATTAAGATATGGAAGGTAAAATACAGGGCAACAATAACACGAAGGGCAGGAAGGGAGAAATGGAAGTATACTATTAAAAGGTCTTATACTGTACTTGAAATAAAACATCACTTCAAGTTAGGCTGGTAGAATCTAACTATATCAACAATCACACTAGGGGTGCCTGGGTGGTTCAGTTGGTTATGCATAGGATTCTTGGTTTCTGTTCAGGTCATGATCTCACAGTTCGTGGGTTCGAGCCCCATGTTGGGCTCCATGCTGACTGTGCAGAGCCTGCTTGGGATTCTCTCTCTCCTTCTCTCTCTGTTTCCCCCACTTGCTCACTCTCTCAAAACTAAATATAAAAATAAAGTTAAAAAAAACTTAGAAAATAATAATCACATTAAATATAAATGGTCTAAACATCACCAGTTGGGTGATTTTTTTTATGCATGATATAATAAATGATGCTGGAATAATTGGATGTCTATATGGGGAAAAAAAGACCTAAATCCATACCCCACACCATATAAAAAAAATTAACCTCAAATGAATTATGGCTGTAAATTGTGAAACCTACAATTACAAATCTTCTGGAAGAAAACAGAAATCAGTCTTCATGACCTCACTTGTCTTCCTCTGGACATTTTCTCAGGCCATTCTCCCTACCCGGAGTACCCTTTCCCTCACCTCTGTGTATCAAGATGTTACATCAACAACTGTCCTTCCAAATCTATAATTTTTCAGGATGCAAATCAAATATGATCTCTTCCACATTCTCTGAATCCTTTTGTAATTTTCCAACCCATTCTACTTTTTCAGTATTTCTCACTATCAAGATTCTTGAGAAATATACATCCGAATTTTCCTATAAGACAGGGAGCTCCTTGAAGGCAGAGTTCAGGTCTAATTTGTATTCCATTTTCTCCCAGTGCTTAGCACAGCACTTAGCACAAAGTAGGCATTACCAGCTTTTACCAAGACCTTGCCATATGCCAGGAGAGTGCTGGGGATGACAGCACAGAGCCAGCTCACATGTTCTGCTGCTGGGATTCCAAGAGCTGGAAGCATACCTGTTAAATAAGCCTGTTCAGTGCCTTTATGATCACTGCGAACATCAATCATTGAAACCACCATTATACTGTAAGTACTGAACAGTACAAATTTGGGCAGCTCAGTATCTTTATCCCATGTGTCCAGTTCAGAAGCTAACACACATGCGTAATGGAATCTCTCAATCACTCAAGAATTGCACTGGTCATTTTCATAATAATTTCTTGGGTTTTTTTTTTTTTAATGCTATTTCTATTTGGTGCCATTATATCACTGAAATAGGGACTTGGCCTCAGTTCTGTATTGCTGGGGGGAAAATGTAGGCTTTATTACAAATTTACATCCAAGAAGGTGGGCTGGCAGGACCAGGGAGGATTTTTCTGGTATAGGAGGCTCCCAAGAAGGCTGGAGCCATTCTCAACCAGATCCAGAAATTAGCAGGGAGAAACTGGCATCCGTGACTTTGCCCATTAAGTGAAAAGTTGAATGTGCCAAATTCTACATGGACTGCCAGAAATGCTGCCCCGAACACCCCCCAGCCTCTGCCTGAAGACATTCCAGTGCAACAAATGTGCAAAAGCCATGGCAATCCCAGACTCTCTGACCACACAGAGGGAAGGCACCTAGCTCAGACCTGAGGGAAAGTGAGAGAGGGCTTCCTAGGAGAGGAGTCACAAAGGCTCAAGGAAGTCTATGGTCTAACCAGAAACAGACTGACACATGCATAGTTTTCTGGGCAAAGCCCAGATGCTGGAGAGCAGAAGGCCACTCTGGGCCCTTGGGAGAGGGGTGGGTGAAGCCAGGGGTGAGGGGTCAGGAGCCTCCTGCTCCAGCCAGATCATGAAGGACAAAGGGCCCACAGTGCAGAGCTCAGCATTTAGGCTTTACTTTGAAGGCAATGGGGTTAATGAGAAGTCCAAATACACAGCAGAGGGCATGTGATTGGCTGCCCTAATGGGGGGAGCTTGAAGGACCCCAGAGAGACCTGTGCAGCCTGCTTCAGAAGGAAGGCCATTCTGAAGGGGTGGTGTAGGCGGAAGCACCCAGATAATAATCAAATCCCCAGAGAAGTAGGTTACAAACTGAGTAAATGCTAGGAAGCCTGGTCCCAGGGGGCTAGGAGGGCCTCAGGAAGTCAGGAAAGCCTCCCCAAAGAAGTAATATTTAGGGGGGACCAAAGGGATATGAAAAGTAGGTGAGACAGGATAAAGCCTTCCAGGCACAGAGAACAGCATGTGCTAAGGCACTGAGGCAAGGGGGGAAGCTCTGGCATTTTCTAGGCTCTCCACACTCATCTTCCATGACTCCCCCACTCCAGTGACCCTGCGCATATCTGGTCTTTCCCATCTTCCAGTCTGCGTTGCTTGTCCTTCCCCGGGAGCCCCCTGGGGCCAATTCCAGGGACACCTCCTCTGTGGAGTCCTCAGTGCTTACCTGGCACTTGGCCATTCTCTGCTCTGTGTCCCCACAACACTGTATACGTGTCTCCTCTCTAGGGTTTATCATTTTCGAAACTATTTACACATTTGGCCTTCCCACTAAATTGCAAGTGTCTTGGTCCAGAGACCATCTTTTATTTCGTCTTTTGTTTTCAACTCTGGCTTTCCGCATCGTCTGGTGCACAGAAGGCCCTCGATGAGCGGGGTTTTTACATGAAGAGAGTAATCCAGGTTTCCGAACCTCAGCACTGTTGACACTTGGGGCCAACACTTCTTTGTTTTGGGGACCCTCCTGTACATAGCATCCCTTGTTCTGGCTGCTAGATGCCAGCAACACCCTGGGGCTAGAAATTGCTCCCAGTTGAGAACCACTGGATTAGTCCAGTCAAGGCTCTCACTTTTCCAGCAGGGAAACAGGGGAGCAGAGGTGGTCTGGCAGCCAGGCTTCTCCTCTCCCTGAAGAGCTTCCAGTCAACTGGCACACACGCAATCAAGAGAGAGCCGAAAAGTCAGGCGAGGGGGAAAGAAACGGTCTCCAAACACACAGATTGCCTTATCTGAAGTCTTCTGCCAACATCAACTATCGGACCGCGGAGTTGATCCTCATCTTGTAAACGAGAAGGGAGGTGGCTCAGAGGATGACGCCCTCCCTCGCAGGCACCGAGAGAGGCTGGCCTCCCTCCAGACCCCGGGAGGTGGCCACCCGGGTCTCCACGGGACACGCAGCCCTGCCACGCGGCCACTGAAGCTGCCAGGCAAGGAGCACCGAGGTCCAGCCCCAGAAGCCTCGCCTGGGGCTGTAAGTGACAGACCCAGCAAGGAGCAAGTGAGGAAGATAGCCCCCCAGGAGCAGAAATGCAAGGGCAAAGCCTTGTCACCCTAGAGGTTTACCAACCAGGACAGGAGTTCGAAGGTCAGGCGTGTCCATGTGGGGCCAGCTCAGGATACGCTTGGCTCTGCACCCTACTGGGAGCATAACAATGCAGCGTCTCTGAACCTCAGTCTCCTCACCTGTAAAACGGACGTAATCGGAGCACATCCCATAAGCCAACGGTGTGGAGTCCTAGGCACAGCGAGTTCTTACCAAGGACAGGGTAAGCACGCGTATGTGTCACCATTGTCTGTACACACAAACCAGGTCCAGAAAGTGGCCTTTCCCCGAAAGATTTTAAATGTCTGAAGAATGGCGAGGAGGCTCTGTGACATGTGGCTGTGGGGTGGCAGGAGAGGAGAAGCCCAGATCTGCCTTCTCACTTCGGTTTCCTCGTTGATAAAGAGGAGAAAACGAAACCTCTCCTCCTCACTTGTCAAAGCTGTGGTGAGGGTCAAACCAGATGAGCATTTTCCTAACATTTGTGACTGTGATTCACGGTAAGAAACATACAGTAAAGCCTCAGATTGTGAGTAATGTGCTCTGCGAGCGTTCCGCAAGGCGAGCAAACATTTCTAACAAATTTTAACTTGATAACACGAGCGACGTCTTGTGATACGAGTAGTATGTGATGGCAAACGTCACAGGATCACAATTGAGCTACTGGTTCTCTCTCTCTCTCTCTCTCTCTCTCTCTCTCTCTCTCTCAGGCTGCAAGATTGTGGGTGACCGTCTCCCATGCTCCGATGCTCAGTCTCAGGCCACTTCTAAGCACCTATGGACGGTCCTTTGCTTTTCCATACAAAAGTAAGCTCAGGAACGCTTTGCTTCATTCTAGGTCAGGCTGCCTGCAGACACAGACCCTTTCCTCTGCTGCCTCATTGCCAGTTCGATTAAATACAGTCTGTGACAAGAGTTTATTAATACTGTACTGTAGTCAACATCCGTGCAAGCATATACAATGGCCCCCATGCAGACAAAGATTCCATGGAGCCAATAGACAGCAGTGATTCCATTAGGGACAGTGAAAGTCATCCTACACAGTAACCCTCCTCTCTCTTGTGTCCCTCACACCAGTCAGGAAGGTTTTCAAAGTGCAGGCTAATTTGTTCATTTTTCTTTATATTTTATATTTTCTTTATAATTTTGTATTATATTACAGGATTGCAATCGTTTTTATATGAATATTTTTGGGTTGTGGAATGAATCATCTGAGTTTCCATTATTTCTTGTGGGGAAATTCACTTTGATATATAAGTACTTGGGATTACAAGCATGTTTCCAGAATGAATTATGCTTGCAAACCAAGGTTTTACTGTATAGTAAAATCCAGAATGCACACAAATGAAACAAAAAAATGTCCTGAAACAATTATCTCCCTTACTGTGTTTAATGCACTCTGACAAATCCTCATCTATTTGACTTGGGTTTTTGAAATCAAATCACTCGGGTGATCTCACGACCCACTAGTGAGTCATGACCCTGCATTAGAAAAACACTACGTTTTGCAATCAATGAGAGAGTAGTTGACAAAACTGTAGAGCGATGATCAAAAGTCTGCAGATTAGCATTATGGGTGGTGTTCCAGTTAAACATTGCTGCATAACAAGCAACAGTAAAACTTAGTGGCTTACACCGATAATTTATTATTGACTCTCACAAGTGGGAGGATTACATGGTCCAGCTGGGATTGTCGTCATCTGAAAACTCAATTGGGCTGGACATCCAAGATGGCTCCCTCAGATGGCTGGTGGCCGGCTGAGAGGTCAGCTGAGGCTGTCAGCTGTCATTGGCCTCTCCCCATAGTTGCACATGGCTTCTCCGTGCGATGTAGACTTCTCGCATCGTGACAGCTGGGTTCCGAAAGAAAGCGAACCAAGAGTAAAGTTTCCAAGAATCCAGAAGCAAGGGCCTCCAAGCCATTAAAGGTTCTGCCTGGAAGGGGTCAAAGCAGTCACAGCATCATCCCAGATTCAAGGGGGAAAAACAGACTTCACCCTTGCAAGAAAGGATTGGAAAGGTCACATCGCAGGAGAGCTGCGGGATGGGAGGCATGGCTGCTTCCATCTGGAAAATATAATCCGCCGCAATCGCTGATCGGGTGAGCCTCTCTCGCTCAGCTCTTCTGGGATGGCGGGCAGATCACTTTTTTCTGTGCTGGTCTCCAGGTTTTCATCAACAGAAAAGGAGGACTCATTAAATGTGTCAAAAGACTTTCCAACTCTAACCTTCTATGATCAGGATAAAGTTGGAGAACACATACCCTGCCTTACATTTTGTGTATTTGACATAGGCTAAAATCACCCCTCTCGCTCACCTTGATTCTTGCTTTGTATCGGCCAAACCCTGAAATTCTCCTATGGGTGTTCAAATCACCTCTTTTCCCTGCCGCCAGCCTGGCGAAGTCATGCTGATGGGATCCTTGCGGGCTGGCCTCGGTTCTCACTCCTAGCACCTATCAAGACAGGAAGAAGGTTCTCTGAAGTACCCGTTTGGCGAAAACCGATCACCGGTGCAAGGAGTATTTGCAGCAGGCGGGGAACCTTGGTCTCCGTCAGGCCTGCGCCAGCCACGCAGGATAGAGGCAAAAACCGCTAGGATTTTATGAAGCATCACTTTGTCGGGGCTCAGAGGAGGTGGAAAAGAAACGCAGCAGCCAGAACTACAAAAAGGACGAATTTGCCAGACTTCAAGATCAATTCCAGCATACACCAAAATGACTGCTTTTCAGAGGGAATCGTATTTCCTGTCCACTGCATCGCAAAGCTAGAGGCACTTAAAGAATTTGAACCTGTTCTCCTTCTCTTCGGATACAGTCACTAATCTTGCCTCCTTGCCTTCTGTCTTTTTTTCCTGGGGAGGCAACCTACTCACCTAGCACATAAAATACTCATATTATGACACCCAGGCTTTAGAGATTTACATGAGAATCAGCAAACCTTATTTTAGCCCAATATAGAGAATGTGTGATGCATGGAGGGAACTCTGGGCTTATTCCCCAGATAAGTCATTTATTTCTTTCCTCAAAGAAAAATCCAATATCCTGAGATCAGATGCATATTGAAGCTTTGGTGGAAAAGAACCAGACAGGGCTGGATTAACATGTTCACATCGGCCTCTCCCCATAGAGTGATCTGTGAAGATGTGGGAGCCTCCGTGGAAGAATCGTCCCAGTGCCTCTGACCTGGTCATTGGCCACAGCATCCTGAGACGGGTTAGCGTCCACCTCACCCGAGCAATTCGGGGAGTACTTTCTGATTTGCCAACTCATGAGATATGCACGTTTTCTCTCCATGTTTCAAGAGGTTATTTATCAGCAAGCAGAAGACAGCAAGCCTGGCCTTCAGGGCTCTCGTGGACCCTCCTTCCTACCCGCTGGCCCTGCATGTGCAGCCACGCCATCAGGCCAGGCTGCTGCAGGTATCTGGGCTCAGCACCTGCTGCTCCCTCTGCCTGTGACACCTTTCCTGCCCCATCCCTACTTAGGGGCACCTATTCATGAAACGCCAAACAGCGCCTCGCACACACACAGAAGCACTGGTCCATTTTAACCGAATAACCGGACAGACGGAAAAAGAGCGACCGATCAGCCACCAGCCAGGCTGCAGGCTTTATCTCCCAAACATCACCTTTCAGTCCAATTATTTGGAACGAGCCTCGAGAAATGACACCACCTTCCATGGTAGATTCTCACAGCAGAAACCCACGAGTCTCTTCTCTGGTCCCTGCCTCTCTCTCACACCACACATCCCTGTCACCCACAAGTTCAGCCCAAGCCACCTCTGAAATAGGTCTTAAAACCCCATCCAGGGGCACCTGGGTGGCTCAGTCCGTTGAGCATCTGACTTCAGCTCAGGTCGTGATCTCGCAGCTCGTGGGTTAGAGCCCCGCGTCAGGCTCTGTGCTGATAGTTCAGAACCTGGATCCTGCTTCAGATTGTATCTTCCTCTCTCTCTGCCCCTTCCCCACTCACGCTCTGTCTCTGTCTCTCAAAAATATATAAACATTAAAAAAAATTGGGGGGGGGGGCGTCCTGGGTGGCTCAGTCAGTTAAGCGTCCGACTTCGGCCCAGGTCATGATCTCACTGTCGGTGGGTTCAAGCCCCGCATCGGGCTCTGTGCTGACAGCTGGAGCCTGGAGCCTGCTTCGATTCTGTGTCTCCCCCTCTCTCTGCCCCTCCCCTCCTCATGCTTTGTCTGTCTCTGTCTGCCAAAGGTAAATAAACGTTGAAAAAAAATTTTCGTTTTAAAAACCCGTTCACATTTCTCCTTCCCCAGAGTTCCACCATCTCTTACCTGAGTCCCCTTAAGCCAAGGATTTGTCGCCCGCGGCCAACAGCCTGCCGCTGGCACCCCCTTCCGAACCTCGTCCAAGAGCACGCACATCCCAGAGCAGCCCCAGCCAGAGACTGACAGACAGGAGGCCGAAGTCCCAGTCATTTGGCCGATGTGGGCCGTCTACACTCAGCGTGGGGCTGGTTGAGGTGCTGGCAGCCTGCGTCCCAGCTAGACTTCCTCCTCTACGCCCCCCTGCTGCCTCTCCTGCCTTCCCACAGGGATTTGTCCCTAGTAAATGCCCTGCCCCTCACATTCCAGCTCAGCGTCTGCTTCCTGAGATCTAACCTGCAATGTGTGTGGAGGTGGGTAGGGTGCCATCCAAGCAGCTGCGTGTTTAGTTCAGACGTCGGCCTGCTGCATAGTCCTTTTGGGCCGTTACAACCCAACACTACAGACTAAGGGATTTCAATAACAAACATTTACTTGTTATGGGGTTGGGGGCTGGAAGTCCAAGGTCAAGGTGCCAGCAGATTCAGTGTCTGGTGAGAACCTGCTTCCTGGTTCATAGACAGGGGCATTCTGCTGTGTCCTCACATGGCAGAAACACGAGGAAGCATGTCGGGGTCTCTTTTACAAGGACACTAATCTCATTCACCTCCCAAAGACCCTGCCTCCTGGGATTTGGGATTAGAGCCTCACCATATGGATTTGAGGGACATAAACGTGCCATCCACGGCACGTGCCGGGTTAAACTGCATTCTCAAAAGGGGTCCGCTGCTGGCAATTAGAAAATTACTAAAGCTTTTGCACCACACAGCACTTCCTCCTAAATGCAGTATCTCCAGGGAGAAAAGAAAGACAAGTTGGGGGGGGGGGGGCGGGAAACAAGAAGAAGGAAGACATCTGGGGCTTTCAACAGAGCACAGGACCCTGTGTGATGCTGTCTCCTCTCTGCCCTTTCTCCTAAATTGTCGCACACACACTTTCTGCATTCAGCTGGTCTCCCCCTAGACTGGAGCCCCTTGAGGGCGGGGACAGTGCCCATCGTTCTGCATAGCACGTGGACAAGTCCCAGACGAGGCAATGACGTGCAATGAGTTTGCAGGAGGTGTGTGCACACTCTTGGTCAGGTGTTTTGGTCTACATTTCTTTCTCTCACTGCAGCTATGTATGTCTTGAAGTCAGGTAAAATGACTTCTCCCACTTTGTTCCTGTTTTTCAAACGCATTGTAGCTATCCTAGTTCCTTTCCATATAAATGTTCGAATAATCCTGCCTCAGTCTGCAAAAACCACGCTGGCTTCTGATAGGAGTTCCATTGGACCTATCAATTCGGGGAGATTCTACACCTTTGCCATCTTGAGTCCTCCGACATGAGCACAGAACATCACTCCACTCCCGTGGACCGTCTTTGATTTCTTCCGTCAGGATTTTGTACTTTTCGTCAACCAAGCTCAGTCTGAGTTTTCTTAGATTTACATCCAAGTATTTTTTGGAGTGTTTACAAATGGTATTGCATTTTTTATTTTGATTTCCATGTGTTCATTGCTAGTGCACGGAAATAAAATCTTGTTTTGTCTATTTATCTTGTATCCTATCACTTTGCTGAGCTCAATTATTAGTTCTAGGAGTATTTTTGTAGATTCCTTGGGATTTTCTTTTTTTCAATGTTTATTTACTTTTGAGAGAGAGAGAGAGAGAGAGAGAGAGAGAGAGAGAACAAGCCAAGGAAGGGACAGGGAGAGAGGGAGCCAAAGCAGGCTCCAAGATCCAGAGAGAGAGGGAGAGAGCACAAGCCAGGGAAGGGACAGGGAGATGGGGAGCCAAATCAGGCTCCAGGCTCCAAGCTGTCAGCACAGAGCCCGATGCGGGGCTCGAACTCACGAACCTTGAGATCGTGACCTGAGCTGAAGTCCGATGCCTAACCCACTGAGCCACCCAGGAACCCTGGGGATTTTCTATATATACTATCATGTCATATGCAGGTGTACACTTGTTTTGATTACTACCTTCGATTTATAGCACATAATCCTAATTTATAATAACAGTCTAATGTTTCCATTTTAAACAAGTTCATGTAAAAAAAAAAATGAACAGATTTACAAGAAAATGTTAAATAAATAGCAGTAAAGGAAGTGCGCAAAGAGGGCAAAAGTTGTCAGCGCTGACACAGCATGAGAAACCTTGCGTTATGTCATGGAATGTTCACACCAGCCGTGCCCCCACCAGGTGTGGCCCACCTCCTAACAGTATCAGAGGATACAAGGAACGAGCACACAGGGACAGAAGATAGCATCGTTGCCAGTATTGAGTTTTTGCCAACATCTTTACGGCACTAGCTCAACGTTCCTTAAAAACCCAGAGATCGGTCGGTTAGGTCAGCTGCAGGTAAAACTTTGGGATGAAGGCTTTCCACGTTAAGTTGCCTGGCCCAGAGGGTCTTTGCCAGTGTGGCTGGTACACCAAAGCCCTCCTAACATACTCACCCAAGCTCCGCCCTCCCGCTGGCCACCCTAATCAGCTTTTGCGCCAACGGCTTCATCAGATCTAATAAAAATCTCCCCCTCCGAATAAGACGTCTCATGACATCACTCCCCTCAGGGGAGCTGGGAGGATGACCTTCCATTTGATGGAAGAGAAGGATTCATTTTGATGGTCTGCCCCTGCTAATGTGTGTTTAGACAGAGCAGGACGATCAATACCAAGGAGAGGATGCTGATTTGACTCACCGGAGTTGAGGAAAGGACGCTGCTTCCCCATCCATTTTTATAAATCACTTTAAAGGCCTATCGATCTTTCCCTGGGCACTGAGGGGCACCAACCCCCTGGGCAGCAGTCTGTCAAGCCCCTTAACCCTTTCTAGTATCCCGCTCCCGGCGAGAGCCATCGGCTTGCAGACACTTGGGCTGATGCTCCCTCCCTGGGCCCGAAGCCTGGCTGAACCAGTCCACCAAGTGTGGTTTTCAAGGCATTTGGGAAATAAGGAGGTGCCCTTCACCCCTACGCGCACATACACACACATACACGCACATGTACACACACTGACGCATATCATCTCATGTGCAAATACGGAGACCCATGTAAACCCAGCACTGAAATAAAGCAAAAGCATGAAGTTCACACACAAGCAATAGGTCGTAAACCACCATTTACCGAGACACAGGGGCCATTCGCTATCTCTCCAACTGTATTTATTTTGACCCAATTTCACTACTTGGGAAGTTGGGAAACAGCGTATAATGGGGTTCATTCTGGGCCACCCCAAACTTCAGGGACAACTCTGATTTGGGTCTCTCCTTCCCCCAGCTCAGAGATGTCACCCACACATCTAACTAATGGCTCTCAAGCACAGTGCTACCAAACACAGGTGCACCATGGAGATAGCTTTTGAGATGTCCCAAGTTGTTATTAAAAATAGTCACTTAAAAGAGAGCTTTGGGTTATTGTTATAACTTCGAGCAGAGCTCATCCCTGGAGGAGTATCACTATGGAGCATTTGAGTCCCAGGCTGCTCTCCTGAGTCGGTGATTTCTCGCCCCAGTGGCCCGACACGTCTCTACTTCAGCCACTCCCCATGGCCCCTCATCTTTGCAGGGGATTGTGTGGCGTCCTGTGTCGGTGGGGTTGGGCTCTGCACGTGACCATGAAGGGATGGGGTCCAGCCGGCAGCTAGGAGCCTGTCCGGAGCTCAGGATAGGTGAGCCATCGAGGTACGAGTGCAGGGTTGTTTATGCGGCAGTGACAGGGCACTTCCTCTGTCCTCAGTGACGGCCACTGTCAACATGGCCTCCGATAGGGCAGCTGCTGACCACTGGAAACTTCTCAGGTTGGGGTTCAGGGCCTCCCGGGAACACAAAGAAGGACATGGGCAATGAGTGGGGTGCCTGGCACTAACCTTGAACGTGCCTCCTTCTTTATCGTCATAACAACCGGCTCCATCACTTTTATGGAACTAAAACCAAAACTTCTAGCAGGGACCGGAAATAGATCCTGCCAATCCCATGAGGAAAGGGAAGGGAGGGGCACAGGAGGGGAGAGAAGGGGTCTCTCTTGCCTGAGCCTCCTCCAGTCCTCAGTCCCCTGTCCACCACGGCTCCTTCTGTTCCCACCTTGGTCCCTCCCAGGTCACTCTCTTCCAATCTGGCAAACAGGGTGGCCTTCCCAAGGCACCAAGAAACAGGTCACCTCCCACCAAACCCTCAGTCTCCTCCCACGAAGAAGATAAAATCAGACCTCTTTCTTGGTGCAGTTAACTCCTCACCCCAGACCCTCCAGCCCCTGCCGGGGAACCGATCCAGATCCCCCAACGGTGCCCCCATACCCCCTCTCCTTCCTTCACGTTCCTGCATCGTCAGCCCCAACTTCAGGTGGAGAAACCGAGGTTTGGAGAGACTGAGTTGCTTGCCCCAAGGTCACACACCAGGACGTGCCCAGACCTGAAGCCCACGCCCTTTCTCCCACGGGAAAAGGGTCAGATGGTTAAGCTTGGCCAAGACGGGGCAGAAGCAAAATGGCCCGAGGTTCCCGGGCAGCCCCAGTCGGTCAGAGGCTCATCTTCTCCCCCGGGTTGACCTTTGCTGGGTCACTGAAGGCCTCGGGCTCTCACTCGGAACAAAGTCACAGCCTGGAAGGCTTACTGGAAGGAGCAAGGGCCAGGTCCTGGGTCTTTCATACAAACGCAATGGCCTCCTGCAGGCAGAGTCTGCTTGCCTGGCTTGGGAAACTCAGAGAGCATTCGGGTGGGGGGAGACTTGATAGGAAACCCCTCAAGTTTCAGGGGTAACTCTGATCTGGGAGGCCCCGGGGACATGCTTGACTGTCCACCCCGTAGGATTAGAAAAAGTACAAGAAAGCATGCTGGGAACCAGGAGCTCTGAGCAAATGGGAGTTTGCTGTAACCAAGGCCGCCTGGCTGCCTGGCTGGGAGTGGGGGGGTAGGGTACGCAGCAAGAGGAAAAGGCTGGGAAGCAGCTGGAAAACGCTCTTATGGGCTGGCCTCCAGCAGAGAAGTGCTGATCTGCAGAATCGTTTGCTCCTAGAAGACTCTATCTGCCCGTACCTTGCTGTGCGATCCCGAGTAAGTCCCTGAACTTCTCTGAACCTCTTTCTTACAGCTGTAAACTCAGCATATTGGGCTAGCCTTTTAGATCTTTCCAGGCATGAAAGACACATGAAATATCAGCACGTTCCCCCAGCTCCATGCCACGAGGCGCAGGCACCCGCATCCTGGGAGGTGTCCCTGCTCCCATATTCAACCCAGACTCTGAGAACCACGTGGTTCCCGAGGTTGCAGAACGAGATGGGGGCCCGAGGCCAGGAGCCGAACCAGCTCCATCTGCCTCCAGGGCGGTGCCCTCCCTCCTTGCAGGCGCTGGCCTGAACCGGCTGGCCAGCCCCCCAAGCCTCCCATGCTGGTGGGACAGCCGCCAGGCACAGCCAGTGTGTCCTCCACGGCAGCCCGTGCCAAGCGGCCCTGCCCAGACCGCACGAGGAGCTGGCCGTGGCCTGCCAGCCTGTTTCTCATTTAGAGCAAGCCCCGGCTGCAGCCCAGACATTCCAGAGGGGACATACAGACACCAATCCCGCCCATGGCTTGGGAAACTTGGGAAACGGGGCTGCAGGCAGCCCCGTGGTCAGAGAGTGCCACAGTGTCTTCCCTTCCCCGTTGACATTTTGAAAGTTGTTTAACCCCTCGAGGAGTTTGGGCCACACTTTTGGGGCCCTGACCCTGGCATTCAAGGCCCCCCGTGGCCAGGAATAAAAGTGAGCCCGCAGAG
The DNA here is from genome assembly GCF_028018385.1 of Neofelis nebulosa. NCBI lineage: Eukaryota > Metazoa > Chordata > Mammalia > Carnivora > Felidae > Neofelis > Neofelis nebulosa. The sequence goes on from NC_080788.1 coordinate 142,463,336, forward strand.
CAGGCCAGACTCCTCTCTGGATCGGCCCTCCCCTGGGTCTGCCCACCGGGCACACACACGGTTGGTCTCCAGCTCTCGGACAGCCTCACCTCCAGCTGGGAGTCCGGAGGCTTCCCGGTGGAGGGGGCGTTGAACAATACAATGCCGCTGATTATGTGTCAGCTGCTGGCTCAAGTGAGGTCCCCCACCCCCTCCCGGCAAGGTGCAGGTGGGATCGCTCAAGCTGTCCTTGGAAGAATCCTACCCTTCACACATCCTTGAGTGAGTTAATTATAGATTGCCGCCTAATGATATAAGTAGAGCTCCTGAATTCCGCCAAAGTGACAATCTGCCATCAACATAAAGCCGCTGCCCGTGCTGCTAGCCGGCCAAGCATCCGGGCGCGAGGCTCTGAGTTCTTCCTGGCCGCCCCCCTTCGCCTCCTGCCCAGCACCTGGATTATGCTTGCTTGGTCTGCTAGTCAAAATAAATTCTTTCTCCCTCCAGGGCTGCCATTTCAGCCCCGAAAGGTATGGCTTTTTCTTTTTTTTTTTTTTTTCCTTTATCTGTTTTTTTTGTGTTTTTTTCCCCCCTCTGATTTATAAACCCCTGCTAATGGGACCAGGGGCTTTGAAAAACGGTTCCCGCACAGCATGGCAGTTCATTACAAAATTAAAAATAGAATTATGGTAGGGTCGAGCAAGTCCACATCTGGATATACACTCAAAAAGCAAGGTCTTGAACAGATATTTGAACAGATATTTATAACAGCGTTATTCTCAATAGCCAAGGGGTAAAAGCAGCCCTACTGTCCGTCTACGGATAAGTGGATAAGCAAGAGGTGAGCCATCTAAACAATGGAATACTATTCAGCCTTTAAAAGGAAGGAGATTCTGACGCCTGCTCGAACATGGATGAAGCTTGAGGACATTGTGCTGAGATAAGCCAGCCACAGAAAACAAATACTGCACGATTCCACTTATATGAGGCCAAGATCATAGAGATGGAAAGAATGCTGGTTGCCGGGAGCTGGGGGCCAGGGCCGGGTGGGGGGGGGGGGGCGGTGGTGGATGGAGAGTCAGTGTTCCATGGAACAAAGTTTCAGTTCTGCAGGATGAAAGGTATTCTGGGGACGGACCGCGGGGTCCGTTATGAATGCGCTTACAGCCCCTCAGCTTGGAAATGGTTAAGACGGTAATTTTTTCATGTTTGTTTATTTATCTTGAGAGAAAGAGAGCGGGAGCCCAAGAGCAGTGGAGAAGCAGAGAGAGAGAGGGAGGGAGAGAATCCCAAGGGGGCTCCCCGCTGTCAGCGCAGAGCCCTCCACGGACCCCACGAACCATGAGATCATGACCCGAGCTGAAATCAAGAGTCGGACGTCCAACTGACTGACTGAGCCACCCAGGTGCCTCTAGAAGAAAAGCAAAAGAGAGAGAAAGAGAGAGGGAGGGCTTGCCAGTCTGAGCGCCCAGATCTAGCCATGCCTGAGGCTGGACTTAGCCCCCACCCTTTAATTAATTCCATTTTCTTCTTCAGCCATTCTGAGTAGGGTTTCTATCACTCGCGACCCTAAGAATTCTATTTGCTACAGAAACAGACCCTCGGAATTAACCCCTGCCAGCTTCCACCCACTGCTGTCCCCTCTCCCTGTGTGGGGTTGTGCGTGCAGCTACAACAGACAACCTGGCAACCTAAGTGCCTTGACACAGCCAGGGTTTATTTCTGACTCCTGTCCCGGTCCACCACAGGGGAGGGGAGCTTAGCGGGGGGCTGGCCGGTCTCCAAGCAGCTTTCTGGAGACCCGGGTTCCTTCCATCGAGTGGCCCATCAACTCGGGCCTCAGAGTATCTGCTGGGGTCTGTGTCCCCCCCCCCACCCCGCCCCCAGTCAATGAGGGGCCAGAGCATGAGGAGAGGACAGAGACTTCCACAAATAACACCTGGCCCAGAGAAAAGAGACCCTCATGGGTGCACAGCACCCGCCCTTGGAAGGTTTGTGGGGTGGGAGACGAGGGGGCTGGGCAAAGGCCGGGAGAGCGATGGTTGCAGACTAATGCCCTTAGCACCCAGAATGCCCGCTGTTGCACCGGTGGCCTCTGTCTCTCCCTCCCCCACCCCCCGCCTCCATCGCTGCCCAGACAGGACCCTCAAACGGAGACCCAGAGGGGACTCACAGAACGTGGCCTGAACCCCGCTCATTTTACAGACGGGTAGTATGGGAGTTACAGGGCGCAGCCCAGACGCATACCCCGGGCCCCCCGTCTGGGGCTCCTCCCCTGGGCCCAGCTCCCGAGCCCTGACCCAGGAGGCAACCTGCATTTACAGATCCCCCCCCCAGGGCCCCAGCCTGTGGAAGATGCTTTTCGCATCCCCGGGCTCTATTTCACATAATCAGTTCCCCCTTCTGCAGGACCGGTGCCGTGGCTGGTCCCTCGGGGAGAGGAGGTGAGGAGGGCAGCCGGCCCGCAGGAACAGAGCTGGGGGGGGGGATCCGTGCCGCCTGTCACTCACCTGCAGGTCCCACCCAGATCCCGGAGCTCCGCCCCGCCCTCCCACCCCACCCCACCCCCACCTCGGGGCCCACCAGCTAGGGGAGCGTGAGCTCTGGGCTCCCGCAGGACAGGGACAGGGGGACACGCGGCGCATCACGCACAGGCTCAGCCGCCAAGAGGGAGGAAAGGGAGAGAGAGAGAGAGAAAGAAACGTAGCCAAAGCGAAGGCAGCAGGGAAGAAAAGCCAAGAACAAAGCCCACTAATATTACTAGCTAAAGACCCGTTTCTCTGTAAACTTTAATTCATCCACTAAATGTCAAGCGCCGTTGGCTAGAGCACATTTCCACACTTCTCCTTGTTATTAATACGTACTTAGCGGCAGTGGGAATTAGAAGTTCCGTAATAATACCCTTCCCAAAACACTGCCGATGAAAATTTCTGTTTGAAATTTAAGGAGAATTCTATTACGGCTGCAACACATTATGTGAAAGGCCAGCATTGGCAAGATTCGCTTCTGCCGCCCCCACCCGTGGCTGGCCTTCCCCTGCCAGGACGGAAGCCTGTGGAATGTGGCCACGCGTGGCCAGGGGCGGGGGACACAGCCCGTGGCTTTCTGCTCCCTCTCCGCCCCCCTCCGAGAGGCCTCCTCAGCCTTCCCTGGGCTCCATCCTGCTCCCCGTGGCCACACAGGGAGTGCCCCGACGATGTCTGGGGACCCCTCCCCACCAGCGGACAGGCACAGGAATGGGCCCAAGCTCTTATGTCAGCCCCAAACACTTTAGTGACAGGAGGCCCCCCGGCTCGGGGGCTCCAAGGGTGAAAAAGAAAGTCTACTCTTTGTCTATATTGACCTTGCCTCGGGACTGGGATGTCCGTCACTCATGCATTTTTTTTCTTGTTCCCCCGCAGCTGTGAAGGAAGAGGACATAATTGAGTGCATTACACCTCACTGTGTCCTTGCAGGTCTCTGTCGTCGCTCCCCACGACCCAGAACTGGCCGGTCTCTCCCTCCCCTCCAAGTCAGAGTGCCTCCTAAAGCCCCCGTGACACCCGGTACCTCTTCAGCCAAGTTCCTTAACTGAGAACCTCAGGCCCTGCCCGTGTCGGCCCATCCGGGCCTTTCCTGCCCCCACGTCACTCATTCAGCCTCACCCTCCGTGCTCGGCAGGACCGCGTGGCCCATGGTTCAGGACTGTGTGTGCATTCTCATACCTCTGGGCCTTTGCATATGTTATCTCTGGAACCCCCCTCCTCCTCTGCCTGGCCGACTCCTCCATCCTTCGGGCAGCCCCTCCTCCCCCAGGAAGGCACTGCTCTCCCACTGCCCCCCAGGCTGGCTCTGCCCCCTCTGTGGGCCCACAGCCCCGTAGAATCTCTAAGGTAACCTCTGCATTCGTGCTGCCCGGTCCTGAGCCTGTCCCTCTCGCCAGCCCGGCAGGCCCTTGGGGTGGGGACTGGCTCCCCAACCTCTGTGTGGCCAGTACCTGCCACAGGCCCTGGCGCATAGTAGGTGCCCAACCAGAATGTTTCCCGTGAAAGAAATTTGCTGAACTAGACACCGTCCCTCCCTCCCAGGGTTCAAGGCTACCGGAGGAGCGGGGCGGCTTTGTGATGCCTCGGCTTGGCCCGGCTGGGCTACCCTTCCCAGATCTCCCTCCCTGAAGCCTTCCAGTTAGAAGGTGGCAAAGACACATCTTCCCATCTTCCCGCAGAAGCAGCAGCCACGCTCGTGCTTCCCGCTCGACGGTCCAGGCGAGCTCGTCGGCAGCTCACACGCGATGCCCGGCCGCACCTGCTCCAGCCTCCGCCCCTGAGCCGGCACGCGTGTCCCCTTCGGGCAGGACGGCCTGGAGGACGCAAGCAGGGCTGGGGGCCGCACAAACTGGCAGAGAGACTCCCGTCCGTCCCCACACGTTGCAGCACCGTTGTGATTCCAGCTGACTCTCGACCTCCCCACGTCCCCTTTCACACCCCTCTTCTCCTCCCAACCTTCCGCTCTGCAGACTGGAAGCTCCAGCGTTGGAGATAAGGCCTGCAGATGTACAGGGACCGAGGTACAGAGCTCCCATGGCCCGATCCCTGCAGCAGGACCACATACTTTCCAGCAGTTCCGCTCCTCCGACCCGACCCCGATGGTAGAAGATGGCCCTTTTCGGCTTCAACCACAAGACTCAAACAGCAAAAAACTCTGAGACAGGAAACGCTGAAGCATCAGGGGGCAGGGATGCCAGGGGGAGCTGCAGAGAGGAGTGGCCTTGAGCTCAGCCTTGAACACCGGAGCATCCAATGGAGGCGGCCTGTGGCCCCCAGGATGAGGGAGCGGGCCCTGTTAAGAGCCAGCCCTCTGCTGTGTGGGAGGACGGCCACCCAAGAGTCCCCAGCTCCTGCGCCCAGGCCTGAGGGGTGATGCCAACCCAGGCGGGGGCTGCTTGAACTTCACCTGCACCCCAGATCCTCATCGTCGGAAAATGAAGGTCAATCACAAGAGAAAACTGCTGAAGCCAAACATGAGGTCAAAGAGTTAGGTGCTGGCATTTTCAATGGAAAAGGGATCCGAGTCCGGGATGAGCCGTGGAGGAGAGGTTTGGTCTGTCTGAGGACAGAGCTTCCGAGAGAGCATGGAAGGTGGCAAGCCCATGGCATTCCCTCCACCAGCCGCGTGGCCAGGGGCAAGGATGTGGCCACAGAGAGCTCTCAGGAACATATTCCTGGACCTCCCTGCCGGTCCTCAAGCAGCTGAGAAAGGACCACCGCGGGAAGGCAAGGGACATGCCAGGGGGCCACACGGAATTCAGAGGTGGACGGGCGATGAGCACAGGTGGCCCACACATGCTCCCCTTAGAAGGTAGACTCAACCCCAGAGCCAGGGGCCACCCTAAACTGAGTTACGCGTCTGTCGTTTGGAAATAAGCTCGGTCACAAGGCCTTCAAGGAGGTCCCTGGCACACGCGGATAGTGGCCTGAGATTTTCACAGAAACCAGTCTCTGAGCTGGTATTTCAGGACGACCCCCGTGCCTTCACCAGCTCTGGAAATGCGGCCGCCACGAGCGGGGCCCACAGCCGCGGGGCGAGGATTTCTAGCAGCAGTGGAAAAAGCCAGGGCGAGATTTAAAGCTAACCAACAAACCCAATTGGAAACAGCAGGGGGATTTGCTGTGAAAGTCGGTTTCAAGCTCACCGCATCCATAATTACTCACTTTGGAAGTGTCACGATTCTCCTGCCAAAAGTATGGCTTCCCTCCCCTTATTAAACCCCTTTCGCACCACTCCTTCTTCGCTCTGCAAAAATGGATTTCACTCAAAAAAGAAATTAGAAAAATAATTGATGTAATAACCATAACCTTGAAAATACTTCTGCCAGAATTTAAGAGCAGAAGGGAAAGGAGGCCCAAAATAAAGGCATCTCTCTGGAAATCAGAAACCTAAATTAGTTCTAAGCGCCGGCTACACCCACTTCCCCGCCAACTCTCTGAAGGTGAACACGAGCAATCTTCCTCCAGTCGCACAGGAGGCAGGACCGAGCACTGCCTCAGAATGCATGGTCCCCGCTGGTCGTGCCTCCCGCTTTTACAGGTGGGGAAACCGAGGCAAGCGGATACGCCAGCTCTCTTTCCAGGCACGTGAAAGACCGCAGCTCCTCACGTCCTTGGAAGTCAGGTGTGGCCGTCTGACTGGCGTTGGCCCATGACCTATGAGCAGAAATGACGTGTGTCTCTTCTGGTGGGAGCCCTAAGAGTCTCGGTGTGACCCCTCGTTCTCCTCCCCCGTGCGGCCCCGGCGATGGTGCAGGGTCACGTTACGGCGATTCTGCATCAGCCTGCGTTTCTGAGGAGCTACGGCAGACAGAGCCTTCCTGCTGAGCAGCGTTAGGCGCGTAGCAAGAGCCAAAGTTCAGCTTTGCTGTGTTTGAGCCGCAGCGGGTGGGGGGGATATTTGTTACTGCAGCACGCCTGTCTCACCCTAACAGATACGCAGCTCTGTGCATTGCCCTGGTTTTTCTTAGAAAGGTCCATCACGGCAGGCTCCATGTTTCACCTTGACATGAGGAAAACCTAGCATATCGCTCGGCTTAGAATGTGGGTTGAATGGAAACTCCATGGAGAAAGGAGTCAAAAGCAAGAGGATACAAAATGACATACCTGAACTAGGGAGATAAATGTGACACACGTGTGGGTGAAGACAGTCCACCCTCTAGGGATGACACACGGGCTCTTGATTCTAACCCCCAAACCTGCCCAGGTAACTACGAACTACTTACTGCCTCTTAAAGGCAAGGCAAAGAGGTCCAGAGCACTTGGGTGAATCCCCCAAGGTCACAGGCAGCATTTGAGCCTCCAGCCTGACTCCAAAGCCAGGGATGGCCCCCTGCCTGCCTGGGCACTCACACTCCGGGACGGGAGCCCCAGGGAGAAGCCCATGCCCTTACTGCTCATCTGCCCCTCCCGGTCGAACACGCACAGGCAGAAGCCCAAAGGTGAAATGGGCAAGTAGGAGTCAAATGTCAATATAAGGTCGGCCTTTTGGAGGACGTGGAGGCCGCAGGCATCAGGAAGTGTGCGGTCAGAAAGAGCACCGAGCCGGTTGTAAGAGTCCCGGCCTCCAGTCCTGCCACCTGCTCATCCCCGCTCTGGGCCTCAGTCTCTCCTACTGGTGTAGCAGACAGGCTGGACAAAACCACCTCCAGGACCTGTTCCAGCTCTCAAGTTCCACAGTTCCTGTAAACATACCTCTGGCTGATAAAGGAAAGCAAGTCAAACGCTTTTAAGAAAATCGCTAAAGCCCTAAAATTACGTGAAAGCCTTTGAGATCCGTGAAGGAAAGGCATTTGCTAAATCCCCTCTATTATTTCCAAAGGATATTTTCTATTATTATTATTTACCAAAGGAATTTCTGGACAGAGTTTAAGTGCCTCAGAGCCTACAAAATAACCATCTCTTCGAAACATAACAAAAGGTTCTGAATATTCTTGGCTGATGACTTTTTCTTTGAAACATGTTCTCCACTGAACAAAGGATTTTCTTCTTTTTCCCAGTTTTTCTAAGTTTAAGTGGAACACACGCATGCACAACCTCATCGCAGTTACCAACCTAGAAAACTTTTTAAGTTGGCCGAACAGCCTAAGGACACATTTATAACACAGATGGTTCTCATTTAGGACATGCTCAGTATCATCCAGTATCCTAGGAATTGATTATTAGGAAGAAGACCGGGGGTCCTGGGTGGCTCAGTCGATGAAGCATCCGGCTCTGGATTTCGACTCAGGTCATGATTTCACGGTTCATGGGTTTGTGCCCCACGTCAGGCTCTGTGCTGACAGCGTGGGGTGTGCTGGGATTCTCTGTCTCCCTCTCTCTCTGCCCCTCCCCTGCTCATGCTCTATCTCTCTTTTCCAAAAATAAATAAACACTTTTTAAAAAAAAAAAAAAAAAAGGAAGAAGACAAAAATGGGATACATCTATTGAGAACAACGAGCCAGGCTTTGCGCCGAGAGCCCCACATGCGTTCTCTCACTTAAACCTCTATGTGACCCAGTGAGATAGGGAGACTGAGTCTAAGAGACATTTAGTCTAAGCTGACCTAAGATCGGGCAGCTGGTAGGAGCTGAAGTTGGATTCCAACTGGGGTCCTGCACATTCTAGAGTCCAGAGTCTATGCAGTGTCTCGCTGAATCCTTACGTCCAGCCCACAAGGCAAGGAGCCCCATTATACAGATGAGGAAACTGGGAATGGGCCAGAGCAAGCCACTGGCCCATGATCACCCAGAGCAAGGGTCTGTCTGGGAAGCCAGGATTCAAATTCTGGTCCATCCCACTGGACAGCCCTTTGCCTGACTCCGCACTCTTTCCAGGTAACTTAGGCCTCAAGACGCGTGCTTCTCCTGTTTGGGTTTACCTTGTGGCCCGACACATTGCTAGGGCCAACTCCCAAAACTTCCAAGTCTTAAGTGAATGGAAGAACAAGGGAATTCTTCACAGTGCCAGTAAGCATGCGTGGCCAAAGGACATTTTAAATCTCCGGAGCCGGGGTAGAAAGCTCTACCATTGGTAGGGCCTGCAGTCATGCCTGCTTTTGCCCGGAGACCTGGGCCCTGTCGATAATTCCACTGCAAGCAGCTGTTCGCAAAGGTTAACAACTCGACCCATAAAAATGTGCGGCGAGTTGCAACTTGGCTAGCCACCTCAGACCGGGAGAGAAGCTAGCGTTTGCAAAATATGGTTCAAATAATCCCGTTCCCCCCCCCCCACTTTTTTTTCTTCTTTAGTTTTAAGAGTGCAAGAAACATAGAAGTTTTGTGGTTTCACACTGATCTTTTTATGGTTCGAAAGACTCCAAAACAGAGTTGATTTAAAAAATGTCTCTGCATAATGCCGACCATTGTGTGGGCATTTTCAAGGAAGCATGCCATCCGGTGCTGGGACTTCGGGGACTTGAATGTTCTTCGTTGGCTTAAACAAAAGGTTTTGTTCTCAAACAAAAGAGACATCCTGACTCAACAACTGTCTGCGTTTTGACCTCTGCACCCAAATCCCAAATCTGCCCACAAGAGGCAATGTGACACAGGAGAGTGAGCATGGGCCTTGGGTCCAGCCAGGAAAACCTAACGCCTGGCTTGGCAACTTCCTGTTTTCAGGGCTCTGAGAATCTTAGGAATCTCAGAGGATCCTCGTTTTCCCCATCTCTATAATGGGCACAGTAAGGTCTATGTGTAGGGTTGTTGAAAAAACCCAAGAGATGATATATGTGAAGCATAAAGTAGACCCACCCGTTCCTTCAAAAACTAATTGTTGAGTGCTTACTAAGCGCCAGGCATTATTCTCAAAATGGGAAAATCGACAGTGAACAAGACAGACCCAGACCCTGCTTGGGTACCTTCCAGGTAGGGTGAGAGTAAACGAGTAAAGACATAAATGAGATCACATTTGATGATGAAGGCTTGAAGAGCAGAGGGTAATGTGGTACAGAGGGAAGGGAGGAGGCGCTGGGCTACTTCAGCGAGGGTAACCAGTGAAGGCATCTCTGAGGGGCTGGCACTCGAACTGAGGCTGGGCGGGGGAGAGAAAGAGAGACGCCCATGGAAACATGGCCGGGAGCAAAGTGTTCCGGATGAGAGGACCAGCAAGTGCAAAGGCCCTGGGGCAGCATGAGATGGCCAACCTAGAGCATGTGAGCTAACAGGGAGAAGAGGAAGAAAGGCTGCAAGAGAACACAATAGCCAAATCAGTGGATGCCTGAAAGGTCATGACCAGAGATGACATTGGGCTTTATTGTACATTCAACAGGCAGTCACTGGTGGGGTTTTAAGCAGTGAAACTGCAGGATTCGTTTGCATCCTGACACTGCTAGGCGGGGACAGAATCACGGCGAGATACGCAAGAGAACAAGAAGACCAGTTGAGACACTTTCTCAGGCTGGCCAAAGATAATGGACTATCACAGCTGCAGTGGAGATGGAGAGGAGCATATTCATTTGGAAATGTAGTTTGGAGACGGGGCCATGGAATTAGATGGCATCTGAGGAAGGGAAGAAGGCCCAACCATTAAAAGCTCGCTAAAAGAGGGTGGGAACAGTGGCCAGTGAGGTGGGAAGAAACCGGGAGAGCACAGTGTCCTGGAACTACCACAGAGAAAGAATCTGGGGAGGGAGGGAATGGCCCCCTGAGCCAAGTAAGCACGAGGACAGAGAGCTGCCTGCTGGAACTGGCCAGATGCAGGTCCCATGGGTGCCCTTGACTGATACACACCATTTCTGTGAGGGGATGGGGAAGGCAAAGACTGCGAGTAAGTTCAATACGAGGTACTTTTTAAATTCCTCCATTAAGAATGGAAATTGGGCATCTTGTACCTTACCTACAGTGGCCTAGGTATTTCTTTCATGGTAATCAAAAATATCCACAATAATAACAACTTCTTGGGCCTCAGACGTCCAGTCCGTATGGTAGATTGAGCAGATGCTGAAAAGATTATCCACGCCACCCACCTCCCCTCCAAACAAATACAAGTTTTGGATACAATGTGATGATAAACTATTTAAATACAAAGTCAATTGCAAAAGCAAGGCAAAGAGAATCTCCAGGAGCTCAAAATGAGATTAAAACCCAAGCCAGAGTGGTTGATAAAAGCTGAAGACAAAAGTCTCACAGGATATTGGAACTGGTTACAGGAACTGAAGTCTAGGGGAAGAACGAGACATTAGGCTTAAATGAGGCAGAGTATGCTTCTGAGTCCCTTCATAAAGCCAGCAACCATGAAGCATGGCCCGCCCGTGAAACTCTAAGCTGAAACCTTATAAAATTTGTCCAGAGCTGATAAAACTCACAGGATCCTCAGAGAGGCAGATGCGAAGCTACTCAGAAGGGATCCCCTCAAAACCCAAGAGAACAGGGCTCCTAGAAAGCCGCCTCCTGTTAAAGATAAGCTCACAACAAAAAATTACAATCCACAGGAGCAAAAGAAGGAAAAGCACCCTGCGGTCTAGTAACAGCCAAAAGACTTAGCAAATGAGAGAAATTCACCTCGAAAACTAGAAAGAAAAGAAAAAATTAAAAGAAACTTCAAGCGTAGGTAAAATCTTCAAACAGAAACGGGAAGAAATACACACAAAAACAAGATTGAATGGAAAAACAAAGGCACATCAGAAAACAACTAAATAGAGAGTCTAAAAATGAAAAATATAATCATTAAGAGAAAAGTTAGGGCCGCATGGGTGGCTCCATTGGCTGAGCTTCTGACACTTGTTTTCGGCTCAGGTCATGATCCCACAGTTGGTGAGTTCGAGCCCTGCATTGGGCTCTGTACCGACAGTGGGGAACCTGCCTGGGATTCCCTCTCTCCCTCTCTTGCTGCCCCTCCCCAACTCTAAATAAATAAATAAATAAATAAATAAATAAATAAACTTAAAAAAAAAGAAAAACAGACCAGGGTGTCTGGGTGGCTCAGTCAGTTAATGTCCAACTTCGGCTCAGGTCACGATCTCATAGTCCGTGAGTTCGAGCCCCGCATCGGGCTCTGTGGTGATGGCTCAGAGCCTGGAGCCTGCTTTGGATTCTGTGTCTCCCTCTCTCTCTGACCCTCCCCCATTCATGCTCTGTCTCTCTCTGTCTCAAAAATAAACATTAAAAAAAATTTTTTTTTAATATGTTGATCTATTTTTGAGAGACAGAGCGCGTGTGAGGGAGGGGCAGAGAGAGAGGGAGACACAGAATCCAAAGCAGGCTCCAGGCTCTGAGCCGTCAGCACAGAGCCCGACAGGGGGCTCGAACCCATGAACCGCAAGATCATGACCTGAGCCGAAGTCGGATACTTAACCGGCTGAGCCACCCAGGTGCCCCTTAAAAAAATTTTTTAAGATAAAAAAAGTTAAATAGGTTAAGGAGAAGAATAGATACGTTGCAACAAAACTATTGAACTCTGAAACAGACATTTAAAAATCACACAGAATGCAGAAAAAAAATGAACACTTCAGTGGATAACAGGAAAGAGTAATTTACGACCTGCGTAACAGGCAGAGAGGCTCCTGTGCCTGCTTCAGCAGCATATAGATGAAAATTGGAACGGTACGGAGAAGATTCGTGTGGGCCTTGCAGGAAGATGGCATGCAGATTCATGAGGTGTCCCGTGTTACGAAAAAAGAAGAAGAAAGAAAGAGAAGTTCCAGTGTATTAAGTTGAACTCTCTGTAGGTCTGGAATGGTTGACTATCAACAATTTCATACAGTTTTACCTACAATGTCTCATATGCGTGGTGGAGAGGAAAACAATAAAGAATGTGGGAGGGAGACGTATCTGCAGAGCTGACGGCTGACAATTTTTCAGAATTGAAAACACATGGGTCCTCACGTTGACTCAAAACAGTAGAAATAAAGTGCGGTGGCTTTATCAAACATCTAAGACAAAGAGGAAAGCTTAAAAATCACCGGGGGTGGGGGGGGTGGGGGGGAGAATCACTAGAGAAAAGAGATGGGAAAGTTGAACCATAGCAGACCTCCTACCATCACTTTTCAAGTCCAGAAGGCATTGATACAATCTTATAAAAACTTACAGGAAACAATAAGCCCACCGAGTGAGAGCTGGAAAAGACGTTTTGGGATACACAAGGAAAAAGGCAAGACGTATCCACCCACAGACTCACTAAAGAAAAGTACTACAGCAATAAAGCAAAGTCCGAAAGGAGAGGAGTGCAAGAAGACGTGTGAGTCTACAAAATGGTAAACAGTTGAAAACCCAAGTAAATATTGATCGAAACGAAGTGAAAGTGACAAAGAGTGAGAATAAGGCAGAACTAGGGGCGCCTGGGTGGCTCCGTCGGTTGAGCGTCCGACTTTGGCTCAGGTCATGATCTCACGTCCATGGGTTCGAGCCCCACGTCGGGCTCTGTGCTGCCAGCTCAGAGCCTGGAGCCTGCTTCGGATTCTGTGTCTCCCTCTCTCTCTGCCCCTAACCCACTCGTATTCTGTCTCTGTCTCTTCTCAAAAATAAATAAAACATTTTAAAAAGTTTTTTTTTTTAAATAGGGCAGAACTAAAATATCAAACAACATTAATACTCGTTGAAGGAAGGAAGAGTTCAGAATTAAAAGCACTCTAAAGCCACTGAGTAGTTAGGGCAGAGGATACAGATAGTTGCACATTTCGCTAAATATTCCCCTCAAAATTTTGAGGGCAACTGTTAAAAATATAAATGTAGAGTGTATTTCTTCCAAACCTGTAGTTACAAAAAAAGAAAAAAAAAATCAAATCAACCCTACAGACAGGTCTAAGCAAACTTTTTCTCTAAAGGGCCAGATAGTAAATATTTTCAGCTTTGACACCTGTATGGTTCCTATCAACTGTTTCAGCTCTGCCACAGTAATGCAAAAACAGCCATGGACAATATGTAAACCAATGAGCCTAACTATGTTTCAATAAAGTTTTATTTACAAAAATAAGTGGCAGGCCAGGTCTGGCCCCTGGGCCGTAATTTGCCACCTACTGTAATAGAAGGCAAACGAAAGGACAAAAGAGAGCAATCAAGAAAATTTTTATGTGTCAAAAGCAAAACAAAGCAAAAAGATAAGCACATTAAGAATCGCAATGGAAGTCAATGGATTACATTTATCCATTAGAACATCCACATTGCTGAAGGATACGTGCGAAACCATGTACATACAGGTTTAAAACACAAAATGATACCATTTACCGTTTATGGATAGGTTCTTTCGTAGTACAAGTGCAGAGAAGAACGCATCCAATTCCAGATAGTGTGGTGCCGAGGCAGCGAGCGAGAACAGATTTGGAGAAGGGTACAAATGGAACGCCAATACAACCGATGAAGATCTTGTTTCCGAAACAAGCAAAAAAGCCAAAGCCAGTCTAGCAAGACGTTAATACTCGTTTACTCTGGGTAGTGGGTATATATGTGTATGAGTTACATTACTCTTCTTAACTCTGAAAATGGTCCCTTTTTTAAGTCCTCATATGTCTCATTTGAACTTTAGCAATCAGTAGGGGAATAGTATCACAAACTAGATTTCCAGATGAGGACTTTGAAGTTCCGGACAAGCAAGAGACTTGGAAAAATGAGGCCGTGATCTTCTAACTCAATTAAATGCACTCTAGATACGGCATGGTGTTTTGTGCAAACTTGTTTTGCAAACACCCTACCTCCGTGATCCCTGGGACCCCTGTCTTTACCAGACACTTATTCTCTTCCAGTGGATCTTCCTGCCTCAACCCCTTCCCACTCATCCTGTGCTCTGTAGACATTTATGGTGTGAAAACACGGCTTGAATCACACGACACTCCACCTGTTCCATGCCGGCTATGGGCCTGAGGATATGAAAACAAAGGACACATAGTTCTCCATGTGGTTTAATTTCCAACTCAACCCACCTCTCCCTGGCCAAACGTTAACTTCTCGGAGGCTTCGTCGCTTGTCTTCGAAATGCTACCTGAGGTTTCTGTAAGAGCAGGATGGAATCACCTAGCAGATACCTGTTCTTACAGAAAGATTCCAAACTCCTGAGCATGGGGCCTTGTAGGTTCACCTAGATCACACAGGTCACATTTGAAAAAATCGGAGTATTGTTCTGCACACACGTGGCCGTCCCCAGCCAGTCACACACCCTCCACAGGCCTCTGTTTCCCAGGCATTCAAGAACAGGTTGGTCCGGACAATCTCTAACACTTTCAGCTCTGCCTTCTTGGGTCACCCACTTGGTTCCCCGGGGACCCATGAAAGCAGAGCCTTCCAGGCCCGTCTTACGCAAACATCAGCCCCAGCCACGGTGAAGAGTGTGGTGTCAGTGTTGGTATTGCTCATGAGAAGTGGGATGTTGAGTTCCCTAGAAATGAAAAGGCTTACTTATCGAGGTGTGGGAAGGGGGGCCAGTGTTTTTGCTGCTGCTGTGGCTGCTGCCTACCACACCGGCTCCTGTCGGTTTCTGAATAGGCCCAGTTCCTCCCGCCACTAAGCCTTTGCACGTGCACCGCCCTCCCTTTGTGGAATACCCTTTTCCACCCCTTCACCTACTTAACGCCTACTCTGCTCTGTCACCAGGTCTCAGCTCAGTCTCGGTTTCCTCAGGGAAGCCCTCCCTGACTTCCAAGACTAGTCAGATTCTCTGATTCCGCGTTCTCGTGGAGCGCTCTGTATCAGTCAGGTAGTGCCGTGATCATGCTGCAAAACAAAACCACCTCAAAACTTGACACAGCCACCATGTGCTGTTTCTAGAAGTCTGTAAGTCAGCTGGACACTTCTGCCAATGTGGGCCAGGCTCGGCTGATCTCAGGAGGGTTCACGCTTATATCTGGGGTTGGTTCCCTGCGGTGGCAAAAGCATGTAAGGCCTATTGATGCCTAGACTTGGAATCGACACGGCATCGCTTTCACTGTGTCCCATTGGCCAAAGCAAGTCACAGGCCATCCCATGGGCACAGAGCGGAGAAATGCCTTCCACCTCTTACTGGGAGGAACTGAAAAGCCACATTGCACAGGGAAGGGTGGGGAATTGGGGCCTTGTTTGCAATCAGTGTAACACACTCCCTTTTGAAGTAAACATCACAATCATAACTTTCCCTTTGATTCGTGTGACAGTTATTTTCTGACCCACTAAACTGTGCAGTGGGAGCAAGCAATAAACCTGTCTTGTAGTCAACCATTGTGACATTGGGGCTATTTGTTATACAGCATAACCTAACCTATCCTGACCGGTACAAATGTCTACAGCTGCCCACAAACCCCAAACCTCCAGCTCTGTTCCTAGCCTATAATATCAATGAAAATGCACATGTTTAGAGGTTAGCACTCTGACCCTAACTGAGATTCTTAGTACAGTGGGCACTTTTATGTGTGCCGAGCATCTACGGTGTAATTATATTTCTTCACACACAGAGGTTCTCTAAGAACAGAGGATACTGGGAGAGGGATCAGGAGTTGGCACAAACGGATCCCTCACTTGATGGTTTTGATTCCACACCAGCTACTCATCTCCACAAACTTTAACATGTGCTTACTGTTCCAGGCCTGTGCCAAACCCTAGGCATAGAAAGGGAAGATGCCCATCACTTAGTGGATAATCGGGTCCAGGTCCCTGATGAAGCAGATGTTGAGCACAAGACTTTATACCAGTTGCTGGGGTAGAGCCAGGGATTGGTAACGGCTCCCCTAAAATATGTCTGTGTCAAGGCTAAATCCACCCAGTGTCCATTGATAACAACCATCCATCCACCCGTTCATTCAATATCTTGAGCGCTTGCCATATGCTGTTCCGGAACGCCTGTACTAGGCACTGAGGGTATTCTGGAGAACAAAGACGGCTGGAAGCCTGCCCTGTGAAGCATCCAGTCTGGTGAGGAGTGGACCAAGGTAGACAAGGCTACCCAAGGAGGCAGACCTCAGAGTCACCGCAACTGCTTTGGGGTCACCCTTCTTCTGCATTTGCAGCAGTATCTATAGGAAGTTCTCCAGAAGCTGCTTCCACAGCAGGGTTTGGAAGCACTTCAGGACTGGAAAGGGTGCTGGCCTGGCAGTGAGGAGTCCTGGGCACCCCTCCCGGAGGAGGAGACCAGCGTCCAAGCCAATAGCAAACGTGGTTGGACCCACAAACCTCAGAGGAGCTCCAACGGGGTCTGCAGAGCCCTGCCGTGGAGAGACATTCACGGTGTATTCCCTGCCACATCCACATGCCAATCACAGGAAAGAGGAGAGCAATCCAGGGATCCCACCCTTCTTGGGGGTTCTGCTCCCTCCACGTAGACCACAGTGACGAGCTTCTAATAGCGGGTTGTAGCCGGTGCGCTCGACTAGCCACTTGGCTTGAAAAATAAATCAACAGCATTTGTTGCCAGAAAAGCCACAGCAGCCAAACCCTTTTTGAGGTCTGAGGGCCGCGCATGCTTGAGGCTTCCAGACCTTGGGAACCAACGCGTTCACAATGCCAGAGGGAGGGCCCTCCAGAAGCATCCGTAAGAGCCTTGGTTGACACGGCGCTCTGGCTTACTCAGCTGACCTCCTACAGTCCCACGCCCCAGCCAGAGCCTGCTTCCGTGTGCTAGCCAAGGGCAGCCAGCCGGCAGGCCGCGAACCTGGGCTCAGGTGGGTACAGCCGGGGGATCACACGGGTGGCTCTAGCAAACTCCTGGGTTTCACGTGGCTGTGCTACGCCCCTCCCTCAGCCTTGGTCTCCTTGTGTACCCAATAAAGCCATAACAACGGCCTCCCCCGGCAGGGTTCTTGTGAGTTTTTAAGTGAGATTCACGGCTAAAGCTCCTACCATAGGATCACAATGTTTGCAGACTCGTAATGTTAACGCCTTCCCAACAGAGCATGCACTGAGCTCTTACCATGAGCTGGGCATGGGGCACAGCTGTCTTCACGCATCACTCCCCTTAATCACTTAACTGTACGGGTGGGCATTTTTATTATTCCTGTTTCATAAACACTGGGGCTGAGAGAGATTAACTGTGAGCATGGAGTTGGAAACAGGTCTTAAGCCTTGACTGCGGGTGAGCCTCTTACTGACTTGGGAGGCTACGAAAGAGGCCAAAGGACACACCCCGGGGGCAGGCTCACCCGCACTCTTGCCCTTGAGCCTGCCTTCTCTTCTCCTGTTTCCGCGGCCCGGGCGGTTCCCACGCGCGTTCCCTTCCCAAGCACACCAGAAGCGTGGGCCTCGGGACGGTGGGACCCCAAATCCAACGCGCCCAGGCCTGTCAAGAGGAAGAAACATGCAAACGTATTAAGCAGGGAGGGAATGGATTTTTATGCTTCTACCAAATGTCTGATAGTGGGAACATCGCCCACGACAAGTATGTAGCAGCTCGAGAGAGGCAGAGAGCGTTTTAGGACACGGTGTGCGCCCGGCCTGGCCGTGGCGGCTCCGGGGGCGGATGACAAAGCAGCCCCAGAGGCCTCCCTCTCTCGTGGAGGCTGGTGCCTGATGCCGAAGGGGCTGAGAGGCACCGGCTGGACGTCGAGGCGGATCTCACAGCCAGCCCTTGCCACACGCTTCCTCTGAATGTCTTCTCCCTCCCTCCTCGCTGCCCATGCCCACCGCCCTGCCTGAGTCAGCGGCTTCACATCCCCATGCTACAGATGTGGAAGCTGAGGCTCGCAGCGCTGACGTGATCAGGGACACCCAGTAAATAAGCAATGAAGCCAGGACTCGGCCCAGGTCATGGGCTCCAGGCTCAGCTCCTTACGGCAACCCCCTTCAACTCATCCATGAAGCCTAAGCAGGGAACTCCCGGGTGGAAAGGGCTGACGCCAGCTGGTGGGGTTGGGACAGACGCAAACGCTGGGTTCCATGGAGCTCCGGCCGCTGGCCACACGCACGCCGTGTGCCTCTGCGGCAGACGTTCACCCCGGCAGTCCTCAGTCCCCACATTCCTAGGGGGCCCAAGAGCTCTTGGGAGCCTTGAGTTGAGCCACGGCGGTGACAACGCCCAGCAGCCTGCAGGCAACCTCAGACCTCAGCCCCGTGTCTGCAGGGGCTCACATCCCGGGCCAGGAGCTACGGGGAGCTCTCCATTCACATTATCTTGTGGTCCTTGCTTTTCTTCTAAATTTATTTATTTAAATTCCAGTTAGTTAACATGCAGTGTAGTATAGGTTTCAGGAGGAGAGCCCAGTGATGCATCACTTACATCTACATTGCCAGAGAAGAAGTCAAACTTTCACTCCGCAGATGACATGATACTCTACATAGAAAACCCAGAAGACTCCACCAAAACACTGCTAGAACTGATCCATGAGTTCAGCAAAGTCGCAGGATAGAAAATCAACGTGCAGAAATCTGTTACGTTTCTGTACACCAATAATGAAGCAACAGAAGGACAAACCAAGAAACCGATCCCATCCACATTTGCACCAAGAACCATAAAATACCTGGGAATAAACCTAACCAAAGATGTAAAAGATCTGTACGCTGAAAACTCCAGAAAGCTTATGAGGAAATTGAAGAAGACACAAAAAAACGGAAAAAGATTCCACGCTCCTGGATCGGAAGAACAAATATTGTTAAAATGTCTCTACTTCCCAAAGCAAGCTACACATCCAAAGCAATCCCTATCAACATAGCACCAGCATTCTTCACTGAGCTAGAAAGAAACAATCCTAAAATTTTTAAGGAACCAGAAAAGACCCCGAATAGCCAAAGGTATGTTGATAAAGAAAACCAAAGCTGGAGGCATCACAATCCCGGACTTCAAGCTGTATCACCAAGCTGTAATCATCAGGACAGTATGCTCCTGGTGAAAAAACAGACACAGAGGTCAACGAAACAAAATAGAAAACCCAGAAATGGACGCACAACTATGTGGCCAACTAATCTTTGACAAAGATGATGCTTCTTTGATGATGATCTTTCTGAAGATCTCCAAGAGAGCACAGTTACCTCCCAGCACAAACTATTTCCTTGAAGTAATACGGGTTCTAAATCCCAGACCCTCGGACGTTGCATCTTGCTTGTTTGTGAAACTCATTGCATGTAACCTCACCAACTGCCATTGACAATTCGAAGCGTCTATGCCAACACACTCACACACTGGGATATCTAACAAAATTGGAAATGCTGACCAGAATGCAGACTTCTCAGAGAGAGAGATGCCACCTCCCCATCTGCCTCTTTATCCCCAGGGTCTGAGTACTCCTGGCACATAGTAGGTGCTCAATAAATATTTCTTGAATGAACTAATGCATGGGAGAATAATAACGGGCATTTGTATAAAGCATTACAGGGCACATTCTACGGCACATTTCCAGCCATTGTCTTGTTCAAGCTCAATGACAGGTGGTTGTCACGTTCCCACTTTACAGACGAAGCGATGGAACATCTTCAACGGAATGGCAGATCAAACCCCCTCTGCTTCCCCGATTCCTTTTCATCCATCGAGACTTAGATTACATGCCACCTCTTCCATGAACACTTCCCAGTCTTCCCCACAATTGATCTTTTCCTCCCCTATCTCCCAGAGCCCTTCCCCAAACCACCATACCTTTTCATTCACACTCTAGTGATATTAGGATTCATTGTGCGCATGCTCGTTTCCTCCGAAAGGCCACGTCTTATACTCCTCACATCCCCAGAGCTAACACAACACTCGACACACAGTAGGTCTTCAACCAAGGTATACTGGCTTAAATATGTCCTCAATAATCAACTTGTGGCTAACATGTCAGAGCTGATCTTTAAAAGATCTTCAATTGTCGGGGCACCTGGGCGGCTCAGTCGGTTGAGCAATCGACTTCGGCTCAGGTCACGATCTCACGGTTTGTGAGTTCGAGCCCCGTGTCGGGCTCTATGCTGACAGCTCAGAGCCTGGAGCCTGCTTCGGATTCTGTGTCTCCCTTTCTCTCTGCCCCTCCCCCACTCATGCTCTGCCTCTCTCTGCCTCCGAAATAAATAAACATTAAAAAATTTAAAGAAAAAAAAAGATCTTCCATTGTCCCCTAATTTGTAGTCTTGCTTGTGTTATCCAGAGAATTAGCATCAAACGTGTCTTCTGTCTCCTAACACAGGGACTGTCCCAACCACCAGACTCCAACTAACACCTAGATTTACCTTCCTGTACCAACTCCAATGGACTGGCAACAGTCGCCTCTGGCTCAAGTAGAAAGCATGCCACAGTCATTTAGCGATGTCTGCCTCTGATATAGATGGGAGCCTGGTAGAGGGCTATCAGCTGGCATTGGCATTAGATCATACTACTCACATCGATTAGCATTATTGTTTGTTGATAGATTCTGCAAGCAGGATGGGATTCAAAAGTGACCCATTCCACATCCTGTTGTCAAATTTTCCCCACCCAGCCCTTCTCTCCTGCTCTGTTTGTCTCCCCAATTAGTGTGGGGTGCTCCTCAAAGGCAAGTTCTGAGGCTGGTTAATTTCTGCACTCCCACCACCTGCACATCACGCAAGGTCCTGGGAGCGTGGGGGGGGAGATAAGTAAATTAAGCTTCGTTCCACAGTGGTGGGTCCAGAAGGTAAGTGGGTAGACATGCAAATGGACAGTAGACTCAGATAACACTTCTCCAAACGTCCCGTCTGCATTAGCCTCACCAGGAAGAGGACAGAGAGAGCCTGGCTCCCTGGGTTCCGGGACACAGGACTCTCACCCACCACTTTACACATGAGCTCCCATTTCGGGGGTGTGGAAAGTGTGTGCCCATCTTTCCAGCTGTGGGTTGGCACATTAGCAAAATATCCACAAAATATAGGTTTGGGGAAATCATCCTATAAAATAAAATGAACCATTTTCCAAAATAGAAAATTGCCCAACCATTAAAGGTTTCTTTTTTTTTTTTTAACCATTCAAATATCCATGACCTTTATTCCCAACAGCCCTGTACCTGCTGTGTTATAGAGAAGAAAACTTGCATTGTATAATATGTCTATTTTCTGTATGAGGTTCACATGCCAGCTATGTGTGAAGAAATATAAATATTCAGATTCAGTTAGAAAAGGATGGAGAGTTGGAATTCTGAACCTCCTGATTTCAATTGTTTATAAACTCTTAATCCACACTGTGACTTCTTCAAGGTATTTAATAAGCAGACGAGTCTATAAAAAGACAGAAAGCATATTGTTTTTTATTAAAGATGACCCTACAATCTCAATCCTTTAAAAATATATTCTGCTTTTGCCTTTCCTGGAAGAATGGAAACATTCAGATTTTCAGGAGGGAGGAAGGGAAAAATGAAGTTGCATAAATTATAACAAAGAACTCCAAACAGAATGAAATACTTTTTTAATTAAGTCTGTTTCAGTTCTAGAAGGTACTACAAGTTGCCTCTTACAGATCCATTTGTCCCTGTGCCTGAGAACCACAGAAAGGGGATGATATCTCATCCTGGGATATAGAACTCATGTTTGTTGGATAGGATGCTTATTAGGACAAGACCTGGATGCTGCTGGGATCCCCAGGGCCAGGCAGTGGTTTTAGGTCTCCTTGTGATCAGCTTTATCTCAGTTGGGGAAATTCACATTTCCATTTCCCTTGGGTGTGTTCAATCGAGCAGTCACTCCCTATTCTAAGTCTTGAGGGAAGCCCCTGCTCAGTGTGAGGCACGAGGCTGGGCTCTGGGAACCCAGAAACAGATGAGATCAATTCTTGCCCTCTAGACGCTGACTGCCAAGAGCAGATGCCCCCAACTCCACTGAGTATAATTCAAGAGGCGCAGTAGCAGGCTGGTGGGAGCTGGGTTGGGGCTAGGCGATGATACTGTGATCTATAATAAGAAATACATGTTTGGCCTTTGTCCCTATATCTGCCACAGAGCTTCTAAATCCCTTGGAATTTCCTGAGCGATAAGAGCCATAAAAGTGTCTTAATATTCATAACAAACCTCTTCCAACCACGCCTAAGTTTATGTTAATGAGATGACTTTTGGAAAGCACCTAAGGATGGGGGCTGGTTGCCAGGGGAACGCACCATGTGACTAGAGCATTGGAACTTTCAGTCACCCACTCTTGACCTCCAGGGAGGAAGAGAGGAGTTGGAGGTTGGATCCATCATGAATGGCCATCAATTTTATCAATCACACCTATGTAACAAAGCCTCCATAAAAATCCCAAAAGACAAGTTTGGAGGGCTTCCAAGTTGGTAAAACACATGGAGATGTGGGGAGGGTGGCATGCTTAGAGAGGGTAGGGAAGCTCCGAGACCCTTCCTCCATACATTGCCCTAGGTACCTCTTCCGTCTTGCTCTTCCTGAGTTACATCCTGTTACGATAAATTGGTAACCTGTTAAGTGACTAGACTTGCAATGGGCATCTGAAGTGAGGGGTGGGGCAGTCATGTTGGGACTGAGCCTTGAACCTGTGGGTCTGATGCTCTCTCCAGGTAGATGTTGTCAGAACTGAGTGGCATTATGTCTGGTAGGTGTGGGGAAACCTCACTTATTGTAAAATTGTATTTATTTTTGAGAAAGAGAGAGACAGAGTGTGAGCAGGGCAGGGGCAGAGAGAGAGAGAGAGAGAGAGAGAGAATCTGAAGCAGGCTCCAGGCCCTGAGCTGTCAGCACAG
Source organism: Neofelis nebulosa (assembly GCF_028018385.1). Classification (NCBI taxonomy): domain Eukaryota; kingdom Metazoa; phylum Chordata; class Mammalia; order Carnivora; family Felidae; genus Neofelis; species Neofelis nebulosa. The sequence continues at coordinate 142,486,306 of NC_080788.1, forward strand.
AGCCCGACGCAGGGCTCGAACTCATGAACTGTGAGATCATGACCTGAGCCGAAGTCGGACGCTTAACCAACTGAGCCACCCAGGTGCCCTGAAACTTCACTTATTGTAATGGTGATCAAAACGTTAAAGGTCTGGGGGCCTGAGAAACACATACACACAAAGTCATTTTCTTTCTCAGGGGCCTTCAAAGACCTCTTTGTATAGCTGATCGTGATTTTTAAAAAAAAATCCATGGAGACAGTTCAAGATGTGGCATAGGAAGACCCTGAACTCTCACTGCTTCCCATGGAAATCTATAGCTGCAATATGGAATACTTTCCACTGAAAAAGAACTGAGAACTAGTTGAATAGTTCCCTCCTCAACAAGGGAATAAAAGACCACATCAAGATGGGTAGGAGAGTCACAGAAGTGGTCGTATCAAAAATCCCACCCCCAGTATAGCAACCCACACTAGGGAGGGGTCTCGCAGGTCCAGAGCCTCTCCCTGAGGAGTGAGCCCCACATCGGGCACCCCCCTTGGGACCTGCATCAGACAGGTGAGACCTCAACAATGTCTGGCTTTGGAAACCAATGGAGCTTATATCCAAGGGATATGAGGGCTGTGGGGACCTAGGGGCTAGGGGACTCGGGGGCATGCTGTGGGGACTGTGGGGATCTGAGATACTACTTTCAAGGGGGCTCACACACAAACTCACTAATCCTGGGCCCAGCTCAAAGGCAGCAGTATGCAAGTGGTTGGATTATAGTGAAGAGATTCATTTGTTAACCTTAGAGCATCGGCTGGGGGGGCGGGGACAAACTGAGACTTCCTTGGGGTGCCAAGACACTGGCAAAAGCCATTTTTGTGCTTTCCCTCTACCTTGCTGGCACAGACATGGGGAAACACGGCCTCGCTAAAGCTGCAGGTGAGCCCTTCCCAGGTCTCTTTCCTGGCCCTGCTAAGGTCATGGTAGGCTCTGCCCTCAGCACTCTCAGTCTCACTAAGGCTGGCAGGTGAGTGCAGTCATCACAGGGGACACCCCTTGGTCACCTGGTCCTAGTGGCCAGAGGGGCTTGCATTTCTGGACTCCATTAGACTGTAACAATCAGAGAGACAGCTCTTGCAACCCACCACACCCAGAACACTGCACAGACAGCAGCCTAAAACACACCCCAGGCTGCTGTGAAAAGGTCCATCTTTTTATCCCAGAGCTTCAACCTGAGTGACAGGCTCCAGGTTTGCCACATGTCTCGAGGTTACAGAAGCACCCTCAAGGAACATAGGCAAGCAGACACCATCCCTGAGCCCTCCCTCAGGCTAAGGGGACATGTTAGGCCAGATGAACTTGATAGATATATACAGAATATCCCATCCAAAAGCAGCAGAATACACATTCTTCTCAAGTTCACATGGAACATTCCCCAGGATGGATCCTATGTTGGGCCACAAAACAAGTCTTGATAAAGTTAAGAGGACTAAAATCATATCAAGCATCATCTCCAACCACAATGATAGGAAACAAGAGATCAATTACAAGAAGAAAAATTGGGAAATGACAAATACGTGAAGATTAAACAATATGCTACTTAATTACCAATGGGTCAATTAAGAAATCAAAGGGGAAATCAAAAAAGTACCTTGAGACAAATGAAAATGGAAACACAACAGTTCAAAATCTGTAACATGCAGCAAAAGCAGTTCTAAGCTAAGAGGGAAGTTCAGAGAGACACAGGTGCACCTCAAGAAATGAGAAAAATCTCAAATTGCAATCTAACTTTACACCTAAAAGAACTAGAAAAAGAAGAACAAAAGAAGCCCAAAGGTAGTAGAAGGAAGGAAAAAAATAAAGATTAGAGTGACAATAAATGGAGTAGAGACCAAACAAATAGAAATAATCACTGAAACCAAGAACTGATCTTTTGAAAAAATAAACAAAATTTACAAATTTTAGCTAGTTTCACCAAGAAGAAGGAAAGAAGGCTCAAATAAGTAAAATCAGAAATGAAGGAGAAGTCACAACCGATACCACAGAAATACTAAGGATCGTAAGAGACTGCTATGAACAACTACATACTAACAAATTGCACAACAGAGAAGAAATAAATTCCTAGAAACATACAATCTTCCAAAACTGGATCATGAAGAAACAGAAAATCTAAATAGATGATCACTTCTAAGGAGATTGAGTCAGTAATCAAAAACCCTCCAAAAACAAAAGTCCAGACCCAGACAGCATCGCTGGTGAATTCTACCAAACATTCAAAGATTTAATACCTATCCTTCTCAAACTCTTCCAAGTAATTAAAGAGGAGGGAACACTTCCAAACTTATTTTATGAGACCAGCATTATCTGATACCAAAACCAGACAAGGACGCCATCAAAAAAAAAGAAAGGAAAAAAGAAAAAGAAAAAGACAGGAAGAAAATTACAGGCCAATATCCCTGATGAACATAGATGCAAAACTCCTCAACAACAAAATATCAACAAAAACCAAATTCAACAACACATTAAAAAGATCGTACACCATGATCAAGTGGGATTTATTCCAGGAATGCAAGGATAGTTCAATAACAACAAATCAATCAATGTGATACACATTAACAAAATAAAGATAAAAACACTATGATCCTCTCAATAGAAGCAGAAAAAAGCCATTTAACAGAATCCAACATCCATTTATGACAAAACTCTCAACAACAAAGTTATATAGAGGTAATATACTTCAACATATATGACAAGCTCACAGCTAACATCATGCTCACTGGTGAATGTTTTTTCTCTAAAATCAGGAACAAGACAAGGATTCCCATTCCCACCACTTTTATTCAGCATAGTATTGGAAATCCTAGCCATAGCAGTTAAGGGGAGAAGGGGGGAACCACCCACACAGAAAGGAAGAAGTTAAACTGTCACCATTCTGAGATGACATAATATCACATATAGAAAATCCTAAAGACTCCCCAAAAAACTGTTAGAACTAATAAATGAATTCAGTAAAGCAGTAAATAAGATCACTATACAGAAATCTGTTGCATTTCTCTACATCAATATGGAACTATCAGGAAAGATTTTAAAAACCATCCCATTTACAAGTGCATCAAAGAGAATAAAATACCTAGAAATAAATTTAACCAAGGAGGTGAAGGACCTATACACTGAAAATTATAAGACATTGATGAAAGAAATGAAAGAAGAGAGAAATAAATAGATATTCTGTGCTGGGGATCCTGGGTGGCTCAGTCGGTTGGGTGACCGACTTCAGCTCAGGTCATGATCTCGCAGTTTGTGGGTTCGAGCCCTGCGTTGGGCTCTGTGCTGACACCTCAGAGCCTGGAGCCTGCTTCAAATTCTGTCTCCCTCTCTCTCTCTGCCCCTCCCATGCTCATGTTCTGTCTCTCTCTCTCTCTCAAAAATAAACATCAAAAAAAAAAAAATTAAGGGGCGCCTGGGTGGCTCAGTTGGTTGGGTGACCGGCTTCAGCTCAGGTCATGATCTCGCAGTTCATGAGTTCGAGCCCTGCATCTGGCTCTATGCTGACACCTGGGAGCCTGGAGCCTGCTTCGGATTCTGTGTCTTCCCCTCTCTCTACCCCTCCCTGCTCTCTCTCTCTCAAAAATAAACATCAAAAGGGGGCACCTGGGTGGCTCAGTCGGTTGAGCATCCAACTTTGGCTCAGTTCATGATCTCGCAGTTGATGAGTTCAAGCCCTGCGTCGAGCTCTGTGCTGACAGCTCAGAGCCTGGAGCCTGCTTCAGATTCTGTGTCTCCTTCTCTCTCTGTTCCTTCCCTGTTCATGCTCTGCCTCTCTCTGTCTCAAAAATAAATTTGAAAACATTAAAAAATAAAGTAAAATAAAATAAACATCCAAAAAAACATTAAGGGGTGCCTGGGTGGCTTAATTGGTTAAGCATGAGACTTCCACTCAGTTCATGATCTCGCAGTTGACGAGTTCAAGCCCTGTGTCGGGCTCTGTGCTGATACCTCGGAGCCTGGAGCCTGCTTCGGATTCTGTGTCTTCCCCTCTCTCTACCCCTCCCCTGCTCACGCTCTGTGTCTCTCTGTCTCTCAATAACAAATAAACGTTAAACTATATTGCCCAAAACTATTTGCAAATTCAATGCAAACCTTATCAAAATTCCAATGGCATTTTTCACAGAACTAGACCAAATTCTAAACCTGGTGTGGAACCACAAAAGACCCCAGCTTGTCAAAGCAATCTTGAGAAGGAACAAAACAAGATATCATGCTCCCTGATTTCAAACTACACTACAAAGCTACAGTAATCAAAATAGCATGATATTGGTGTAAAAACAGACACAGAGGTCAATAGAACAGAACACAGAGCCCAGAAATAAACCCACATATGTGGTTCATGAATTTATGACAAGGGAGGCAAAAATACATAAAAGGGAAAGGACAATCTCTTCAATAATGGTGCTGGGAAAACTGGAAGGTCACGTGCGTAAGATTGAAACTAGGTCACTACCTTATAGCACACACAAAAATTAACTCAAAATGGATTAATTCAAAATGGATCAATTCAAAATGGACTTGAATGTAAGGCCAGAAACTATGAAACTCCCAGAAGACACATAAATGGTAAGCTCCTTGACATCGATCTTGGCATTACATGTTTGGATCTGACCCCAAAAGCAAAGGTCACAAAAGCAAAACTGGACAAGCAGAAATATATCAGACCAAAAATCTTCTGCACAGCAAAGGAAACCATCAACAAAACAACAAGGCAACCTACAGATATGGGAGAAAAGATTTGCAAATCCTGTACCTGATAAGGGGTTACTACCCAAAATACATAAAGAACTCAACTAAATGGCAAACAAAAAAAAATCTGATTAAAATGGGCAGAGGATCTAGACAGATACTTCTAAAGAAGACATACAGATGGCCAACAGGTACATGAAAAGTTGTTCGACATCACTCATCGTCAGGAAGTCAAAACCACAATGAGATATCACTTCACACCTGTCAGGATGGCTACCATCAAAAAGATTTTAAAAATAACACGTATTGGAGAGGATGTAGAAAAACAGAACCCTCGTGCACTATTGGTGGATATGTAAATTGGTGCAGCCGCTATGGGAACCAGTAAGGAGTTTCCTCAAAAAACTCAAAATAGGGGGCGCCTGGGTGGCTCAGTCGGTGAAGCGTCCGACCTCAGCTCAGGTCACGATCTCACTGTCCGTGAGCTCAGGCCCCGTGTCGGGCTCTGGGCTGATGACTCAGAGCCTGGAGTCTGTTTCGGATTCTGTGTCTCCCTCTCTCTCTGACCCTCCCCCGTTCATGCTCTGTCTCTCTCTGTCTCAAAAATAAATAAACGTTAAAAAAAAATTAAAAAAAAAAAATAGAACTAACTGGGGCCCGTGGGTGGCTCAGTGGCTAAGCATCCGACTCTTGGTTTCGGCTCAGGTCAAGAGGTCACGGTTTCGTGAATTCAAGCCCCACATCAGTCTCTGCGCTGACAGCATGGAGCCTGCTTGGGATGGTCTCTCTGTCCCTCCCCATCTAAAAAAAATAAATAAATAAACACTAAAAATAGTAGAACATATGATCCAGGCCTACTGTGTGTTTATCCAAAGAAAATGAAAACACTAATGCAAAATACTTTTGCAACCCTCCGTTCATGGCAGCATTATTTGCAATAGTCAAGAGAGGGAAACAACCTAAGTGCCCATTAATGGGGAAATGGATAGAGGAGACGTAGTGTATATATACCATGGAATATTGGTCAAGCCACTTGCAACAACACGGATGGACCTTGACAGTATTATGCTAAGTGAAAGACAGCAAACAGAGAGGGGCCACCTGGATGGCTCAGCGAGTTAAGCGTCGGACTTCGACTCAGGTCATGTTGTCATGATTCATGAGTTTGAGCCCCGGGTCGGGCTCTGTGCTGACAGCTCGGAGCCTGGAGCCTCCTTCGGATTCTGTGTCTCCCTCTCTCTCTTCCCCTCCCCTGCTCGCTCATGTACTCTCTCTCTCTCTCTCTCTGTCTCAAAACTAAATAAACATTTAAAAAATTAAATCCGACAGAGGAAAGCAAATATCATAGGATTCACTTCTAGGTGGAATCTAAAAACAAACAAATGAACAAACAAAACAGAACTCACAGATACAGAGAACAGATTGCTGGTTATCAGAGAGGAAGGTATTGGGGCAGGCGAAATGAGCAAAGGAGGCCAGTTGTAAGGTGACAAACGGTAAGCAGACTGTGGTGATCACTTTGTAGTGTATACAAATAATTATTATGTTGTGCACCTGAAACTAATACAATGTCCTATACCAACGTTACCTTAACAAAAATACCGATTCAGTGACTGCCACATGGCAAGCCCCACACTCCTCAGATGTCAGCTCATCTCATCACTGAAGACTGAGGGGACCGACCCTCTGAGACATGAGCGAATTTCTCAGGGCCCAGAACTTGTTTGCAGCTGACCAACACCCAACCCAGCGCTTCCAGCCCCAAACCTCGGGCTGCCCTCTTCCCTGCACCACATTCTGCCTCAAGAGATGAATCTGAGGCCTTTTTAGATGTCTAGCTGACTTCCAGACTTCAAGTGAATCAACACGTCTGCGGAGTGTGCATTGGAGAGAACCCAGGAACTAGCTGAGTGATCTGATCTCTTCATCTTGCAAAAGAGGAAACGGGGCCCAGAGAGGGGACTCGCCCTGCCCGGAGTCACCCAGCACCAGGGCCCAGGTCTCCCAACTCCGAGCTCCGCGCACTGCTCCAGGCCACCTCCATGTTCTCCCGTCCCTCCTCCATCTTTCAATGACGCCTGGACGCCAAGTCAAAAACTCTCTCAACGGTCCCCGTAAATATTTTCCATGTGGTCTGCAGGTTCGCAAGATTCCTCTTCCGCCTCGTGGTTTTAGACAATTTACGCTTCCAGTCTCAAAACAGATTTTTATCCTAATAAAGGCTTTTATTACTATTATCCACCTGTCATTACAAGGCATTAGACAATTACAGAGCGCAGACTGGCTCTCCCGCCATGAACCTTCCCCTCCGCTTTCAGCAGGGGGAGGGGCACACATAAACAGAACATTTCATTAAAAAAAAAGAGAGATGAATCTTTGAGTTTTTTTCAAGCCCTGCCAAGAGTGCTACCTACGCTTTTTAAAACTTTGTTGTGAAAAGTCATTGGCGTGAGTGGGGGGGTGGGGGGGGATAGAAAAGAAGTGTGGGCTAGAAGCCGTCTCCAGCCCCACTTTGATTGCCAGACGATTGACAAAATAATTTGTACCCGTCGATGCTCATGAAGGGAATTTTTACAATGGATTTGCCAAGCAGATTTTTAATTTTAATCAGTAATGAAAAAATGACAACACGGATCACAACAAGACATCAGTTGCCGAGCAGGCTTTGCAGTCCCTGTCAGGCAGCCTCCATCAGGCACCCGTACCTCCGTGAACATCAATCACCGGTTTCAAACTCCTGTACATCTTCAGGATTTAATTAGACATTTAAGTTCTTTACCCGCAATTTGCAAAATTGTCACTTACCAAAAGTGCAAGATGCTAAAAAATGTTCCGCGTGAGTCCCCGGCGCCTGTTTACATACACCCCGCCCAGGGGAGGCCCGCGAGGTAACGCTCGGACACCCCCTGTGCACCCTCACTCGGCTAACGGCTGCTGACCCACAGCTACAGATACTTGCAAAAAGAAAAAAAAAAAAAAAAATTAAAGGCCAGCGATTCAAGTAAAATGCAGCCCAAACTATTGTGGAAGGACCAGGGACAGGAGGAATGGAGGTGACAGGAGGAATGGAGGTGATGGACGTTTGCTCTCTTTGTGCAGACTTGCTCTGGAACCGTCTTGGTCGTGATGACTGGCCCTGATACGGAAAACAGAAGGGCTTTAGAAGCAGGTTCAGGTTCTGGTTCCATCGCAGACCGGCTGTGTGACACTGAGCCAGTGGCTACGCCTCTCTGAGCCCTTGTTTCCTATGAACTCAGAAATGGAGAAGTGAAAAAATACTAATAATAACCACCCTTCATTAATGAATTACGACAAGCATATAAAGTTCCTGCAGCGTGCTTTATAGACATAAATTCCCCCTTGCTTAAGGGACACTTAAACACTCATGGAGAATCAGGACACCTCCCACCCATCTGAAGAGGGACGTAACACAGGCGAGAAAGCACACAGGTGATGAGCGCTCGAGACAGATCGGGATTCCTATCTCTTGGGGCAGGAGGAAGGTTCCTGACAGCCAGCCTGGTTGGCAGGCATGGCGACCGCCCGTCCGGGGTCGCTGGTCAGCAGCTGTGACCAAAGACATGCATGACGTAGAGTGTATTTTGCTGTCTGGGGCTTTATCTTCTACCTTCAAAAGCCCCTGAAGCTGGGTTGCTTTGAACTCCTCGGAGCTTGGGGTTTTTCATTCTCTTTGGTTTTCTAGTCTAGCTGAAACCAGTATCCTTGGTTTAATTTTTCACTGATGGGAGAGTAGGTTGGAGGACGAGCAGGAAAGAAGCGCAGCCTTCTCCTTTAAGAGAACCTTGGCTTAGGGAAGTGCGTTATTGAAAAGAACATAAAAGGTGGATTGTGAAAGCCCTATTACTCACAGATAAGAAATGCACCCCAGGCAAACCTGAGAAGCACAAACTCCTTTTCTAGCTGAAGTTTCTTTCAAGTGATGGTTACCCCCCACCCCTAAGGGCGGAGGGACAGAGGCTTATTCTCACCTTGAACTCCAGTCTCCAGGTACAATGGACAAGCACCCCCAACCGCAGGTGTTAAACCAATTTACTAGTCAAAACTGACAAGACGTGTTTTGCAATTTCGCCCGACCAAGATTACCTGTCCTCGCCTGGGCGAATCCCTGCTGCTCTCCTGAAGGAGACAGACCAGCCACTGTCTCATCCCCTGCTAGCCATCACTGCAGTCTTGTCTTCTGAGTGACCACAAAGGCCTTTCCCCAGAAGGATGCAACCTGTCCCGTCAGCCCTGTAGACTCACAGAACCCGCGTTCCATGATGCAACGTTGGCAGGAGCTGAGCCTTGGCAAGTCCAGGCTGGGGCTCTGAGGCCAGGGCGATCAACCCTGCTCCGGTGCCAGCATGCTGTGTGACAGCCGGCAAGCCACTGCCCCTCTCTGGGCCTCAGCTCCTCATCTGAAAAGCAAAGCATCTGACTTCAGCTCGGGTCACAATCTCACGGTTTGTGAGTTCAAGCCCCACATAGGGTTGTCTGCTGTCAACACAGAGCCTGCTTCAGATCCTCTGTCCCCCTCTCTCTGTCCCTCCCCAACTCGCTCGTTCTCTCTTTCTCTCTCTCAATAATAGATAAACACTAAGGGAAAAAAAGCATCAGAAGCTTTAAAAAAAAGAAGGAAGGAAGGAAGGAAAGAAGGAAAGAAGGAGGGAAAGAAAGAAAGAAAGAAAGAAAGAAAGAAAGAAAGAAAGAAAGAGGAAGGGAGGGAGGGAAAGAAAGGAAAGAAAGAGGGAGGGAAGAAGGAAGGAAGGAAGGAAGGAAGGAAGGAAGGAAGGAAGGAAGGAAAAGAAAGAAAGAAAGAAAGAGAGAGAGAGAGAAGGAGGAAGGGAGGGAAAGAAAGGAAGGGAGGAAGGAAGGAAGGAAGAAGGAGGGAAGGAAGGAAGGAAGGAAGGAAGGAAGGAAGGAAGGAAGGAAGGAAGGAGGAGAGGGGGTGAGGGGAGGAAGGAAGGAAGGAGGAAGGAAGGAAGGAAAGAAGGCCACTAAAATTCCTTCCAACCCCTAATGAGCTCTGATTCTTGAAGCCATGACCTTGGATAAACATTAGGGAGAAAAAGTAAACAAACACAAGTATAGAATCAGTAGACCCAGCCTCAAATTCAAACTCTGCCTTGAGTTAGTTTCTGCTTGTGTGTGTGCACAGGTAGGCTAGCCCTTGTACACCCAGAAGTGTTACCTCCTCCAAGAAGCCCTCCCTGTCTTCTCTTCCCTGGGCTCCATGGGGAAGGGCCTGTCAGGAGTGCCTGACCCAGATCCACCCGGTCCCCGTTCACGGCTTTGCCACAGATCCTTCCCATGCATCAGCGGGAGCCATGCTGGGGACTCTCACTTCATAACGCCACCGTCTGTCGGCTTGCCCGTCCCTCACTGGGTGTCACTTGGATGCTCGCATCTCTTTTACGGGCCCAGGCACCAGGATCCTCATTCCATTTCTGGATCCCTGTTGCCTCTAGCAGCCTGTACCTGCAACACCCCTGAGAGGGCAGGTCTGGGGTACCTGAGCTGCCCTAATTGCCTCCAGAAAGTCTAAGTGCCCATAAGGTTCCAAACCCCTCGGCAGGGCCTTGGCCAGCGCCTGGCCCGACTCCCGGGCCTCAAGTCCCACCAGCTCTGAGACACAACTTGTATTCCAGAACTCCTCTGCGGGCCACAAGGAAATCCGGGGCACACAGTAAGTGCCCCTCAACAGATGTCTGTTGAATGAATGTTGGCTGGATATGTATGTGAGTCATTTCATGGAGTTGGAAAGCCAGCAAAGGCCAGAGGCGGTCTTCTAGAAGAAGCCTAGCCTGGAATATAAGCGCCACGAGAATAGAGATTTGTATCTGGTTTTGCCTCATCCACAGAGCCTGGCCCATCGTGGGCTCTCGATAAATATTTATTGACTGGGAGAACAAATGTAGTCCACCCCTTTGCTGCTGACAAGGGTAGCATCCTCCGGTTAAACACCTCCTCCCTTTCAAAAGAACCCTGGGACTTGGCTTTCCACCTGGATGCTGAACAGAGCTCGGGCGCCCTTCCTTCCAGACGCCTCCCTCCCGCTGGAGCCGCAGCCTGTGACCAGGACCAAGTGGAGAGGCAGAAGGGCTAGTCTCGTCTCAGCAAAAGCGTGTTCATGGTCCACACCCACAAAAGACGCCCCTGGGCGGCATCACCCTGGGTGACCTCCCTGGCGCTGTGGGAACAATGGCTGGGCAGAGCGAGGCCAGCCCTCCGTGGGCCGGGGCGGGCTTCACACACTTCAGACATGTGTGTGAGCGCCCTTCATAATGGGGCTTTGTCCTGGCCCCAGTGAGACAGCGTCTGCCGAGCCCTGGGAGGGTGAAGGCGGTGGCCCGCATGCACAGTGCCACCTTCCAGCTCTGGGAGGCTCAGTCCCGAGTCTTGAAACACAAGGACTTCCGGGGACGGGGTACGCTGGTCCCGGGACCTCACCTGCCAACGCTTCTTTCTGGGGCCGGAGGTGCACCAGGACTTTCAAAAGGGGTCTTCTTTCCCTGGCCATTTGGAAAGAGGGACATGATGTGGGCCACAAGGAAGAGGGAGGAAATATCCGTCCACTGAGCACTTACTGTATACCAGGCCCTGCGTCATGCACTTTATTGGCCTTTTCTTGTCTTGCATCTGTGAGGTGGGCATCATCATACCCCGGATACAGAGGAGCAAACTAGGCTCCGAGCAGTAAAGGGACTTGTCCACCGTCACTGGGACCCGGATGTCTCTACCTCCAAGGCCTGTGCTCTTGGACCCCCCCGCCCCAACACACACCTTCCCTAAACACCCACCACCCTTCACCTCTGTCAGAGCAGTCCCCGCTGGGCAGACGGTGCCCCTGCACTTGGCAGGGCATCCAAAACAGGATTTATATTTTATAAAAGTCTGGGGACTAAAAATAGAGATCCTTTCCCAACAGAAGGCGACCGAAGGCATGATATGAGAGCTGCAATCTAAGGGTGTGGTGGCCGCCCAAGTGTCAGAAGCAGAAAGACCTGGGCTCGAGGTACAGTGCCCCCCCGCCCCCGCTGTGTGATCTGGGAGGGGTTTCCTTAACCTCCCTGAGCCTCTTCCCCATCATCTGTGTTTGGGGCAGAGTATCATGTCCTTCTGGTAGATCTGTTGTGAGGGTTATAAGAATGGTCTCGGCAAGGGGTGCCTGGGTGGCTCGGTCGGTTGAGCGTCTGACTTCGGCTCAGGTCACGATCTCTCCGTCCGTGAGTTCGAGCCCCGCGTCGGGCTCCGTGCTGACCACTCGGAGCCTGGAGCCCGCTTCCGATTCTGTGTCTCCCGCTCCCTGTACCCCTCCTCCGCTCATGCTCTGTCTCTCAAAGATGAATACACGTTAAGAAAACCTTTAAACCAAAAAGAATGGTCTTGGCACATGACAAATATCCAGTGAACGTTTCCTATTCATATCCCTAGCAGGCATCATCCTCATGTTTCAAGACCCAATTCTGCTACTTATTGGCTGGGGAACTTAGTCTCTAGGTCTCAGTTTCTTCATCTTTAAAATGGGAATAAAGGTCTCTGCTATGGAAGGTTGTGAGGATGAACTGAGGTCACACACATTGATGTTCTTGGTGTGGGACCCAGTGGGCACGGGCGCCAGCCAATCCTACCATCAAAACTCCCATTTTTCATCTGGCCGGTCCATCGAATAGGGCCAGCCCTCAAAGAAAACGATAATAATCACCCAGAAGTGCGTGCTGTGTCCCCCTTCCAGGGGCATCGATGGCCCGGGGAGGTACCTTGCAGCCGCTCCCAGAAGCTGGCTGTGCTCATCTCGACCCATCTTGGCATCCAGTGGCTCCCTACGGTAGCTCGAAATTGTGGTGGAAATATTTACACCATGGAAATTGGCAAATTGCTACAAATCAGGAACTCTCTCCCGTCCCCCCGCCCCCGCCAGGAAAGCTGGTTTTTACACATTAACAGCAAGCCACACCACCGATCACTTCATTTCCTCCGACAACCTCAAGATAACGCGTAACGACCGAAAGGCACCGACACCGTCCAGCTGGAACGGACGGGAGATTTGAGACAACAGAGGAAATCCCGGCCGTGGGCCCAGGAGGTCCATTTCACAAACGAGGAAATGCAGAGCCAGACCCCGCTTCTCAACACACTCTGGAGTCCTCCCGGGGAATGACGCCGGGCAATTAACATCACAGGGACCATCGGCAGGTGCCAAGCACGTCTACGCAGCCCGCCACGTGAAGGATCACAGCTCCGAAACTGTCAGAGGCAGAGCAGCGCCAGAACCCAGAGGCCACTGTGCTCCGGAGAGCAGCCGAACCCTGGTCCATCCTACTGAGGCGGCCGAGGGGACAGGTCAGTCTCCCAGCCATTGATTACCTGCAGGAACTTTCCCCATGCGCGCACACCAGAAACGTAGATGCTGGGCCGGGGAAACAGCCTCGTCCTTCCTCTGAGAAGCTGTCTCCCGGCCACAGGCAGGGAGGACGCGCCAGGAGAGAAAGCTGTGAACACTCAAGGTGTCGCTCCAGCCACCGCTATAAGGACACGAGGCAACCCGTCCTCGGCCCCACCTGCCATTCTACCTGCTACCACCCCTGCGGCCACCCCTGCCAGACCCCTGCCTCTCCCTGCAACCCCTCCTTTGTCTCCGTTGTGATAGCTCATGTTTATTGAGCACCCCAGGCGAGTGCTCAGCGCATCACGACTCCTCATCCTCCCAGTGCCCAGGAGGTAGGCAGGGCCAGACTGACAAGCTGAGAAACCGAGGCTCAGAGAGGTTAAGTGATGCAGCCAACATCACTCAGCTACGTGACCTTGATAGAGTCAATGTTAGAGACCCCAGAGCCCAAGGAAAGAACCAAGCAGTAAGTATCTGTCAGGTGAGAGAATGAGTGACCTATGAGTTTCTTGGTATGAGTTTCTTGAACTACGAATTTTTTAAAGTCCAAATTTGATCTTGTTCCTGCCTTGCGTAAAGCCCTTCTAGGCCACCATGACCTCCACACTGAGCCCAAGCTCCTCACCCGGCGTTCAGAGCTCCCGTGGCTGCCCCGCCCAGCTGCAGCATTTTCTCCCACTGCTCACCCAGCATTTGAGGCCCCAAGGGTGCTACAGGCACCTTTCCAGGCCGCCATGCTTTCTGAGCTTGGGACAGGTGGCCGAGAGGACACCTCCCCTGTATCTGCCTCGGCAATCTGCAAAACTTGGTTGGTCACTCACTCCCACCTACGTGCAGCCTCCTGTGATGGCTTCTAGACCCTCCCAAGCATAGTCGGCAGCTACTTCTCTGCTTCCAAGAGGAACAGTATCCCCTAAGTGGTTGTCCATGGACTTCCCACCTTCCCACTGGTCCTCAGGGTCCTAATGTCTGGGGTTGCGTTGTGTCCACCCCAAATTCCTATGTTGGAGTCCCAACACCCAGTTTCTCAGGATGTGATCATCGCTGGAAAGAGAGCCTTTTCAGGGTTAAAATGAAGTCTTTGAGTTGAAAGGAAGTCACCGGGGTGGGCTCTAACCTAATATGACTGGCGTCCTTATGAGAATGGGAAATTTAGACACAGAGTGACACACGGGGGGATCACCGTGTGGACACGAAAACAGCATCACTAACCCAAGGAACAAGGCCAAAACAAAGTTCTTCCTCGGCCCACAGAAGGAACTGACCCTGGGGGCACTTTGACCTTGGACTTCTGGCTTCCAGAACCATGAGACAACCCATCTCAGTTGGCTTACTCACCCGGGTGATAGTGCTTGGTCATGGCAGCCCCCCAAAACTAACCCACCCGGGGCCAGAACTTGCCTCCCATGTTTGTGCCCCACACCCACCTCGGTGCCCGAGTCTGAAGAGTGGGCGCTCGTGTGAGTAATGGGGACAGGTGAGTACAACATTTTGGGGTCAAAGTAATAGGTTTTTCCACCCAATTAACTGATAACTGAGGCTTTTTTCCTCTGGTGGCCAGCAATTTTCAAATAAAACACCGTGGCAAAGAGAGATAGGGCATGAAGCAGGGGGCTTCATTCAGCCAAGAGCATTTATTGAGTGCCTGCTGTATACCTAGGCTAAGCTTCCTTGCATGCCTAATGCTTTGGAGCAAAACCAAAGAGCTCCACTGTAATAGAAGACTTTTTCCAAGCCACACGCGCACACGCACACATGCGCGTGCACACAAGCGCACACACACACACACATACACACACACACACACACTGATGGGTAGAATTTTCTCAGTGTCGAGCCCTTCCTCTCTGAAATTTCTCTTAAACTTTTGACTTCCCATGCTAGTATATCACCTATCACAGCTTCAAACTATATTTAGTGTATTTAATCATTTTAGGCTTAAAAATGCCAACAATGTTCGCGACATTCCACAAAGTACATCACGACCCTCTCTATTTTTAACCTGACAACCTCAGGAGTTTCCAAACTGCCATGAAAAAAAAAAACAAAAAATATTTTGTTTGTTTCAAGGGGATAAGTAGGAGTTTACACATCCATCACCCGTTCGAGAAGCATCAGTCAGTCCTACCACGTGCCGGGCACACGGGAGCAGGGGAGGCTACTCAGAGGAGAGGTCGTTTCTCTACAAAGACCTCCCAGGCCCACAGCGTGCGGGGCCTGCACGCATGCTGAGGTCAGGGCAGCTGCTTGAGAAGGTTCCTGTCCTACAACTGCCTGGGCCCTGCCCGTGGGGCCAGCGCGACCCCAGCTGCTGGGCAGACGGGTGGCAGGTGGTCAGGCCAAGCAGGGCGATGAGCTTTAGGTACCCTTACTGCCCACACAGCAGAATCAAACCTCGTAGGAGCGCATCGGTCAGGAAGTGACCAGGAAGGGTCCAGAGCTGGTGGATGGGAGGGCGGGAGATCCCAATCCAGGGAGATCAGAGGGGCTGCGTCCCCGCATTTCCAAAGCCCCACGAAACTGCAGTTCTCATGTGTGCTGCCTGTCTGTCCACTGAAACCGTGAGCTCTTTGCGGACTCTGCCTGCGTCCCTGACCCAACCCCGGCACCAGGCGAGCTCGAGGTGGGTGTTTCCGGGCCCGAACTATTTACAGACAGTGTCACAGCAGGGCAACAAGAGGGGGCCCGGCTCACCCTGAGCTCTTGGGGCTCTGCCTCCCCGCCCCAGCTCCGGGCCCCTGCACACCCAGGACAGCACCCAGCCCCTTCCCCTAGGGCCCCAAGTTGGAGGAGATGCCTGTGGTCCGCTGTGCACGACATGGCGAGACCTCACCCACTGCTGTGAAGCACTCGCAGTTTTCACACCGGCAGGTCTGTCTGGCTCCCGTCTGACTCTTCGTGCTGCGCCAGGCTTCAGCACTCACAAGCCTGACGGTGGCAGCGATTGCCATGACAACAGCGAGCCCGGGACGGTGCACTCCCGGGGAGCCAGGCCCTGTCCTCGCCAACCACCCCTGAGGGAAACGTTGTTAGGCCCATTTGACGGATGAGGGCACCGAGGCACAGAGAGGAGGAAGAACTTGCTGGCTGCCATGCAGCTGGCAAGTGGCCAGGCCGGGCCCCCACCCCCAGGACTCTGACCCCTTCTGCGTGCTCCCCGTGCGCTGGGGGCCGCTGGGAGCCAGAAAGCTTTGCTGTGTGGGAGTCTTCTTGGAGCCCCGCCTCACACAAGCCCGTGGCTGCGGAAGCACCTCATGGGGGAGCTGGGCTTCCCCGTGGCCGGGAGCTCACGGAGCAGGGGTTCCCACGTCAGGCAGAGCAGATGAAGGTGATTGGAGGTCACGGGGCTTTGTGGGGAAGTCGGATCCACTTTGGAGAAAAGTCACTCAGATGCAGACACCAGCACCTGCTGGAAGGGGGCAAGGGACACAGACAACTTTCATCGGAGCTCCCTGCCAGCTAAACGCCACAACTGTTTGCGGATGAGACAGACACGCCGCCCCCACACGCCTGTCAAAAGGCAGAGGGAGGCTCCTGTACCCCCGCGAGCTGAGGGACAGCAAGTTGGGAGACTGGTCCGAACCCAGTTCCTGCCACCTGTGGGCTGTGTGACCCGGAGAACCTCATGGAATCTCTCTGACCCTCAAATGCCTCCTGCAAAGAACGGAGGTGGAAATACGTTCAAGGCTTCTGACTAATTGGAAAGCGCTTTCTCCCACAGTGCTTGGCAGTTAGCAGTAGACGTAAAATCTCTTTTGTCTGGGAAGAAGGGAGAGACTTCAACTAGTTTTCCTTCTTCCCCACCCCCCATCTGCAGGGGACCAAGCCCCCCAGCCGATCTGGCTGCACGGAGTCCGTGGGGAGGATGCCGGAAAGGGTACCTTGCATCAGGGCTCCCTGGGTCTCCCGGGAGTCCCTTGTGCCGGGCTCCGGGCTTGCCCCTTGGCCTCCGCGAGGGGAGGGAAGAAAGTGCAGAAATCCACTGCAGACCGTGCATGGATCCCTTTCCCAGCCTCGGAGACAGCGGGTCTCCAAAGACACGGTCCTTCCATTTTAGACATGAGGAAACCGAGGCTTAGATTGCGGAAATCAACCGTGGACACGCCAGGATCCAGACCCAGCGCAGCTGAACCCCGGCACCCAGCCGCACCCCCCAGGATCCGCGGGCGGCTCACAGCACTTCACCGTGCACCCACCAGGGCCCGAAACAAGACACGCTCCTCCACTGGAAACAGGCAAGAGCCGCCCCGAGCCCTGCCAATCATCTGGCGGAACATACGCATCTCGAGGAACCGAACAGTTGTATGCTCTTTTTTACCCAAACTTCATATTTTGCATGTTCCTCCCTCAAACACCACAAACCGTCCTGTCGCCATGTTGCGTAAGCCCCAGAGATATTTTCTTTCTTATGTTTTACCCCACACAGCGGCTGTCTTCTGAGAAAAGAAATCGACCGAGGGACAAAATCTTGTAAATATTCCAGCCATTCACTTATCCAGCATAATTACCCTGCAAAGAGCAACATTTGGGCCTCAATTCACTAGCACACAACTAACCGCATTATGCAATTAGCCAACACACAATTAGCAGGGTTTTGCAGTGCATGCAAGCTGACGGGGGCACCACAGGCTTCCAGGAGCCCCCGCATCCGCGGACAGACTCCACAAAGTGGCAACTGTCCTCAGGGAAGATGCCTGGAGAAGGGTCATTTGGAACAGCGGAGGCGAGCTCCTAAAATTTGGGAATCCACTCCCTCCCCTCCATCCAATCTGCCTTCGCACAGGCCCAGTGACTTAGCTCCCAGCGGCTCTAACAATGCAGACGGGGTGTTCTAACTGACAGGCTTATTCTGGAGGCTGGGAAGTTCGAGATCAAGGTGGCAGCTGATTCAGTTCCCACCAAGGTCTCTCCTCCTGTAGACGGCCGCCTTCTCACGTGTCCTCGTGCGGCAGAAGAGAGAGCCCTCCTGTGTCTCTTCCTCCTCTTAGAGGGGCACCAGCCCTATTGAATTAGGGCCTCACCCTTATGACCTTCTTTAACCTTCATCATCTCCTCACAGGCCCTAACTCCAGACACAATCTCATTGGGAATTAGGACTTTTCGGAATGCCTGTTAAAAATAAAGAGTCCAGGGACGCCTGGGTGGCTCAGTCAGTTAAGCGTCCGACTTCAGCTCAGGTCATGATCTCGTGGTTCGTGGGTTCAAGCCCTGTGTCGGGCTCTGTGATGACAGCTCAGAGCCTGGAGCCTACTTGCGAGTCTGTGTCTCCCTCTCTCTCTGCCACTCCCCTGCCCATGCTCTGTCTCTCTGTGTCTCTCAAGAATAAGTAAACATTAAAAAATTTTAAAGATTAAAAATAAAAACCTAAAGATTCCAGGGTCTGCCCCAGATGGACTAACTCAGAATCTCTGGATTTTTTTTTTTTTTTTTAAACACGCCTCCTGAATGATTTGTATAGACGGTCAAGTTTGGGAATCTCTCAGTGACATGCCACCTGAGGAGTTATTCCAGGAAATACTGCCCCTGCCTGGTTGCAAGCACCCATTTCCCAAGGCCCCGCGCTCCGCATCTGTTGTCACAGTGCTGGTGTTTCGCTTGCTGTTTATGACAATATGCATTCAAAACACGTCTACGGGCCAGCCCACACCCTTAGCCCGCTCCGCCCAAAGAATTCTTTCCCTCCGGTTCCCACTGATCACGTTGTTCTGTTCAGAGCTGGTGTGCCACCTTTTTCTTGTCGACAGCAATGGCCACGAGACGTCTTCTCTACCAAATTAATTACGTCCGTCATCATTAAAAGAAATCCACTTAGCTGTGTCGAGCCTGGCAGATGATGGGCAAGCCCAGGTCGTACACCCGCATCAGCCACTGAAACTGGATACGGGAAGGGACCGAGGAGGAGAGGCTGGTACTGTGAGATGCCAGAGGCT
Organism: Neofelis nebulosa; assembly: GCF_028018385.1. Lineage (NCBI taxonomy): Eukaryota > Metazoa > Chordata > Mammalia > Carnivora > Felidae > Neofelis > Neofelis nebulosa. Next base: position 142,505,329 of record NC_080788.1, read on the forward strand.
CCAGGACCTGATGGCCTCAGCCAAGGTTGTGGAACAACATAGAGTCAGGAAAACCCGGGTCCAAGTTCTGTCTGCCTTTTGCAAGCCCTCGTGGCCTCGACCATCTCCTTCACCTCTCTGGGTCTCAGCCTCCACACCTGCTCAATGGGCATACTAACACTGCCTCATGGGGTGGCTGAAGCTGATGTACGGAGCGGGGAACTCGGTGTATCCACTGCTTCCAGACACGCCAGGCGGATGCAAGGATTTGGATTTATTTTGCACTCCAGGGTAGAGTTTCTTTGTGCTTAGAGGAAGAGGGAAACCTGCAAAGAAGGTGGGGGGAAATGACTATTTACAAACAATGTACTGTCTTTCGAGGTATATTTAAAAGTGGTAAAACACCAAGAGAAAGGAGAGAGGGACGGGGCACGTCCTGAATCCTCGCTGGCTTCTCATCCCACTGGGATCTAAGGCTGACTATTTACCGTGACCGGCAGCGTCCTGGGCAGCTGGCCCTTCCCCTCCCCCACTCACCTGTGCTGCTCCCACCCCAGCCCCTGAAACTCCTAGCTACTCTCCCAGGACTTAGACCCCCACCCCCACCCCAAGCAAGGTCTTTGCCCTGCTGTTCCCTCTGCCTGATGCTTTTCCCACACAGAGCTGCCTGTTCACTCCCTCTTCCCTCCAGGCTCCACTCAAAGCCCACCCCACCAGCCGGGCGCGCCTAGATCAACTGTCCACCTGCCCCACCTGCAGGGATCCACCACCCTCCGGTGGCCAGTGTGTCGACTTCTCAAACCCAGACTTTGCTCACATCCTTGGCAACCTGAATACTGCCTGAACACTCAATAAATAGTTGATCAATACCGTTTAATTAATTAATCAGTCACACAGGCTTTATCTGACTTAATCCGCATGTCCAGCCTGACAGGTGGGTGTCGTTGTACCGGCTTTGTAGACAAGAAAAACGAGGCTCGGAGAAATTGAGCAATCAGCTGAGGCCCCACAGCCGGCAGGTGCACTAGGCACAGGCACCAGGAATTCAAATCCAGGTTTGTCCGGATGCCACGCACAAAGCTCACCACTTCACCCGCAGCCTAGAGGGGACAGTACATAACCAACGAGCACTGACGAGTCTGAGAACGTCCTGGACTAATCAGAAGACCAGTGCAACCCTCTCCTGATCTTTCGATCGTAAACCACAGAGAATGAACCTTTGGCTTCGCGCTTTACACGACCTGCAGCGGGAGCCTCCTTCCCAGAGGATATGAAGAACCGGGACGCTCTGGGGTCTCCAGGGGCGAGCTCAGAGGTGCACACTTAGCATGGGGAGGAGAAGGGCCCTCTCTGTAAAGTTGCCAGAAGAGATGGAAATCTCGCTGGTCCGCATGAGGGTTTGGGAGGTGGGGGGCAGAACTTTGCTGAGAAAATCCCCTCTGCCCAGGCTCACACACACGGCCCCTTCCCTTCCTTTCCACCCCTCTTCTTGCCCTCACAACAGCCGTGCATGGCAGAGGTCATCGAGGCCACCCGGACTCTGTCCGCACACCTCCAGGGGGCACTGTTCACACGGTCTACGTTGTGGGAAGTGCTCCTTATAGCTGTGTGCCATGGCCATTCTGGGCATCATCCCGCCTTAGAGGCAGGGGAACGGAGGCTCAGAGACGGGTCCTGCCTTATCTGAGGTTCCCATCTGAACCACCGAGGCAGGATCCGAACCCAAGGGCACCCAACGGCACAGCCTACACATAACCTCATCCCCACCACAGCTCTCTACACTCCCGGACTCATGCAGATTATTTCATTTAGTCTTTGCCGCGACCCAGGGAAAGCTGAATTATGAAGCAGCAAGCTCCCCAAATCAAAGGACTGTGACAGGGACAGCCTCCGGTGTGACTGCCAACCTAACAAACCCAATATTTCACTGGAATCACAGCAATCCTAAAGGAGAGGTAAGACTGCTGCGGAAAGTTTACCTTCAGACACTGTACAAGTCAGCAGCAACCCGCCAGGGTTGGGGGATACCAGGACTGGGGGATAGGAGAAGGATCTAGAGTAGGTAGAAAGGCCCCCCAGTCTCCCCCCCACACCCTCGCCGATCGGGCTCTGGGTGAGCGAGTGCATCGGCATGTGGCCGGGAAGGGGTGAAATCAGTCAGAGCCCAACCCCTCCTGACACCCACGCCCAAGCCGTTTCCCCTGCTGCAGTCTCATCTATCACTGTGACCCGCACGCCAGCTCCTGGGGTACTTTCTGGAACAGTCACAGTCCATCTCATCAGGGCCTTGTCCTCTCTTCATGAAGGGCTGTCGTCTGTCTCCCCTCCCCTCGCCCCTGTTGGGCCCTAGTGAGTGCCTGGTGACAGAGGGCAGCACGTGTGGAGCTGTGTGATCGCTGAAGCTCCATCATATAGAAGGACTCACGGGGCATTCACCCCGAGAATCCAGCCACCACGCCCTGAGGGACCCGAGGTACATGGAGAAGCCATGTGTAAATGTCCCGGCCGACGCCCCTCTGAGATCCCAGCCAGCAGCCCACAGCACCCCACTCGTGAGCGAGGAGGACTTCAAATGACTCAGCCCCCCAGCACCTGTCCACAGCCCCCGACACATCCTGAGCGCCAACCGCCCAGCTGAGCCCAGCCATCCCCACGATCAGGAGACGATGATGATAAGAGAGTGCTTCTGTAGTCCACCAAGCGTGGGACGGTGTGGTACAGCGACAGACAACCAGAACACTGGCCTTATGAATGAGGAAGGGCCTCAGAGTTGTGACCCGACACGTCCAAAGAGGAAGGTCAAACCACACGGTGCATCTGACTCCTTCCTGGGAGCAGGTGCAAGGAGGTGGAGGCCACTGCTTTGCCCCTTCCTTCACTCCATTGTTTGTGCTCCTTCAGTGTATGAAACCACAGGGGTTTCTTTCACTCGGGGAAGTAAAGGAAGGATATTTTCCAGCATGATTCTTGCACGGTTAGATGAAGACAACACAATTGCGTTCTGGAATGACCACTCAGATAAAAATCATGATCTCCCCACAAAGAGTCTCCCTCCCTTTTTTCTCTGTCCCAGATCAACCCAAACTGCAACAAATATGAACAGCACAGCCTCTGAGATGTGACTCAGTCTGTCAGATTTGCAGCCCTTCGTCGTAAACATCAAAATGATAAATAAAAGCTAAACCTCCGAGTAGCATATTCCATCACGGAAAGGTGCAAACCCGCCAGCCCATCTGCCCACATGGGGGTGGGGGACGGCCTGGGGGGACATAAAACCTGCAGGAGGTGGTTAAATGCCCCCCCCGTCATCTGGGGGGACCCTGGGAGCCCCCACCAGAGCCTGGAGCCCACCAGAACGAGTGCAACAGCCCAGGCTAAGGCTGACATCCTTCCCACACATTCTGGTTTCTTCTCAAACTTCTCCAAGGCAACAGATTTTCACTTCCTTTTAAGATTTCCTTTTGCTCAGAGAAAGAAAGAGAAGGGCATATACTGAGTTCTTACATGCCAGGCACCACGCTAGCCATGCACGTGACATCTCCAAGCTCCATAATCACCGTGGGAGGTGAGTATTAGGCCTGGCAGCAGAGGGTGGGCTAGGGAATCCAGATGGAAACGGGTCTGAAGCCCCTCTCCGACTCTTGGTAGTTGCCCAGACTCAATGCTGAATAAATGAGTACTTGCTGGACGACCAAGTCAAATAAAAGTCTTGCCCTCATTCTCTCGCTCATCCTGTTCCAGACACATGCCCCACATCCCCGTGTGTACGTGCACATAAAAGGCCGAATCCTGCTTGAAGACTGAGTTCACAGTTCTCAAGGTGAGGCCAAGGCAGGTCCTCCTACTCGATGGACCCTCACCAAAACACAGGCTCACCATCACCCATAAGCAGAACAAAACCAAGCCCTGTGACCTGTCTTCCCCAGACTGGGAGAGCTGAAGAACAAGGGCAAGAGGCAAAGATCGGCCATCCCAGCAGACTGCAGGACCCAGGACGGTGGAGTGAGTGGGGGAGGTATCACAGCACCCTGGAGGCCCCCGGAAGAGCTGGATGTGGTGAGGGATAATAGAAAGTTCCAGAAGGTGACCAGGAGTAGCCAGAATGCAATGCACCTCCTGTCGCCCTTGGCAGCTTTTGGAGAGAACCAGAGGACCCAATGGTCACAGCCCTGCTCCCACGGGTAGCACCACATATCTATGCAATGTGCTGCTCGTGTCCACCCTTCCCTCCTAATGACATTACTAATTACTAAGTACCACTGACACATTGTGACTTGCACAGCTGCATCTTAAACAACTTCCCTAAAACAAAGTTACAGTGCTTATAACTCAGGGCCTGCCTAGTTAATAGAAGAAAGATTATTACCAGAGACCCAAGCCTCGCCTCCAAGGAGACTTCATCCGGGTCCCTCCTAACACAAACACCTATCAGATATCAGCCTGGCACAAAGGCACTCAGCATGTATCTGTTCAAAGAATGAACGAATTAGGCACCATCATATACTTGATATCACTTAATAAAAGATGTCGCTCATTATACTCCCTAAGCCCCAGTTTCCTAGGCTATAAAATAAGAATAATATTACCCGGGTAACAGCATTACAAGATTAAGTGAGGTAACATATGCACAGGGTCTATGCATCTACCATAATCCATATATGTTCAATTAAGTCCTGAAAATATTTAATCACCATCATCATTGTTATTAGCTCTCATTTATTTAACATCTGCTAAATGCTAGAGGCTTTTCTGGGCTTCCTGATCCTCCTAATCATCTTTCAAGGTAGACAGTGCGATTACCTTTATTATGTAATATTTATGAGCTCTCAAGAAGCAAAAAGGTTAGTACAGAATAATACAACAACTTCCAGTCTGGGAGTGTGGCAGACCAAGTCCTCCCAGGCACCCTGTCACGCTGAAAGAAGGCTGTCTTGAATAACATGCAGTTCTGACACATGGCTGGGCTGCCAAGGTACGCGGGGTCTCCAGATCCCCCACCCATTCGTTCCCCAAGCGTGAGCTAGACCTGAAGCCGGGATGAGCTGGCGATGCACAGGCGGCAGGGGTTTGCTTGCCTTGAGGGTGAGTACCAATAAGCATACTGCAAGTTGGATCCTGACCCAAAGGCAAAGCAGAGGAGCTGAGCCTGGTGGTTCCTTGCAGATCTGGGATGCTCAAAGGTAACAGAAGTGTCTCCAGGTCTTTGATGGCCCTGAATCACAACAGAACCACTTAGAGATCTCTGGAGGAAAGCATCCCCAACTTAGGCATCCCACGGGTTAAAGATAAGCCATGAGCCCCACAATGAAAAGTCACAGAAAGAGAAGGAGGCAGGTGTCCATGAGTGGCAGTGGCAACAAACATGAGACGTAAACACCCAAAGATGACAGAACGCGAATAGTCTGGTCCATAATCTATAACATGCAGGAACGGAATGGACAAGGAAAGAAAGGTAGGAATCACAAAGATGAAGAATCCGCAAAAGATTTTCAGGAATGACCAAACAGGTTTGAAGAAGAACCAAATAGAACTTCTTTTTTTTTTTTTTTTCAACGTTTTTTATTTATTTTTGGGACAGAGAGACACATAGCATGAACGGGGGAGGGGCAGAGAGAGAGGGAGACACAGAATCGGAAACAGGCTCCAGGCTCTGAGCCATCAGCCCAGAGCCCGACGCGGGGCTCGAACTCACGGACCGCGAGATCGTGACCTGGCTGAAGTCGGACGCTTAACCGACTGCGCCACCCAGGCGCCCCTAGAACTTCTAAATGTGGACACTTTAATTGATTTTGGAAAACCTCAATGGATGGTTGACTATATACAACCAAAAAGTAAAATGTATGAGTCCAAGAATAAGAGTCCGATTAACTTACCACGATGCAATACGAAGAAACAAGGAAATAGAAAACTTAAAGGGAAATGTAGGAGATATGAAACTAGAGATATCTAATCAGAGTCCCAGAAGAGTGCAGAGACAGGTCAGATTCGAAGAGATAATAGCTAAGAGCTTTCGAGAGCAGATGGGAAATACAAATCCAAGATTCAGGAATCACAATGTATTCCAAGTGAGATTAAATATTTTAAATCCCCTCCCACATCCTGTGGCAAATCTTTAAAACACCAAAGACAAAAATATTTTTTAAGCAGCCAGACAAAAAGAAGGGATACTCTTCAAGAGAATGACAATAAGACTAAGAGAAAACTTTTCAGCTCCAGCAGTGTGGACAGAAGACATGTAAAGAGATGTATTTAGTGTCAATCCAGAATTGTGAACTCCACAAAACCATGAACCCGGCAAGAACAAAAATCAAATGAGGATACATTCAGACACACGTGGTTGGTGGTAAACCAGCAGATCTTCCCTGAGGGAGGAAAGCAAATCCTCACAAAAAGAGCAGTGTGATGTGCAAGAGGGGTGGTGTGCAAAAAAACGGATAGACATGTATGTAAAAATAACGATGCCTAAGACAATAACAGTCTAATTTATGAAGTTAAAGGAAAATAACAGAGTTAAAATATTGGACAACAATAACGAGTAGGTCAAGAAGGTGATGATTTGATTTTGGATATTCCTTTCATTATTTAAAAGATGCTACGATAATGCTGTATTTAGTATGCCGTTAAGTTAAATATGCATGGTTCAGTGTCCGAGACTATCAGAAAAACGATAGAAAAAAAAGAATAAATTTCAAAACAGTAGAGAAAGGGGGAAGTGGAATAATAAAAAAAGCAAATGGATAACTTTTTTTTAACTCAAGAGGCAAGAAATAAGAAAAGGGAATCAGAGAAAAAGTGGAAAAAGAAATCACAAAGCAAGACAATAGAAACAATAAAAAATAAATCAGTAATCTAGATAAATATAAATGAACTAAACTAACCAATTCAAGATTGTCCTAAAGATTTTTTTTTTAACTCAAGAAACACCCAGGTGTACCCACCACCTCGTTTAAGAAGTAAAACATTATCAGCAAAATCAACATCCTCCTCCCTGATCACAAACCCACCCCCCCAGAAATAAAATGATTATTCAATTTAGTACCTATTATAACCATCGAGTCCCATATATTTTACTAAAAATGTAAGTATAATTACACACACACGCAAAAACACACACGCACGTACACGTTTTTTTCTACACATCACATTTTCACTCAATATTGTGTTCCTGAGGTTTGCCCATTTTGATACTTGTAAGTTTAGTTCATTAATTTTCACTGACTGCTGTATGATTTTTATAAGACTATGCCACAACTGATTTATCCATTCTCCTGTTGATTGGCATTGCTATTATAAAAACTGTTTACATTTGCAGAAGTTTCTCTCTAAGGTAAATATTCTTAGGTGTAGAATTTCTGAGTCATGGATTGTAAATACCTTCAATTTTCCTAGATATTGACAAATTGAAAGTAGTTATACCACATTGCCACATTTCTGGCAATGGCAGACTAGGTAATTAGGACCAACTTCACCACCGTAAAACCTAGAAAATATGGATTAGCTTTTAAATTAAAAATTAAATGCCCGAAGGCATTGGAGAGTTATCAAGATAGTGAAGAATTACGGCCAAGATCCAGGAGAAGAAGGAAACTCAATGAGACAAGCTCAGAATTTGGACAGCTTTTCCCCTAAAGGTGCCCACCGATTCTGGAAAAAGAGGCCAAGAGGCTAAAATTTTGACAAATTCATAGAAGTAGAGGGACAAAAATTAAAGTTCAAGGACCATTACTAAGGGGGACTTAGTAAACCACCCACACTAAAAGCGGTATCCATTTTTTTTTTTTATGATTTCCTTTTCTTCTTTTCTTTTTCTTTGCCTTTATGGAAGAATTGATTGGGTTTTGTTTTTTAACTGACTTTAGAGGGATACACCCTATAATATGCTGTCCTTCAAAAAAAATGAAGCCCAGTCTAAAACATCTCCACCCTAATTGTATTAAACACATCTGGCTTTGCTAGTAGTCTGTGCCAGAATTAAGCACTAAACCCAGCACTCAATTTATCTCTACATTTTCCCCGGTACCAGGCATACAAGGAACCAAAATTATATGGCTGAAAGCAAAGAGACACTACATAACATGGAAATTTCCCACAGGACCTCCAGAAAATGGAGGTATCAGACCGAGAGTTTTAAAATAACTAGCTTATTATATCCAAGGAAAGAAAAGAAAAGATTGAGGAATAAATCAGAGAACCAGAAACTATAAAAATGGATCAAAGGTCAATCCTAGGACTGAAAAAATGAATAACTGAAATTTAAAAATCAATGAATAGGTTCAATAATATGATACAGCTGACAATAATCAGTAAACTGAGAGATATGTCAGAAGAAATATCTAAAATGATGCATGGAGAGACATGAAGACGGGGAAAGGTGAAGGACTCATATGAGATACCACACAGAAGTCTAACATGCGAAACTGGATTCCCAGAAGAAAGAAGAAAGAGTGAGGCAAAAGAAACATCTAAAGAGATAATGGCTGAGAATTTTCAAAAAGTGATAAATTACATTTACAAAAGTCCAAGAGGTACTATGAACCCCAAGCAAAAGAAACAGAAAGGGAACCCCACCTAGACGCATTATACCAAAGGGACTGAACACCAGAGACAAAGAGGAAATCTTAAAGAACAGAGAGGAGAAAAAAAAGAAGCATTTCCTTCAAAAGAGCAAGGATAATACCAACATCTGACTTCTCAGCAGAAAAACAAAGCCAGAAGACAACAGAACACTATCTACAAAGCATTAGAAACAAAATTTTCCCACACAGAATTCCCCTCGCAAAAATATCCTTCAACAATAAAGGTTAAATAAAGACGTTTGCAGCCTGGGAGAAGTGTACCTTCAGGCTGAGGAACTATACTCGGCAGACCCACAAGAAAAGATAGACTGAAAGGCACCCTTTAGAAAAAAGCTTGGAAACGGAGGTAGAAATGGAAAAATGATGGAAAGGTGAATGTATGGATAGATGTAAATGAATGTCAACTGTATGAAAAATGATAATACCTCGTGGAGTGTGGAATAGAGAACTAAAATGCAAGTAAACTATCATGTATAAGTAGAGAAGGTCGGGGGGAGTAAATGAAGTTCAAGTCCTCTAAAACCCCTGCCAAGAAGTGGGGAGAGTCCTGTTTTATATCAGACAGAAAAAGGAAAAATCAAAGATTTCTGTTGTTATCTTTGAAGCAGCAGTTCTCAAAACGCAGTTCATAGAGCCCTAGGAGTTCCAGAGGTGTCTTCAAGGTCAAAATGATTTTCGTAATAATACTAAAGCATTATCTGCACTTTTTTTTATCCTGTTGACATGTGTGCTGATACTGCAAAAGCTACAGTGGATAAAAGTGCTGGAGACTTCGCACAAATCATACGAGTGGCAAGAAACCACAATACCGGTCTTTGTGGTCTACACGGCAATCCACTTGCAGGGAAAAGGGGGGGTGGGGTAGGCCAACTTCATTTGACTCTCCTGAATAGAATAGTTTTTTTAAGCATTCATTTTTATTAAATCATGACCTTTGACCACACGTTTCTAACATTCCATGGGCGGAGAGCATGGCTACTGCATCCTGAAATAAAATGGTTGTCTCAAGGAAGAAAACTTGTGTGATTAAGTTGCAAGGTGAATGAGCCACTTTTTAATCCAATCCCATTTGTAACACTGACAGACTATGGTTATTCTAATTGAACAGCACACCTAAAGGAACTAGAAGCAGAACAGCAAAGACACCCCAAACCCAGCAAAAGAAGAGAAATAATAAAGAGCAGAGCAAAAATAAACAATATAGAATCCAAAAAAACCAGTAGAACAGATCAATGAAACTAAGAGTTGGTTTTTTGAAAAAATAAACAAAATTGATAAACCTCTAGCCAGGCTCCTCAAAAAGAAAAGAGAGATGACCCAAATAGATAAAATCACGAATGAAAATGGATTTATTATAACCAACTTGGATATCTGGCAGTCATCGTCTCAAAAATTAACAAAGTTAACACGTCACTTAAAGGAAAACAATTTACAGTGTATATTACCCATGCTATAATTTGAGTTTTCAAATTAGAAATTAGAGGTTAATATTTTGGAAAACTTATATTAGCCATCATGAGCTTAGTGGTTCCCCAAATATTTAAAGACTTTTCTGGTAAGATCAATGCTGATATAAATAAATGCAATTTTTATGCCATATAATCACATGTGTCACCATTTGGAACACTTGCATAACTCAAAGAAATAATATTTTCCAAATAATCAAAGAAGTGTTACAAAATTATGCATAAGTAACGATCTATTCCAATGGCAAGAGAAACCAATGGATTTTAATGAAACAAAATATAAAAAGTTCACTGATACAGTTTTTAATACCAAATTGTAACTATACTTTAAGAAACTACCACTTGAGGAGTTTTGGAGTCAGATGAAAGAAGAAGATACACAATATTCTGAAAAAGCTATTAAAATGTTCCTCTTTTAAGGAAATAATAAAGATTAGAATGAAAATAAATTAGAGACTTTAAAGAAATGGAAAAGATCAATGAAACCAAGAGCTGTTCCTTTGAACAGATAAACAAAATTAATAAACCTTTAGCCAGACTCATCAAGAAAAAAGAGAAAGAAATCAAATAAGCAAAATTAGAAACAAAAGTGGAAAGTAACAACCAACAGCACAGAAATACAAAGAATTATAAGAGAATACTATGAAAGATTAAATGCCTACAAATTGGACAACCTAAAAGAAATGGATAAATTCTTAGAAACATACGATCTTCCAAAACTGAATCAAGAAAAATTTTTTTAAAAATTTGAACACACAGATTATTAGTAACAAAATTGAATCAGTAATCAAGAAAATCCCAACAAACAGAAGTCTGGGACTAGATGGCTTCACAGGTGAATTCTACCAAACATTTAAAGAAGAGCCAATACCTATTCTTCTCAAACTATTTCAAAAAAATAGAAGAGGAAGGAAAACTTCCAAATTCATTCTACAAGGCCAGCATTACCCTGATACTAGATATTACCCTGGTAGGAAAAACTACAGGTCCATGTCCCTGATGAACAGAGACACAAAAATCTTCAACAAAATATTTTGGCAAACCAAATTCAACAGTGCATTAAAAGGATCATTTGCCATGATCAAGTGGGATTTTTTTCCAGGGATACAACGGTAGTTCAATATTCACAAATCAATCAATGTGATATATCACATTAACAAAAGAAAAAATAAAATATGACCATCTCAATAGAGGCAGAGAAAAGCATTTGACAAAATACAACATTCGCTCATGATAAAAATTCTCAACAAAGTGGGTTTAGAGGAAACATACCTCAACCTCATAAAAGCCATATATAAAAAATCCACAGCTAACTTCATACTCAATGGTGAAAAACTGAAAGCCTTTTCTCTAAGATTAGGAAGAAGACAAAGATGTCCACTCTCACCACTTTTATTCAATATAGTACTGGAAGTCCTAGTTGTAGCCATCAGACAAGAGAAAAAGTATAAAAGGCATCCAAATTGGTAAGGAAGAATTAAAACTGTCACTATTAACAGATGGCATGATCTATAAATAGAAAACCTTAAAGACTCCACCCAAAAATTATTTTAGTACTAATAAATGAATTCATTAAAGTTTCAAGATACAAAAATCAATATACAGAAATCTGTTGTGTTTCTATACACCAATAACAAACTATCAGAAAGAGAAATTAATGAAATGCTCCCATTTACAATTACTTCAAAAAGAATAAAATACCTAGGAATAAATTTAACTAAGGAGGCAAAAGATCTATACTCTGAAGACTACAAGACATTGATTAAACAAACTGAAGATGACACAAACAAATGGAAATATATACCATGTCCATGGATTGAAAAAAGTTAATATTGTTAAAATGCCTATACTACCAAAAGCAATATACAGGTTCAAAGCAATTTCTATCAAAATACCAATAACATTTTTTATAGAACTAGAACAAATAATCCTAAAATTTGTATGGAACCACAAAAGACCTCAAATAGCCAAAGCAATCTGGAGAAAGAATAAAGTTGGAGGTATCACAATCTCAGATTTTAAGATATACTACAGAGCTATAGTAATCAAAACAATATGGTATTGGCACACAAACACACACATAGATCAACAGAATAGGATAGAGAGCACAGAAATAAACTAACATTATATGGTCACTTAATCTACCACAAAGGAAGCAAGAATATACAATGGGGAAAAGACAGTCTTTTCAATAAACGATTTTGAAAAAAACTGGACAATTACATGCAAAATAATGATATTGGACCATTTTCTTACTCCATACACAAAAAATAAAACCTCAAAATGGATTAAAGACCTAAATGTGAGACCTAAAATCATAAAACTCTTAAAATAAAAAATAAGCAGCAATCTCTTAGGCATCAGCCTTAGCAACATGTTTATGGATATGTCTACTCAGGCAAAGGAAACAAAAGCAAAACAATTAAGACTACACCAAAATTAAACTCTTTTGCACAGCAAAAGGAGCCATAAACAAAACAAAAAAAGCAACTTACTAAATGGGAGGAGATATTTGTAAACAATACGTATGATCAGGGGTTAATATCCAAAATACATAAAGAACTCCTATAACTCAACACCAAAACAACAATCTGATTAGAAAATGAGCAGAAAACCTGAATAGACATTTTTCCAAAGAAGACAAACATAGCCAAAAATTGAGAAGATGGTGTTGTTTTTTATTTTGGCCCATTTCTTCAGTGTATTACTTAATAGAAGACAGCTATGTCTTCATATCTGCCTCTGCATTCAGTTTGTTGTGATTTATTGTTTTGGGTGAAATACATAAAGAAAATCTGGCCTTATTCAGAGCTGTGCTTGGAAAAAACAGAGGAGTATTTTATCTTACTTTTTAAAACTGAAGTATAGTTGAGAAACAATTTTATATTATTTTCAGGTACACAGCATAGTGATTCCACAATTCCATACATTACTCAGCACTCTTCAAAATAAATGTAGTCACCATTACAACATAATTACAGAATTATTGACTATATTCCCTATGCTGTACTTAAAAATTTTTTAAAAAATGTTTATTCATTTTTAGAGAGAGAGACAGAGCATTAACAGGGGAGGGGCAGAGACAGAGGGAGACACAGAACCCGAAGCAAGGCTCCAGGCTCTGAGCTGTCAGCACAAGGCCCGACGTGGGGCTCAAACTCACGAACATGAGATCGTGACCTGAGTTGAAGTTGGACGCTTAACTGACTGAGCCACCCAGGCGCCCCTGGGAATTTAATAAATTATTATTGAATAACTATATTTATTAACCAATAAACATGACTTGGCATTTGTAGAACCAAGTTGACTTGACATTTGTAGAACATTGCACTAACAACTCTAAAGTATACCTTATAAGCATTTACCAAAATTGACCATATACTCAGCCACAGATCAAGTTTCAACACACTGGAGAGGACTAAAATCCCACAGAGCATATTCTCTGATCAGAGTGGAATTCAGCTAGACATCAATAGCAAAATAAGTAGAATGCTTTGGGAAATTAAGAATTTAGGGGAATTAAGAAAATATACTTCCAAGGGGTGCCTGGGTGGCTCAGTCGGCTAAGTGTCCAACTCTGGATTTTGGCTCAGGTCAGGATCTCACACTTCGTGCGATCAAACCCCACATCGGGCTCTGCACTGACAGTCCAGAGCCTGCTTGAGATTCTCTCTCTCCCTCTCTCTGGCCCTCCCCTGCTCACTCGCACTCACTCTCTCTCTCTCTCAAAATAAATAAATAAACATTAAAAAAAAAATACACTTCCAAGAAATCCTCTGGGCCAAACAACAAAACAACGGAAATTACAAAATATTTTAATCGAATGACAATGAAACATCTTTATGATGTATGTGACCACATATGATGCTAACCTGTGAAATGCACAAAAGCCATGCTTAGAGAGAAATTGGTAGAGCCTTAAATGTATATATTAGAGAACAATAAAGGCTGAAAGACAATGACCCAAACTTCCATCTCAAAAGCTAGGAGAGGAAAATGGGAAACTAAACCCAAAGAAAGTGCCAGAAGGCGTGGCTGCAGAAGGTTCCGGGGTCTGTAGAGGGATGCTGCTTTGGGGATGCTTTGTGGGGCTTCGGGGGGCAGGTGGTCTGTGCCCCCAAATGTCAGCTCCAGCCGCCTTCTGTCTTCTGCCCTTTATCCTTCTCTGCCAGATATTCTTGCTAACCTAGTCCTTATGGTTTTAATTTGCATTTACCCGATTACTAAGAAGGTTGAGAATCTCTTCCTATGTTTGGAGCCTCAAGCGGTTTCTCTTCGATGAATTGGAATTCAGACCTTTTTCCCATTTTTCTACTCCTCGTCTTTTCTTACTCTGAGTTGTAGACGTTCTTATAGTACGGAGGCCAATCCTTTATTTGCTGTATGTTGATGGCAGGAGGTATTTGCAATACCTCCCGTGAGTTTGTAGCGTAACTTTTAACTTCTTTTAGGGTAGCTTACATTGAACAGAAGGTTTTGATTTTAAGGTGGCCAAAGGTATGAGTGTTTTCCTGTGGTTTTTCTTGTGGGTTTGTTTTGAAAGTTCTTCTGTATCCCCAAAGTCATGAAGATATTCTATTATAATTTCTTCTAAACGTGTTAATGTTTCTCTTTCCCCACGGATGCCATAACACACCTGGAAATTATTTGGGGGGTCATGTGAGGCTGATTCCATTTTTACAGTAGATGAAATTAAGGTTCTGATTGGTGAATGGACTTTTCAGGCTAGAAATGGCCGAGCCTGGAATCAATATTTGATTGACATATGGCCGTTCCCCTCCACCCCACAGCATCCTTCCAGAATCCTCCAATTTGAGCTGTGCTGGGCTTCTGATCCTGAAATAGGTGCTAGGAGCACAGACATTAGTTGGACCCAGGCCTGCCTTGGAGTTCAGTCTGATGGGGCCAGGATACGTGCTATCACAGGGAATGCCTGAATTATGCGTTCCCGAAGGCCAAGTACTAAGAAGCAAGCACAGGGCCAACTCAAAGCCCAGAGGCAAGGCTGGGGAAACCCTGCCCCAAAAGCCAAGACAACACAAAGAAAGTGCTTATTTCCTAGTTACAAGTGAGCAAAACAACCTTGGAAAGTCAAAGAAGCCAGCCCAGAATTATCCGTGGAAGGAAAGAGCAAGAATGAAATTGGAAGTCGGGCCGTTGGAAATGAAGTCTGGCCTCCCTTGCCCTTTTGGCATTGCTATACAGACAGAAAGAAGAGAGCAGCAAGGACACCCGGTGGCAGCTGTGGGCAGCCCCCACCACCACCCACCCCAGCTGCTGGACCCCCACCCCCAGCTCGGGGCCTCTGTCCCACGGTGCCCTGCAGCCACTCAGGGGTTCCCGAGTTACCAAGCAATGCCTGTCCATGCCAGCTGTGGCCAGGTGTCTCCAGCCAGCCCACCCCCCCCAGGATACAAACACACACACACACACACACACACACACACACGCCCTACTCTGATGCCTGGTGCTGGAGCCTCACGCTCCAGCAGGACGTCTGCTCTGGGGCCCTGCACGCCGAGCTCAAATTCCTGAATCTTCGCCCATCCGCTTGTCCTCCTGACCCCCTGTCCGGGCTGCTCTGTGCTCAGTGCTGGGCGACCCCAAGGGCAGACCGGGCACGTGCCCAGGGCTCTGGTGACACACACAAAGCTCAACCTCAGAAGGCTGATCAGAATTTCGCAATCAGAAAACCTAAATCCCACCCACTATCCCTACAAGGTCTGTGTCAATATGCAAAATGTGGGTCACAAGGGGTAAGGGGGCTCCTCCCACGCACAGAGCTGAGATTTCTGAACGAGCTGAGCCGTGTGTCCACAGTGGCTCAGCGACGAGAAAGTTGACGAGAAAGTTTTCCCAGCTCCATTCTGCCATAATCCCTTTCTCTTCTTTTCTGACCCTTCCTTTCTGCGTCCTCCTTCCTGTCTGTCTCCTTCTCTCCCCTCTCTTTCCCTCTGAGCTACGCTTAATCATCTCCAACCCCAAAGCACTTCACATTTGGTGAAAAGCACTTCAGTTTCGAAGTGATTAGAGGTTGAAGATCCGACGTTTAAAATTTAAATTAAACCAATTAAAATTACAGGGCCACTTCACGTGTTTTAAGCAAATAATTATTTTTTACAAACAGATCTCAGAGGCTGGGCCCAGCCAGGTACTGAACAGGCGTGACAAGGTGCCAATAGCTGACCTCCAGGGCCAAGCGGCCTGACCCCACTCAGGTGGCTCAAAGAAGCTCCCCCATATTCTGGAAGAAGACAGCCCCCACCCTCCAGCGGCGCTCCTTCCCGCTCCTGGAACCAGTCAGGACCCTAGACTCTCCCTTCAAGGTTCCCCAAAGAGTGGCGCTTCCAGCACATGGAGGTGGCCGTCACTCACAGGAGGAAGCAGAGATTCTCTGTCAGTTCCCCGTGATCCACGCCCAGTGACACACCCACTGCCCTCCCCTGCGCCCCAGCAGAGGGGAAGTGGACCTCAGGGCCACCAAAACGCAAAGGGGATCTCAGGTTTATCCAGCACGTTTCGTGTGTGGACACAAGAATGAATCAGCAACGTGCCTGCCCTTGACGAGCTCAGCCCCACAGAGGCGTAAAACTATAAATTACAGAAGGGGGTTGTCAATAATACAGAAAATCTCAGGAGGTGCTGGAATAGAACAGAGATGGGAGTGATTGACTTCTGGGGTCCTCTGGGTCGGCCTCACGGAGAAAAGGCTACGGAAGCTGGGGTCAGCGGGATGAAGGGGAGTTTTCAGGCGGACAAAGATCATGCATTCAGGAGACGAACACTGCTCGAGGCCCACGGCCTTGTGTTCCTGCTGCAGAACGATGAACTAGGATGAGACACTCAAGTTATCTTCTCTTACCAAGTGGGAAATTCAGTCTCAAAGGTTTGAAGCTCCTGTCTGGGCTGGAAAGTTCTAAGCTCGAGTCCAGGGCTAATTCCCAAGGCCCAAGTACGTTTCTTTTCCCACTTGGTTGCCCTCGGAGGCCAGAGATCTGTGTTTTGTGTCTTTTGTTCCCTCTTCTTCTCTACTCCTGGCCAAACTGCAGCCTGGGATCAAAACCAACAAACCAAGCAGCGGGCCTGCCCCTGCCCCCCTGGGGGGGTGGGGGGGTGCTGCCTCCTGCCACCCCACACCCACACCCAGCACGGGGGAGGGCAGCCGGTTGCTGGGCCTGGGAGGCAGCTGGAACAGAGAGCGAGGGAAAATAGTTCACGGTCTGTGTGGCAAGGGGAGACGGGCCGCCCAGCTGTGGCCAGGAGAGCCAGGAGGCCAAGCCCAGCCCAGACATTTCAAAAACAAACCTGGATCCAGCTTTCCATCCCCCCGGGGCGGGCCCCACCCTCCAGGAGGAAGGTAACTCCAGCCGCCCAGGTTCCTTTCTTTGGGAATCCTTGGTTTGTAGTTTCCTTTTTCCTAATTAGGTTTCGGAGGCCAGAATCTAGGCAGCTTCCGTACTCAGCCAGGTTGGACGTGTGCTGCCGTGTTGACTTAAAAATACTCCCCGAAAAGGGATAGTGGGTGGGGGCCGGGGGGCGGGGGAAGCATTCGGTAAATAAGAATTCTCCCTGGGGCTGGGGGCAAGAGGGCTGGGGGCAATTATTCACAGGTACTAAGTTTCTATCAGGCAAGGTGAAGAACTTTTAGGGACAGCTAGCGGTGATCGGTGATCGGTGACCATACAGGATGGTGAGAACAGATTATGTTACTGACTTGTGTACTTATGGGGACCGGTTAAAATGATAAATCTTATGTTATGGATATTTTTACCACGATAACAATTGGGGCCTGCGATGTCTTGTAAATGGATGAGACATAAAGACAGATAATAAAAAAAGAAGAAGAAAGACAATTATCTTCAGTGATAATTATTTTGCCAGTGGGGACAGAGGGGGAAACATGCTTTCCATGTTTCCACCCAAGCTTTCCATGCTTTTGGAAAGTTATTGGTTCATTGGCCCAAGGGGGACTGGAAACAAGAAGCTATTTGGACAGTCCAGGGTGGCAGTGAGACAGAGACATCTCTGGAACATCTTCACCCTCTGGGGACACGCCGTAAAGGTGGAGATCATCAGAATTGTTTCTTTTCTTTCAAGGAGCAGACTGATATCTGTGTCCAGGGGGCAGGACCTCAGCTCTTGGGCCCCTCCTTAGGACCGGGTCCTGGGCACAGACCAAAGCGGAGGTTGAAGAAGGTGGCACTTTGTATACAGTGGTGCAGGTTAGTGGAGCGTGCACAGCCGCCCCAACGGGAAGCCCTTCATTCCGATCCCAACAGCTCTGTGGTCTGACCTTGCTGGGGTCCCTTTGTCTCCCTGGTCCTCAGCACCCTCTCGTTGTGCATGTGGCCAAGATCCTTGAGTGGAAGGAGCTAACGTGTGTGTGTGTGTGTGTGTGCACCTGGAGCACAGTAGGGGTTCGACAAGGGTTTCATCTCTCTTACTGTTGCTCCCAAGAGGAGCCCTGTGCCCGACCGAGCCACCATTTATTCTTGGGGACCAAGAGGGACCCTCACTGAAGTCAATGCTGGCAGGAGTCACTGGCAGGGTAGAAGCCTAGCTCTCTCCATCCAATGAGCTGTGTGATTCTGTATCCAGGACAGGGTGCAGACAGGAGGAGAGGGGGGATGTGAAATCCAGAGCAAAACACTGCTAAAAAAAAAAAAAAAAAAAAAAAAAAAGGAAGAAGTAAAAATAAAATAAAATATATATTTTTTTAATTTTAATCAAAAAAAGAGCAAGCCACCACAGCGGGGCCCCACACCCCCCCGGCAGTGAAGGGTTGGTTCAGCTTCCTGGAGTAAAAAGCTGCGGGTCAGGCTACAGCAGTTTGGAGGCCTGGGCTCTAGAATGAGTGAGAGGGGAGCTCGACCGGCAGGCCAGCTGGCTTTTCTCCCGCAGTTTCTTCTTCCCTGCATGTAAGAACCATAAGATCAGGAGGATAGCCGTCTGTCCCGCCCAGTTCAGGGTATAGAGAGTCAGGGGTCACATTAGCAGAAAGACTCCCCTCCTACCCACACCCCAAACAAGCTAGCTCTTTCTCAGCCAAGAGCACTTCCCTTGCTTAAACAGAGAGGACAGGGACTGTTTTAGAAACCCACCCAGGGGCCTTCTCAGTCATTGCTACCCACTGCCCTTCTGCATGGTACCCACGAGGAGCCTTTGACTGAGAGAGTCCTGAGATAGGCTATCCCTTGCAAAGTGTTCCTCAATCTCAGGTAGTTTAGGAGTATTTTTATCCGCGGCATCTTATGGGACTTACAGGATTCAAGTTCTAAGGACGTATTTTGGGAAGGGTGGCCTTCCTTTTTCCTAACTACTGCTAAATCTGGCTCAATGCTTGTTGTCTAAATGCTTCCCAGTGACACGAGCAGCCTTCACTGGAGTTCTTGGAGCCTCGGTTTTAACATCCATAAAATGGGTATCGTGCATAGCAT
This sequence comes from Neofelis nebulosa, assembly GCF_028018385.1. NCBI lineage: Eukaryota > Metazoa > Chordata > Mammalia > Carnivora > Felidae > Neofelis > Neofelis nebulosa. The sequence continues at coordinate 142,524,787 of NC_080788.1, forward strand.
CCACATAGGCCATTGCTTCTGGAATAGAGGAAAATACTCTCGGAACACACAGGCCTGGGTTGCCTACAGCTCCCTGGGAAATAACAAAGCACCGCCTTTTTTTTTTTTTTACTCACCACATGTTGCTTTTACTTATTTATGCACACATTCAACAAACATTTACTACCTGACAGACCGAGGAAGGTGTAATTACCCCCTTTGTGTTGTCGCTGCTGTTTGGTTTGGGGTGCTCTTTGTGAGGGTGGACCTGAACCTGCCTGGTAGCCCACAGCCATCCATTCCAGGGCCAGGATCAGAACCCTGGTCCATCTGAACCCAAGCGCAGTAGTTCTCCACCACCCAAGCTGGCACGGGCTCCTGCCCCTGGCCGTGCAGGTGCCAGGAGGAATACAGCAAGGGAGAAATCAAAGGTCCTTCTCCAAGGAGGTCACAGCTCCACAGAGACGTAGAAGTCTCTGTGGGAGCCTGGGAAGGACCCAGGCAGGTGGACAGACAGGTTTGGAAAGCTCAGAAGCAAAGGGGCTCCTTCAGAGACAAAACAAAACAAAACAAAACAAAACAAAACACGCGAGTAAGGAAGGTTGACCGGGCAGGACCACGTGGGGGGGTGGGAGAGGTGAAGGAGGTGTGGGAGGACCACACCATGTGGATCAAGGGACGGGGCTGGCCACTGCGGGCACCAGGCTTCGTGGGTTTCTGATTCTGGTTGTTGGATGTCCCGGGGGTGCAGAACGCTCATCTGAATGCCGTGTAGAGAGCCATCACACAATGCCGGTAGGAATGTAAAATGGTGCAGCCACTTTGGAGAACAGTCCGGCGTTTCCTCTAACGATTGAAAAAAGACCATACGATCCAGCCATTCTACTTCCAGATATCGACCCAGGAGAAATGAAACACACATCCACTAAAACATGAGCAAGAATGTGAAGAGAAGCATGATTCAGGGCCACCTGGCTGAGCTTCCGGCTTCAGCTCAGGTCATGATCTCACAGTTCGTGAGTTCGAGCCCCGCATCGGGCTGTGTGCTGACAGCTCGGAGCCTGGAGCCTGCTTCAGACTCTGTATCTCCTTCTCTCTCTGCCCCTCCCCTGCTCATTCTCTCTCTCTCTCTCTCTCTCTCTCTCTCTCTCTCTCTCTCTGTCTCAAAAACAAATAAACAATGAAAAAGAAATGTTAAAGGGAAGCATTATTTATAAGAGTCAAAAAGTGGAAATAACCCAAATGCCCATCTGTCTATGCCTCACGGATGAATAAAATGCGGTCTGTCCGTTCAGTGAAGTATTATTCACCCATACAAAGGAATTGAGTATTGATCCATGCCACTGCATCGACAGACTTTGAAAACATTATGCGGAGTGGAAGAAGCCAACCACAAAAGACCACATGTATGATTCCATTTATATGAAAAAGTCCAGAATAAGGAAATCTATAAAGACAGAAAGTAGACGGGTGGTTTACTGGGCCGGACAAGAGGTGGATGGGAGCCAGTGATATTGAGTGATGAAATGTTCTAAAATTCATGGTGGTGATGGTTGTACATACCTGTGAATACACTAAAAGCCATTAAGTTGTAAACTTTACATGGACTCATTGCATGGCAGGTGAATTAGACCTCAACAAAGCTGTTTAAAAAGAACTTACAGAGCAACCTAATACTTCATGCATTAGCTTAGTTACACTTGACCTCGCCAAGAGGAGGTTTACTTTATCTCCCGCTTTACAAATGAGGAAAAAGAAGGTTCAGAGAGGTTAAGTGACTTGACCAAAGTCAGAGCTAGTGAACAGTCCTTCCAGTCCCGCCCATGCTCCGAAGTCCCGGCTTCTCCCAGGACTGTCACTGCAGCGTCACGGGGCTGTCAGGCCCAGCTGGCTTCCCCACCCACTGGAGGCCAAGGCTGGCGGTGCTTTTCTGCAGGCCCCCAGACCCAGTCGGTCCTCAGCCTACTTGGAGGCTCCACTCTCTGGCTATTCACCAACGCCCCCCCAACCCCACCCTGTCAGTGCTTCCCACTGTGGGCAACGTGGCCAGGGCAAGCTTTGCTTCTAGCCCAATCTTTATCTTCAAAGACGATTTCGGCTCCAAATATTTATGGCAAAATACAAGAGAGCACCTTCCCTCACTGGGGCCTGTGTTTGAAGTCGTTTTCCCAGCGCACATGTATTTGATAGTCAAATCTCTCCGAGGGCACATGGAGATCTGGTGGCTGCTGGTGCCCCACGTTGGCGCCCACCCCCCTCCCCCCAGAGTTAGCCAAGAGCCCCAGCAACATTCACGGGGTAGCACGTCCAGAGGCTTCTAAGGATGCCACGCCCAGTGTACTCAGGTTCTGACTGTGTCCGCTGGGTCCATCGGCACTCTGCCAAAGGGTCCTAGGCAAGGTGTCCTCTCCGTGGTGGACACTCATCATTGGGTGAGACACAGAGCCGGGGACGGCCATTGGAAATCTAACAGCGCCATCATCTCCCCTTGCTAAAGCCATTCCCTTAACTGGAAAGTGGGGACAATAACAGTAACTTTAGGATTTTACAAGATTATTTTGTAAAGGGCTTAGAGCTTAGGATAGCACACGGTAAGAACTCAAGAAGTGTTAACTAGGATTATTTTCGCCTCTACCCTCCTTCTCCTGCTCCTCCTCCCCTTCTTATTTTTTTTTCCATTATTAAACACAGAATTCTGCAAATCAAAATACCTGCACAGTATACTACATCCCCAGTCATCCACATAAGGATCTCTGTTCCTCAGAGGACCCTGCAGCTTAGGTATCCTTAACACCCTCATTAGAGAGAGAAAATTAAGGCTCAGAGAAGGACAGTCGATTGCCCAAGGTCACACAGCTCAACACAGGTTGGCTGATTTGGAAGCCTAAGCTCATTTGCTATGGCCCTACTGTCTCCTTCTCCCCAAATGCAACCACAGTAAGTCTGACTTAAAAGTAACCACGGTGCACAAAGGATCGATCGTTCGTCTAGTCTTGGAGCACGTTTAAGTTGTGAACTGCCAATGAAGGTTTGGGGGACGCTAAAATCAGGACTGTCAGCACATTCCTGTGGTGGGGGAAGTCAGCCCCCGCGCATGACACAGCTAAGCACGGCCCCACCCTGCTCCCCACCCACCCCACCTCATCAAGGTGGCCAGGCCAGGTCAGGCGGAGCCAGGCCGGCCTCAGAGGCCCCTGGCAGGAGCATCCAACCCCAAAGGATTCTTCAGGCAAGGTGGCCTTGGTCCAAGGAATTGACCAAGGGCCCCACCCCAGCCTGTGCTCGTTCAAGATTGCATTTTTGAGGACTGGTCAGGACAAGGCTGGGGAAGTGGTGCCAGGTTGCCTTGGGCTTTCGGCTCGCAATGGAAAGAAAGCTCTCAGGCCCTGGAGGGCAGGGGTGGGACCTCTCGTGTATGGAGAAGATTCCCAGCACCAAGCCAGGCGGTGAGCTCTACAGGTGTGCTGTTCAGGCAGGAAGCCAGCCCGTCCTTCTGCCAGGGCCAAGCCCTGAGGACAAAGGCTCCAAAGGGGACAGGAGAAAATCCCAGAACAGAGGTACAATCACGCAATTTGGAGTCAGCAAGACCTCGCTTTAAGTTTGCCTCTACCGCACGGCAACTCTGTTAGCCACCTGACCCCTGAGACCCAGCCCCTTCCTCAGGAGGAAGGGGTCAGTGACGATCACCCACCTCCCACCCACCCCTGGGCTTGTTCTGGGGAAAGGAGACCATGCACTGATTCGACATTCTGTCCTTGCAGCTTTGCCACGGGCTGGGGACATGCCACCAGACGCTGGGATGAAGCACTTAACTCAGGCATTTCATACTTGATTTACGAACCACCCACTCTGCCAGGCACACTTTCCCCGCAGCCTAAAATTCACCTGCTCACCCCTTCACTCACTTAGCAAGTTGTTCATTCTCTCGATTTCCAGCGTCCAATGAAATGCCCAAGCCCAGCATGACTGTCACTCCCCCTAGACCCCACTCAGTTACTCACTCGTGCATTTATTCATTTACCCATTCATTCAACAGACATGTTAAATGCCCAAGCGTTTTAAGCAAAAGCATCTCTCAACCTGGAATTTCCTTATGAATGAATGAATCCCAAGCTAAGGGAAAATCACAACTACGGTTCTTCCTACATATATCTCAGCAAATGACGCAGTGCTGTGCTGAGGTGGGTGAATTCCGAGCTCGTAAATTCTGGCTTTAAGAGATCCCGTTATACCCAACCTTCCACTATGATTGTGCCTCTTGACGCAGTGGCCCTGGATTGCCACCTTCTCTCCCCAAACAGAGACTCGCGTAAGAAATTCCACTTGAACTGGAAACCGGCATCAGGATTTCCCTTTTACAGGGATAGCTGTGATATGGGCACGCAGAGGGCCATCGCTCCCCCCAAAAGAGTGTTTCCCCAAAGTCACTTAATGGTTGCAATGAGCGGAAGGAAACCAGATCCTCGTGTCTTAAAAAAGTGTTTAAATCATCATAATAATCCCATTCACCACCTGTATCTGAGTCAGCACACCCACTTTTAAAGTCAGAATGCTGTGGGCCTGAAGGCCCAAGCATCCAATTCTATAAACACAGACAGAAGCTGCAAAGCCAAAAGGCCAGACCATCCCAATCTGTCACCCTTTCCATGCTGACAAATTCTGCACACCCCCTTGGACGGATACGCCCGGAGGCTTGAGGTCCTGTCTGAGAGCGGGATCCTCACCAGGCGACCTGGGGCCCCACGCTCCCACTCATCCGCTCCCCCCACCACTCAGCCAGCCCCTCCCTACCTGCTGTCTCCTTTGGGCAGACCAGGTGTGCTCCGTGATGGATTGCCCAACGGGCCCCTCCGTCCTGGAGGCAGATGAATCCGGGTGGCGGGAAGCACCCACCGGGTCTTTGACAGACGGCAGGCACGTCAAAACTGGAAATGAGCCTGTCTTGGGGGGACGTGTGTTTTATTCGAGTGCAGGTCAGTTTCTTTCCTGACCACACCCTGCCCCCCCACCCCCTCGGCTGCCTCACCCCGGTTCCTACCTCCTCAGGGCCGGGCGTGTGAACGAGAACCACGTTTTAGCCAAAGGGCAAGAGAAAAGAACCAGGTTTCCTCCCATTTTAGAAGATTTCTCTGTGATCTGAAGATGAAATCAGAAGGGGGCCATGTCTCCAACTAGCTTCTTGTAATTCAGAAAGACAGTTGCAAGTCATTTAAAAGGAGACACAGAATCTTTAATAAATGTAATCCACATCTGATTACAAGGGAAGAAAGTGCTCTCTCTATATCTCCTCTCTTTCTCTTCTCTCTCTCTCTCTCTCTCTCTCTCTCTCTCTCTCACCTTACAGGGCTGGAATATTGCAGTAACTATTCCATCTGATTTTTTTTTTAAATAAGATTTACTAAAGGTCAATGTATCTCCTGGCCACATAAGCAGCAACATTCAAATTTCCCGAAGCCCAAGAATAAAAAGATGCTGTCATTAAAAATGAAAGCGTAAGGACATCTCTCGAGCCCATGGGGGATTTTAGAAAGAGGAGACATTTCGTTATCAACACGCAATCATGAGATTTTTAAGCGGTGTCTCTAATCTGCTTCCCCCTCCCACCCCCCCAACTCATCCGCCCCCTCCTCCCTTCATACCCCCCCCTTCACAGCAAGGTCTTTTTATCCTTCCAATTTTGCATCTAAAGATGAGGTGAATACCATTAGCTCAATTCAACCTCAAGTGTAGTCAGATGGGCCTGTGATTTCTGAAAAGCGCTCGCTAAGGTCACATTAAAATGTATAAGAGCATTTCGATTCCTGAGAAGGGGGCTTATTATCCACCCGTGGTGTAAAAGAGGAATGTCAGTGGCCGCAGACTTGGGTGAAAACAAAAGAGATACCAGGATTTCAGTCTTTTGTGAGCAAGCTTCTCTGGTTTCTTTTCACGGTCGTCCCGGCTCACCAGCCCAACAGATAGCTCTGCAGACTGCAAAACTTAGGCCTCTTGCAAAAAAAAAAAAAAAAAAAAAAAAGGAAAACAAGTTTAACTGGCTTCCCCTCTACCCGTTTTTATTTAACTCTTCCAGCTAGAGTCAGCCAAGTCATGGCTGTTAAGTTATAAATGCATATTTTCTTGAGAGGGAGAGTTTGGTCTGTCCTGTTCGTATGGCTTATTTTTTTGTTTTGTTTTGTGTTGTCTTGTTTTTTTGTCTGTCCCTTCAGTAGATGGGAGTCAGCATCCAGCTGGAAAAGCATGAATGTTGGGGTCAGACCTACCAGGGTAAGAAGCCCAGTTTTGCTGTCACAAGCAATGCGACCCTAGACAACCACCCATTCACTTATTCAAGGTTCATTTATTCAACAGATTATCTGTTGATCATCTACTACATGCCAATCATGGCTCTCAGTTTTAAGAATACACAGGAGCACCAGACACACTGATATTTGCACTCTTGCAGGGACAGGAGTTCTGCAAAGAAAGGTAAAGCAACAAGACAGGTGGAAATGCTAATAGGAAGTAAACAGAGTGTTCACAAAGAGGAAACTTGAAGAAGACCAATGATAAACAGGGTAATTGAGGGATTTAAGATGAGTGGAAACTTCAGGCCAAGCCAGAAATTCGAAGGGCATCCCAGGTGCTGGGTCCAGGAAATAAAAGGGTTTGTGTCATGGACAGCTGTTATTTTGCCCACCAAACACCCAGTTCTCCCTACCATCAGCCATGCCCTACTTCCATGGCATACTCTTGGTCGGGGAGGTGATCAGCCAGGGTGCCTGACCTCATCCAGCCAAAGAAAGGGTACATGACCCAAGAGAGACTGTCAGAGCCTCACTTGGAGCTCACCCGCCACCTACCAAGTGGAGGAACATAAGGTAGAGAACAGTGGCAGCTGGCACACCCCTATGGTGGTGCTCTGATGAGAAGGCTATGTGGTTCTGCCTCTTCTATCTCTAGAATCTCTCTATTTCCTTCTTGTTTCCCATTCTGGTTCTTCAGCACTCCTTCAGATGCTGTGAGCCTCTTGGTCTTCCAATAAATGTTCTTTTTGCTCAAGTTAGTCAGAATTTGATATATGACTTGAAAACAAAGAACAATAACCAACATAAAAATCAATAACAGAGAGTGAATCTCCAGGAACCTGTCAGGCACACATAGGGTATACTGAAGCAACTATCCAGTCAAGAGGACTCAGATTTATATTCAGAGTGGGAACCTGGTAGCCAATGGCACACAGAGGTGAAACAGCTGATTATAGTAATCAGCTTCAAGACTGTCAAAGAGAAGCCACCAGAGTGAAGGTCTACCATGAAACAGATTGGATTAGAACCAGAAGTGTTGGTCTGAACGCATAGTTTTCAATATCTATAGAGAGGTGTAACTATAGACATGAACATGTGTTTGAGTCTGTCCACTGAGTGGACCGGCAAACAGTGATACCCAGTAGCAATGAGCACACTTAGTGTCAGATCTTGGTTTCTAAATACCATTCTCCACTCAAAAGAACAAGAGGTCCTTAGAGATGTGTATGATTCCATGGGTGGGACAGTGAAAGGACAAGATATAGGTGTAACATCTTCTGCCAGAAAGTGACCAAGTGTTCAAGGCATGATGGGAACATGCAAGAACAGAGACCAACCAGAGATGGGAATATGCAAGAAACACACACTGACCAACTTTGAGGAATTTGAAAATCATCTTTATTCTGATTTAACTTATATCCAACAAAATGCACCTATTTTAATTACAGCTCAATGAGTTCTGACAAATATATGCATGTATTTTAATCAAGATACAGACCATTCCCACCCCAAAAATTCTGTCAAGTCCTTTCTTAATTCATCCCACCCCAGAAGAAATGACTGATCTGATTTGTGTCACCATAGATTAATTTTGCCTTTTCTAGAACTTCTTATAAGTGGAATCAAACAGTATGTGTTCTTTGGTGTCTGCCTTCTAACATAAGACTAACATAAAGTGTTTGGGATTCATCCATATTGCTGTGCATATCAGGAATTTGTTCATTTCTAGTGATGAGTAATTTCTAATTTATGAAAAATATAACTGGTTTATCCACTTACCTGTTTATGAACATTTATGTTGTTTCCAGTTTCTAGATATTATGAATAAAGCTTGTTTGAATATTCATATGCAAGTCTTTGTGTGGATATATGTATTTATTTCTCTGAGGTAATATATAGGAATGAAATTCCTGGGTTATATGATAATGTACTTTTTAACTTTATAATACATTTTTGCAGTTTTCCCAAAATGATTGTACCATTTCACATTCCCACCAGCAAAGTATGAGAGTCTCAGCTGTTCCACATCTTCTCCACTATTTGTTATGTTTGACTTTTTCATTTAGCCATTCTAGTAAGCATATAGAGAAACCCCATGGTGATCTTAATTTTAATTTCCTATTGGCTAATGGTTTTGAGCATCTTTTCATGACCTTTTTAGCCATACATAGAACTTTTTTATATAGTGCCTGTTCAAAGTTTTACATATATGTACTGGACTCTTTGTCTTACTGAGTTGTAAGAATCATTCCGGATACAAGTTATTTGCCAAACACACATGTTGCAAAGACTGCCATAAGTAGCATGCTTTCCATTTTCTTTTTTTTTTTTTTTAATTTTTAATGTTTCTTTGTTTTTAAGACAGAGATACAGTGTGAGTGGGGGAGGGGGCAGAGAGAGGGAGACACAGAATCCGAAGCAGGCTCCAGGCTCTGAGCCGGCAGCACAGAGCCCAACGCAGGGCTTGAACTCACAAGCTGTGAGATCATGACCTGAGCAGAAGTTGGTCACTTAACCGACTAAGCCACCCAGGCACCCCAACATGCTTTCCATTTTCTTAATGGTGTCTTTTGAAAATCAGAATGTTTTCATTTTCTTGGAGTTCATTTTATCAAATTTTATTTTACCGTTTGTGCTGTTTGTGTTCTGAGCACCCACTGCCAACTCCAAGGTCAGAAATAAATTGTCCTGTTTTTTTCAGAAGTTCTATAATTTCAGACTTTGTGCTAAGGCACACGATCTATTTGAGGTTCATTCTTGTGAATGTTGTGAGATGGAGTCAAGCTTTATTTTTTCCATGTGGATAGTCTGTTGTTCTAGGATCGTTTGCTGAACAGATTATCTTCCCATGAAATTACCTTTGCCCCCTGATTAAAAATCAATTAATCATGTATCTATGATTGTGTTCCTTTAATCTAAATTTCTCATCTTACACTGACTTGAATATTATATTTTTATAATATAAACGTTGAAATTAGGGGGGCACCTGGGTGGCTAAGTTGGTTAAGGGTCTGACTTTGGCTCAGGTCATGGTCTCATAGTTGGTGAGTTCAAGCCCCACATCAGGCTCTGTGCTGGCAGCTCAGAGCCTGGAGCCCGCTTCAGATTCTGTGTCTCCCTCTCTCTCTCTCTCTGCTTCTCCCCCGTTCATGCTCTGTCTCTCTGTTTCTCTGTCTCTCAATAATAACTAAACATTAAATGTTGAAATTAAGTAGTTTAGGCTGTCCAAATTTGCTCTACTTTTTAAAAGTTATTTTGGCTACACTAGGTCTTTTGTATTTCCATATAAACTTTATAATCAGTTTGCCAATTTCTTTCGGAAACCTGATAAACTTACTAGAATTACGTTAAATCTATAAATTCACTTAGGTAAAAATGATATTGTAGTATAATAAGAGGTACACTGGATCTCTGTTCCTGATTTGGCACAGAGCTCCTAAACCCTTGGAATTTCCTGAGTGATGGGAGTGTCTTTTAGTATTTATAACAAACTGCTTTTGATCACACCTGAGTTTATGCCAATGAGGAACTTGGGGTGGGCTCCCTTGCTAGCCTCAGGATGGAACTGGTCATCAGAAAAACCAAGTGATAACAGGGCTGGAACTTTCAGCCCCACCCACTGACCTCTGGAGGTGGGCAGAGGATGGAGATTGAGTTCCATTAAAAACTCTTAAATAAGATTTGGGGAGTTTTCTGGTTGGTGAAAACATCAATGCACTAGGAAGGCAGTGCACCTAGAGAGGGCATGGAAGCTCCTCCCCCATACTTTACCCTATGCATCTTTCCCATTTGACTGTTCCTGAGTTGTATCCTTTATAATAAACCAGTAAACATGAGTAAAGTGCTCCCCAGAGCTTTGTGGGCCATTCTAGCAAATTATCACAATTGCGAAGAAGTCAAGGGGAACTCAGCCCAGCAGAAATGTAAGTAGCCTGGGAACCCCATTTGTGGCTGGCATCTGACTGGGGAGCATGAGACAGCACCTTTAACCTGTGGGGTCTGCACTAACTCCAGGGTTGGATGTCATCACTGAATTGAATCTTTGAACACCTGGCTGGTGTCAGAGAATTGGAGAACTGCTGTGGGGAACCACCACACATTTAGTGTCAGAAGTGTTGGGGAGAAAACCTTTCAGGTATCTCCACAACACTTAGTTTCAGAATGTATCTCTCCATTATCTAATATACTTCTCCATATATTTAGGTCTCCTTCAGAAGTGTTTTGCAGTTTTCAGTCAGTACCACTTTTGTTAATTATTCCTGTTTCATGTTGACAATTATTCTTATTAGTATACAAGAAAACAATAGATTTTTGCATACTGACCTTATATCAAGCAACCTTGCAAAATTGTTCACCTTGTAGCATTTTTTTTTGCAGATGCGTTAGGATTTCCTACACCCATAATTATATCACCTGCAAGTAAAGATGGCTTATTTCTTTCTCTGCCATCTTTATGCCTTTTATCTTGCTTTCTTACCTTATTGCACTAGCTAGTATCTCTAGCCAGTGAAAAGAAATTGTGAGAATGGGCATCTTTGCTTTTTCCCGATCTTAGAGGAAAAGCATTTAGTCTTTTACTATTAAATGATGTAAGCTGAATGTTTTTCATAGATGCTTTTTATCATGTTAAGAATGTTTCCTTCTGTTCTGGGTTTTCTGATAGTTTTTATAATCTATACTTGGAAAATATTATCAAATTATTTTTGTGCATCTATTGAGATAATCATATGAGCTTCCTCCTTTTTACAGCTAAGACTGTGATTTACATTGATTGTGTTTTGATTGCCAAACCAAACTTGCATATTAACTGTATCTGGTGATTATTTCTGGATTTGACTCGATAATATGTTGTTAAGGATTTTTCCCCCTCAATACTTGTAAGGTAAATTAGTCTGTGTTTTTTTCATATTGTCTTTGTATCATGGCATCACAACATCAGTTAAGAAATGTCAACTTTTCCTCTATTTTCTGAAAAACTTAATATAATATTGGTATTATTATTTCTCCATCAGATGTTTGGTAGAATTTACCAGTCAAACCATCTGGGCATGAAGTTCTACTGTGGGAAGGTCTTAATTATTAATTCAATTTTAATAGACATAGGATTATTAACATTTTCTATTTTCTCTTGTGTCTATTTTGATAAGTTGTGTCCATTTGATCTAAGTTAATGAAATTACTGACATAATAATTTTCGTGAGTTCCTTAGTACACTTTTAATGTCTGAAGAATCTGTAATGATACTCCCTATTTTATTCCTGATACTAGTAAACATTCATAGAATCTTACTTGATCAATCAATCCAGAGATTTATCAAACTATCAAATTCCGTGAAGAATAAACTTTGGATTTCATCAATTTCTTCATTGTTTTTTCATTCGCTATCTTGTTGATTGTTGCCCTTATGTTTTTATTTCCCCATTTCTACTTATTTTAGGTTTTAATTGCCATTCCTTTCCTAATCATTAAAGATGGAACCTTAGATCACTTATTTAAAAACTTTCCTATTTTCTAATATATTCATTTAAGATAAACATTTTCCTCTGAAAAACATGAACATCACAGATTTTAATATGTTTAGTTTTATTTTATTTCTATGCAAAATCATGTCTAATTTCCTTTACAATTCTTCTTTGATCCATGGATTATTTAAAAGTATGTTGTTTAATTTCCAAATATTTGGAGATTTTCCAGATTTATTTTTATAATTGCTTTCTCATTTAGTGTCATTGTGGCCAGAGAATATACTCTTTAGAGTTATACAGACTTATTTTATGGCCCAGCACATGGGTCATCATGATGAGTGAGCCACTTAAAACAAACAAACAAAAAAAGCATATTTTCTTTTCTCCAGTTGTGTGAAATAGTCTGTAAGTGTCAATTAGGTCAGGTAGGTTGACGGTGCTGTTCAAGTTTTTGGCTTTTTTTGGTTTTTTTGTTTGTGTGTGTGGTTTTGGGGTGTGTGTGTTGTGTTGTGTTTTGCTTTGCTTTGTTTTTTGCTTATTGATCTATTTTCTATTCTATCAATTACTGAGAGAAGAGTGTTGAAACTCTTCAACAAAAGTTAAAGATGTGTCTATTTCTCATTTGGAGTCTGTCCATTTTTCCTTCATGTACTTGGAAGCTCTATCATTAGATCCACACACATTTTTTTTAATGTTTATTTATTTTGAGGGAGGGGGCAGAGAAAGAGGGAGAGAGAATCCCAATCAGGCTCCATGCTGTCAGCATAGAGACTGACAGGGCTTGATCCCACAAACCGTGAGATCACAACCCAATCCAAAATTAAGAGTCTGACACTTAACCAACTGAGCGACCCAGGAGCTCCTAGACCCATTCACATTCAAAATTGTTATATCTTTTTGATAAATCAGCATTTATAATTTACAAATGTCTCTCCTATCTTTGGTAATATATCTTTTCTTGACATCTAGTTTGATACTAATATATCTCCAACAGCTCTCTTGCTGTTGCAGCCACACATTTCATTTCTATATACAAGTCCCACAATATATTGTTATTTTTACTTAAATAATTATCTTTTCTTAAAAATGTAAATGAGAAGGATGCCTGGGTGGCTCAGTCAGTTAAGTATCCGACTTCAGTTCAGATCAGGATCTCACGGTTCATGAGTTTGAGCCCCGTGTCAGGCTCTCTACTGACAGCTCAGAGCCTGGAGCCTGCTTCAGCCTGAAAAACAAGGTTTAATATTTATTGTAGTTAGTACAGATCTCCTGGTGACAATATTTCTTGGCTTTTGTCTGTTTATTTCACCTTCACTTTTGAAGGATACTTTTGCTGTATATAAAATTCTAGGTGGCCAGGATTTTGTGGGTTTTTTTCTTTTAACACTTTAAAGATGTCATTATAGGGGTGCCTGGCTGGCTCAGTCAGTAGAGCATGCAACTCTTGACCTCAGGGTTGTGAGTTCAAGCCCCACACTGGGCATGGAGCCTACTTTAAAAACAAGAAAAAATATAATTATAGTATCATCTGGATTATACTATTTCTGAAAGAAGCTAAAGGCCATTTTGTTAACATCTGTTGGCCTATATGTTATATGTCTTTTATCTCTGGAGGCTTTTAGGATTTTTCTCTTGTCACTGGTTTTAAGAAATTTGATTATAACATGACTTGATGTATTTGTTTGTTTGTTTGTTTTTATCTTCCTTGGGATTCACTGAGATTTTTTTGAGAAATTTGATTATAACATGATTTGATGCTTTTTTCTAATCTTGCTTGGGATTCACTGAGATTTATTGATATGTGGTTTCATGTTTTTCACCAAATTTGGGAAAAGGTTTATCCTTATTTCTACAAATATTTTTTTTCTGCCCCATTTCCTCCCTCTTCTCTATCTTGAACTACAACTGCACAGATATTAGACTGTGTACTATTGTGTCATGGGTCACTGACACTGTTCATTTGTAACAGACTTTTACTTTTTGTTCTTCATTTTGGATTGTTCATATGACTCTCTCTTCAATCTTTTCTTCTGCAGCTTCTGATATACTTTTAATGTAATTTTTAATACATAAATTGTACTTTTGAGCTCTAGAATATCCACCTGTTTCTTTTTTTTATCATTTCTATTTCTCTTCTCATGATGTTGATGCTTCCTTCAAATTCTTGAGCATATTTGTAAGAGCTCCTGTATAGTCCTTGCCTCATAATTCCATTATCTATATAATTTTTAGTCTGACTCTATTAATTTTCTTTCTCCAGGTTATGGGCCACATTTTTCTTGCTTTTTACACCTGCCTTGTAATTTTAAACCAGATGCAGCATATCACGATTGTTACATTGTAGTGTGGGTGGATTTTGCTTTCTTTTATCAAAGAGTGTTGAGTTTTGTTCTGGCAGGCAAATAATTCATTTACAAATGAGCATTACCGTCTAGAAACTTGTTAGAAAAACTTGTTAGAGTCAGTCTAGAGTTGATTTAGTGCTATGGCTCATGTAGCTCTATTCTTAAGGCATGGCCATTCTGGAATTGCTAGTGAATTCTCCCAGTATTGAACAAAGTCCCTCCACTCTGGTTGGTTGTGAGGTGAATGATTCACAACTCTGTATGAGTTCTGGTAGTGTTCTAGTTTACTACTCTGCAGTAATTGTTTTTTCTCCCATGGAGACTAGAGTCTCCATGGAAACTTTGCCCAGTTTCATTGTCTCGCCCTGTGAATATGTAGATCAGCATTGAATCAAAGACTTATGAAACTTCTGAAGATTTCTGGAGATTGTTCTTTGTGCAGCTATCTTTTCTCTTGTACTCTGCTCCACAAATTCTGACCATCTCAGTCCTCCATAAACTCTGACTTTTGTTGCTTTACATCACCAAATCTGCTGTGCTCAGCTTGAGTTCCCCCCTCCTGCATCAGGATCATGAATTTACTCCAGGAAGAAAACTAAGGTAATGACAGACCTCATATTATTTGTCCCATTCCTTCTTGTGATTACACCCCTCCTCTGCTTGTTGTCAAATATCTGAAACTGTTGTTCTACATGCTTTGTCTAATGTTCTAATTGTTTATGGTGAAAGAACAAGTCCAGTACCATTGATTACTTTGCGGAAAGACCAAATAAGAAACCATTTGAGAACCAATAAGATAATGATATGAACAGATATGAACAGATTATATCTATTGAATAAAATAGAGCCCAAGAGTTTATTCTGCTGTCAATAAAAAATAAGTGAGCATAAAAGAGAGCTCTCTTTTAAAGTAGCATGTCAACTAATGAATGTACAAGGAATAATAGAATTAGAAAATCACCACTTGGCACCTGTCATGGTAATAATTAAGTCAACTAGAAAACATCAGTAGATAATAAAACCTGTAATAAATATTTTATGAAGAGTGGGACATTTAAATAGTTCCCAAGTACTGCCCCCCAAAATGTGTATTAATTACGAAAGAAGAAGGGGAACTTTATAGTGGAGAAAATTGACAGAATTACCAGTGATAAAAGTTTATAAAACAAGTAACAGGGCACATCAAAATTAAATATCACTTGATAGTACGAGTCATGGACTGTGAAGTGGAAGATTTAGGCAGGGAAGTCAGGTAAGAGGTGAGTGCAATAGTCTAGGGAACAAATGTTGAACCTGCGTGTAATAGACTGAATTGTGTTCCCCACACAAACACACAAAATTGAGCCCTAACCCCCAATGTGATTGTATTTGGAGATAGGGCCTATAATAAAGTGATAAAAGTTAAATGAAGTCATAAGTGTAAAGTCCTAATCTAATAGGATTTGCGTCCTTATAAGCAACGGGAGAGACACCAGATCACATTCTCTCTCTCTCTCTCCACCTGTGAAGACACGGTGAGGAGGCAGCTGTCTGCAAGCCAGGAAGAGAGGCCTCACCAGAAACCAAATTAGCCAGAATTTTTATCTAGGGCTTCCAGATTCCAGAACTGTGAGATATAAATGTCTCTTGTTTAAGCCACCCAGTCTGTGGTATTTTGTTGTGGCAGCCCAAGTAGACTGATGCAGTGTGAAACCAGATGAAAAGAGCCACCACTTCTGTGACATCCCTGACCAAGATGCACACCCTAAATCCAATCACCAGGAAGCATCAGATAGAGTCAGACCTACTCCAGTCTTAAAGTCATTACAGAGACATGACAACCAAATACAGCACACGATCCTGCATCCTTTTGCTATATAGGACATTATCGGGACATTACCAAAATTGAATGGGGTCTATAGACGGACAGTATCAGTAATAATTTTCTGATTCTGATAGCTGCATTGAGTAATATACAATCATATCCTTTTTCTTCTTTATGCACTAAAATATTCAGCAGTAATGGGACATAGCATCAGTAACTTATTCTCAAATGGTTATTTGTACTATCTTGTGACTTTTCTGTAAGTTTGAAATTATTTCAAAATAAAAATATCCCTTGGAGAATTTCAATCATTGAATATTCGACAGATACAGATATAATAATCCTTATCACACCCATATTCAATTCTACAGTTTCAGTCGATGCCAAACTCCGATAAATTTGGAGAACACAGTGGATTTAAGCTTAATCAAATGATGAACCCAATTGCATCAACTATTTCTACATCGGGTCCTTCTTACAGGAGACTATTAGAGGGGTGTATTCTTTTTGTAGTCTCTTAAACTCTACACTCAACTCACTTATTTTTGGACTTTTTGTTTCCTAATAAACACACATGAGACTATTCTCTAAATACGAATTTATCTGCATCTCCAAAGATTTTATGTGTAGTGATTTCATTATAATTCAGTTCTACATATTTTATCATTTCCTTATGATTTTTCTGTTCAACTCATACACGATGTAGAAGTTTGATTTTTTATTCAACATTTCCAAATGCATGGGAAATAATTTTCTTTTTATTGCTGATATTTCATTTTATCTCATTTTGATCAGAGGATGTGGTTTGAATAATGGCTATTATTTGGAATATGTTGTGACTTCCTTAACGGTCTAATACATTATCCTTTTCTGGTAAATATTCAATGTGTGCTTGAAAATAATGTATGTTCCCTGAAGAGCAAGCTTCTATATGTTTTCTGCCAGATCAAGATTATTTTTGTATATCTGTAGTTATTGCTTGTATGTCTGATCAATCCATTTCTGAGAGATTGGTATAAACCTTTCATCATTGTCACAAATCTTATCAATTACTCCCTCTTGTTTTGACAGTTGTTACTTTTTTGTATTTTGAGGCTGTATAGTTAGGTACATACAAATTAACTATTGTTGTGTCATATTGGTGGGTTTTCTATTATCAATATGAAATAACCCTCTTTAAATTAAATATTCTAATGCTATTCATACTAAATTCTGTTTTGTCTGTTAGTAAGAACACTACACTACCTTCCTTTGGGTCAGTAAATGCCTAGTATATCTTCTCTATACATCTTAATTTTCAAGCATCCTCTAAATTTTTAAGTATGTCTATTGTAATCACATATACCTATATATGTTTAATCTTATCTGAAATCTCTGTCTTTTAATTATGAGTTTAACCTATTTACATTTACTGTGGTTAGTAATGCATGTGGGCTTATTTCTACATTCTTGCTTCTTTTTCACTTTTTTTTGTTTCTTCTCCTTTAATTTCTTTTGTTGGATTAATTAAGTTTTCTATATTTCTTTTGTTTCCCACTACGGGCTCAGAAGTCATGCCTTCTAACATTCTAGTGCTTACCAGTAAATTTTAGTATTGTTTATCTTGCATCCCACTCCTTCCTTCTGGAATATTTTTTTTCTTATTTAAGTAATTTAATAATTATGTTAGAGAACATCTGCAGTATTAGTTTCTATTCTATGCTCTGATTTTTCTAAAAATATCTTTGTCATCCTTGCTCTTAAATTATAGTTTGGGTTGGTATAGAATTATAGGTTCATAATTATTATCTCTCAACTTCAAAGGTATTCCATTTCACTCTGGCATATGATGCTGTATGTGAGAATTTGGATAACAGTCTGACTGTTGTTCTGTTTAAGGTAATTCATGTTTTATTCCCTAGTAGCCTTTAAGATTTTTCTCTCTCCTTGATATTCTGTAGTTTCACTATAAACTGTCTAAGTGTGGTGTTTAGTGGGTCTTCCTGCACTTCTAAAAATTTTTTAGCAATTAATTGTTTTAAATACCACCTTGCTGTCCTTTACCCCAGTCTCTCCCTCTTGACTTATGTTGGAGCTTCATTTTCTATCTTCTATGAACCTTAAGTTCTCTTTTATACTCTGTGTCAACAATTTGCATCCAACTAGATTAGATTTGTGTTGAAGCTTCTCATTGTATATTCCGTTTATCTCATAATTTCTATTTCTTTCACACCTGCCATCTCTTCCATATGTTTCATTGTATAATGCATTCCTTTCTCACCCATTGACAATCATTCTAAAATATATGCTATAAAATACATAGTATATAATTTGGGGTAGCTGATGATTATGGGCAAATGGGCCATGGCAGTGATTGACTAGAAGGGGTTTAATCTCACTTCTGAATCCTGAGAACTATATTTTCCAGCCTCCTTTGCAACTAGGCCAGGGTCCTATGAGTACTTTCTGTCACTGAACGTTGGGTGGAAGTGATGCAAGGTAGAATTGTGTGTGAGGTGAAAAGGGTATGTGGGGATATTGGGGTGACAGGATAGAGACAGTAGTGAACATCTATTGTTTTCAGGTGCACACCTGCCTGTCTAACATTTTCCCAATAATGCTTTAGAAAATTACCTAATCACCATTGTATGCAATCTAGATAGGACTGTCAGAGAGTCTTTCTTCAATTTTTTTTAAATATTTACTTAATATTAAAAGAGAGAGAGAGAGAGACACAGAGCACAAGCGGGGAGGGGCAGAGAGAGAGAGAGAGAGAGAGAGAGAAGGAGACACAGAATCCGAAGCAGGCTCCAGGCTCTGAGCTGTCAGCACAGAGCTCGACGTAGGGCTCAAACTTGGGAATGGCAAGATCATGACCTGAGCCAAAGTCAGATGCTTAGCCAACGAGCCACCCAGGTGCCCCAATCAGAGAGTCTTGAATTCACCTGACTAATGCAGAACTGGCTATATAATTTGTGTTTTTAAAAAAATCTGAAGAATTTCAATATGGCAGCAGCAGAGCATTAGACCAACTGTGGAGCTCTTCTAAGAGCAGGGCTGTATGCCCAGGTTGCACACCCAAGAGACTCACCTAACCTAAACCCATTAGACTCTCCCTCCCCCAAATTTATATCTTCACCACAATGACATAGGTTTAGGAAAATTCTGGAACCAATTTTTCCTAAAAGTCACCATTGGTTTCTGCTACCTGTATCTCCAGAGAATTGCTGATTCCTGTCTTTTCCAAATCTGTATCATTTGCTTCCTTTCAATTCGAAGTCAGCCCCTACTCCATCCTCCTACAATTAAGCCTTTGGCTTAACTTAACCCTGATTAATTTCTGAAGGTACATCCAAGAATCCTAAATGAAATGAGTAATTCCATTTAAGTCCCCTGAACCTCAGTTTTCCATATGTAAAACAGGAGTGGTGGCATATACCTCCAAGGACTCTAGCTATAATTTTAACCGATGAAAGACTGTGAAGTATATATACCGTGCAATCCCTTGCTTGTACTAGGAGCTCATTAAATACAAGTTTTCTTTCTTCACCTCCATCCTTTACTAGAGGCAACAAAATTCCAGTTCCTCCAGTTATTCAGACAGGACATTATTCATCTCAGCCCTAAGCCTAGAAGTCAAATTTTTCAAATCCATCAGGTACTGTGAGAACATCTCTTGGGTGTACCAAGATGGGACCCGCCTAGGACCTCTACCAGGGTACAAAAAAGAACCAATGGTGAGTGTAGTGGACTCTCAATATATTCAGTTGCCCTGTATCTAGTCCCCTTCCCTGAGAGCATCTCAGATTTTTGGAGGAAATCAGCTCTGACTGTAATTCCAGAATAAGCCTTCCACTTTGGAAGCCTAGAGGACTAGATTCTGACTTTCTCTGCCCCTGGTAAATGAGGGAGTGGGCAATATGACCTATATGGTCAGCCAGTCAGGGCTGCTTTCAGGGATTTGAGCTTGAAACCCTCACATCAGAGTGATGTGAAGAGGGGGTGGAGGGGAGGGTTGTTGCAGCTGAGGCAGCAAAATAGGAGTGGTGTTGTCTTCCTGGCCAGGCTGCTCCAGTTGTGAGATCATATCTATATTTTGTGTTTCCTGCCCCTTGTCTCTTTGGGTTCTCTTAGTTCTGCCCATTCCCAGTTTGGTCTGGGGGTTCTGTTCTATTTCAGGATATCCTCCATACCCCAATACACATATTCCCCATGATATTCTTCTACCAAAGCTCCATTTGCTTAGATTAACCAAGTATGCTTTTATTTCTTACAATCAAGACCTCAAATTACTACAGGGAGCCAAACTCTATGTCCCCCCGAAAAGCCAGTCTTGGGGAATCAAGACTAGGTGGAGACTCCAAAAGGATAAAGACTAGAAATGGGGGAGTGGAGCCAGGTCAGAGGTTGGGTGGGATTGGATCAGACCCCAAGTAGAGGAAAGCCATGGCCCAGCCAGGTACTTTGTGGAGGTGAACTCATTGCATACCACTGGAGTAGATACTATAATCTCAAATTTTCAGAAAAGGAAACTAGGGGCTCCTAGTATGCCCAGGTTAAGCCACCCACTTGGGCTCAGGTCATGATCTCGCGGTTCATGAGTTCGAGCCCCGCATCGGGCTCTGTGCTGACAGCTTGGAGCCTGGAGCCTGCTTTGGATTCTATGTCTCCCTCTCTCTCTGTCCCTCCCCCACTCACATTCTGTCTCTCTTTCCTTCAAAAATAAATAAACATTAAAAATAATTTAAAAAAAAAAAAAGAAAAGGAATGGAAACTAGACCTCGTGGAGTTATGGGATGTGCCAATAGGTAGGAAAACTGGAATTTGAACCAAAATCCCTGTAACATGTTATTGTGCCCATTTTTACAACCAAAGGGCCCGTATTTCCAGATGAAGGGTAACTCAAATTTATTAAGCAACAGCCAAGCGCCGGGTGCTACCCTTGGTTGGGTACTTCCCATGCGTGATGCCGTTTAAACCAAATAACTCAAGCTCCGTTTCTCTGTTTTTCTGATCACTACGATGTTGTTATATTTGAAATCTACTATTTAAATATGAGAACATACAGTACCAGAGGGTGTTCAAAGTTAGCTTGAATGGTTCCATGCTGTTGGGAACTCACTGTCCAAATGATTGGATGCTTCTGAGTCCACTCATTGCAAGTTAGGGGTTGACAGCAAAACTTGATGCAGAATACAAGAGACACTGAAGGATACAGCAGAAAAACATGTGAATTTAAAGATGAAAAAGATACTTAGACTCTCCATCAAATGCAGTAATTGTTTAAAAACTTAAACCAACAAAAGAATATTTCAGGGAGGAGTATTCTATCAACTGACATTGTTTGAAATTGTCAGTGCATTGGGGTGATAAAAAGCCAAGCCAGTTGGAGTCGGTTCTGTTTGTTTGCTTAAATTCCCAGGGGCGCCTGGGTGGCTCAGTCGGTTGAGCGTCCAACTTCAGCTCAGGTCATGATTTTGAAGTTCGTGAGTTTGAGCCCCACATTGAGCTCTGTGCTGACAGTTCAGAACCTGGAGCCTGCTTGGGTTCTGTGTCTCCCTCTCTCTCTCTCTGCTCCTCCCCTGTTCACTCTCTCTCTCTCTTTCTCTCTCTCTCTCTCTCTCTCTCTCTAAAATAAATAAACATTAAAAAAAAATTTTTAATTCCCTGCAGACAGTGTGTCCCCTTCTTGCCTGCTCCCCCAAGCCCTGCTCTTGGAACATCATTCTCATTTTGCAGATAAAGAAAAGTGGGCTTTGGACAGAGGTTCAGCAAAGTGAAGCCACTGGTACGGATCGAAGGCAGAATTCAAAGCCAAGGGCATAGGGATGCCAAGCTCACCTTCTTTCCACGCTGGGAGGCTGCCTGCAAGTCCGAAGATACTCAAGCAGAGGCTTCTTCCTGTGGGTGGGAGAGGAAAGCCCCTGCCCCTGCCCCCCCCCACCCTGCCCTTACTGCCTTTGAGAGGGGTGCTCCACGGACCCCTCCCCCAGAGCGCAGGGAGAAACAAGCTTCTGGAACACAGCTGTGGAAGAGCTGGGGTCAAGGCCCAGGCCTGCTGTGATGTCACTTCGAGGTCCTGCCTGCACCCCCTCTCCTATGTTGTGCCCCGAGGACACAGGTGGGACTGCAAGCTGGAAGCCGTGGCCCCACAAGGGTTCAAGGGCCCGCCCCGTCTCTGACGTGAGTGTCAGCATCCATATCCCGTGTCTTGAAGGATTCTGATGCCTGCCATCTGGAGGGAGAAAGCCGGACCCGGGGCGACAGGCCAAGAAAAGCGTTGTCGCTGGAGCCTCCCGGGAGCCAAGCTGCACCAGGAGGTGCCTCAGCATTATCATTTACACTGAGGAGCCGGGTATTTAGAAAACAGGGCTGGTAGCAACCACGCCATCTGTGGCCAAGCTTTCCCGGCCCACCGCACCATATTGTGGAAGACGCCGGCTGAAGGAAACAGCGTCCCGTGTCGCGCAGTGTTTGTTTGGTTTGGGGCTTTTGTTGTTTTTTGTTTTTTGTTTTTCCAACAAATTCAAATGTGGCTTCCTCACTTCGCGAAGCAGGCTGAATGGCCCCGCAAGTCAGAGTCGCTGGAGGGAGAGAAGGATTTGACGGGGTGTGGGATTTGTACTCCGGCTCTAGAAGAGGTAGAAACAAAACAAAACAAAAAGATCTCACAGCCACGCACGGAGGGCTGTCTCTGTCAGGTACTCGGCTAATTGTGAGTATGTATGTGCATTTACATATGTATATATTATGTGTATAAATAACTCCTTTCATCTGCACAGCCGTCTCGAGCGCTAGGGACTATTAAGCTTCTTTTACATGGACTTGGAAACCAGAGCCCAGAGAGGTTGAGTAACGCCCGTGGCCACACAGCTACAGACAGGTAGGGCCCAAGCAGGGGGCTGGGTTTAGTCCACATCCACCCTGGCTGTCCTCTGGAGCCTTTCTATCCCTAAGACACACAGAGGTCACTTCCAGGGTTTCTAGCAGCTTCCACTCTCCACAGGGTCACTCTCTTCCGTGTGGTCCTGCCATATTTTCCTCCGTGAGCTAATCGCATCTGAAGCCATCTTCCTTACGAACTGACTGTTGTCTCTGCCCCCCCCCCCACCAGACCCTCTGTTCCTCGAAGGACAGGCTCCTGTCACACTCATGGCCCATCACCCCAAGCATCAACTTATCTATAAAGTGAGCGTAAGGCTCACGCCTGTGCCTGGCCCTCCCCGTCTGTAAAATGGCATCCAAATATCTGTCTTCGGGATTGTGGACGGTGCATCGGGAAAGGTGTGCAGCACCAGGGTGGGGGGTCCCGCCTTTGAGCTCACGTCACCCTGGACGTCCACTCTCCTGGCACTTGTCACACTGCTCCCAAGTCTTCCGCGCACCCGGCTGTCTACCTTCTCCCAGCCTCAGTGTCCCCATCTGGAACATGGTCCCCCCAACCCCCCCACAACACACACACACACACACACACACACACGCACCTCCGAAGCCCTGTCCAGTGCTGACGCCCTTTGGCGCAACTCCTGCAGCCCTGCAAGGGTCCGGGCCAGCCTGGGAGCCCCGCACCAGGCAAAGGTGACGAGAAAGCACGGTAGGCTGATAAATAATGCAGGTCCCGAGGTACTGTCTCCCCAGCACTTGCCAGGCAAGCCGGGCCCTCGCGGCAGGCAGCCGCCCTCGGGAGGAGCCGGCCCATTAAGGAGCGATTATCTCACCACTGCTAAGTGGCTGCAGGAGCTATCGGGTTTGGAGAGTGGCAGGCAGGCTTTGCTTCTGGAGCACATGGTAAAATTTGGTACAATTAGCAGCGAGGGAACACACATTTACTACTATTATTATGTTCTCTTGGCACCCTGGCCCTGTTGCGGGCTGCCTTCTTTCTTTAATTTCTTCCTTTTTTTTTTTAAGAAGAAAAAAAATGCTCTTTGGGAACTGAAGCAAAATAAAAATGCCAAGAATTAAAAATGCAAATTCATCCAAGATGTTTTCTGCCCAAGACGGCCATGGCCACATGGCTCGATAACATTTTAAATGTTAAAAAAAAAAAAAAAAATGGGTGATTTTCAGTAAAAATCAAATTTGCCAGAGCCCGAGTTTAAACGAATCCCATACAGCACCCCGGGCACCGGGCCAACGTTCACGAACAAGTCCCTTCAGAAGGTGATGCTCTATTAAAACGAGGAGAAAACACAAACTTCGCATAGACAGCGCCGGTCCTCGGGACCCAGGAAACGCGGCTGGCTGGGTGTGGATCCGGCTCAGCCTTGGCCTTGAACAGGACACTTCCCTCCTTGCGCTTGGCTGTCCCATCCGTAAAATGGTCATAAATAAAATCTACCTTTGGGCTTTCACTAGGAGTAATCATGTTATTTAGAAAAACAATAAAGGTTTTTTTAATAAACATTGAACGAATACCTTGCCCATCAGTAAGTATCTGACATGGAAAAGCGTAAGGACAGAGACTAGGTGTAAGCTGCACCCCCACCCCACCCCCAGCTGCCACAGCGCCCAGCAAAGGGTCTGGCTCCAGATAGGTGCTCAGTAAGAGCTTTGGCAGTAACGGGCCTCGAGAGAGAGTCGAACGCCCACCTGTGCTCAGCCCCCAACCCCGTGGTTCAAAGATGAATAGAGACCCATCTGCCCAGAGGTGTCAGGGTCCAAGGATAAGAACATACTCCTCTCCCTCCTTCATTTCTGAGTTCAGTTAGTTGCAACGGGCAGGAAGTGGTCTTAACTGCCAGGCACACCTGGTCTCAAATCCCCCTTCCCTCTTACTGGCCGCGAGACCTTGGGTAAGGCACTGAACCTCTACATGCCTCAGTCTTCCCATCTGCAAAATGGGATGAACAGTGTAAAAATGACCCACATAAAGCTTTGGACACCTGCTTGGCCCATGGCGAGGGCTCAAGGAAGGGAGGCTGTTGCAGCCACTGTGCTAATGTCTTTCCTCAAAGTAGCCACTGCCCTGGTGTCCCTCGGTCGAAAATGAATCCTACATCTGACCGAGATGCTCTCTCTCCCTTAAACCACAAGGTAGGGAACATGCCGGGGGATCAGCCTCTGGAGACACAGTGCCTCCCAACTCACCATGATCTCTCTCACCCCAGATTAGCCCATTGCTCTGCCCCTAACCCAACACCCACCATGCCGACTCATCCAGAGCCAAAACCGACTCTCACCTCGGCCTTCAAGGCCCTGTGTGTTGTTCCCACCACCACCCTCCCCCTCCCGTTACCTCCTGACCTCATCTCCCACCAGCACCCCGCCCCCCGGCCCCCGCTCCTTTGCCAGCACCCCTGCACCCTCCCACCCCCAGGCCATCCTTTGCTGGAGGCCACTCCCCCAGGTATTCGCCGGGTCACCTTTGCACTTCACCACTTCACCCCCCCGTGAAGCGGCTTCCCTTGTAACAGCCCCACAGGCCACGGGCACTGGTCAACAGGTGACCAGTCATGGAACGCCTGGTGGATGTCTGCTTCCCTTCTCTCCCCGCTACTGTGAGCTGCGGAGGGCAGGGTCTCGGCCAACCGAGTTTCTCTGGAGACCAAGGGTCACAGGAGAGAAAGGAAAAGTGATCGGCACCAATGGGGGCACTGGAGGCCTCCGGATATGGGGGACACGCCCCACCTCTCGGGTGGGACATGCAGGTTCAGAGGACGGAAAGGGCCTCTTCACGGCCACAGGTGCATCATGCAATCTGCCTTCGGTTTGCTTAAGAGCTGACACATCGGGCAAGCCGCATCCACAGGTATAACCACAGGAGCTTTATTTTGCCTCCTACTGTCCCTTTTAAATGTGCTCAATGGGCGGAGCTCATCCCCGGCCCCTGGACGATCCTCAGAAACCCTCTTGACTTTACAGGTCACCCAGGCAATAAAAGTGCTGTTGTCACTTTAGGTCTGTGTCACTTGTCCGTCGACTGGCAAATGGATAAAGAAGATGTGGTTTATATATACAGCGGAATACTACTTGGCAGTGAGAAAGAATGAAGTCCTGCCATTTGCAGCAACGTGGATGGAACTGGAGGGTGTTATGCTGAGTGAAGTCAGTCAGGCAGAGAAGACAGATGTCATATGTTTTCACTCATATGTGGAGCTTGAGAAACTTAACAGAAGACCATGGGGGAGGGGAAGGGGGAAAAATAGTTACAAACAGAGAGGGAGGGAGGCAAACCATAAGAGGTTCTTAAGTACAGAGGACAAACCGAGGGTTGATGGGGGGTCGAGGGAGAGGGGAAAATGGGGGATGGGCACTGAGGAGGGCACTTGTTGGGATGAGCACTGGGTGTTGTATGGAAGCCAATTGGACAATAAATTATATTAAAAAATAAAATAAAATAAAATAAAGAAAAATAAAATAAAATAATCTTGTGCCTTGTTGTAATCTGAACTTCAGATGATATTTTTTTTCAATATATGAAATTTATTGTCAAATTGGTTTCCATACAACACCCAGTGCTCATCCCAAAAGGTGCCCTCCTCAATACCCATCCCCCACCCTGCCCTCCCTCCCACCCCCCATCAACCCTCAGTTTGTTCTCAGTTTTGAAGAGTCTCTTATGCTTTGGCTCTCTCCCACTCTAACCTCTTTTTTTTTTTCCTTCCCCTCCCCCATGGGTTTCTGTTAAGTTTCTCAGGATCCACGTAAGAGTGAAACCATATGGTATCTGTCTTTCTCTGTATGGCTTATTTCACTCAGCATCACACTCTCCAGTTCCATCCACGTTGCTACAAAGGGCCATATTTCGTTCTTTCTCATTGCCACGTAGTACTCCATTGTGTATCTAAACCACAATTTCTTTATCCATTCATCAGTTGATGGACATTTAGGCTCTTTCCATCATTTGGCTATTGTTGAGGGTGCTGCTATAAAACATTGGGGTACAAGGGCCCCTATGCATCAGTACTCTTGTATCCCTTGGGTAAATTCCTAGCAGTGCTATTGCTGGGTCATAAGGTAGGTCTATTTTTAATTTTCTGAGGAACCTCCACACTGATGATATTTAAAGTCACATCGTGTCTCCCCCAGGGCAGGGCTTGCCCGCCCGTGAGATACAGACCGCTCAGGGCTGAGTCCTGACCTGCCGCGTCTCTCCTCTTCCCTCTCACCGACTCCCCGTGCGCCCCCCTCCTCCCTGCTTCGGCCGCTCCCCCTCCCCTCCCCCACAATCTAGGTTATTGGCGCAGGAGAAGGTCGAGAGAGGAAAAGAAATGGAGTGAAAAGTTCTCACCCGCTTGGCACTGTTGTAAGCCGGCTTCTCGCTCTTGGCCTGGAACAGGTATACAGCCAGCCCGCCACGTGCAGCAGAGATCAGCCCCCTGTAGTGCCCGTGACCAGCCAGCGGGACTCTGCCTGCCTGCTGGTCGCTCTCCTCTCCGCAGCTCCAGGAACCCTCAGCTTCTCCCTAGCGAGTATGCAGTCTGCATTAGCTGCCCGGGTGGCACCCAGCCCCTCAAGGTGGGCCCCACCCTGTGCCTGTCAAGGGACGCACACGTGCATCCCTGGCCCTGGTTTCTGGAAGCGCAGGCCGACAGCTGTGCTGAGCGCTGGCTCCTCTGAGAGCTATCAGATGGCTTTCACTTCTCTTAGACGCAGGCTGGACGACAGATCACCTGTGCCCACCCTGCCAGGGACGCACACGAGGTGCCTCTCCCCAAACTCGAGAAGGGGGAGGGGTCTCCTCACGCCCTTCCACGTGGTAGGGGGAGGAATCTTTCCCCAAGATATCTGCCTTTATTCCCCAAATCCATCTGACACCCTCGGTGTGAGGTCAGAGTTTTTTACACCCCGATCAATTTCCCTTTGGAAATTTGCCTCTTGTTCCGGGGCTTTGCTCGAGAGGACGATCTCTATTAGACGTCGATGCTTCTGCGGAAACTTCCAGTTTCACAACCTGTCACAATTTTCTGTCGGTCGGTGTGTTTCTTTGGGAGAAAAATTTAAAAAGTAGCTGATGAGAATGTTTATGACACTAATGGAGCAAATGATTTTTGCAGATTTTCCGAAGTTAAATAAAATATGACTTCGTGGAGATGTGGCCTGAACCAGAGCATCCAAAAAGCCCCTTTGGTCTCTGCCCATGAAATGTTATCTTCCCAGGGGCGCCTGGGTGGCGCAGTCGGTTAAGCGTCCGACTTCAGCCAGGTCACGATCTCGCGGTCCGTGAGTTCGAGCCCCGCGTCAGTCTCTGGGCCGATGGCTCGGAGCCTGGAGCCTGTTTCCGATTCTGTGTCTCCCTCTCTCTCTGCCCCTCCCCCGTTCATGCTCTGTCTCTCTCTGTCCCAAAAATAAATTAAAAAAAAAAAAAGGGGGCGCCTGGGTGGCGCAGTCGGTTGAGCGTCCGACTTCAGCCAGGTCACGATCTCGCGGTCCGTGAGTTCGAGCCCCGCGTCGGGCTCCGGGCTGACGGCTCGGAGCCTGGAGCCTGTTTCCGCTTCTGTGCCTCCCTCTCTCTCTGCCCCTCCCCCGTTCATGCTCTGTCTCTCTCTGTCCCAAAAATAAATAAAAAACGTTGAAAAAAAAAAAATTTAAAGAAATGTTATCTTCCCAAGAGGGAGAAACTACAGCTTCAGGAAGGCCTCTCCATCTCCTTCCTCCTGCCCACCCTCCGCTGGAGGGCAAGCAGTGGCCACTTCTTGGGGGAGCAATCGATCTGGACACTGGACACTGCATTTGACAGACGAGGGAACTAAAATAGTGGCAATACTTTCTTCCAGCTGCACAGCTATTTAGTGGAGGAGCGGGGATTTGAACCCACAGCTATGGGGTCTTAGAGCCTGCACCCTTTGCCCTTCTCCGCCTCTGCCTCCAGGGAGAGGGCCAACAGGCCAAGAGCCCCCGGCTGTGCGATTCCTATTTTCCTGTGGGTGTACCCGGGCCTCCAGGCCTGCGGGTGATGTCCCCCTGGGGGTCCCGCCATCAGAAGGAGCTGCTGCTGAGAACAAGCACTACCCAGCTGAGCTTTCCGCCTGCACCCCACCGTGAGCACCCCCATTCAGACGACCAGCCCTCTTGGCCCCCCACTGGGCAGTCCCTGGCCGGGCTGTGGGGCTACCAAGAAGGACAAATCATGGTCCTGGCCTTAAGGGGCCACATTCTAGTGGTGACGTTGGGCAAGTAAACCGGTAAGGCCAGTTGGTGGGATCAGTGTCATCTTGGTCACCACTGGAGGTGTGGCTTGTCAGGGTAGCCTGTCAGCAAAGGGCAGGTCTGAGCTTCAGTGAGCAAGAAGGGGACCTAAGTCTTGCCAGATGGAGAAAGCAGGAAAGGACCTTCCAGCAGGGGGACAGCACCTCCAAACTTGACCACCAGAGCCCCCTTAGTAGCAGAGGAAGGCAAACCGCCAGGATCTAGGGATGGAGCCCCAAGTGGACCACCAACCCCCAGGAAAGGGCCTCCAACTCCATTCTACACCTGTGTGCTTGTTCTACTGGAAAAACAATGCTTGAAAGGCCCTGGGTGTCTGGGGATTTGCATGTCGCTGGGCCCGGTCAGGCTAAGAGCATAGGAGCAGCCAGCAAGAAGTTTTAGGCAGAGAAACAACACTGTTATATTTGCACTTCCAAAAAAAAAAAAAAAAAAAAAAAAAAAAGACTTTTTGGCCACAGCGTGTCCAGGGGGAGACTGAGACACTGAGTCAGGGAGAGCAATGAAGAGGCTGTTGCCAGGGGCCAAGTGCAGTCCCTGGGCATGGACCTGGGAGCCAGAGTCCGGGGTGTGGCCAGAAGAAGTGAGGACAGAAAGGAGCCCACCAGCTGTGTGTCCTGGGAACGCTGATATCAGGACATGCACCACTGCTTCTCACTCCCGTTCCTCCACCAAACCCGAGCCCAGGTTTCATGCCAGAGGAGCCTCCCACGCAGGCCGGCCCTCCCTGGTACAGGCTCTCATGGTGACATGTCTCTCTACTTCCCAGCACTGATCAGAGGGACGTTTCACATCTACTCCAGGGACTTCTCAGGGAAGATCTCTTCCCAGCAAGATGGCAGACGTCATTATTTGGTTGGTTGCTCCCTTCGTTGGTGAGTTTGTTGGTCGGTTGGTTGCTTGGCTGGTTGGCTGGTTAGTAAGTTTGTTGGTTGACTGAGCGGCGACTTGGTTGGTCAGTTTCTTAGCAAGTTGGTTGGTGGGTCGGTCAGTTGGTTGGTAGGGTGGTTAGTGTGTCAGTTGGTTGGTTGGGTAGTTAGTCGGTAGGTTGGTTGGTAAGTTGGTGAGTAGGGGGGTTGGTAGGTAGTTTGGTTGGTTGCTTGGCTGGGTGATTGGTAGGTTGGTTGGTTGGTTGGTTGGTTGGTTCGTAGAGTGTGTTAGTTGGGTGGGTGGGTGGGCTTGTTGCTTTTCTTTGAGCCACCATCATTTAGCACAGAGTCATGTGCATAGTAAGCCCGCAATAAATAGCTGTCGAGTACTCTCACATCCATACTATCTCATTTGATCCTTACGGTCTCTCGGTCCCATTGGCAGGGGAGGAAGTAATAACCTCCAAATTACAGATGTGCGGGCTGTGAATTCAGCCAGACCAGCCTGGGTTCAGAACCAGCAAGTTCTGGAGGCAGAGCCAGGCCCTGCCGAGGTCTGACTGTCAAAGAGCTCTTACTCCCGATGAATGAGAGGAAACCCTTCATGGCAATGTCAAGAAGAAAAATGAGGGAAAATAGCATGTTTGCTCCTTATTACTAATCGTGCGGCCTCTGGGGTTTCTTAGTCTGTATTTTTGGTCCGCTGGTTTCACATAAGCACATTTCCCTCACACCACTCTGCAAATTCAGTTAGCCGGCCCTCTCTTCTGTGTCCTTACCACACACCACTACGGTGCAGTGCAAGTGGCAGTGAAAGGCCAGCCACTTCGAATAGGTGCACATCTACCTATTCATTGATTACCTCCCGCAACAAGGAGCTCCCTACCACCGCTGCCAGCTAGAGGCGGGCCTCTCGGCCCCTACCTTCCATTTCCGTGGGGAAGAGCGAGACTCCAAGCCCCCCGGCCCTGTCTTCCCCCTTGGACTGCAACACGAAGGCAATGGGTGTTCCTAGCTGGGAGCCTGCAGGATGGGGGACCGTACCCACCCCCCACAGGATACCTTCCTGGCTTCAGTGAACTCCAGTCCCTGCTCTTCCACCACGAAGTCCGAGGGCTTGATTGAGCAAGTTATCTGGCCCACACCATCCTCGTGGGATCAACCACAGGATGCCCTTGGTGGCGTCTTGCAGATGACGCCCGGAACCGGGCACACAGCGGTGATAACAGCCGATGCTCACCGGGGCCGACCGGTAACCCCTCTAAAGGCTGACCAGACACCAGATGCCCCTCTTAGCACCCTCCACTCATCATCGTCTGCCTAGTCCTTGCACCCTTCTCACGCGGGGGGGGGGGGGGGGGGGGGGCTCTGACACCACCATCCCCACTTTGCAGGTGAAGGAAACGGACCCACCAAGAATGAAGTCACTTGCGCAGGATTTCCCAACTGGCCGGGAAAAGATCGGGCTCGCGGCCACAGCGCTGCCGGCACAGAAGAGAGAGACACCGACCAGGGCCACTGCCATTACTACTGCTAAGTGGGTTTACCTACTGACATGGCAGCTGCCAGCCCTTCCTTGCTATCTTGAGGCGGCGTGAGACGACGGTGTCGGGCTCCCGCTCTCTGAGCGAGTCAGAGCCCCTGGCACGCCGCCTTGGAAGTATGACTGACGGGAGAAAGGAAGAGAAACCTGAGCTTACAAAGTCAACCTTAAGAACGCTGTTTCCCAAGGTGGAAACGATCAACAAAGACCTCCAGTGATGTGCTGCCCCTGCCAAGCCCAGCCACCCAGCGAGCGGGGAACGCACATGCTCGCACACACGCTCCCTGTTGCGACTCGCCCTCCAGCTGGCCTCCCCTCTACCCGGTTCCGGGACAGGAAAGTGAGCCTCGCCTCCTTCTCCCCAGCACGGGGGCTAGGAATCGCCACGGCTGCTCAAGGAGGGGAGAATCCGCTAACTCGAGCGGGTTCCAAGAGAAACAGACAGGGACCGGCCGCCGTCTCCCGTGGCTTGTGAAAGCGAGATGCACTTTCTCTCTTTCACAGCCTGTGTGTGAATGCGCGTGCACGTGCGTGTGATCGTCAGTGTGTATGAGTGTACGTTTGCGACAGTGGGAGTGCGTGAGTGTGCGCTCTTAGTGTGTGATGGGGGGTGTCTGTGTGCGTCTGCGAGTGTGAGGGGCGGGGCGGCGTGGGCCAGGAGCCCCCGTCTGGAACCTCATTGCCGGGAACAGTGAGCCCGGATCTACACCCCGGTTTCTTCGAGTGCATCCCTGGGGAAACTCCCCCTCCTCCTCTCACTTCCTTCCACCTACTCCCAAACCCCTTGCAGAAGAAAATCCCGAAGCCCTCCCAGCTGCTCTGCGCTAAAGGTATGGAATGTTGATGTGCAGAGATAAGGAAAAGAAGTTCTCTGCATGAAGTTGGAGACGGTGCCCTAGACCTGCCCACTGAATCAGTCCAACAAACCCTGGGGGGTTGATCCAATCACCCCACCTCAGAGAGGGAAGGATCTGGAGAGCCCGCGCCAGCCCCTTTTACAGATGAGGGGGAGAGGGAAGGGAAAACCCAGTGCAGCCTGGGGACCTATGCCATGCCAGGCACCTTTCCACCTGCTGTCTTCCTGAATCCTGCGACAGACAGCCCTCTAAGACAAGAGGCCACGTGCAGGGCAGGACGCTAGACCGCAGGAGCTAAGCCACTTGCCGATGAAAGTCACCAGCAAAACCGAGAAGGGACAGATACAGAGCCAGGTCGCCCTTGCCAGGTGGAAGGAGACGCTTCTTACCTACAAAGTTGGCGAAATTAAAGAAGACATTGTCAGCATGCGGCCTAGGAAGGGAGGCGGAGCACTGCAGGCTCCCGAGTTACTCGTGGGGTAGAGACAAGTACAGGCCTTGGTTTCGTATCCTCCCTTGTGCCCGGTGGTGGCACACAGAAAAATAAGGGAAGGGGGCAACAACGAACGAGTACGATAATAACGTTTTTACACGTGAGTACCACAATACTGCTTTTTCAGTTGTTACTAACACGAATACTATAAGAAGATTTTTGTTTTTCCAGTTGTTATTTCCAAAAGTCTCACACTCTACTTCCTGTGTCCAGCACAGGACGTCGAAACAGTCTGCCCGGAGACACACGGCTAACAAGCAGAGCTGAGATTCAAGCACATAAAACTATCAAGGCACATAAAATGCGTAGAGCGTATATCTAAGCATACACAACATTAACATGTATTATAGAACCTATAAAAACACCTAGAGCGTATCTGTAACATATAAGATTTTGGCAATTGGTATTTATAGGATACATCATTTGCACGTGATTTATATATAATATATAAATGTATC
Organism: Neofelis nebulosa; assembly: GCF_028018385.1. Classification (NCBI taxonomy): domain Eukaryota; kingdom Metazoa; phylum Chordata; class Mammalia; order Carnivora; family Felidae; genus Neofelis; species Neofelis nebulosa. The sequence continues at coordinate 142,558,012 of NC_080788.1, forward strand.
TGGGAGCACTTTACACATATATAACCCGTGTGTAATTTTGTATGCATATAAATGTACACACATTTATATACAGAATATTTCCAGCATATAAAACTTGCAAAGGGGAATGTCGTAACAACATAAACTGGCCGGAAATGTCCCTGCCTACCTTGGAATGTAGTGAGTCCCCCATCACGGGAAGTGTGCAGGCAGAGGCTAAGGGGCTGCCCTTGGACAAAGGAAAGCCTTGTCGGAGACAGAGAGGAGCAGAGAACTGTGTGCCGATGGACTTGCTGCTCAGTCCTGGTGGCTGGCCTGCTGGGGTGGGCTGGGGAGGGAGGGAGCCCCTCGCGGGTCCTCTTGAAAGACAGGGGTGGGGGGTGGGGGGGGTGGGGGGATGGGGGGGGTGAGTCTGAGCCCCAGGCGGATGGAGATGAGCGGAGGAAACATCCAGAGCCGCCAACCTTGCCTTCCAGTTCTGAGTCTGGCTGGGACAGTGCCAGTGAGAGACGGTCAGCCCAGCTGCCTCAGCCACCTGCAGGGAGGAAGCAGCTGACAGTGACCCCAGATGGGAACCCTCTCCCTCGCCTTCCCTGGCATCGCCCTGCCATGCTCCCCACTCTATAGCGCCAGCCACAGAGAAGGAGTTCATCCCCACGGAACATCAGAGCGAAGGGGGTACAGAAATGAAACCGGCTCCAACATACAGCAGCCTCTGCTCGGTACCAGGGCTTGTGGGAAAAGACGCTGGGACCTGCCGGTTCCTCACTCTCTACGGTCTGATTCCCCGGGGCGTCAGAGCCAGAAAGGCTTGGTTCTAGATCCCGGCCAGGCACTTACTGGCCTGAGTAAGTCATTTGCTCTGACTGAATCTTACTTTTCTCCTCTATAAAATGCGATAACACTAGACCCTATCTGCTAGGACTGTTGAGCTCGTACCCCGAAATGCTTTTATGAACCTTGGCTAGCTCAGAGCCCGACACACTGCGGGTGCCCAACGGACGTGAGGTTCCTTCCCCTTTTCCTGAAGACGTGTGAGATGTGTGAATATGACGGCTCTAAAAGCAGACCAGAATCCGAAGATGTGGTTCTAATCTTATGCCTGCCTCTGTCTGCTTCACAGAATCTCTCCAGGCCTCACTTCCCCTCTGAGAAACGAAGGGATTAGACCTCAGAGCTTTCCGCAGACCACCCCAGTAGATGAGTCTGTGATGAAGGAAAGGTCTCTGGAATCAGCATCGTAAAAAGCAGCACGGGGAATCGGACTCACATCAGTTTCTGAGACCCACTACACAGGATGATGCCTCATTCAATGACCTCCCTTCCTTCTCTCCACAGCACTCCTGAGAGGCAAGGGGGGGCCCGGGCTTATTCCCATTAAAGGTGGGGAAGCAGGGAGGCTGCCTCACTCCAGGTGGTAGGGAACCTCCTACTCTTGGCTCCCAGCTTGGTGCAGTCCCCACCCCCTTTCCTCAGAAAGATAAAATAAAATCATCATAATAAGGCCGTGACTCAGACACCTCTCTCGCCTCCGGCCACAGGGCAGGGTCCCAGCACCTCAGCTCTGTGGCCCCATCCCCAAAGTCTTGTGGTCACAGCCTTTACTCAACTCCGCATGTCTCTGAGAGTGACAGAGGAAGACAGAACTCCCGTAGCACAGTCTTCCCTCCCTCCCTTGCCACAGTCAGAAATAAAAGCCCTTACTCATTTTTTGAAAGACAGAGCCAAGGCGGGGAGTCACTGTTCGGTGGGGGTGGGGACCAGCCTGTTTGGGGAGGGGTGGGGGAGGGCAAGGAAGATGTAAGCCTTGTGAAGCCACGCTCTGTATTTTGCTCGCTCCCTGTGTCTCCTCCCAAAGCCGTTCCTTATTTGGGGAGCATTTGACTACGGTCAGGGTTCCATTTGCATGAGAAGTTCTTGGGAGGGAAAAAGGACTTGTCACATTTCTCCCACAAGAGTGTGTTCACACCAAGAACAAGGGAGATGCCAACAGTGGCCTTTGCCGTCACCAGAAGTGGCAGCTGAGTTGAAGAATTTCTTCCTCTAGGCACATTTTCCCCTGTCTCCCTATGAACTGACTTCTCCCTGGGGAAAGTGGATCTCGCTGTCACCAGCACAGCCTCCAGCCTGCCCTCCCCGCTCAGAGCTCCGGCTAAAATCATGTCCTGTCTCTGCTACAGGTTTATGAGGCCTTGTTTCGAGGATGACAGTCTCTTCGGGTGAGAACAGGAGAGCCAGGGCCAACTGTTACAAAACAGGCTTCTTGGAAGGAAGCCGGCAGGGATGGGGAGGGAGACCCACAGTCAAACTAGGACAGCATTTCCCAAGAGGAGCCCAGCAAGACTCCACATGATTTCAATCAGGGAAGGACACCCGGCTGTTAGCTACCCCACCTCCCAGCCAGCAGCAGAGGCATCCAGATGTCTGCACAACATCCTGTCTCCCCCAGGTGCCCAGCCTCCTCGCACTGCTAGCCTTTCGCTGCCCCCGCGGGGCACACCTGGAATGCGCTCCAGCCCGCGGTGCTCTCCAAGGCCAGTCATAATTGCTCAAAACGCTTGCACATGGGTGTAGTTTACAGACTATTTCACCACTGTGATAGCATTGGACATGAGGTGACGAAACTGCCCGGGCCCTGAGCTGCTCCTGGGCTGCTGCTCCTAGGGGGACGTTTCAGGGTGTTACACAGGAAGTGTCATGGCAGCCCTGTTTATGCTCAGTGGGGGATGCGTTTCCAGGCGGAACTCCCGGCAGGAAATGAAATAAACGTCTCTTCCGCTCAAGGCAGGGTTTCCAGGCCGCTGCCATCAGCACGACAGGGACAAGTTCAAGAGGCAGGGAGCTGCTGGGCTGAAATGTCGCTGCGCTCAACGGGGCCTGGGGTGCAAAGCTGGTCCGAGGGCAGACCCGGGCCGTGGGCTCGAGGCCAAAGCCACAGAGCTGATCTGAGTGGCCCAGGACGGTTTCCCCAGCCCTTCGTGTGAGTGCAGACAGGAGCCCTTGACCCAGTGCCCCCCAGGCCCCCACGTGGTGACTGCAGGGATTCTGAAATATAGTTTCTGTCCAGTGCCCACCACACCTGGGCCGTTCTCGCTAACCCTGACTGGCAGCCCATCCAGTACTCTCATCCACGCACACCCAGGCCCAGTGGGTCCTATCTGACTCCGGCCACGATCCACACCCCCCGGGGCAAAGCCACGCAGGCAGCCCCCTCAGAGAATTCCAGCAGAACCACTGCCGTGGGCACACCTTTGCATCTGTCATTTCCTCTGAACACCTGACCACTCTGCTCACAGACGGTCTTCCCCTGGAGGGGAAGCTCAGACTGTACCCTTTCTCCGCCTGGCTGTCCCCCACCCCCCTCCACAAACGGGGCCCTGTCCCATTCACGGACCACATTGTCCACATCTGGTCCAAAGCAGCGACGTCTGGGTCTCCTTTTTATTGTAACAAGCCCAAGACCTAGACCTCCTGAATTCAGCTCCCAAGGGGTCAGTTTTATAACCCAATCTCTGAGTAAAAGCCCAAGGATAAAGCAAGTTCAGGGCAGCATGGGCTCAGTCCTTTGTTCCCCAACCAAAAGCATGGTGCATTTTCCACCTTCGGCCTCAGTTCGCTCCCCTCCCGTCTGCCGCTCACTCTGCCGGTCTGTCCCCCACTGGAGGTCATTTTGCAAGGCCTTGGCTACAGCAGCATTCCCTTCTACTCCAAAGTGGGATAGGCTCCAAAGGCCAAAGAGGACCCAATGGAGGACCCAATGGAACCTGAAGCTTTTGGACCAGAGCCCTCGGCCTGGGGACTATGGACAGCTTCAGAAGGTGCGAGGGCCCCTGTGTGTGACTGTGCCAGACTGCATTTTCCGGAGGGCTTTTGTCACGTTCTCACAGTGTTCTGTGACCTCAAGAAGGCTCAAAACCAAAGCAGAAAAAGGGAGGAGGAGAAAGCTGGGAGTGTCTATCTGTTCATCTGTTAGTCAACCAGCCCTTCAGCACTTGTCACCGAGGGTCTGCTGTGCGCCAGGCCCTGTGCTGGACACTGGGCATACAGTGGTGATTAAACACTCTCCTTGTGGACTTACAGCTTCTGGCGGGGACAAATAATCAATCGAAAAAGCATATGTAAATGTAGAAAACCAATTCTGCCAAGAAGAGGCCCTCAGATGAGCCCAGGAAGTGTGAGCAGCCTGCTGAGATGAGGGTAGAGGTTCGGGGCTGGCAGATGGGCTGTGGCCAAATCCCAAAGACCCTGGAGTAGCCGTTGCCGAGGCAGGCCTTCGGGGGGCTTGGTGTGAGGAGGGAGAGGCTGGCAGGCCATGGCAAGTAACCCTGTGGAGGCAGCGATGAGTGGCTCCAAAGCATGATGGGTTCAGGCACCTGGAGAAGGTCACTCGGCTTCCTGTTCCCACGTCACAGGAACTGCCATCTTCCAGGAACCCGAGAGCGGAGGCTTGTGGGAAAGCCCAGGACCCAACTAGGGAGTTCGTCACTCGCCCTCCAAACCTTCTCCAGTCAAATGTTGGGTCTGTGAGCTCCTCACTGATAGGGCTTGTCTAGCAGAGTCCCGGGCCCATACTAGACAACGGACAGTTGGCTTTATGAAAAAATTCCCGGGGGCTGGGGGAGGGGGGAGGGTGGCTGTGGTCCCATCGGTGCCACCACAGACCCCCTCCTCACCTGAGGGCTGGATGGCGACTGAGGAGCTGAGGTAGCAGGTTCTGTCTCTCAAACCGAACCCAGCCCCCAAACCACAGGACACGGAACCAATGTGGAACCGGACAAATCACTAATCAAGAGGTGGAGAGATAAAACCCATAGCTGAGCTGGCGTAGCTGTTTCCCATAGGCAGAGCCTGCGTTTTGGGGTCAGAAAATACGGCCCCATCAGATGCTGGAGAGTAACTATCCATTAGAGCCACAAAATGCCAATGCACTGCTCTCCCCACAAGGAACAAGCAAACTTATGATTTGGGGAGAGGAATAAATTGCTTTAAGTATGACATGTACAGATGTCTGTGCCCTGCCAGAATGCCCTGAAGAACCCATTTTAAATAAACACCTACAGGGCATTAGAATGAGCGCCGAGGAAAGGCCTCATCCAAGGGATTAAAGCCCAGTAGTCAGTGTGCTGGAAAACTTCCTCTCCATCCTGACCCCTTCCACACCCTTCTCCCAGCCACCAAAGCCACGTCTTCACCACGGACTTCCCCTCTCTCATTCTCTCCCACCTCCTTATGCCTGTGCGTCGTCATCTCCCTCCTGAACTGCTGACCAGGGTCCTCATGGACCTCCCCGTCTCCAGACTCTCCCCTCTGTTCCAGCGTCCTCCTGGCTACCACACTGAACACATGCAAATCCAGCCTAACGTTCCCACCTCAAAGTCCAGCAGTGCCTCCTTAATGCCTCCCAAGGTCAAGGCCAAGGCACTCTGCCCAAGGCTGAACTAGTAAGAGCACCCCCCACCTTCTCGCCAGTCTTTCGCCATAGCCCCAGCTCGTCCAGCCTCTCGTTTGAGCATCACATAATTTGCTGGTTCTTGGGTGTCACCACCGGGCAGCCCCCACATTCCTCAGACTCGCTGTGGTCAAGACAAAATGGGTCACCTCGGCCGCACCCACCCCAAATTGCTCTCTTCTCCCGGTCCAGTAAACAGTCCCCCTTCCAGATATGTGTGCATGCACACACACACACACACACACACACACACACACACTGAAATATTACTCAGCCATAAAAGAAGATGAGGCGGGGCCATTTGCAACAGCATGGACGGATGTAGAGGGTATAATGTTAAGTAAAATAAGTTAGGCTAAGAAAGACAAATACCAGGGGCGCCTGGGTGGCTCAGTCGGTTAAGCGTCTGACTCCAGCTCAGGTCATGATCTTATGGTTCATGGGTTTGAACCCTGACTCGGGCTGTGCACCGACAGCCAGGATCCTGGAGCCTGCTTCCGATTCTGTGTCTCCCTCTCTCTCTCTGCCCCTCCCCTGCTTGTGCTCTCTCTCTCTCTCTCTCTCTCTCTCTCTCTCTCACACACACACACACACACACACAAATAAACATTTAAAAATTTTTTTGATTAAAAAAATTTTTATAAAAGAAAGACAAACATCATCTGATCTCATTCATATGTGGATTCTAAAAACACCAATAAAGAAACAACCAAACAGCAGAATCAGACCTGTAAATACAGAGAACAAATTGATGGCGGCCAGAGGGGAGGAGGTGGGCGGATGGGCAAAATGGGTGGAGGGGTGAGGGAGATACAGGCTTCCCATTATGGAATGAGTAAGTCACGGGAATAAAAGGCACAGCACGGGGAACAGAGCCGGTGGCATTGTAACCGTGTGGCATGGTAACAGATGGCAGCTAGACTTATGGTGATCGCAGCGGACCAGAGAGAAGTTGAATCACTCCGTTGTACACCTGAAACTAATGTAATGTTGTGTCAACTCCACTCAGAGAAAAATAAAATATAGTCCCCCTGCTAGCCAGCCGGGACCACATCCAAGCGGGCGGTCCGGGACCTGCGGGTCTTGCCGCCTGAACTCCTAGCCAAGCTCATCCCCCGCCCCCCGTCTCCACCAGCCTGAAGCCTGCACCCATCGTGCCTCCCACCCCACAACCTCAAGTGATTGCTCTGGCCTTCACTGACCCGCTTCTCCTCCAAGGCAATGCCAGCTGCTGCCATAAACAACCACAGCGTCCGGGGGTTAACGGGATAGAATTTTCTCGCTTATGTGACGGTCAGATACCAGCGCTCCCGGCTGCAACGGGAACTCTTCCCGCACGTGGTGACTCAGAAACCCATGTCCCTTCCATTCTGTGTCTCTGCCAGGCCCCGAGGCTTCCGGCTTCTCTGCTTGCAGACGGTGAGGAAAAGTCACGGGGCTTCTCCTCTTCTGTAGAGACTGGCTTTACCTCCAGCATCACTGATTGATTGAGAGCCAGTCATCTGGCTACACCTGGATGCAGGGGCTTCTGGGAAATGTAGTTCTTCTGGGATAGCCTCGCTCCACGGGGCAGCACCACGCCGCACGGGAGGGATCGTGAGTCGCTCGGCGGACCACAGCCATCTGGCCACGCCACGCTCGCTCATGCATCGGAAGGCCAGTCCAGCATCCTTGGAACCTGCATAAGGTGTCCTCTGAACAGGTGTGGCTCGGCTCCCCAGCTCATCTCCTCCCACATGTCTGCCCTGTGCTCCCAGCCGGCTGGAAGCCTTGAAGGTCTCTCCCTCTACAGGCGCCGGGCTTCTCTGCCTGCCTTTGCTCCCGCGTTCTCTCTGCAGGTGCCAGGAAAAGTGAGGATGAGCCTACAGACAGCAGACCGGGAAGGGGGGCCCTTCCAAGCCCATCTGAGACCCGGAGGAAGCTGGATTCCAGGGCACAGCCCATCGTGCTTAACTGCACTCCTGGTGTGGCCAGGCTGTGGACTGGACCTTCGTACACCTCCCTTCGCTGGAGCCTTCCAGCAGGCCTAGAGGAGGGGACAGTCACCGCATCCCCTTTCCAGATTAGGAAACGGAAGCCCTGGACGGGAGGGGGCTCCGTTCAGTGCCACGGACATTTGCCAGGTGGCTGTGACGTGCTAGACAGTGAAGACACACTGGGTCCCCTCGCCCTGTGCCACCACCTCAGAGGCTCAGCCCAGAGCCCCGATCCCAGGCCTCTCATCCCAAGGCAGCCTTTCTGGCCTCTGCCACGGGGCATCGGGGCTAATAAAGAACAATCCACCAGACTACCTGCCACGGGTTCCATAAGAGTGGGCTGGAGCCGTGTCCCCCACCAGCTCTCTGACACTCCACAAACTTGGGCTGCATCCCGGGGCCACGGAGAGGAGGGAGGACCACACACAAGTGGCCTGGAGAGAATCGAGGGGGTCCCTGCAGAGGGGCAGGGGTTAAAGCTTACCTGGAGGCTTGAAGACTAAGCAGGAGTAACCTGAGGAAAGATAGAGGAAGGTTCTAGATGGAAGGATCAGAATGAATAGTGTGTAGGGGAGCCCAGGGAGGCTGGAGGGGGCCAGAGGCCAAGCCTGGGGGCAGTGGATGCAGCCACAGCCCTGGAGCAGGAAAAGCCTGGAAGGAGGCTGGCTAGCTAACGTCACCTTTCTAGAGCCGGCCACCGGGCTTTGGCCACAGCAGCAATGTGGTCATCCCAGCCGGATCTGCAGAAGACAACAGCCAGGGCGCCTCTGACCCCCAGGGTCCCAGCCCACCTGGCGCCTATCAGTTCCCAAGCCGCCACCGCCCCCCTTCACCTCAGAAAAGGAGCCTGGGCTTGCTTGAAACAATCCCAAATCAATAATACATCTTAATCAAATAGTAGCAAATCTCTAATTGAAACCAATCATGGAATCGCATTCTCCTCCCTTCCAAAGAGCTGTGCTTTTGATTAAGAGAAGGCAGACGGCATTATTTCCCACCCAGGGACCCATCCAGGTCCGGCTCAAGGTCCCCTTCCCTGCTCCCGGCTGTGGAAGAAAAGGCAGCGGGAGGACTGTGGGCTCCAGAGAGGCCTGGGGTCCAGCGCTGGCTGTGGTGTGGGCTTCCCCGTGTGGTCCCCAGAGGGCCGAATGCTCTTGGGGGCAGTCCTGCTACGAGGAGAGACTCCCTTTCCCCAGACCTAGGCTGGGTGTTACTGTCTCTGCAGCCCCAATGATAAGCAGGAAGGGAAGGAGGACGGGAGGAAGGAGGGAGGGAGGAGGGAGGGATAACACAGGGCCTAGAGGTGCCGAGAGGGTCTCCCTGTGGGAGCCCGGAAGTGGCCAGGAGGCGGGGAGCTGGGAACCCCAGCGGAAGGCCAGCAATTGGACCCAGCTTCTGGATCTCAAGGCCACTGTCACCTCCCCCTCCCACCCCAGCCTTGAGCAGCCCACACCCTGTGGGGCACAGCTGTTCGAGCCAGGATCCTGCTCACCGGGGCCCCCTCAGGACCTCTGAATCTTGCCTCCTGAGAGTCAGGGGGTCCACCTGCGCCCATGGAGTAAACCATGGAGCACCCATGGAGCCCACCACTGTGTCTGCATTCGCCCTTCCCCCTCCCTCTCCTTGGCATTCCTTGGGAGGACTCCCCCACTGTATATGGTACCCGGAGGACAATTAGTCATGGGTCCTGTTTCCCCCCTTCTGCCGCAGGGGCCGGGTGGCCAGAGCAGTTCGTCCAGGGATGGCTACAGGAGGCAAGAGAGGCCACTCACAGGCTTCCGCCGGGATTGCTAGGCTTGGAGGATGCCGGCACCGTCATACCTGCCACATGAAGCCAAGAAGTGGACAGCAGAACCGGGAGGTGCGTGAGGGAGAGGGGAGGCTTGCGGGCACCGCTTGAGGCCCTGGACCCTGCTGCACATGGAAGTTCCCACGGATATCTGTCACCCGGAACAGTAAGGCCCTTGGCCTCCAACCCAGACGAGTTGGGTTCTGTCGCCGTCGCCACAGGACTCCTACCCAACACGGGCCATCGAGGGGCTCCTCGTCGGGTCTGAATGGAAACGCCACGGAGATGTGTGTGTATCACGGAGCCCGAATGCAGGACTAGGAATGGCCCACCGGCAGCACACTCACAGTGAACTCCAGGGTGTCGCTGGTTCCCAACCCCGTTGAGGTCGCGGACTGCGTTACAATGTCAAAAAGAAAATCTCGCGGGGCGCCTGGGCGGCTCAGTCGGTTAAGCGTCCGACTTCGGCTCAGGTCATGATCTCTCAGTTCATGGGTTCGAGCTCCACGTCGGGCTCCGTGCTGACAGCTCGGAGCCTGGAGCCGGCTTTGGATTCTGTGTCTCCCTCTCTCTGCCCATCCCCTGCTTGTGCTCTGTCTCTCTCTCTGTCTCTCAATAGTTAATTAATTAATTAATAAAAGTATCTTGGGCGCCTAGGTGGCTCAGTCAGTTGAGGGTCCGACTTCAGCTTAGGTCATGATCTCATGGCTCGTGAGTTCGAGCCCCGCATGGGGCTCTGTCCTGACAGCTCAGAGCCTGGAACCTGCTTCAGATTCTGTGTCTCCTCTCTCTGCCCATCCCCACTTGTGCTCTGTCTCTCTCTGTCTCTCAATAAATAATTAATTAATTAATTAATAAAAGTATCTTGGGCGCCTAGGTGGCTCAGTCGGTTGAGCGTCCGACTTCAGCTTAGGTCATGATCTCATGGCTCGTGAGTTCGAGCCCCGCATGGGGCTCTGTCCTGACAGCTCAGAGCCTGGAACCTGCTTCAGATTCTGTGTCTCCTCTCTCTGCCCATCCCCACTTGTGCTCTGTCTCTCTCTGTCTCTCAATAAATAATTAATTAATTAATTAATAAAAGTATCTTGGGCGCCTAGGTGGCTTAGTCGGTTGAGCGTCCGACTTCAGCTTAGGTCATGATCTCATGGCTCGTGAGTTCAAGCCCCGCATGGGGCTCTGTCCTGACAGCTCAGAGCCTGGAACCTGCTTCAGATTCTGTGTCTCCTCTCTCTGCCCATTCCCCCTTGTGCTCTGTCTCTCTCTCTGTCTCTCAATAATTAATTAATTAATTAATTAATTAATAAAAGTATCTTGGGCGCCTAGGTGGCTCAGTCGGTTGAGGGTCCGACTTCAGCTTAGGTCATGATCTCACGGCTCATGAGAAAAAGTTTTTTCATAAAAAATTTTTTTAAAAAAGAAAATCTCGCAAAGCCCCACAAAAAAACACAAAAACAAAAACAAAAAAAGCCGACACTTTTCGTATCCCCAGAGAGACTGAGAAAACACACGAAGAATTCAGTAAACCCTTTAAATGACTTTGTGTTTTTTCTCTATCAACAGTATTCACATACGTCGGAGAAAACGCGTCACAGAGACACACGTGAGAATGTTCATTTTCAATGCTGAGAAATGCCGGTGGCGTGGGGACTTGGGAGGGAAGAAGTCCCCGCAGGTCTGCGCCCCCCCCCCTCCCCCCTCAGCACCCCCCACCACCCCTGGCCCCAAGCAGTGAGCCAGAAACTAAATTCCCAGCTCCTCCGGGGCAAGGTTGCCAATCTCAAGCTCCAGTCCCTCCTCTGGGACACTGGGGAATCACGTGACTCTTCTCCCTGTTCCTAGAGGCCCGTGCCACCCCGTCCAGCTGGCTCAGCCACCACCGGGTTCAGGGACCTATGTCTGACACGGGCCCCAGCACTCACGTCCGTGTAAGGCACTTCTTCAGGGTTTGTGTCTTCAGCTGGTTTCTTCACGCACCCCCCCCCCCCCCCCCCACTTAGCATGCTTGACGTCAGTGACTCTCAGCATTAGCCTGCGTCAGATCAGCTGAGAGATCCCGGAAATCCGGAATCCTGGGCCTCATCCCACACTCGAGTCTGCAGGCCGGGGTGGAGCCCAAGAATTCACATCCCTGACAAGTTCTGGCTGCGGCCTTCATCGTGAGCTGTTGTGGTTCACCCCACGTCCTGCCTTCATCTGTGCCCTCGGTAGCCCGCCCACTGGTGTAAGAGGGTCACTTGGGGTAGAGAAAACCACTCTGGTTGGAGCCTCCATGGCCCAGCGGCTTCCTGTGACACTTCAACCTTCCCCCAGGAGCGTCCTGACCGCTTCCCACCCGATACAGTGAGCAAAGGCGGCCGGGCTGTCCAGCGTGTCCCCTGCCCGCCCCCAGGCCCCATCTCTACTCCTGTAGTCCGACAAACTGACTTAGCCAGGCCCAAACACCCTCAATTCTTCTGTAATCTGGGGTGGCTAAAACTCCCCTCTTTGCATTGGCAAGCAGGAAGATCAGAGCCAAATTTCTAGCAAGCGTAAGGGGCCCGTGGTGGCATCTCATGAACTTAGTTCAGCCCGGCTTCCATTTTCTTTCTCCTTTTCTCTATCTTCTTATCCTAAAGTCCTCCTTATGGATTCTTTCCTCTGGCACAACTCATCACATGCCTCTAGGTGCGAGCGGTAAATAACCGAAGAGTGATACAGCAAATCTGGCAGGACGGGGACCAGGGTGTCCCCTCCGGAGCCCCACTCCGGCCGGGGCTCCTCCGCCCACGCTCGGCCCCTTGAACATCCCTCGCCCCGGAGGAGCTGACGATCGTGGGGGGTCTTCCGGACCAAACCCTGGAGAGCTTTCCAGAGCTGTGCCACCTCCCTCATTTTATTTTTCCCAAACTTTGGAAATTGCTCTGAAACCCGATCGAACATTTCCCCGGCACGCAAGCGGACGACAAGCCAAAGCCTCCCCAGCCATCCATTTTGCCGGTTATTCTGGGAGAACACGAAGAGCTCAACAGAAGGCACAGAAGTGCATTTCATTACCCCCAAGAAGACACCAGGAGCGGAATATGATTCACAGAGGTCACAGAGTTCTGACAGGCGCATTTTGCTAAACAATTACCTGTTTTGTGCATTGTCGTTAACTACAGCATCTTCCATAAAATGTCCAAATGTTACTGAGGATGGAATTGGACCTCGGGGCCCTATTTCCTGCCACATTACAGGGCGGTAATTAACTCAGCTCAGAGGTCCTGCTCTCCCCCTGGCACCTCCAAGTTCTGCCTTTTCCAACGCTCCTTTCAAGAATGCCTCGAGAGGTTACAGATTCCGAGCTCGAGGACCTTGTCTACAAAATGCTCCGCGCCGTCCCCAACATCACACCGCCAGGCAGGCTGGCACGCCTTCACTACCCCCCACCCGAAGGATCACCGCCCGGGGCAAAACGGTTCTCGGAGATTCTGTCAAAGGAGCACACACTGATCTTCCACAGGAAATCCTGTCCTCTTGGCCACGTTGGGACCCCAGGCCCCACTTCTGGATGCCTCTGAGAGCCAGTCAATGGCTGGGGAGCCACCAAGCGCAAATCCCATCTCCTGGGAGGAGCAGTCCTTCTTCTATGACAAGAGCGCGTCCCCGTGTGTCATCTCCTCCCACATGCACCCCACATTCCGGCCTCACACGAACGCCAGGCGGTTTTCTGAAGGCACCATGTCCTCGAGGTCTCTCCGCCGCCACCCCTGCTGCCCCACCTTCTTCTGCCCCTTCATCTCCTCTTGACAAACCCCACTCACCCTTCAAGAACCCATCATTAACTCCTCCGACAGCCTCGCTCCAACCCCCCTCTGCAAACACTTGCCACGTTCTTCTGTCTCTCTTGGCCACTGGGGCTGCGTCAAGCTGAGTCCCAGCTGACGGCCAATTCTAAGCTCAAACTCGTGGAAGGAGGCAGCGTGGCCTGGTGGCAAGGACCCTTTCCCTCCCAGTCACGCTACAGTTCTACTCAGTAAATACCACGAATACAGACGCACGCGCACAGCACGTCTACTCATAAATCACACTTTGATCTGCTTTAGCGATCGGGTTCCAAGTCAGCTTTCCTTTTTAAAACAATAACAAAGTTGTTTTGTGCTTTAAAAGACAAAAAAAAAAGTTACTCTACGAATACGACACTGGTTTCCAAGAGGGGTGGAACGAAGGTAGGGACCACACCCTGGGTGGGGCCCCACGGGGCTGCCTGGGGAAAATGCAAAGGGCATCCCCGGCAGAGGGAACAGCACATGCAAAGGCCTCACCGCTGCACGTGGATCGGCTCTACTGGGCGGCCCCTGGCCCTCTGCCCCTTCTCGAGGCCCAGCAACCACCCCTCCAAACCAGACCTGATGGGGACAGCTCATCACCTATGCTACACTGGGGTACTCACCAGACCTTGCTGGTTTCGTTGACTTCTCAACATCGTTTACTTAAACTCTCCCCAGCCACACCCTCGTGAGTGCGTGACCCACTCCCCTCCAGGACCCAGACCTACACCATTTAAACCTCGATTCCTCCGTCCACTCAACCACCAGAAAGAAAAGGATGCGCATTTGTAGCGTGCCCACACGGGGCCAGGCACTCTGCCCGCGTGGCCTCATTTGACCCTTGTCACAATTCTGTGATGCAAGTGTCACCCACCGTTTTGGAGAGGAGGAGACTAAGGCAGAGAAAGGTGGAGTGGCTGGTCTTTTTTCTTTTAATCTTAGAGGGATCTCTTTTAAGTGTCCGTCTCTCACCACGAAGCACCATGACTAAGAACCACCGGCCCCTACCTGATTCATGCACAAGGAGATTCCTGAATGAGGTGCACTTCCTGGGGGAGGGGATGTGACCGAATGCGTGGTGTTTGCGATTTTTTCTTGTTATCTTTGTCCTTTTATATGTTGCTTACGTTTTTAAAACGATGAACATCCATCACTGATAAAAATAATACCAATTCTAAGAAGTTCAAAAACGGGGGCTTCTTATAGCACAGAGTAAGTCCATGAGGAGCGCATTGTGCGTTCCCCTGTCACGACAGCAGGGCTGGAAGTCAAAGAACAGTGTCCAACGGCACTTTGACTTCAGACACCGGTTCAGCCCACCGAGTCCACCCCTCCCATTAAAACAAGCCAGTGAGCTGTGGGCATTTGCGTTCATCTTTACTCAAATGCAACTTCATACTTAGGAATTAAGAATAATTTGCGATCTAGATATTTGGGGGTATCACACGCTAGGGTCATAGGACTTGTTAGGGAAGGTGTTTCTGGTCTGGTTTCCAGGAATTGAGAGAATCGGAATTTCCCGGTGAGCCACAAAGAGCCCCGTGACATCCAGATGGGGGCCCCTCCCCCAGGATATACTTGGAGCCCCTGCGGGGAGGAGGTCAAGTCCAAGGGTCCATCCGCCTGGAAGCATCAGGATTCTGTGTTTCAGCCCATGGAGAGAACATCTACCTACCGATGATGATCTCGTGTCTCAGGCTAAGTCCAAGAAAGGGTTGTGGCCGCTTGACCTAAACTAAGGAGGATTCAAAGTTACATTTGGGCTCGTGAGCAAGAGCAATGATTGGTTAGTCAGGTCGGCCATGGCCACGAGAGGCACTGGGACCATAAACTCTGGGAATTTCTCAGTCTGGTTCCAAGTCCTCAGACTCAAGAAACTTAACCCAAACCTTTGTTGTATGACTTCCTCCAAATAATTAAAATCGCTCCGAATACCGCAGAACGGCATACTCCTCCCCCGTTCACCTTTCCTGCTCTCCTGTGAACAGCTGAATTTTAGTCTCGCCATTCTTGCTTTCAGTCAGGTTTAGTGAAGTGCAGCTGTTGTACAATAAACTTCACCAACTTTAAATGTCCAGTTTGGTTAAGTGTTGACAAATGTAGCCACCGCAATAACCACCATTATATTCATGATCTAGAACACCATCACCCCTAAAGTTCCCTCGTGCCCTTCTTCCCGCCCTTCCGATTCATGGGTCTGCCCTCTATCACTGCGGCTTTACCTGTTCTAGAATGTTCCGCAAGTGAAGCTAACGCACATAGAATCTCTAGCTTCTTTCACTTGGCATCTCCCATGGAACGTAACGCGTTTGAGAGTCATCGTGTTTTGCACGGAAGGGGAGCTTGTCACTCTATTGCTAACTATCCTTCCATTGTTTGCTTATCCATATCATCACCGATGAACATTAGAGTGGTTTCCAGGCTCTTCGGTTATTATGAATAAATTTAAGCGAAAACCTTCGTGCGAACTTATGTACTTCTCTTAGGTGAGTACCAAGGAATGCTATTGTCAGGGGTCCACAGTAAAGGCGTGTCTAGCTTTGTAAGAAACTGCCAAACTCTTTCCAAAGCTATGAATTATTTTACCTTCCGTTACATTACGATGTAATAATTTTACATTCGTATGAGAGTTCTGGTTGCTCTTTATCCTTGTCAGCACTGTGGTTATCAATTTTTTTTTTCAATTTTTAGCAATTATACTTAGCTGGTCATGGTATCTTATTCTGGTTTTACTTTGTGTTTCCCTAATGGCTGATGGCATTGAGTACCTTTTCCTGGGCTTATTTGACATTCATATATCTTCTTTAGCAAAGCATTTGTTCAAATATTTTGCCTATTTTTAGGGGCGCCAGGGTGGCTCAGTCGGTTGGGCGTCTGACTTCGGCTCAAGTCATGATCTTACTGTTTGTGAGTTCGAGCCCTATGTCAGGCTTTGTGCTGACAGCTCAGAGCCTGGAGCCTGCTTTGGATTCTGTGACTCCCTCTCTCCGTCTCTGCCCCTCCCCTGCTCGTGCTGTCTCTCTCTGTCTCTCAAAAAATAAATAAACGTTAAAAAAATTTTTAGAAATCTTAGCCTAATTAATCCAAGGTCATGAGGATTTTCTCCTACGTTTTCTTTAGAGGTTTTATAATTTAAGCTCTTGCATTTAAGGTTGTGAACCATTTTGAGCTAATTTTTTTTTTTTGAGATGGGAAGTAAAAGTTGAGGGTTTTTTTTTTTTTTTTTTTTTTTTTTTGCATATGGATATCCAATCGTTCATTGAGTTGCTTGGGACCACAGTCAAATCCCAAGTGAACCTGTATGTCTGAGTCTATTGCTGGACTCTGTATTCTAGCCCATTGATCTATAAATCTACTTCTCTGCCAATACCAACAATCTTGATTATTGCAACTTTACAGTAAGTCTTAAAATCAGGTCATATGAATACCCCCAATATTTTTTAATTATTTAGGCCATTCTAAATGCTTGTTATTTCTACATACACTTTATAATCAGCTTGTAAACTTCTACTTTTAAAATTCCTGCTGAAATTTCAATTAGGATTTCTTTGACTATAAGGGTAAATATAGGGAGATTTAATACTGAGTCCTGTGAGGGGCGCCTGGGTGGCTCAGTCGGTTAAGCGTCTGACTTCGGCTCAGGTCATGATCTCGCCATCTGTGAGTTCAAGCCCCATGTCAGGCTCTGTGCTGACAGATCAGAGCCTGGAGCCTGCTTCGGATTCTGTGTCTCCCTCTCTCTCTGCCCCTTCCCCACTTGTGCTCTGTCTCTCTGTCTCTCAAAATTAAATAAACATCAAAAAAAAAAATACTCAGTCCTGTGATCTGTAATCATAATGTATCTCTTCCTTTATTTGAATCTTCTTTAATTCTTCTCAGCAATGTTTTTCAGTGTTCAGTATACATACACATGTTTTTGGTTCCGTTTCTCCCTTAACATTTCTTTTTTCATATAATTATAAATGGTATTGCTTTTAAAAGTTTAAATGACAGGTATTCACTGATATTATGCAGGAAGTGCAATTTACTTTTGCGGTGCCTGGGTGGCTCAGTCGGTTAAGCATCCAATATCCTTGATAACAGCTCAGGTCATGATCTCATGGTTTGTGAGATTGAGCCCCGCATCAGGCTCTGTGCTGACAGCTCAGAGCCTGCTTGGGACTCTCTCTCTCCCTCTCTCTCTCTCTGTCTCTGCCCCTCCCCTGCTTGCTCCCTCTCTCTCTCTCTCTCAAAATAAAGAAATAAACATTAAAAAAAAGACAATTCAGTCTACTTTTGTATACTGACCTTGTATCCTGCAACCTTACCAAACTCACTTGCCAGTTCTAAATGGATTTTTGTCAAATCATTGGTATTGTCCATGCAAAAATTAATGTCATCTGGGAAGAAAAAGTTTTACTTCTTCCTTTCCAATTCATATCTTTTTTTTTCTTATGACATTGTCTAAGATATCACCTATAATGATGAATAGGTGTGGTAAATGCAGATATCATTGCCTTGTTCCTGATCTAAGGGGAAGCGTTCAGTTTTTCACCACTCAGTATGATGTTAGCTGTAAACTTTTGTAGATTTAGGAAATTCCTTTATAAATAGTTTGCCGAAGGTTTTTAACCAACACTGAGTGTTAAATTTTGTCAAATGTCATATATTTGTCAATATGATTTTTCAAATAATTTTGTCAAATAAGCATACATTTTTTTGTCTTTTTAGTTGGCTATCATAGTGAATTACATTAATTGATACTTTTATTCCTGGAATAAAACCCACTTGGTCAGGATATAGCATCATTTCATATAATGAATTCATACTGAATTCAACTGGCTAAATATTTGTTAAGGATTTATGTCCAAGAGAGATATTAATCTGTAGTCTTCTCTTCTTGTAATCTCTCTATGTGGTTCAGACATCAGGGCAATGCGAGCCTCATAAAAGGAGTTCGATTACTCCCTCCTCTTTGATTTGCAGGAAGTTTTAGTGTACAATTAATTGTACTTCTTTCTTAAATGGTTGGTGAAGCCAGTTGAATCTGGCAGTTTTGTTTTGTTTTTGTGGGAGGTTTTTTACCTACAAATTTGATTTCTTTAATAAATATGGAGCCATTCAGGCTATCTATTTCTTCTTGAATGACCTTTGGTAATATGCGAATTTCAAGGAACTTCTCCATTTCATGTAAGTTGTGGGCTTCGTTGGCATAAATGTGTTCGTAGCATTCTCTTATTATTGTTTTAATATCTGTAGGACATGAAGTGATGTCCCTTATTTCATTCTTAATATTGGTAACTTGTGTTTTCTGTCTTTTTCCTAATCAGTCCAGTTAGACATTTATCAGCTTTATTGATCTTTTGAAGAACTATATCTTTAATTGTCTCTATAGCTTTTCCTGTTTTCTGTTTCAGTGCTTTCCACTCTTTATTATTTCTTCTTTTTTATTATTTTAGGTTTAGTTTGTTGTATTTTTTTTCTAGTTTCTTAAAGTGGAAGATCACTGATTTGAGAATTTTTTTTCCTTTTCTTAAATTTTTTTTAATGTTTATTTTTGAGAGAGACAGAACACAAGTGGGGGAGGGCCAGAGGGAGAGGGAGACACAGAATCTGAAGCGGGCTCCAGACTCTGAGCTGTCAGCACAGAACCCGATGCGGGACTCGAACCCACGAACCGCGAGATCATGACCTGAGCTGAAGTCAGATGCTCAACTGACTGAGCTTCCCAGGTGCCCCGAGAACTTTTTTTCTAATACAAACATTTAATTTTTCTTTAAGCATTGCTTTAGCCGTGTCCCGCAAATTTTGATGTTTCGTTTACCCGGTTTGGGTTTTTTTTTTTTAATTTGTTTGTTGATTTAAATAACAATTCCGTGTTTACTGATGTATAATTGGCATACAATATCCTATTTGTTTTAGGTATACGTCATAGTGATTTGACATTTTTGTACATTATGAAATGATCATCACAATAACTCTGGTTCGTATCTGCCCTCATACAAAATTAATACAATATTACTGACCTACATTCTCTGTGTTGTACATTCCGTTTCCATGAATTCCCTGCATTCTCTGTGTTGTACATTCCGTTTCCATGAATTCCCTGCATTCTCTGTGTTGTACATTCCGTTTCCATGAATTGTTTGTTTGACAACTGGAAGTTTGTCTCTCCTGATCCAAACCACTTGTTTGGATAGCCCAGATAATGGTCTGCCTTGGTGGATGTTCCCTGTGTTCTTCTGTTGATCGATGTGTTCTATACAGGTCAGTCAGGTCCTTGTGAGCTGACGGTGTTAATTGATACTTACCTTGGACGTGCTTTTTCACTTGCTGTCTGTCTGTTCTATCAAGTGTCAAGAGAGGAATATTAAAACCTCCAACTGGGGCGCCTGGATGGCTCAGGCAGTCGAGCGCCTGACTCTCGATTTCGGCTCGGGTCACGATCTCACAGTTCCTGGGCTTGAGCCCCGCGTTGGGCTCTGAGCTGACAGTGCAGAGCCTGCTTCAGATTCTCTCTCTTTCCCTCTCTCAAAATAAGCAAATAAAGTAAAATAAAATAAAGAACTCTCCAGCTGTACCTGTGGATTTGTCTATTTTTGTTTTTAATTGTATTAGGTTTTGCTGCATAGAGTTTAAAGTTCGGTTATTAGTGACATACGCGTGTAGGATTATCACAGCCTAAATATACACTGCTGTCGGGATGCAGGTGAGGTTTGTCATGGTCTTTTTTATAAGTGATTCTCAACTCTTGTCTGAAGCAAATGCCCTGAAGTTCAGTACCCTACCCATTCCTGCTTTCCAAAGCAATTACCAAGAAAAACAAAGATTAACAAAATTAACACTTAACTTATTCTACCAATCTATTTACCAATATAAGACTAGAAAACTTTGAAAACCACATGAGTTCAAGAGCACGTTGATAATTCACTAAAAACGAAGTGCCCTTCACCCCAAATGAAAGAAATTTCAACTCTGTCTATGCATTTGATCTCTAAGATTTTTTTTAATGCTTATTTATTTTTGAGAGAGAAAAACAGAGTGCAAGCAGGGGAGGGGCAGAGAGAGAGGGAGAAAGAGAATCCCAAGCAAGCTCCATACTGTTAGCACGAAACCTGATGCGGGGCTTGAACTCACAAACCATGAGATCATGACCTGAGCTGAAATCAAGAGTCAGCCGCTTAACCGACTGAGCCCCCCAGGTGCCCCCAGAATGTGAAGTTTTAAGCAGCTTGTGACTGCCTGGGAGTCCTTTTCCTACCCGCCCCCCACCCCACCACACCCCGGGGGTCACGGACCACACATTGAGAGACATAACTCCATAGGAGGGTCCATTAGAGAAACCGTTTTGAGATTAAAGTACACAGAAGCACCCTGCTCGCCCTGAGGTACAATGATTCTTTCCATACTGAGTAATACCCACTGTAGCCCTTTTCTCTCTGACAGCCAGGAAGCTCAGAGCCAAACTTGCAAACCAGACTTTGGAAAACCCACGCCTTGAGTGTTTTCATTCTATTTAAACTGGCGCCTGCCTCAATCTTCTTATTACGTTGTTCCAACTTATTCGTCTCATCGGCCGTCTCTTGTTTTCTTATCTGTGTACATGGGGGACAAGGCACCGGCGTGGAGGGATAATCGCATGCCTGTCAGTGACTCCAGCTGTTCCCACAGCCCACGCGTGCTAACTTCCTGCCCACAGCTCTGCATCCTGCCGGTCCACTCGGGACCCCTCCGGGCGGCGAAAAACACCCTCGCATACTTACGAGCCTGACTCGTGAATTGGAGGAGCCACGAAGGGAGCTTCCCGCCAGCCTTCCCCACATCAGAGCGCCTGGGGATTGCAGACCCAGCCGGGGCCGGGTGGGCACGAGGTGACTGAGCAAATGAGAGGCGATCCTGATGGGGCCACCTCACAGCGGAACCCGGCTGCCGGGAGCTGTCTTGTGCATTCTACCAGAGCAGTTAGCAGGGTCCGGAGTCCCGGCGAACATGACATTGTAATCTCAGTTATGTTTTATTTATGGGGAGTGGTGGCACAGCGAGGGTGTGTTAACAAACAAAGATGATTGCTTCTGAGCCACTCTCTCGTCCTGAGGTAATTAACACAAAGTTATGCACCGGTCGGGGGATTCAAAGAGCCGACCTCCTTTTCCGTAGGAAAACGATCTGCAGCACCCAGGCCAGAAGGGTGGAATCGGGAGGAAAAAGGACGTGTTTTATCTTTGGTTAAAGGTGCATCATTAACAGACACTGGCATAAATTATCCTTCCTTAAAAAAAAAAAAATCCATATAACATTAAGAAAACTACAGACTATAAAATGTCGGGGCAGAGATGTGTGCGTTTGCGGCTGCTGGCGAAGTGGGCCGGGGGCTCCCTGTGTATCTCGAAGGGCGTAAATTAGACATATTGACTGCAGCCACAACCGCGTTGGCAATCAGCTCAGTGTTGCAATGTGTTGTGCAGACCATTTGCTTTTGAAAAAAATTAAAATATGAATCAAACTTGTATGACAAAGAAGCTCAACTTCCCCGGGGGGCCGGGGGAGGGGGGGCGGGAGGTGGGGAACCAAACGCATCATCATCGAAAGGTCACAATTCGTAGACAAATTGCCCTTAGAATGTATTACTTGTTTGCAAAATGTAGTGTTGATCATTGGTAACCGCTAAATGCTTGGGCGCCTCTGACAAAATAAATAAATAAATAAATAAATAAATATAAATATATTTATATATTTTATATATTTATATATAAATAATTAAGTAAATATAAGTAAATAAAGCATTCTGCATTCGTTAGGGGGGGAACAACATACAAAAAAGTACCCAGCGGGCCAAAACCTAGCTGAAGGAGGACAGGGAACGCCAGGCAGATGAGGAAGGACCCGGGGAAACAAAAAGAGAAGAGAAATGAGCATCAGCCAAGCTGACTCACTCTGGCTCCTCCTGCTGGAGGTGACCGATGACCTAAAAAGCATAAAAGTCAGAGCATCTAAACACGAAGCGGCCAGGTTCCCGAACGTGCTTGGAGATGCCGTGCAGTCCAGATAAGCGTGCCTCGGACCCTCACCCGTGCCAGGTTCTCAGACTTCCTTCCACCTGGCTCTGACCTGGCTGGCGGCGGGGACCAGGCTCGGGTCAGACCCACACCTCCAGGGCCCAGCAGAGCGTCGGTGGTGCCCCCCACCCATCCCTCCCATCTCTCCCACACTGGGCCGCAGCTATCTCCTGGGGGTGGAGAGAACATGGCCCCCAGTCTCCGTTCCAATTCTAGCCGCCCCCCCCCCCCCACCCGCCGCTACCTTGATTGGTTTCGAAAACCGGGATTAAGCCAATTGGTTTATGGCTTTCTTCTGGCCAAAGAATTGGTTCCGGAAGAGCCATGTGGTCCATTTCCAGGTGAGGGAAGTTAGCTAGCGGATTCTAGGAAAGGGGGTTTCTTTGTCTTCCCGGAGAGAGCTTCTGGAAACCGGTGCCCTCTCTCCTTCAGGACCACGTGGGGTGAGGGAGCAAAGGTGGGGTGGGGATGGGAAACGGAAGAGAAGGAGATACGTTGAATCCACTCGTAGAGGACTTGAATGCCACGCGGAAGCCGCGGCAGCTGCCCCTGAAGTTCTAGGTTGGGGCCATGTCACTGCTTTCTGGTCAAGGGGGTGGGGACGGAGTGGCACTCACCACTCCCAAGCCCGGCCCGGAAGGACCCTGCGTGCGGGCCCCCATACCTTCCGCCGCAGAGGGCTCGGTGCAGAGGGCCCCCCGGGAGACTCCAGCGACGCTAGGCGGTAGAACTTTCCACAGTGGCGGAGAGGCCCCGGGTCTGTGCCGCGCGGCACGACGGCCATTAGTGGCTATTGAGCTCTTGTCACGTGCCTTGTGTAACCGGGGAACCGAATCTTTAGCTCCGTTGATGTTTTAGTTAATTTAAATGTAACTAACTGCCAGCTACTTCGTCGGACAGCGCAGTTCTAGAAGACAAGACGTCGAGAACACAAGACGGAAGGGGCCGGAGCCCTGAGTCGCCACACAGAAAGCCATCCGCTTTATAGGCCTGGGACGACACCGAGTTTATTTCCCCGAGTCGCTGGGGTGGCGGGAGGGTGGCGGCCACTGGCGTGAGTGGCCCCAAGAGTCTGACTCGTGTCAGCGGGAGGACAGAGGTGCTGCCGTGATCCACGGTTTGCAGAGGAGGAAAGAGGGGCACAGAGTGGTCTCACGTATAGAAAGAGGGTGACTGGGATCCCAACCCAAGTCGGTCTGGCCCCACAGCCACCTGAGGCTGAAACCAAAGGATGTTCCTGGAAAACCCCAGAATGAAGGCAGTGGCTCCATTGGAGGGAGCCCCAAAGAGTTTCACAGTATAAGGTTTGGGGGGGGCTCCAAGTCCTCAGGGAGACCGTGGGGCTCTAGGGAAGGCCAACCAATCCCCAGGGCCCTCCAAACGGCCCAGGCTGGACGCTGCCCAGGGAGAAGGGACGGGGGCCCTGGGTGGACCGTGTGGACATCAGGAACACGAGGAGCGACAGGGAAGTGACAGGGAAGAGACAGCGGCAAGGGAGACTCAGGGATAGACAGACGTACAGAGCAAGACAGTGGGGGGAGGGGGAGGGGAGGCTGCGCTCCCATCTGCCTGGCCTTCTGAGCCCTCCTTCGAGTGAGGGGCAGCCCAGGCCGGGTCGGCACCCCACCCCCGGAGCCGGCCCCCTCCCACGTGCCAGCCACCCCCCGCCCAGCTGCCAGGCGTTCGGGGCTGTGCCAAGTGGGTGTCTCTGTGACTGTGCCAGGCGAGGCTCCCCGGAGGCGCACACATGGTGGGGGGGCGGGATCGAGCGAGGAGCACAGCGCCAAGAAGAGGAGGAGGCAGGCCAGAAGCTGCCGGGGCCTCTGCAGAGTGTGGGGGAGCCTGGGGGCGGGAGGCAGCCGGCAGAAGGGCCCCGAGTGGGGTGGGGCGGGGTCAGGGGCTTGCTAGGAGCACAGGACCCCAGCTGGGAAGCGAGAGGAAAAGCAAATGGAATTCTGTTGGCGCCTTCCATGCACCAGGTACCTTATCTACGTTTTCCTGTGTGATCCTTATACCTCGGCCCCGTATGACAGATCCGGAACTGAGGCTAAGAGACTACAGAGCCCAGGCATTTAGCTGGTAAGAGGCAGAGCTCAGTTTCCTACTCAGCCTCAAGTGTGTCTGATCCTAAAGAGTGTGGACTTCCTTCCGCCACACTGAAGTGTCCGAGTTGATGAGAAGACAGGACGCTAGATTTTTAAACCGTGCAATTTAATGATGTCAGAGCGGCCACGAGGCAGTCGTGGCGGACTGTAGACCGGAAGCTTCAGATACGACGGGGGTCTGGGCAAGAGCAGAGCCGTGTGAGCAGGGTGTCCTGGGACGGCATCGGGGGTAACGGGAGTTACCTACGTCATTCCCCGCTGTACCACCTTCTCAAAAGTAGTGAAGAGGTGGGGCGCCTGGGTGGCTCAGTCGGTTAAGCGGCCGACTTCGGCTCAGGTCACGATCTCGCGGTCCGTGGGTTCAAGCCCCGCGTCGGGCTCTGGGCTGACAGCTCAGAGCCTGGAGCCTGTTTCAGATTCTGTGTCTCCCTCTCTCTGACCCTCCCCCATTCATGCTCTGTCTCTCTCTGTGTCAAAAATAAATAAACGTTGGGGCGCCTGGGTGGCGCAGTCGGTTAAGCGTCCGACTCCAGCTCAGGTCACGATCTCGCGGTCCGTGAGTTCGAGCCCCGCGTCGGGCTCTGTGCTGACCGCTCGGAGCCTGGAGCCTGTTTCCGATTCTGTGTCTCCCTCTCTCTCTGCCCCTCCCCCGTTCATGCTCTGTCTCTCTCTGTCTCAAAAATAAATAAACGTTAAAAAAAAATTTATAAAAAAAAAAGTAGTGAAGAGGCAACAGTAAGATCACATATATACGTGGATGCTGGATTGAACCCTGAGCTTCCTGGAAGTTGTGGCAAAAAGGGAAACACAACCAGTTACATGACTCAAACACAGAAGGCCCCGTATCGGCAGCGGATAAGTTCCAAGACTCCCGGCGGCTGCCCGAAACCATAGATAGTACCGAATCCGATAGACACGGTTTTTTTCTGTATATACGTATCAATGATAAAGTTTAATTGATAAATTAAGCACAGTGAAAGATGAACCACCATACCTAACCATAAAATGGAACAATTGTAACAATTTACTGTAATAGAAGTTATACGAACATGGTCTCTCTCTCTCTCTCTCTCTCTCTCTCAGAATATCTTAATGTGCCGTGATCACCCTGCTTGTGACCATGTGAGATGGTTAAATGCCCATGTTGGGGGGCGGGGGGTTAAGCGAGGTGGGTGAGGGAGTGTCAGACTACTCCTGACAGTACAGAGGCTCACCAGCTTCCAGACCGCAGTTGACGGAAGGTAACTGGAAACTTCGAGAACAAAACTGAGGACAAGAGGGACTCTGGTACAAGACAAAACCCACTGACTTATCAAGAGAGATTTTTATTTCCCAATGCCAAGTCCTAGAAATCATGGATAAGACTTCCAGATGAATAAAATGTCACAAACCCTTATCTTATTATATTGTTATACACACACATTTATCTAACTATATATGCAACATATGGCTGTATGGCAATCTAGTTGTGTATATATATATATAACAATATAGTTACAAACTGTATAACTATATAATTGTACAGCTGGTGTGTGTATCCATTGGTGCAGATATAGTTATACACACAGGACTACATTGGTAGAGTTATATAATGCACAGTTACAGTATATGGTTATACAAACTGTGTGTGTGTGTGTGTGTGTGTGTGTGTCTAAATCCGAAAGAAAGGGAATCACTGAAAGTGAGAGAGATTGATGCCGGAGTTGGGAGAGCTGATTCCGTAGCTCATGGGTTTCAGACCCAGAAGGGGACGGTGTAACCAGGCGCTGGAGTTCGGCATCAGCCCCTGGGAAGCTGGGCACCCCTTGCGTAAAGCCTGGATTTCCGAGAGCTGCTACCATCAGCGACAACAGAACAAGACACTCTGCACCCACTGGGGATGAAGCGTGTGGCCCTCCTGGGGCTGGGGTGGGAAAAAAGCGCCGGAATAAAGCACGTGCGGGACCCAGACCCGCTCTCCCGGCCGAAGACCCCGGGCTCCCACAGGAGCGGGAGGTGATCTGAAGGACATTCTTATAACCCGACCTCATCGGACCCACCCCGAGGGAAAACCCACAAAGATGAGCTCACAATCTGAAACCACCAGCCACCAGGGCATCAGATCCACGAGGAATCCTCGACACGAGAGAACCCGGAGTAGCGGCAGCAAAACCGTAGAACCGATGGCCACGCAGCCGAAAGCATCCTAAATAACTCGCCCGTTGGTTCTCCTTGGCCGTGGTGGAGACAACCGCTAGGTGACAGTGATTCATTCTTCCTGTGGCCGGCCCTGGAAACGACCGTCGCTGGCAGATGAGAATATAACATCACAGCGAACCTGGTGGTGAGGGCTGACGTGGGTAGAGCAGAGCTTCGGTGAATCTCTAGGCGTGCGATGTGCTCCTTGGAAGAGAGAGCCGAACGTCCAGTTCAGGGGGCACGGAGGGTCCGCGGGCTGCTTTCACCGATAAGCGTGGGCTAACGCCGGTGAGAACACCAGACCTGGTCCTCTGAGAAAGGGGGCAGACTTGAAGCCCAGTCACAGTGGCCCAGAGCTTTCCAGGTGCTTGGGTCACCGGATACAGAGGCACATGTGCAAATAATAATTAAGCACATCCCCATCATAACCCTGAGTCTGCCTTGATCCGCTCAGCTGCCATAACAGAATAGTGTGGACTGGGGGGCGGGGAGGGAGAGGGGGGGCTCACACGGCACACATTTGCTTCCCAGAGTTCCAGAGGCTGGGAGTCCAAGATCAAGGTGTCGGCGGGTAGACTTCACGCTGAGGCCTCCGAACTTGGCTCCCGTCTCACTGGGTGCTCACATGACCTTGTCTTTGTGTGCCCAGGGAGAGTGAGAGAGCAAGTTTCTGGTGCCTCTTCTTTTTTTTTTTTTTTTTTTTTTAATTTTTTTTTTAACGTTTATTTATTTTTGAGATGGAGAGAGACAGAGCATGAACAGGGGAGGGGCAGAGAGAGAGGGAGACACAGAATCTGAAACAGGTTGCAGGCTCTGAGCTGTCAGCACAGAGCCTGACGCGGGGCTCAAACTCACGGAGTGTGAGATCATGACCTGAGCTGAAGTCAGATGCTTAACGGACCAAGCCACCCAGGCGCCCCTGGTGCCTCTTCTTATAAGGGGCTCCGCCCTCATGCCCTCACATAACCACAATTACCCCCCCCCAAAATCCCCGCCTCCAAATACCATCGCACTAGGGGGGTCAGGGTTTTAACATAGGAATTTGTGGGGGACACAAACACTCAGTCCGTAACAGGGAAGTGCTATTACCATCCCCATTTTATGGGCCAGGAACTGAGGCACGACCAGGTTATGTGATTGGGCCAAGATCTCCAGCTCATCGGTGTCGGAGCTAAGCTGTGAACACGGGCAGTCTGTACCCCTAGTGTCTTCGGTCACTAACGGTGCCTTGCTGTTGCTCTGCAGATGTTTATTTCTGAATTCCCTTGATAACCTGGTGAGAGAGGCATCACCAGCAATCAACCAGCAGGCACCTCCAGCTTCCCAGGCCAGAGAGAACCCCGAGCCCCTTCCCACCTGCCCCATGATGCCCCTCACCTCCAGCCTCCCCCTAGGTCCGTGAGTGGCCATGCACCTGCTGCTGGGGCCAAGAACGCACCGTCATCCTTGATGGCCACCTCTCTTCCACACCCGCAACCAATCCCTCGGCACGTCTCTATTTCCTTCTCTCCATTTCCAGAAGGAGTCCTGAATCGGACCTCTGCTGGCCACCTCCGCCTCTTTTGATGTAAGTCCGAGCTAATCTCCTGTCTCCTTCCCCGACCCTTGCTTTACCTCCTGCCCATGACAGTCGGCCCACCACATGCAGCCAGAAGGGGCTCACTAAAATGTAACCCAGAATCATGGGGCGCCTGGGTGGCCCAGTCGGTCGAGCGTCTGACTTCGGCTCAGGTCATGATCTCACAGTCTGTGAGTTCGAGCCCCGCATCGGGCTCTGTGCTGACGGCTCAGAGCCTGGAGCCTGCTTCTGATTCTGCGTCTCCCTCTCTCTCTGCCCCTCCCCCGCTCTGTCTCCCCCCCCTCTCAAAAATAAATAAACATTAAAAATTTGAAAAAAAAACCTTTTTGCTTATTTAATCAAAAAAGACACATTTGCTTCTGTTGCGATCAGTGCTCGGTTATGGGATGTGCGGGCATTTCCATATTGTCCACTGGTGACCGTGTGCCCCACTTGTGCACCTCCTGGGGAATGATTAGCCAGAACAAATGGCTCCAAGAGACAGCGAATGCTGGGAAGGCGTTTGGGAGGGCCTAACTCCCAGTATCCACTCGAATGTTTTCAGTTGCAAAAGCAATAGGGCAAAGCCCCCTGAAACTTCGGGGTAGGAGAAAATACCTCTGTTGAGGCTTTCGTTCCAGCATTCGCATCTGAGAGACATCGACACCGTGTCATGCGGCGATCGTATGGAATCCTAGCACGCGCACGGTCTCCATTCTTTTGAAAGTGAACATTATCTCACGCACAGTTTTCCTAGTATTACATAAGTCTTCAACCTCTCGTGTTAGGGAGATATAAACATCCCATAATGGACCTTCTCATTCACTCACTCCTTTATTGTTGAACACAGAGCCTGCTTTGAAAATTTTGCTATTATGTGTCATTCGCTGGCATGTTTTCTCCTCTTGAATCATAAGCATTGTGTCTATGTTTCTTTTTTCCCTTTGCTCCCAAGAAGCTTAGGCTCCAATACATGATTTAAGTGTAGCAACATATAGCCTGTTTCTCTAGGCTATATTCTTACGCAGGTGTTTACATTTTACTCTGTCTTTTCATCTCTCTGCTCCTGATGTTTTACTGCTTTTTTTATATTTTACTATGTTTCCTACTGCCCTGCTCACAGCCTTGTGGAGGGAGGAAGGATGGAAATTATTAATAAGGAATTGAATGAAATGTTGAGGCAACCTGTCTATAGGTCTCTCTCAAGAAATCGCTAACTAGTATACTTAGTATCGTTTCTGAGGATTACATCACCAGATCAAAGAGTCAGGATATCATTAGGCT
The DNA here is from genome assembly GCF_028018385.1 of Neofelis nebulosa. NCBI lineage: Eukaryota > Metazoa > Chordata > Mammalia > Carnivora > Felidae > Neofelis > Neofelis nebulosa. The sequence goes on from NC_080788.1 coordinate 142,587,153, forward strand.
TTTGGTACGCACTAATCCAGGGCTTTTGAGAGAAAAATGGGAGACTGTGGTTGAAACATGATATAGGGAACAAACCTGAACTCGCACGGGTACCTCCAAACAAAGGTCGTGCTGAGCGCCGAAGGTGGTGGGAGACCAGCCTCCCCTTTGGAGCCTGCAGTGCATTTGGAGCCAAAAGAAGTTGCATGTGGCCTGTCTCACCAGCGACATGCCAGCACCATTATCATATCTGGGGACTGGGACAGGAAGAGTAACCACCACTTCCTCCAGACAGGAGCCTTGGGTTCCCATCCTGGGATGTGTCCTAAAGTGGACATTTCTTACCCTAAAAATGTTTAATTATAAGAGATGACAGAAACACAAATATATGTTCATTACAGCCTGTGAGGAATAAGCCATAGTAAAGAAAGACAGTTTAGATGGTGGCAGTATGAAATGGGCCGAAGACTGGGTTTCCTAATCTGTAATGAAGAACACTAATGTCCCCTCCAGCTTCCTGCTGGAGCCCATGCTCCCATCCAAAAGAAAGAATGCTGATTGTTCACTTTCTGCCTCCCCAGCTAACTAGAGTCAGCCGGGGCATGACTGTATCCAAGGCCTATGAATGGGGGCACTCTGTAGGAACCCCAGGACAGTTAAGGGAACAAGTAACTGAATATAATGGTGGGTGTCTTATCCTGCCCGCTGAAAGGGAAACCTCTGGAAGGCAAGGGTGCACCTTATTGATTTGCAGCTCCCCAGAAGAGTCTGTGACACAGCATAGGTCCTTGATAAATGTTTATTAAATGAACTATTTGTGGATGGACGGATGGGTGGATGGATGGATGGACAGATGGATAGATGGATGGATGGATGGATGAATGAATGGATGGATGGGTGAGTGGATGGGTGGATGGATGGATGGGGTGAGTGGGTGGGTGGGTGGGTGGGTGGATGGGGTGAGTGGGTTGGTGGATGGATGGATGGATGGATGGACAGATGGGTGGGTGGATGGATGGGGTGAGTGGGTGGGTGGATGGGTGGATGGATGGATGGATGGATGAGTGAATGGATAGATGGGTGAGTGGATGGATGAGTGGATGGATGGATGGGTGAGTAGATGGGTGGATGCATCGATGGATGGATGGGTGGATGGATGGGTGTGCTATACCTTAGGATTTGGGAGAGGATTCCCATGTTATATGGGATAATACAGGATGACCTGTAAGAGTCTCAGCCAGCTATAAAATTCTGTTTGTCCGTGGGCTTCACTGTGCTTTTCCAATATCCATGCATCTTCCCCTGTCATACCCACTGCAAGACGTGCCTTTTCTCCCTCACTGTCCTCATCATCGTGGTGAATCTTTACTCATCATCTAAAGAGCTGCACAGTTTCCCTACTCCTCCCTCTCCCCAGCTGATCAGCTGTCCTCCCCCTGCACCCTTCTCACTGCCCACACCACCCCGTCCTGCAGTCTGGTTTCATAGTGCATCTGTCTCATTGAACAAGGAGTTGCTTAAGAGGAAAGACCAGGCCCAAGACCTCCCTCCGTGCCCAGACTTGATATCTAGCTCAAGCCTTGCTTGGGGAGTGAAATAGACTCCTGATCTCAACCAGCTTCAACTTCTTTAGAGCATCCTAGATGGTCTGTAACCAGAATCCAGTAAAAATTGGTTTGAAGGCTATGCCATGCAGGCAGCTGGTAACCCAGACTTCATCGACACACGAGGTCAGAATCCTCGTCTCCCTGGCTTGGAGGTCACAGAAGTTTCATCATATATTTTAACATGTTAACATTTTTTTTTTAATGCTAATTTATTTATTTTGAGAGAGAGCGAGGGAGAGAGAGAAACCCAAGCAGATTCCATGCTCAGCGTGGAGCCCGACACGGGGCTCAGTCCGTGAGATCATGACCCGAGCCGAAATCAAGAGTCGGACGCTTAACCGACTGAGCCACCCAGACGCCCCTCACATTTAACATTTTTTGAAGTTCTATCCACCTCGTTTTCTCTCCAAGGCAGAAGGCAATGTTTTCTAACTTTGAGGAGCTTACAGCTCCAGACTCAGGTGTTCAGCAGCCTGCTCTGATGCCCCAAGTATGAGGAGGAACTCCTTGGAAAACGTCCAGAATCTGTGACCTGCAGGGTGGCTGAGGACACCTCACTGCGACCAGCAAAAGCCCAGGAAACTCACTCTCGCCCTGATCTGTGTCATCAGAATGGGGAACATTTCTGACATACACATGCCCACCGAATGTTGGTATTCTGGCACACAGAGGTCATCGGGGTCCAACCATTCAAAGGCAAAAGGTGTCCTTCCAGATCGCCTTAAGTCTCCATTTTACGGGTGGAGAAACTGAGACCAGAAAAGGGAAAGGACTGGCCTGGGGTGGCAGGGCTACTTGTGGGACGACGGTGAGAGTCAAGCAGAGCCTTTCCTTTGCCCCCACGGGCAACCCCCAAACGTGGCCTTCTTAGAAGGGCTGAGGGAGGGAACAGGTTACAAGACAGCAGGTGAGCCTTTCATGTCTGTCCCTTGCCCGGTTTTCTGGGTGGGAGAACACACAAAGTCTCGGACACCTGCGTTTTAAAGCCAGCTGGGAAAAGACTCGGAGCCCAGGGCCCACGGGAAAGAAGAGAATTCCTCTCTGGGGATTCTTCTTCCTTGAGCCCCTAGAAAGCAGGGCAGGTCTTCTCCTGAATGGCTACCATTTTTGGTGTTGCGGTTCAAATCCCACGCCTTGTCCTCCAGTGCTTAGGCATGGCCTCGGGAGAACGGTGACCTCTTTGGGGTGAAAACGGGACACAGAGGAACGCGCGGCCGGGTCTCTCCTCCCATCTCTGCGGGCACAGCCCCCACAAAGCATGGCTTCATGGTGTGTGTTCATTTTTTGGCAGCGTCCTTGCCAAGATTCCCCGGGCTGCCTAGGTGGGGACCTGGCTCACGGTGGTGCCCAGTGAGGTTGCCGAAATGACTCGCGTGGAATGTTCTTTGTGTCTTTAAGAGCAGGAAACATAAGAAGAGTGGACAAGAACCCAGGGGACCTTTGATCCCTTTTCACCCAGAGCCGTGGGCTCAGAAGCTCACTCCCGAGGAGGGGACGGAAGGGAACGGTGTGCCTAACTGGCTGAAACCCGGAAGAATGCCTTCTTCCTTCTCCACCTTGGCTGTTCCAGGCCGGGCACTAGGAAACATCAAGTTAAAAGCTCTTTCCTTCTGAAAGGCCTTGTTTCCTCTTCTGGCTCTGTGAGATTATCCCCAAAGAACATTTCCTCAAGTCCGTTAACATCTGCCACATGGGACGGGAAGGTAATTCTCTTAAGAGTCACAGGTGGTCAGAGATGCTCTCCAGTCCAACAACCTCACCTCACTGATGGGGGCCCCGGGGGACCTGCCCGAAGGCACAGAGCCATTTGAGAAGGGCTTCTGTCCCACTCTGACCTCTCAGTGCCACACTCAGTGGCTCTCACTGGGGAGTCGGAAAATGTTAGCTGAATTAAACGAGACCTTTTAGAGTGGGAGAGAGCCAAAGCATAAGAGACTCTCAAAAACTGAGGACAAACTGAGGGTTGATGGGGGTTGGGAGGGAGGGGAGGGTGGGTGATGGGTATCGAGGAGGGCACCTTTTGGGATGAGCACTGGGTGTTGTATGGAAACCAACGTGACAATACATTTCAAAAAAAAAAAAAATGAATTAAACTAGACCCAAGTCTTGCCATTCCCAGACAAGTACCTTTTCTTCTAAACCACTCGTTCTCAACTGTGGCCGGATAGGAAAATCACCCGGATCACTTTCAAAAACCGTGACGTCTGGATCCCACCTCCAGAGATTCTGATAGAAGCTGGTGTGGGTGGGGCCCGAGCACTGGGACTGTCAAACCCTCCCAGGTGCTTCCAATGTGCAGTGAGGACTGAGGACCCCTGATCTAAATCACGCGGCTCCGCAAGATAAACAAAGAGAACTGTTGGTGTCTCGGGCCATTATTTCCTGTCTTCCCAGATGTGGGCACAAGGGGTTGGGTCAAGAGGAAAATGGAGAAAGACCTTCAGTCCCCCCTTGGAAATGAGCTGTCCACTCCCCACCCACCCCTAAAAGACACAGAAGAGGACCAGGCTAGGAGATCAAGTTAAATGTCCAATTTATTTTTATAACTTGGAACCAGAACAAACTTGGTTTTGAACAAGCGTACAAATGAAATGGCAGACACATGCTGAACTCAACATCGTGACATTAAGGGGAAAAAGAGGCCCAAAATCTTGTACAGAGAATTAAAGGAACAATAAATATTTTACTAAGCAATATTGAAATGACCTCCTGTCATCTCAACATTTTATCCATAATAAAAAAAAAAAAGTGCCCGTTTCTTAAACTGAGCACAAATACCAAGCAATAATAAATAGTTCCAAACTTGTAGTAAAAGACAGAACCTCCAAGTAAACAACAGAAGCTCATACAATAAGTAATAGAAAAGGTAATAAAAATATTTTGCCTTGCCAGTACAAATGCAAACAACTTAAATCAATGGAACTTTGCTTTGCAGGGTTTGAGATACAAAGAGCACCAAAATCACGGGTTTGCCTGTGTGCAACCGAACCTTCGCTACGTCGCTTCGGACCGGGATGAAAGGCTGGCTTCCTTACTTTCTGACATTTTGCTTTAGAGTAGTTCAGCCTCCCCCTCTCCCCGTAAAAGACCCTCTAATGGCGAGTGGCAGGTTCCAATTTGGGGCAACTTTGAACAAAGTTGTGGCAGTATGGAACCCGGCCTGAGGTCGGCTGGGTCACCCAGGCTCGGGGCCCCTCTCACTGCGTCATCTGCTCCAGTGTCGGCTTCTTAAACGTGAGAGAGAAGCATAATGCGCTTTTCTCTGCGGTCGACAGAGACACAATCTTTGTGCTTTAGGATGGCTTAGTCCTGGCATTCTGGTGACTTTGTGTAAGCTGGTGAGGGCTGGCTAGCTTTCGCAATGACAGGAGGACCACCTTGGAGGCTCTCAAGTACCTTAACAGGGCATCCGAAGGGAAGGGCAGCCCCTGGGTCTTCAGGTCGGGTCGGGCAGGTAGGAAACTGACATCTCAGCTTTCTCTCCCCTCCTCCCCATTTCTGTTCACTTTGCAAAGGTAGGTGGCAAGGAGGGAGGGGCGTACTGAACGGAAAATCTCCCAGAAGAAAGATTTCTGCATTTGGTAAAGAAATTGCCCAAAAAGATGCTTGGTTATACTTTCACAACCTGAAATAATGGTTTTTACAGTTCCTGAAATAAAAAAATGGCTTCCTGATATAGGTATTTTTTTTTTAATGTATTATTCCCTCATCCAAAAAACCACCACTTTATTTCATCTTAAAGCTACTTGGCTTTACAAAAAAAAGAAAGAAAGAAAGAAAGAAAGAAAGAGAGAGAGAGAGAAAGAAAGAAAGAAAGAGAAAAGGAAGGAAGAAGAAAAAACAAGAAGAGGACGAAGAAAAAGGGGGGTACAGGGAGGGAGAAAGAGAAGAAATTAAATAAAGTTGAAGAAGACAAACAACGGGCTGATAGAGAGGGATGGAGAGGAAACGCAGGGGAAGGAGAGAGAGATATGGAAAGGCACCGAATTCATCCCAGGCCCTCGGCACTCGGAAACTGACAGAATGTAGGTTTCGGCGAGAAAAGCAGCAGAGCAGGTAAGAAAGACAACAGGCCAACTCTCTCGGCGGCATGAAAGGCCCTGGCTGTGACGGGGACTCCTTCCTGAAATCCAGCATGTGCTGCTCTCGACAGCAGCGCACGTCACCTGTGCCTAGCTGATTCACCAGCTCTTGTTACATCTCCGTTTGTCTGTTTCAGGTTTTCCCAAGGACTAAAGAAAGCTCGGTTTGCATTTCTTTCTGCTCTTACGGGCGGGAGATGTGGTGGTGACCGCCACGATGGACGGTAGAGAAGGAAGATGCTCTCGCTCTCTCCTCGGACCCCTGACATCTTACAGACGGCCTCTCAGAGAACAAGAGGACCCTGCGAGATGTCACCAACATCTTTACGAAAACCGATTTTCCCACTCAACACGAATAAAGGATTTCCCATCCGGTCTGCTGTGGCCACACCAGGGAGCCTTGATGCAAGGTTCGGGGCGTTCGGGGAGAAGCCCTGCTCGAACAGTCCTTTGTATAGGCCAATTTCGACAAAAATATATACAACTAAAAGGATCTGTGAACCAAAGCATTTGACGACTTCCTTTTGTTTCTTTTCCTCAAAGGTTGTCAAACAACCCTCTTTCTCCTGTACAATAGGACTTAACATACAAATTTTTTTTTGCAACATTTTATCCTGCCAAATTAAAAAAATATATTATGGCAGCCTGTTTGTTTTTGTTTTTTTTTTCTTTTTATTTCCAAATTCACTAACAAAAAGGTACATTAAATCCCTTTAAAAGGACAAGCTTACAGTTAAAAAATTACAAGCTCCAGTAAAAATACAGCAAGTGCCTACATCATATGAACCAACCAATATATCCATTCCAGAGGGGGCGGGAAGAGAAAAATAAGGTCAAGGTCAGAAATGTGATTTTTTTTTTTCTCTGCAAAGCAATAACAATATTAAGCACTTTTTTTCTACATACTTTTTCTACATGGTGTAGCAATCCCCTTTTAATCCCCAAATACAAGTTTCTATACATTTTTTTTTGAAATAAAAATTCAACACCCAAGGCAGAAAAGAATTTACTAAAACTCCGACTTTACAGTTACTGTGACAAGAACAAATTTATAGACCCACCATTTAAGTTTTACTGCAACATTTTCAAGGAAAAGAAAAGGGTTTTTTTTTTTTTCTTGTTTTGTAAAATGCCCAGGCATTCTCAATTATTACAAATACTGGTCCACTTTTACAGTAATCAAGAAATTTTAATATATATAATATATACTAAAACCCCGTCACCAAAAGAAAACAATATACACGCAGCCACTGTGGCATTTTTTTTATAACCTATTAAGCAAACTTTGAAAAAAAAAAAATGATCGCTCCAACACACATACACACGATTTTTTTTTACCCTTGTATGTATCCAATACTGTAAACGTATTTTTAAGACAGAGTGCACTAAATTTAACTTTAGAAAAAAAATTAGCCATTGTTCCTGAATTGTTTTTGTTTGTTTTGTTTTTCATTCAACGATACCAGCGTGTAACTTCTGTCACTTGAGTTTTAATTCAGCAGTAAATCACCTCCACGCCAAATCTAAGCAGCGTTGTCCCAAAAAACAAAAGGGGTTGAGGATAATTCAGCTAAGGATGTCCACGGTTGTGCTGGGTTTATTTCTTCATTTGATTGGGTCCTTATGGCATTTTCACGTCCTCTATCTTCAGCCAGGATTTTTAAAATTTAATCTAATTAAAGGTAAAGGTGGCTTTGTTTGTATCTAAAGAATGTACTTTTCTTGTTTTACTCTTAAAAAGTCTTTTCGTTTCCAAAAAAAAAACAAAAAAAAAAACAAAAAAAACAAGGTTTGCATTTGTCTCAAGAGACTCAAATAGGAAGATCAGTTTTCAAGGCACTCACGTCAAATTGAATGGCAGTAGAAAAACTGTCCAATAAATTATTTTATTTTGTTCTTTATAGTGCCAGTATTGTGAATGCCATGCTTAGCAACACTGACACTCGATCTCAGCCGTCCCTTACAGTTTAACCCACCTCTGGGCCAGAGAGAAGAATATGCTGCAATTTCTTGTTTAGAAGCCATTTAATTTAAATGCAAACAAAAGCTTTAAAGTGCGGGTCAACAGAATTCCAATGTCTAATCTTAACAGTCCAATGTTTAGTACCTTCCAACCTAATGGGATAGAAAAAAAAAAAAATTGGAAAGTAGCGCTGGGCACCTTCGGATGGAACTCTTTCCCTGCTTTTCCAGTAAAAGGGAACAGAAATTTGCAAGATTTTCCCCCCTGTCCGTACAATGTCATCAGTGTGCATTAAATGAGAGAATACTAACTTCTCTCAATTCACCTCGTCCAGGGCACTTGTCTGCTTGAGACACGGTCATAAATTATCACTTGTAGCAACATAGGACTTGGGACTTTTTGTAGTGGGGGTGATAGACAGAGACAGAGAGAGAGAGAGAGAGAGAGAGAGAGAGAGAAGCCATCAAGCCAGAAGAAGCCTGAAAGAATACGGTGGCTTTCTTCCTGTGTCACTGCAGATCACCGTCTACCCAAAAAAAGGTACCCTCCGCCCATTTTATGTAGCCTAATCTACAGCAAAGAGCCAAGGCGGCACCCCAGGGCACACCCACACCCCAAGAAAAGGACAGTATCTGCTGATGCCACACCACTGTAGAATGCTCTCAGGCCATCCCCCCCGCCCCCTGCCCGCAGCTCTCAAAAACTGGCATTTCTCCGGCAGTGTGGAGTTTTCGGGGTGGGGGCCCCCACCACTCAAACGTTTCCTTGTATCATGTAAAGGTTGCAGAAAAGGCCTCTGTTACTCAGGACATCATCAGTGCTACATCTCCATTCCAACTCTGAAGCAAAGTGCTACGACTTTAAAGATTGTTATCCGCTGTACATCCACCCCCCCCCAAAAAAAACCCCAAAAAACCAACAAAAAACAAAAACAAAAAACAAAACAAAACAAAAAAATGCATGCCACTTTTTATTTCAGGACCAAAGAAGGAATTAAAAAAAGTAAACTTTAAAAGTCATTTAAGTGTTGGCTTCTTTACAAGAAATTACACATGCTTAGCTTAAATTTCAAAAAAGCAGCGCCCTCCCCCCCAAATTATAATTTAAAAGATAAGCTTCCCTTCTACACTGCTCGGGAGTCATTGCTCAGGCTACTACTGGGTTTAAAAAAAACAAACGAACAAACAAAAAAAAAAAACCAAAAAAACAAAAAAACAAAAAAAACAACAAAGGGATGGATACCCAACAAAATCTCTTAAAAGAATTTAAACACAAAGAATAATAATAAAAAGTACCTGCACATGCCAAAAAAAATTACAAAACCCAATAAATACAGAAATTATTGCACAGTTAAAAGGCTCCACAATTTTTACTGCCTCCATCAACCCTCGGGTTTCCGTAGGACTTCGTAGACACAGGTTAGGTTGGAGCGCCGCCTCCCCCGGGGCCCCCGGGGACGCGCGGGGGTGGGGGGTGGGGGCCCGGGGCGGGGGGGGGGGGGGAGGAGGGGGGTGCCGAAGTGGCGCAGACGCGGAGGCAAGTGTCAAGGTCAGCATTCTCGCGGTTGGCAACGGTTCCACTGTACAGGTGCGGGGCGCCGGGGCCCCGCGCGCTTAGCTCCTCTCGGCCTGCTCGATTTTGACGTCGTTAGTCAGCAAGTGCTCCCCGTGCCACTTTTTCATGTGTTTCTCCAGGGTGCTGTAGACGCTGAAGGGCATCTGGCAGATGTCGCAGCGGTACACCTCCTTGCCGATCTGCCCGTGCGTCTTCATGTGGCGCGTGAGCTTGCTGCTCTGCGCGCACGCGTAGTTGCACAGCTCGCACTTGTAAGGCCGCTCGCCGGTGTGGCTCCGCCGGTGCACCGTCAGGTTGCTGCAGTTCTTGAACACCTTGCCGCAGTACTCGCACGTGTCGCTGCGGCGGCCCTCCTTGGAGCTCGGCCGCCCGGGGCCCGGGCCGCCCAGGTGCGGCGTGCTGCCCCCGCTGGCCGTGCCGCTGCGGCCCGACAGCCCGCCGTCCAGCAGGTCCCCGGGCGGCGTGGAGAAGCGCAGGCTGCCGTTCTCGGACGAGTGCTCGGACGACGTGGCGAAGGGCGACTGGCGCGCGTCCGTGAAGCCCAGGAAGGGGTCCTTCATGAAGTGCCGCGACGCCGCGTAGCCCACGAGCCACTGCGAGTACACGTTCTCGGACGGGATGAGCGTGGCGGGCGGCAGCTCCAGGTCCTTCTCCACCTTGATGCGCTTGGCGGCGCTGTTGAGCCCGGGGCTGGGCAGCGGCGCCGGCTTGCGCGGGAACAGGCCCGGGAAGGGCTCGGCGCCCGGCGCGAAGCCGCCGCCGCGCCCGTTGACCGCGCCGCCCGGGCCCGCGTCGCCGCAGCCGCCCGCGTCGTCGTCGTCGCCCGCGTCGCCGCCGCCGCCGCCCGGCGCGCGCTTCAGGAAGGCGCCGCGCTTGGGCTTGTCGGCCAGCAGCTCGCCGTACTGCGGCAGCGCGCCCAGCCCCACGTTCTCCATGACCTTGCCCAGCACCAGCGCCTTCTCGTCGGCCAGCGCCTTGGCCGCGCCGCCCACGCCGCCCGCGCCCGCCACCCCGGCCACCCCGCCGCCGCCGTTCTCGCGGTTGCGGCTCAGCTCCGAGTCCATGCTGAAGCTCGACTCCGGCCGGCTCTCGTTCTCCAGCAGCAGCTCCTCCTCCTCCTCCTCCTCCTCCTCGTCCTCCTCCTCGGGCTCGTGGCCCAGCGACGGGTCGCTCTCGTGGTGGCGGAAGTCGCCGTCGGCCGCCTTGAGGCCCTCGCCGGCCAGCTCGCTGGTGCCGGGCTCCGGGGAGCTGGCGGCCGAGAGGCCGTCGTCGGAGCGGCCGGCCAGCGAGCCGGCCTTGTGCATGTGCGTCTTCATGTGGCGCTTGAGCTTGCTCGCCTGCGAGCACGCGTGGTCGCACAGCTGGCACTTGTAGGGCTTCTCGCCCGTGTGGCTGCGCCGGTGCACGATGAGATTGCTCTGGAACTTGAACGTCTTGCCGCAGAACTCGCACGACTTGCTCTTGGCCGGCGGCTGCGGCGGCGGCGTGCCCCCGGGCGGCATGGGCGGCAGCGGCGGCGTGCTCAGGAACGGGGACTTGGGGCTGGGCTGGAAGGGGTTCAGGAGCCGGTGCATAGGGTTGCCGCGGCCCGGCGACACGGGCGGCGGCGTGGAGCTGTTGCCCGCCAGCTCGCGGAGCCGCCGCGAGAAGTCCATGGCGGGCGAGTCGATGGCCATGGGGTTGAGGCGCATGACTCGGTCAAAGGCACTGGGGTGCTGGGCGACGAGCCCCATCTCCTCGGCACTGAGGCGGTGCGGGTCCAGGTGGTGGCGCGGCGGCGGGCTGAAGAGCGGCGGCGTGCCGGGCAGGCGGCCCTCGCCGAAGCCCGGGTGCTCCCGCAGGATGGGGCCCGTCATGCGCAGCAGGTTGAAGGGGTTGCTGTCGCCCAGGAAATTCATGAGCGGGGACTGGGCCACGGCCTCGGGCCCGAGCGGCGGCGGGATGGTGAGCCGCGGCGTGAGCGAGCTGCTGGCCGGCCCGGGCTCCAGGTAGATGCGGAAGCCGTGCGTGTTCTGCGCGTGCTGCAGCAGGAACCACGCGCTGTTGAAGGGCTGCTTGCATGTTGTGCAAATGTAGCTGGAAGGCTCATCTTTACCTGGGGAGACACACGGACAGAAAGGCAGAGAGAGCGTGAGAAGCGGACGGGGCGCGCGCACCGCGGGGCCACGGACCTGAAGGCGCGCGGTGGGGCTGTAGGGGGGCGGGGGGGGGGGGGAGGGGGGAGGGGCGCGAAGCGAGTCCCGGATCCGCGGGGCTCTGGAGGGCGGCCTCGGGGCCCCTTCGGAGCAGGCCGAGGCCGGCGACGTGTTCGACGCTCCGGCCAAGACTCCACGGGGCTGGAAGGCCGAGGCAAGCTGGTTCTGTGGGCAGGTTGCCCCCGCGGAGCCCAGATCGGCCACACGACCTCAGCGAGCAGCCCCAAATTCCTAGGCTTCTGCTTGCTTCCCCTAAAGAAGAGGCGCTCTTATCCCCATTGCCTCAGAAGCCAAATGAGGCCGCGTTGGTGAGAATGACTGATGTCAACGATAAAACAGCAGGGACACCACAACCGTGAGGGACCAGGGTTTTATCCACCAAGGCCACTGGTGACATTTGGATCTCGATGACTGTGTTGGGGGGAGGGGGTCCTGTGCCTTGTAGAATGTTCAGCAGCATCCCTGGCCCCCACCCCCTACAAGCCAGTCATACTCCCTCCCCCAGTTATGAGGATCACAGAACTCTCCAGGTGTTACCAAGTGTCCCCTGGTGGGGGCAAAACCGCAGCTCAATGCCCCCCCCCCTTTTAGAACCACTGGTTAGTCAACACTTGATCCAAGGAGGTTCTAAAACACACAAGTCGCACTCAACTGCCTGGCAGACGTTGTTTTGAAGTGACATGGCTGATCCCTCTGCATCGTTTGGGATTTTTGCTATAGGACCTTCTAGGGTTTCACACACCACACTACATGCAGAAAGCACCGTCAAATTTAAACGTGGATACGAAGGAACAGAAGGCAGTCAGCATAAGAAGATCGCTGCTGTGTGGCGGCCACCCCCCCTCCATTCCTCCTATGGCCTCACACACGGAGGCCCCCACCCCATTCCTCCCATGGCCCTAACCACGGAAGCCGGCCTCCACCGGCCGCTGGGAGGGCGCTGGATAGGGGGCCACTGGCCTCCGTGAAGTCCTTTCCCAGAATGCTAACCGCACGGGGGAATGTCAAATCTGACGGGGTGGTCAGGATGAATGGTGGCAAGTGTGGATTTGTTACATACTGGCTCCCGTGGCGTCGGAAGCAAATCGTAGTGGACACTTGTGGGCACTGAGCCAAAAACGTTACTGTCTTTGTCCATCATCGGGGCCGTCACAAAATGGAGGCTGAATGTTTCAGCCAGAACCTGTCTCGTGGCCGCCCTCCTCACCCTGCGGGTCAAACTCGCTGCCTTTTCCGTCTGAACCTCTGCTCGGGCTTCCCATAAAGGCGCAGGTGCGGGCAGGCCCTGCTTTCTACCTCGAGATTCGCTCGCTGGCCGGGAGGGAAAAGAGAACAAGACATCACAGCCGCGATCTTGAAAAACCCCTTTTAAGAGCTTTCCTGTAGCTGGAAGGTCTTAACGCTGAGAAGGCAAGGTAACCGCACACTCCCCGGAGAAGCCAAAGGTGCAGACGAACGTCCACGCCCCAAGTCAGGAAGGTGACGTGAGAACACAGCGCAGTGCAGAGTGGAGAAGACCCCTCCATCTCGACCTTTCCCCCAAAGACTTGAGGACTTCTGAAATCCCATGCAGAGATTTATTTTTTATTTTGACTCGTTCGAATTATGTTTCCGGAGGACTTCATGCTTAGCTGTAAAAACCAAGCGACTCGAAGACCCAACGGCCTGAGCCCTACGCAGGGTAGGCCGGACAGCTTCAGGGGGGCAGCGTGCGCACACCCCACGGCGCCGGGCAGAGATCCTCCCAGACCACACAACCAACTAGGCCAGAGCACCCCCACCGGCAACCAAGACGTGCGTTCCAGGTTTGGTGTCCTCCAAGAATCATCAGTCCACTCTCGTCTCCTAGTGTGTATACACATGTGTGGCGGCAAGGACACCAGCGGGCAGGGGGAAGGATGGAGAAGAAAAAAAAGAATTCTGAGCTTCAACTTCACTTCGCTTTTAAAACCAGCTCAAGTACATCTGCTGAGGCAATTCTCTCCCTCCGGTGTGCCCAGTACATCTGGGGAATTCAGTTCCCCGTGTTGGGAGTCCCTGAGGAGACTTTTGCCCACCTGGAAAATGGCAGGGGGGCCTCCCAAGGCCCTGGGCCGCCATGTTTCTCCCGGGATGCCGTTCAGCAGGACCAGCCCTGGGCCTTCCCTTCCGGCACACGTCCCTCAGCTGGCAAAGAAGACGCCATCTCCCATCCTAGCTTATTAGTTAATGTACTTGGGAGAACAGAACCCTTCGCCTCACACTGCCTCACAAGGGAGCTGGCCAGAAGCCATAATATTTAGAGTCCCGCTCAAATCCTTTTCTAGAGCAAGGCAGAATAAATACGTAATAAATAACAAGAAGATAAATAAAATGTCCCTTTCTGACACGGGAGCTAATAACGCAAATGAAGTGCCACATCCCACAAGGTCATAGATCTTCAAATTAAAGAGCGTTTCTGTACCCTTCACCTTGGCTTCGGAAACTCTAATTAATCGATTTATGGCACACAGCTGTTCTTCATGTTTTTAAGTGGGGCCACCTCCTTCCGCCTCCCCCCCCCCCCCCATCTCTTTGTTCATCATCTTCGTTCCTTGGGCTTCAACTCCAGAGCACTTCCTGTTTCTTGTTCTGATGGCCACACGTTTTCTAAAAGTTCCACCGCCAGTGCGGGATGGGGATGGGATGTCAGAAGAAAACGCAGAACTCCCTGGCAGGCCAGGAATAAAGACTGCTCTTCAGCCGAAATGGCCGATGAAAACATTTTTGTAACTCAAAATGGCAGCTGCTGGGAAGCATGTAGCTACATGTTCTAAAGAGCTCAGATGTTTCCACTTCTGAAAAGGAAAGAAAAGGGAAAAAAAAAAAAAAAAAGATGCCCGCTAAAATTCTGGAGCGGCTGAAAGAGGGGGTCACCTGTCTGTAAACCACCGTCAGGTGGGGAAGAGCTAGGCATCTGTCACATCGGATCTCAGGGCCACTCCTCACGCCGGAGGAAGCCCTCTCTTTTCCCGCACCCCTGAATGAACCGCTGTGGTTCGGTTCCCAGACTTTCCTTCTTGCGGAGGCAAGACTGCCAGGGACGGCCTTCCCGGGATCTGACAGCTTCTGACTTTTCTAAAAATCTCACAGCCCTCAGAGGCCCTCCCTAGACGAGTCCCTTTCCACTCTCCCCAACCTTTTTTTTCTTTTTTAATAACACGTTCGTTTCCACATTACCAGTTCATGGTTCTCTCTTGCCTCGAAGTAGCCTTGAGCACTAGGGGCTGCTCACTTTTCACAAGTGAACAGTGTCAGAAGTCTTTGAAGAGCCACTCGGAACATTTTTCTATTCGAAAACTCGCTAAATATTTCACACTCGCGGCCTACCAGTCACGGACAGCTCATTTTTTAGACGCAAGGGAAGACCCTTGTCCAGAGGGTCGGCCCCCTCCCCTCCCCTCCCCTCCCCGGGACCAGAGGTGATGATCCCCTCCCTCCTCAAGCTCAGGGCCACCTGCCCAGACGTGAGCCGGAGGCTCCATGAGGTGATGACTTTGCCAGCAGCCCAGACAGGATCCACTTCTCACCACGCTGCTGCTGGGGCTGCTGAGGTTCCGAGTGACAGGTGGATGCCTAGATTATTCTGAACTGACGTCAGACCCGGCCTAGAGACCTAGAAATGTCAGCTGTACTTGCATCACTAAATCAGGCTTGGCAACTCAGAAGCCAGGGCCCGTGTCTGTCCTTGCTTGCTTGCTTCCTTCCTCAGACATTTTTACTCCTCAGTTGGCAGAAACCCAGACTGGAGCTTCTTCACTTTAACGGCTCTAAAGGCAGTCCTTATGTTTTTCTCAAGTTCAAGACCCTCCCTTCCCACGAGCCTGGACGGCGGCATGGGTTCACACCTCTGCCTTGACATTTCCAGCTCAGTGAAGTCGATCAAATCACAACCTCCTTGAGCCTCGGTTTCCTCATCGGTAGAATGGGAATAATACGCCTGCCTCCAAAGAAGGCTGGAGGTATCCAATGGGACCCTGTATGTGGACACACACCGTAAATCGTGCACCACTGTGCAGGAGTTTGTAGGTTTTGGTGTTTAGTGTTCATCCTCATACCTGGCAGGTGCATCCACGTTTCAACGATGCCTTTCTGTGTAAGTCTGGCAGTAATGAAACCTGGGAGGAATTGTAACGCGGCCTGCCTAATGCATTAGAGGTTCCGGGGAAGTGAGAACTTGCAAACGTCGAGGAAACATCATTTTTCATTGTGCCTCTTGGGAACCGACAGGCAACTGGACTCTTGCAGATGAAATGAGAGTCTCCCTCTGCCAGGAGGGGTTTTGTTTTGTTTTGTTTTGTTTTGTTTCGTTTCGTTTTTAATGAGCATTTAAATAATTGTTCCTCCTTGGTATGCCGGTTACTCTAATAACACCAATAAAGGTATCGGGAATGTTCAATAAAAAAACACACCTTGGGGCGCCGGGGTGGCTCAGTCGGTTGAGCGTCTGACTTCTGCTCAGGTCATGATCTCACAGCCTGTGGGTTCGAGCCCCAGGTCGGGCTCTGTGCTGACAGGTCGGAGCCTGGAGCCTGCTTCGGATTCTGTTGTCTCCCTCTCTCTCTGTCCCTCCCCCACTCTCACTTTGTCTCACTCTGTCTCTCAAAAAAAAATAAACATAAAAAAAATTTTTTTTAAGAACCACATCTTTAATTGATTATTCAACGAAAAGGCCATAACTGAGCGTGCTAGTTTAACAGGTCCCTCTAAAGGCCAGCTGATACCACCTGGAAGGGCACTCGGACCTGTGGAAGCCGCAGTGGGTCACTGCTGCTCAGAGGGGGACAGCAAGGGTACCTGAACTCCCAGCTCGAGCAGGGCCATGTTCTCCAAAGCCGGCAGCAAAATTAGAATCCGGGCACCCGGCCGCAGAGGTCAGACCTGGGTCTTGGCTTCACACAGCCCTCCACAGTTTGCAAAGTGCTTTACAGCTGGTTTGGCATTTTTGCGTGCATTAGCGCATTTCATCGTTACTCACATGGCCTCCGAGGAAGGCCAGGCGAGGGCTGCATCCTGCCGGCACGTGAGTAAACGGAAGCTCCGAGAAACAGGGAGAGTGCCACAGCCAGCAGGGAGAGGGCCGTGCCCGTCCTCAGGGTTTCAGACCCCAGGCTCGGTCCCGGCCGTCTCTCCAGCACGAAGTACCACCGAGGGATGGATGGTTCTTTGTACGCTTGTCAGGGCCTGTTTTACAATGAAAATGCCCAAAAAAGAGGTTCACCTGCCACGCTGCGTGTCCCTTCAGGGAAGGGTACCGATCATCTTATGGAACCCACTCGGGGCCACCGCAGGCCTTGCCCCTGGAGGGAGACGTTTCACAAAGCAAATAAGCCCATGGCGCGGGGCGGGGGTGGGGGGAGGGGAACAGGACCCAGGACCCAGATGCAGGGGCAGGATGCTGGATCTCAGGGTCTTCCTACAGCAGGCCCTTCCCGTCTCTGGACATCAGGGTGCACTTGGGTCACCAGCCAATCACCCAGTCCTCCTCCAGTGTCTGTGACTGCTAACAATACCGTCCCCACAGTTCCAAAATGATCATAATTATCATCACTATTATCCCTCCAATGTGCAGACCCCTTCTTAGTTTAAATACGGTCGGTCTCCCCTTCCATGATCCCAGAGAGAAAATGTCAGCTGGCCACCCCAGCGGTTTTCGTGGGTTTTGCCGTCTGTATTATTTCTGAGCATGGCCATCTACAAAATCTACAACCACCCCTGCTCGTTCTGAACGTGCTCTGTCAAACCTCAGCCCTCTTGGAGCAGGAAGGTACGGCGACGGGCATAATGGCAGCAGTAACTTAACCGCCATTAAATCCTTACACGAGCCTGCCGCAGCTGACTAGAACGGGACCTCAGCCGAGGCTCCAAACAACCCCCGACTAAGGACATGGTGTCCCAGGCACCGTGTCACAGATGAGGACACGGAGGGCTGGGAGAAAGAAGGCGGTCAGCCCCACGGCGTGCTCTTGAGCTACGTGCTGACTGATAAAAGCCTGGTCAAGGGAGAGAATGTACAGACCTCGGCCCTGGCCCAGGCACTTGGACATGGTAATGGGGAGGCTATGCCTTGGTTGCCTGACCTTTCATTCCAGCCCGTGTGCTAACTCAAAAGTGGAGATGTGCTGCTTTGGGCTGGCACCGCGGTAACTCTGTGAAGTCACGCTGATGGGGGAACAGATGCACTTTCTCGGTCCTGGTGGTGGTGATAACAGCCATACACTATCCTGTACGATCTCCCTGGTGCTCAGCCAGCCTCGGCTGGCTCGGTTAGCGGAGCCCACGCCCTCCGCCAGTGCCTGTGGCAGACACGGCCGCTCTATCCCTGCGCTCTCCCTCCAGGCCTCGGAATCCTCTCGACCCTCATCACCACGTAAAGCGTGCCACTGTCTGGGATCTGTGGATCCCAGGCCACGGAAGCCCAGTAAGTGGGGAGCCCGGTGAGACGGGGCTGAATTCAGTAGGCAGTAGTGGGTGTCCTGCTGAGGGCAAAGGCCACACGGGCTCTTCATTCATTCACTGCACAGACAGGAGCCGGGCACCCTTTATCCACCAGGGACTCTTCCCAGGCGGCCAGAGCTCACGGAACACCTGATGCCCCCTCTCAGTCATTTGATGAAAAGTACGAGCACTGCTCCGTAGGCAGCCGTGGTGCCGGAAGAGGGGAGAATATTTGGGCTCGGCTGCATTTGGGTTCAGAGCCTGCGCTGTGGGGCTCTCGTCTGCAAGGCCCCATTTAGTCCTCGTGTTTGCACGCCAGCTTGCACCCGCCCTTCCCTGTGCCCAGAATACTTGCCTTTGCTTCTCTACCTGCAAAACGTCTTGTGAGAGCCAGCACACCCCCACCCCACCCCCCCGCCGCCAGTATGTTCCCACAGCATCCAGGGAATACTACCCGATACTGATCACTCGTACTATCATAATCTGTCCTTGACCTTGGAGTGTTCAACTTGCCTGCGATCTGCACCTGCCAGTGTTGGACTTGTGCTCTTAGGCAGATGCTCACGGCAACTTTGGAAAGTGGGTTTTAATCCAGACTTTGTGTAAAAAAGAAACTAAGTCTCATCACAGGTGAGTTCACACGGCTTATGGTTCACAGACCCCAGATCCACACAGGGTCTGAGCCCAGGGCCTGTGCTGCGTCCAGACACGCACCTGGCTGCCCCGTCCATGGAACCACAAAGGCCACCATCACCGGCCCCGGGGAGGGACCCGGAGCAGGCACGCAAACCACTCTACCTGCTGGTGAACACCAGCAAGCTGCGGGCTTCATGCAGAAGACAGCACGCGTACCCTGGCTGAGAACGGAGACCTTACACGGGTGGGAAAACTTCACGCAGCCTCGCAGTGTTGGGGGACAGTCCGCCGACCCTGCCGGCGTCCTTGCAGCCCAGGTAAGCTGTGCGCTTCATATGCCTGGAGTTAACTCGGGGCTGGGTGACTGGGCCTCCAGCCTCCCCCACAGCCTCTATCGTTCCCCTAGACAGCTGGTCGTGCACAAAAACACTACTGAATCTTGCTTCCAGCAAAAGAGGCACACCTGGGAAGTTAGTGAACCCAAGGAAATCTAACTGTGCCCCAAATGCTCTAGAGACATGCCCTTCTTATTCATTCATTCATTCATTCATTCTCCATTCGGCCATCATGCACCAGATGCCAACCTGGCAGGCACTATTCAGAGGGACCGGCAGTGACCCCTCCCTTCCAGGAAGCCACAGGTAGGGGGCTGGGGATGAAAGGAGGTCTTCAATATCATTTAGCCATATGCCCCTCCCCCCTCCTCCCTTTGCTCTACAAATGCAGGACCCATCTGCCGCATGCCAGGCCCCGTGCTGAGTGAAGGGACACAGAAATGCACATCTGCCCGCATGGAGCCCACAGTTGAGTTCAAGAGCTAATAATGCCACACGTTTCTAGTAAGGCTTCGGGCCACGAGGTCTACGGTGTGACATGTGGCACGGGACCCAGAGGAGGGAGAGATTGGCAGTGTGGGGGGATCAGGAAGACCTCTCAGAGGGGGAGGTCCTAGAGCTGAATTCTGAAGGAAAAATGAGTCTGTCTTGCAGAGAAAGGAGAGAAAGGGGGTGCCAGGCAGAGGAAACGGCATGCACAAAGGGTCGTGGGACCCCAGACTCACAGAGGCGAGGAAAAGGATACGGGACTGAAAATGTGGTTTTGGATCAATCTGAGGAGGCTCTGAAAACCCACAAAGAAACTGAGCTGGCTACAGCACAAATTCCATTGCTAGAAATTCCATCACGGTGAAAGCTTTGATATATATATTTTTTTAATATGAAGATTTCTAAACCCACACTCAAGGCCTACTCGAGTCAGAAACTGTTGCATACAGCAAAATGACAGTACAGCCAAAGGACACAGGAGAACCCCTTAGATGGCTCTTTCTGAGACCAGATCCCCCCTTCCCCGACTATGAAACCATAAGATGTAAAGCCAGCCTCAGGAACAGGGCGGGCCACGTTCTCAGCGGAACAAAGTATCAGAACTCAACTACAGCTGCTGACACCACGCACCCCAGATTCCCCCCCCCCCAGTCTCGATTTCAACTGCTCGATTCTGTGGTCAGACCAGGTGTGCACTTCAGGCTCAGGAAACAGCCACCCAAGCCCCGAGACAAAGCAATACTGCTGACCGCGGGGGCATCTCGGGGAAGGGTGAGAACAGCACTGTGTGCTAGTCAGATGGAGGAGCCAGAAGCAGGACACACAGAGTGATCTGAGACGTGGCAACTCACTTACAGCACCGTCAAAAAACTACGGCACATTCCTCAAGATCATCTTTATAGAACCCCCCCCCCTTTGCATAAGGCGCTCAAATCAGCTGGAAATAGTATGTCTTCCCCAAAATAGACGAACGCGTCGTCAGATTCCCTTGAAATCTTTCTGCAGACTTCTCTGAAAAGGACCTACAACAGTGGGATGTGGTGGGCCGACAGATAAACATATTTTGGTGGTCTGGCCCCCCCCTCCCCCAAATACGAGCTTTTCTGAAAGGATTCCAGCACTCTGGGGACAGGAACTTAGCAGAGGATGTGAAGAGGAAGAAGCATGGTGCAAATCCTCCTTATCATTTAATGGAAAAATAAAGAGTGAATTAAGAAACGAACAGGTAAGAAAAAAAAAAAAATCAAGGCACACGCCGCGGGTGTGTGTTGAGAGCCGTTGTGAGCAGACGTGGGCACACCTCGTGGTGCCTCACGCACGCGTTCTGGCTGACACAGGAAGTCTCTCTTCTCCATTATTCATGACTTCCTTCACCAGGCAGGAATAAGGCTTCCTTCCTTTCCTTAAATCCACAAAAATCTCCGCATTCCACCCCAAGAAGTATTGCAGGGGCAGTAAATCTCGTTTTAATGGAGTGTACGTTTAGCTCCGAGGAGATAATTGACGTTATGGAGAGCCTCGACGCCGAGTTATATAGGTTAGCGAATGCAGAGGGGACTCATTACCGACACACTACAAACAAGTAGTAATATATGTATATTGTTCAGAGTGGCGTTATAGCAAAAGTGTTCCGGTCCACGGGGATTGATAAAACACAAGAAAACAGCAGACATGCACTTGTAAATTTGTCTCATTTGTCTCTGAAGTTAAAGGTTATTCCCTTGTTCTGAATTTGTAATAAAAACACGCTAGCCCAAGGTTTGTGGAGAATGTTTGAATATTTAAATTGTGTATAATGATAGGCAATTATAGGATAAAAACTGGACCGCGCGAATGGGGGAGCGCTGTCTGGATCACCAAGTGTTTTCCCACCAACCAGTCATCTGTCTTTACTGTGCCGCCCTCCCTCCCCCCACCCCTTCCAAAGGGCTGCAGGGACGGTTACCCGGTCCCACCGCCACTAACCGGCAACCAGCCACGCTTGGGTTTGCCTGGGTGGGTGGGTTCCTCCCCTTCTCCTTCTCTTCTTTTAGTTTTGCTTTCTTCAATATGCACAGTACGCCTCTCCGACCACAGGCTGAGACGGAAGCCATGGCCCCTTGAGGACAACGGGCCACAACATCGTCCTTCCGCAGCCGGTCAGCGCTTCCCCCCGGGTGCAGGGGCAAGGCCAGGCACAGCGAGGGGCCCGCAGGCAGCGCGGGAACCTCCCCTGCCCCCCGAATGGGGCACCCATCTCCTGGGCACCCTCCCTGGAGAACAGCGCGGTGGGGCTGGCGGGGAGCCCCAGCTGTGGCGCGTCCCCTGGGGGGGGGGGGGGGCACCGCCGCACCCTGGCTGGGGCCGAGGTGCCCGCCTGGCCCCGTCCAGGTTAACCAACTGCAGTGTTTGAGTTACTCCAGCCAGCTTGTCACCGAGCACAAAAGTCATCAGCGAGTGAATGTTCTTTTCTGCACCACAATTAAGACGAATCAATACGACGTGCCACAAATGGTATTTTACTCTCAATAAGAACTCGGGCTGAGTTTATTCAGAATATTTTAGCGCTTCCCCGGGGGATTTTGGGCCGACGCAGATGGCAAATAAAGTACTCAGCCTAAGGCTACAGCACATTATGGTAATTCTAATGTCAGATGTACTTTAATATACAGCTCTATTTAATCACCCCATTATTTCACATTTCCATATGAAAAACCCGCGGCACTTCTGCAGAGCTTCGCCTCCGCCACGGTGCCAGCTTCCTCCAGCCCCGCCGGCAGCCGGGGAGATGGTCATCCTCGCCAGGCGCCGCACCGCGTCCACAGTGCGGGGCGCTCCACGCGCAGCCGAGCTGCCCGGTGCCGCCAGAAAATCAGAGGGTTCAGAGATGTAGCAAGTGCCTCGGAGGTTATGGAAAAGACAGCCCGAACCCTTCCACCTCCCAGACACACGGGTTCTCACACACGCGCGCACGCACACCTGCGAAGGGGAGAGAATGACGGGCACGCTTACAACATGGCCCCTCTGGAAACACCGGCTGCCTCAGCGTGGTGGCTGGGCAGGCCCAATGGCCAGAGCCAACCACGGTTCGGGGGCTGGGCGAGATGTGGCTCCTGCCGGTGGCACACCCAGCAGGTGCCAGCTGGTTCTCGTAGCGCTGCCCCCCCCCAAAGGGCACATGAAAGCGACAGCAATGCCAAGGGGCAGGGGGCCGTGCTAGTGACACAGGGGGTGGGCGGAGCAAGGGGGGCACGCAGGGGACCAGCAGCCCAAACCGACTGTACAATCTGGGGCCAGGAGGCCCCCAGGGTGGTGCTGTCCGGTCTGCACTGGAGAACCCGAAGCCGAGAAGCCCAGGCCTCAGGGGAGATGGAGTCCTGTGATTCCAAATGGCTCTCGCACCTCCAGGCTGGCTCTGGTGGCCAGCTGGCGGAGAGAAGCCGGCGGAAGCATGGGTTTTGGCTGAGCCCAGGAAATCGCTCTCTCGCGGTCACACGCATCCTTGGCCACACACCGCCCCAAGGAAGGCCGGCACGAGACCACCCACTTCCAGATCCCTCGAAGATGAGTCTGCCGATGGGCGAAATGACCTGGCACCTGACCCCTCCTGGCTGCCCCAGTAATGAGTCAGCGTTTAAGGCCACAGAACGGGATTCCTGCAAACGGGGAACGGCCTGTGTCGTCAAAATGAGGTGCTTGCCAGTGAGCAGGCAACGTCTGATTCCTACCACGGGGGCAAAAATCTCTAAGGGAAGGGGGGAAGTGAAGAGAGAGAGGGAGGAAAGGAGGCAGAGAAGGAAAGAAGAAGGGAGGGAGGGCAATTGTACAGAGCAAGTCCTGGCAGATGATGCCAAAACCACTGGCAAGTTCCTCTCGATTGTCGCTTCACTAATACGGTGATCAGTTACCTAATACTAGCAAAGCTGTCTGATAAGCTCAGCACAGGAGACGTTTTAGAGGAAACAGCTTGATTACGTGAAGGCACAGACTCTGGTCATTGTAACCCCTGCAAACAAAGCTGTGAAGGGACAGCTCACCGCCCCTCATCGGCCACACCGGGGCCATCCCTCAAACCGGGAGCATCCAGCGACTTCTTTTTTTAAGAACTCACTCTGGGGGGTGAAATTCAAGTGGGACTCATTCTCCATTTCCAAGGCCTTTGCTCCCACCCTGTTATTGCTTATTTGTAAACCTAAAAATAGGTCCTAATAATCCCCAGGCCTTTTTCTGCTTGAGAGTTTGGGACAAAAAAAAAGAAACAAAAAACAAACAAACAAAAAAACCCTCCAGTGAGGACTGGCGATGTCTTGAGACATTTCTGATTGCCACGACTGGGGGAGGTGAGGGTGTCACTGGCACTGGGTCAAGGCAGGGATGCTGTTCAACACCCAACGACAAGAAATCCTCCAGCCTTGTAGGCGCTGTGGGCTGAACTTGCAAAACAGACAGCCAGGGAGAAGTGGGGAGTCGGGGTAAAGGCAGAGAGCGAGGAGGGGTGGGGAGAGAGGGTGGAGAGAAAACAGAGAATCAGAGAGAAGGAGGAGGGGCCGACATCGTTTACTTTTTTGGCAGTCAAGGAGCTGGTGGCAACCCAGTCAGCTTCATTATTGCAGAAATCATCTGAATCCCACAGTCGCCGGGAATGGCGGGTCCGGGGCTCCCAGGGAGCTCTGTGCCTCGTGAAGGGGGATGCCAGGCTGAACGGGCAGCGGGAGCAGGGGCGTCAAAGGTGCCGGCACCCCCTCGCCCCAGCTCTCCTCGAGAAGCCCTTTCGCCTGGGGGACGCCTCCCTCCAGAACTGGGCTCGGCCACCAGAGCAGGGACGTGAGGGGCTGCCCTAGATTCGGCTGCTCAGATGTGAGCCCTGCGACAGCGGCTGCAGGAGATGAAAACCCAAATATACTTCCTGAAGTCAAAGAGATAAAAATACAATTTCTGCTGTGTATGGCACTCTTTCACGCTGCAGCAATACTTGGGGGGGGGGGGGCGGGGGGGACATGAGCGGCTGGGTTGGGGGGGCAGGAAGATGACCGCACGGGCTTAAGCAAATTCCTTTTTTTAAAAACCACGATCCAGAGAGATTACATAAAAAGTACAATTAAGGACCGCTCAGAATCCCGAGGCCTTCGAGAACGTGCTGCCTCCAGAATATTTTTAGAACAATCACTCGAGTGGTTCTTCTTAGTTGCAGAAACACTCCAAATCAGAAAGTCAATTTTTCCTCTGTTTGCAGAAGTGAGCTGGCTCCGCTGGACGGCATGCGTGTGTTTTGCTTGGCGGCTGTTCACAACACTGCCTTGGCCGCGTTTCCTTGGAGCGCGCACGGTGAACCTGGCGCTCGCTCACAGTAGCGCTTGCATTTCAAACGCCCCGGCCACGCTTCCCTAATAACAGCCTGGGAACTGCAAAACCCCTGTAAGCCCAGCCCTCCAAATGGGGAACAGAGCAGGGCTTTCGGGGCCCCTCCCACCACAATAGGGGCTGGAAACGGGGGCTGGGGCTTTCAATAAAGATGTCAAAAGGTGGAAAACGAAACAATGCTGCCACATTCTGGGGACGGGTGCACGCTTCCTTTTCGTGCGCCCCCTGCTCCCCACCACACACACACACACACACACACACACACACACGGGCAGAGGCCCAGCCCAGCCGGCTCCTCCTACCCATCTGCCCTCTAGACAGGTACCAGGTTGTCTCCGAGCCTGCTGAAGTTTGTGCAGGAAGGGGCACGAGGACTTCAGAACCGCACTGGGGGATGTGGGTCCCTGGGCCTGACAGATCCAGTTCTCCGGCTTCTAGGCTCGGCTGAACGTGAATGAGTGAACTCAAGTGTGAGCTAAGCTCCCCTCTCCCCAAGTGGCATGAACCCCTGTACGCGGGTCTACAGCATGCGTGTAAAGAACCCTGCCCCTGATCGGTGCTCAGCAGAGGAAGCTACTGCTAAGAATGTGAATGAGTGAATGAATGAATGAATGAATGAGCAAAGGAAATGAATGAGTAAGGGAATGAATGAATGGCAGCAGGACAGAGCTCGGAGGCAGGAAGAGCAGGACCCCTCAGGA
This sequence comes from Neofelis nebulosa, assembly GCF_028018385.1. Lineage (NCBI taxonomy): Eukaryota > Metazoa > Chordata > Mammalia > Carnivora > Felidae > Neofelis > Neofelis nebulosa. The sequence continues at coordinate 142,612,511 of NC_080788.1, forward strand.
AGCTACCCCTCCTCCCTTCACTGATCGGTAGTAGCCATGATCCCGCACCCGTCCCCCAACCGAGGGGTTGGGGCAGCGGGGGTCATCACTCAAAAAAGGGACATCCAGGTACAATTTCCACCCCTCCCCGGAATCAAGAAATGTAGTCATTCTGGCCTCTCAGCACTGCCTGTGCTTCACACGTTCCTTCTTTCTTTCTCTCTGTGTTGTTTACAAAGGTTTCATTATGTTTTCAACTAATCAGAAAGGCCCCGCTAATACACAATTAACATGTGATTATAAAAAAAAAAAAATTAAAATAGCTTCCAGAAGAAGGAAATGTAATTAAGTAGAGAATGCTTTTCAATAAGTGCTTGCTTTAACCCATTGTCAGAACACAGTCTACGGTTCGTCCACAATGCCTAGAACAGATGCCAAGGGCAGAATGTTAAAAGCAAGTTGGAAAAGAAAAAAAAAAAAGGACATTATTTTCTGGGGGAATAATAACCATCGGCTGGGCAGAACATGCTAGAGAACTCAGCTTCTGCCCGCAGACGGCTGAACTCCCCCAACCACTTCACCGCTCCCTTCTGCAAAAAAAAAAAAAAAAAAAAAAAAAAAAAAAGCTTCCCTTCTAAGAAATAAGTGTGTACACCCAAATCTAGGATAAGAAGCATAACTGAGAGAAGAAACAATGGTCAAACACACAACATTTACAAACTCCACTGTTAACAAGAGGCTTCAGTCCAGACCACAAAGACAGATTGATGGCACACTTTTTAATCAACCCTATGATCATTTTGTTTCAAATCATTTGGGCCAAATCTCAGAAGGGATCGGTCTTTAAAAACCCCAAGTCGAAAATGGGCTTTTTAACCTCCCGCTCAAGAAGCAAGCTGAAAACCGAGGGATTTTATTTTCCCCCCTTTCCTACAGCCGCCTCAAACCAGGGCCTTACGGCCACGAGATCCAGCCACTTTCTCGGACCCCGCGCTTGTCAACATGAACGAGGGCACCGCGGGTTTTGATGGTTTCTGCCAATCAATACGGCCCCAGAGCAAATTGCAAATTCAACAGGTTCCCAAAGGAATGGGAACTCTGTGACAAACGTGTATGTCCCTGCACACGAAGCATCTGGTCTCCACCATAAATCTCCTAAACATGACAGGGAAAGAAGCAAAATCAGGAAACTGAGGGCTGGGGGTAGGGCTGCCACACGGGGTGCCTGTCCCCACTCCTCCCCCTCTGGAAGACAAACATTTCCAGTCCCAGAGTGTCCCCAGTGGCAGAGGAAGCTGTCAGTGCATGGCCTGCACCGGTTCAGAAAACACACCCAGGTCTGGTGGGCCAGGCCTGCCAAGGAGCTGGGACTTCTGGATCCCTGTTCTACAGTGGGGGGCAGAGCCAGGGGCCTGGGTGTAAGGCTGGTCCCCCAGGAGTGCTGCCCCATGTGTACTATGGGTTTCTGGTCCAGGCTCAGTAGTTACTAGCTGACGACCATGGATGAGGCACTCAACTTCTCTGTGCCTCTCATTCAGTCCTCATCAGTAAAATGGCCTCAACAGTAAGCTCATCTCTCTCTCGTTGGGGGAGAAAAATAAGACTCAACGGGTTTATTTACGAGGCCCGGGGTCCGAAGGGAAGTGCAGGAGCCGAGACCCAGGCCTGGACAGTCTGGCACAAGAGCCCATCATCTCCGCCACAGAGCCGACTGCCCTTGATGACGGTGACCCTCAGAGAGCTGACAGACTTGCATCTCGGGCACCTGGTCAGCAGGGCCCCTCTCCACCCCACGGCGGTCCCCGAAGTACGGATTTTCACTGAGGTTCAAAGACGAGGAAGCCGAGGCTGAGGATTGACTCACGCCTGCCTGAGGCCACCCAAATCGTGAAACTAAGGGTAGGTGACAAGCAAGGTCGCCCAGTCCCCAACCCCAACCAGTACCAGATGGGGAAACCAAGGCCGCCCGGTGTGGAGAAAGGACTTCCCAAGGTCACACACCAGCCAAGCCCTGGTTCCTGATTCAGGAACCTTCCCAAACCGCCTCAGGCACCAACATGGCAGACCCAGGGCTCCCTCTGGAAGGGAAGGAAGAGAAGCTGCCAGTGGCGCCCCCGTCACGCCCTGCAGGTCGTCTGCAGAGCTCCCCCAGAACCCGCTTCCCAGGTGGGACCAGTACAAAAAGGCAGGTGATACATCATGTCCACATCCGCAGCCCAGCGTCCTGACCTCACCCTGCCCCACCACACTTCCCTGGGACACAGCACCCCCAAAACAATTGCCCGTCCCCTCAATCAGACGCTTCCCGAGTATCTCCGCGTTTTCAGTAACCTTTGCTAGGCTTGTCACCTCAGCTCCCAGACAGAGAACCCAAGGCTCAGAGAGGTCTCTGCCTGAGGCCACACGTCCCGGGGCCTGTAACCCAGGTGGCGCTCCAAACAAACTGTACCTCTCTGTGTGACAGCACCTGCCTCCCCCTCCTCCCCAGGGACAGCAGGCCTCTCTGTAACAGGAGCCTCGTCCGGTCCATCCGGGCCCCTTCATCACGCGGCGCCGGCTGACAACGCACAGTAGGAGCTTGCTTTCCCGACACCTGCTTGACTCCATTGAAATGCCTGCCCGCCGCCCAGAAGAGCCGTTAACATTCTGCAGTTGGCGCACGCCCCTCGCGTCTGCACAGCGCAGCAAGGACTGACAATTCTTGCTAGATAAATATCTGGAAAGAAGTCGGGAAACAATTAAAACTAGAAGCTAATAAATGATGAAGAAGCCCATGAGCCAAGTCCTGGCCCACTTCCCAGGCTTCATTCATGCATCAAAAAACCCCAGCGGTCCGAGGCTTCAAGAGGGCAGCTGGGCAGTGGGGCTGTCCGACGTAACATAAATGGGAATTAGATATGATCGAATGTACTCACTGCATTCCCAACAGCAGCCACTCTCCCCCGACTCCCCTGCCTGTGGCTCCCCAGCCAAGCCCCTTCTGGGGAACTCTGGGCAGATGATCTTGTAACCAGGCAACCACGAGGAAAGGTTCCAAAGTTCCTCCACAGGAACGAGGAGGCCGCGTTCTGCTATGGTGGCTACTGGGACACAGCGCCGTGACCCTCTCTTCTGAACCTTAAGAAAATGAGGAGGGGGTGCCCTAGCTATCCCCCCAACACGGAGGCTTAGATGCTCTGGCCTTCCCTCTTCCCCTACAAGGCAGGTGGGCCAGCCAGCTCTGCGAGGAGACAGCCCCATGCCCCCTCCAACAACGACCATGGCCATCAATGCGTCCTCAGCCAAAGGTCCCAGGACGCACACAGCCTTTCCAGGCTCCTACTTCATAGCGGCCCCTTCCCTCTGGCCACGAACCATTTGCAGCTGTTCTGGCAAATGCTCCTGAGATTCCAGGAGACCCAAAGCCTCAGAGGTTCAGAGGGCTCGGCTGCACTTTGGGGAAATATGTGCCCATGGCCGAGAAGACATACCTTGTGTCCACAGGACAGGGAGAGATGGCAAGGGGATCTCGGGGCCCCTAACGATGACACAGAAGCCCTGTGTGCAGAGAGCGTGTGCACCCATCTACTCTGAAAAATGCAAATGCTTCTGAAGCCATATTAGATGCCTCAAAAGCCCAGTTAGCTCTTTCGATGGGCATCTGGCATAAGCCGGGTGTTTTCACATCCAAGGTGCCACTGGTTCCTCTGCAGTTAGGGAGGTGTTGTGATTATCATGCTGAGCATGGTAATAGGAAGCTCGGAGCTGGAGGGGGAACAAGGAACCTTCACCAGGAGCCTACTCTGTGCTAGAACTTGGCCTGAAGACATGGACATAATCTCGGGAACTTCCTTCTCACACCTGGGAGTACACCCAGACCCGAGATACAGAGCCAGAAGCCAATGGCGGGCCTTCCAGCTTTCCTAGCCCGTGCTCTAAGAAGGTACCCGACACTGCCTTTGCCAATAGTCATCTCTTTGGCGCCTGTACAGGAATACAGATGGAGGTATCAGGTCAGACACAGTAGGCAGATGAGCAAGAAGGAGACCAGAGGCAGACAGGTACATGGGCAGAGGGCCCAGCACGTGCCAGGCACCACCCTGGGGCCTGCAGGAACCCCCATCACCCCTTCTTGCCAGTCAGCCGAGGTTGTTACACAAAGGGGGGTCCAGACACTCTGAATTCAGGGCTGACCTGTCATTGTATTTCTTCCCCCAATAACCAATAGTGCACTTAAGAAACAAAATGAGTGGAGCTGGAAATTAGAAATTGGAAAGAGAATTCCAACCACCCCCCAAGAAGCAAGCCTCCAGGGAGGACTTGAAGACCCCGTTGAGGGGGAGCGGGTATCATCCGTGTATCTAATGAGGTTCCTCTGACAACACCAAGATGCACACGCACACATGCACACACAGGCACACATACACACACATACACAGATGCACACATACACATACAGATGCATGCATGCACGCACACATGCACACGCACACATGCACACATGCACACACACACACATACACAGATGCACACATACACACACAGATGCGTGCATGCACACAATGCACACGTGCACATACACACACATGCACACATGCACATACACATGCGCACACACATGCACACATACACACACGCACACACAGATGCACACGTACACACAGATGCATGCATGCACACACATGCATGCACGCACATATGCACACACATGTACACATGCACACGTGCGCACACATACACATGTGCACACACATACACACAGATGCATGCATGCACACACAGGCACACGGGCACATACACACATGCACACACATGCACACGCTCACACACATGCACATATGCACACGCATGCACATATGCACACACATGCGCGCACACGTGCACACACACATGTGCACACACATACACACAGATGCATGCATACATGCACACACGCACACACGTACATACTACACTTGATCCTCTAGCTGCATTTAGAGAGTGCGAGTCTAACACGTCTATCTGAACGGAAAGGACCACAGCCAGAGATGTGGTGCGCAGCAGCAGAAGAGGAGATGCAGGGACCAGGGCTACCAACTCAACAGATGTCCCACTTCGGATGCATGCGCCCCAGCCCCAGAGGAGGAAGGCCTGGGCACCACGGAGGCCCTGACTTCCGATTTGGAGCCACAAGCAGAGAATGGAAATAATGTCAATGAAAGAAGGCGCCTCCCAAAGGCGCCTCCCAATGGCGCAAGGGTACTGAGCCCCTTTGGGAAGCTGTCCCCACGGCTGGGCTGACACAGTCTTCAGCTCATGTAGCCCTGCCACATCGAAGGGCTGGATGGTTTTCTGGGAAGTGCCAGGAGGAGCTAATGAAATCACAGGTGCCTGGCTAGAAACTTCTCTTTCCAATCAGCAAAAGTCACCATAACTTTTGAAATCAACGTGACAGGGTCTTCTGAGTTTTAAAGAAATATCACGTACAGTTTTGGTGTGGGCTTTTCTCTCCTGGAGTTACACTGGGAGCATTTTCCCACATCGCTAGAGACACCGTGAAGTCATTATTTTTGGTTGCTCTGTGTGTCCCACCATACGACCGGGAGACTGCACCTTCTAGCTATCCTCCTCCCTCCTGGGATCTACTTGCTTCCAGAACTTTCCACCATTACAAGGAGCCTGCAGGTGCGTGTACACGTTCTCCCGCACATCCCTGGCGAACCTTCAGGATGGCGTCCCATATGCAGGTCCAGGGGTATGAAGCATCTCACTACGTGTTCCCAGCTATCCCCGGGGCCCCCGAAACCCTGCACCTCTAGACCATTCACCCTGACAGGGTGCAAGAACAGCTGGCTGACCCCACGCCTGGGTCAGCACACGTCAAGAAAACTTCCCATTTGATCACTAATTTTGGAAAAGCGCCCCCGGCCGGCCCGGCAGGCATGTGGTTCTCCTGGTCCCTGCCGGGTGGATGCCCACCGCGTCTGGACTGCAGTCTCCCCGGCACAGCCCAGGAGCTTGCCCAGCGCGGACGACACACCCGTGCGCCTCTCTCCCGACTCCCGGGCTGCCAACTCCCTCCTCAGGATGACGCCGTGCACGGGGCCATTGTCCACAAACAATCATTTTTCAAAAAACAAACAGAAAAGGCGAGTTGCCGATACTTTTGCGCAGTGCTTCTCCGCTTCCTGAAAATGCGAGATAATGAATAAAAATGTTCATTACGGAATTATTCACTTTCCTCCCTGATTCACGTCCTGGTAATTACCGTGACCAGCCTAATAAAAACTGCTACAAACCGAAGGTCAACTGGCAGTTAGAAGTGTTCGTTTTCATTTCAATGTATTCATCTCTGGCTCCTAATGGCCTCATTTTCTCCCGTGCTCCTTAATAAATACCACTGAATTACAGGTTAAATAGCTAAATTAAATTATTGCAATTACAGCGTGCAGAGCCCTGAATCTGGGTTTACCTTTCCCAGTTCAATTAGAGGCGAGGTTTCAACAGCCACGGAATTCTGATCGCTGTCAATATTCTCAATTGCTGAGAATGTGCACGGACGCCCAGATATTTGGTGAGAGGGTTTATTCCCCGGCTTGTTTCTGAGGGGCTGATTGGAGCTCTCGACTGAAACAAAATCACACAATCAAAAGTGGTTTTTGGAAAGCGACCACAAGGCATAATTGATTCCTTTCGACTGAAAAGGGAAAAGACTTAGCAGGGTTCTGGCTAAACGCTGTGTGTGTGCATGCGTGCGTGTGCGTGTGCATGTACACAAAAGAACACACCCCCCGTCTTCTGAAGGGGTGAGTACATTTCAATAAATCTGGATCCTCACTCCTTCATGCCACTGGCCCACAATTATTCTACAGGTCCACATTAAAGAGCTTCCTCATTATTTAAATATATTCTAACGTTTGTTGCTATTGCCTCGCCACAGGATTAATTATCCGGCATCCCTTATAAGACAGAGTGTCTTAATAATACGGAGTGCCTGGGAAGGAAGGAAGGAAGGAAAAAAAAAAAAAAGCCTCGCCTGTTCTGTTTCCCCAAATCCCAAGATGTGAGAGTCTATTTCTTGTGGAAGAGCTCCCCCTTACTTCTCTGTCCCTCTGCTTCTAAAGGCACCAAATCCCACCGCAGGCAGGGCTCTTGTCTTTTTTCTTTTCTTTTCTTTTTTTTTAAACCATCTTATTAACACAGCACGGGTGAGCAGTGAAACCCCACTAGGCCCACCCGTGAGTGTTTAGAAATCTGGGCTGTGGCAGGGATCCACGTCACAGGGGAGAGAGAGCCCGCCCACTTCCCTGGCCCCCAAAGCCAGGCCTGGTCAGACTTGAGGGGTGAGCCAGCTCCACCCTGGTGGGCAGGGGAGGGCCCTGCGGAAGTCCCATTTGGAACTCTGACATCCCTGCTCAGAAAGCCCAGAGCTGAGCCGGTGCCAAGTGTGAAAGGCCAGCGCCCACAGCCGGAGGCGGGGGACGCGGGTGGCAACTGAGGCCCAGGCACAGCAGCCATCGGGCAAGGGGTCTACTCAGCACGCTCTGCTCAGGATCCCCGATCTGGAAGCCCTTCAACCATGACAGGCCTATTTCTGGGGTCCAGGCGTTTCGTCTGCTCCCCAGAAAGGGAGATGACCCTCTGCCCCAGCCCAGGGAAGCCACCTTGCATGGGACCCTGACTAGGGTGGAAGGCCATCTGTTTTCACCCCACGTGGCCCGCTCCTCCAGACAGGGTCATGGCCAGGGAGGGCCCTGGGCTCCCCTACAAATGCACTTGCCCACGTATAGGGCAGGAGGCTGGCACGGACACTTCCAGACCGACCCACAGTGGAAACTGGGAGACCACAATGGTTGCACTCAAGGACAGGGCCTCCCCCAGGCCTGGCAGAGAGCAAGCTTTGGTCAGTATTTGCTGACCCAAACCAAATGCAAAGCACCCCCTCCCTCCTGATCCTCGGCCAGCTGCCTCAGGCAGCCCTTGGAGCCTTTTTCCTCCCAGACCAGACTCCGCTGACACAGAGAAGTTGGCACAGCCAGGCCCAGCATGGTGGGGAGGAGCCCCAGCGTCCAGGCAAGTCAGAGAGTGGACACACATCACCCCAACTTTCAGACACCCAGTGGTTTCCTAAGGGCAGGATCCACACCGCAGAGCACCCAGTTGCCCAAGGGAAGTGGCCAGTGGCCCATGCAAATATTTCTACAAAGGAAAAAACAACTTGAGCCAGAGATTTCTAGTCCTGGAAGCCAAACAAGACTCACTTTAAAGAATGTCTGAGAAACAAATTGACCATCAAGTGCTTAAAGCCAATCAGTAGTTGCAAAGCTATCACAAAACTGGGGCGCCTGGGTGGCTCAGTCAGTTAAGCGTCCGACTTCGGCTCAGGTCACGCTCTCGCGGTGTGTGAGTTCGAGCCCCGCGTCGGGCTCTGTGCTGGCAGCTGGGAGCCTGAGCCACCTTCGGATTCTGTGTCTCCCTCTCTCTCTGCTCCTCCCCCACTCACGCTCTGTCTCCGTCTCTCAATAGTAAATAAATATTAAAAAAAAAATTTTTTAAAGAAAAACTATCACAAAATGTATGCTTCAGATACTAGGGGTTTTGGGGAGTTGAGGGGCCACACGGTATCAGGGCAACCTTCCCAAATACTAGGCACACTCACACTAGACCCTTCTTCAAACCTTCAACCGCCTGATGAAGCAGCAAGCATCTACGTTCTCATCAGCACGATCATCATCTCACTGTGGGGGTGAACTGTGGGCTCATCCAGTTTACGTATGAGATTACGTAAGATCTCATACGAGATCTGATGAGAAATTGGATTACGTAAACTCATCCAGTTTACGAATGAGAACCTAAGGCTCAGGGAGGTGAGGTGACTTACCCAAGGTCACACAGCCAGGGGCCCCCAGGGGCCTACCAAGGACTGCCTCCTGGGGAAACAGCAGACCCCCACACCGGGGCCCCAAACACCCTCATCTGCTGCCAGCAGCCTTCTCTACCCTCTCTGCCCTCATTGAGGGGCACCCCACATCAAGCCACTGCAGCTACTCCTGAGTCCCGAAGAGTCTCCTGCTCCCTCACACCCCAGGCGGTCCAGTCCCTCTGCCTCACACGGTCTCTCGCACTCTGTACCACTGGGGAATGTTTCTGCCTCCTTCACGTCCGGCTCAGACCCCCTTCCAGAGCTCCCCGCCTTCCTTGAAGGTCCCCTGGCTCTTTATGTGGCACCTCTGGGCACCGCACCTGTGTCGGGACCCTGGTGCCTCCAGGGGCGGGGGTTTCAGGTACCACCCAGTGGGACGCACCCACAGCACCAGTCAGACACGCTGGCCTCTGTGCGAACACCCGGGGTCGTTTGTTTGTTCTTGTGAAAGCTTTCTATGGGGTAGAGCCCAGGAGGAGCTCACCAAGTCTGCTGGCGTTGGTCAGAGAGGGTGCCAGGGAGCACTTGGCTGGTCAGCCGACTGTGCCTTGGAATGAAAAGGAAAGCCCAGGGGCTCCCCGTCCTGAAGCCGTCTCAGTCCACTGGGGCCGCCCTGACGGCACCACAGACAGGGCAGCTGGCAAACAGCAAACTTTTATTTGTCACGGTTTCACAGGCCGAGAGTCCAAGATCAAGGTACCAGCAGATGTGGGGTCGGGTGAGGGCCCCCTGCCTCGTTCCCAGACGGCAGCCTTCCTGCTGTGGCTGAAGAGACTGGGGGTGCGGGGACGCTCTGGGGTCTCTTACAAAAGGGGGCACTAATCCTCGTGACCTAATCGCGTCCTTGAGCCTCTGCCCCCTAATACCATCACTTTGGGGGCTAGGATTAAACACATGAACTGGAGGCAGGGGGACACAAACATTCAGACCACGGCACCACGTGACAGCTCAAGGGATGGAGGGAGGACTCACGGGGCCGAGGGGAAAGCAAGAGCGCCTCCCCCAAAGGCTCCCCCCAAGGCCAGGGCAGGGCCTGCATCCTTCCAAAGCCCTGGGCAGACAGAAGAAGCCACCTCTTGGCCACTGGAGGCCACGTCCAACAGCCCTCATCAGTGCAGGGCAGTGTGACCCCTGACCCCAGCCTCGCTCAGGCCAGCTCACCACAGGGGCAGTGGGGCAGCAAGGCGGAACAAGCCCGGGGTCTAATGCAGTTCCACCCCTGCTAAGTGACCCAAACAAGACCCTTTCCCTCCCTGGACCTGGGTCTCCGGTGGGGCAGGGAGTTGGACCAGACAACTTGGCCTCGTGGCCCACGTGCTCTGGGGGAGGGGCAGCCACTGGAAACTGCGTCTGCAGAGAATCCCACGGGGCCCCTTCACCCCCGTCGTCGGCCGTTCACTAGCCACACCCTGCTCTGACAGAAGAAAGCCCCAGCGGGCCCAGGCATGAGGCGGGGCCCCTCCATGTGCTATCTCAAAGATCACCCATTCCCAGAGAGATTCAGAGACTGGAGAGGACCAGAGAGCAGGACCGCTGCCCACCGGCCCCCTTCTCGTCCCCTGCGGCCTCGGCAGGGCAGAGCAGGTCTCCACGGCAGGCACCAAATGGAGGGTCCGCACCTGTAAATCCTGTCTACACCTCAGCAGAAACAGCGCACACATCCTCAGGATGTGGGATGGACAGAACACACGGTGCTGTGTCCGTGGCCTTAATTTCTCAAAAGCAAGTTCAAAATGGGTTCCTCCTCGGTTTGTTTGTTCAACAAGCATTTCCTGAGCACCTACTACGCGCCAGGCACCGTGGGGATCCTGACAAGACGACCGCCTTCAAAGAGCTCACTCTTTCATTCATTCTCTGCTCTTTCATTTCACAAACGGGTCCATTATATGCACCTTCTGCAGCAGGCTGTCTCAGGTGGGGGATAGGGGCGCGTTATGAAGGGACCTCCCCCCACACACACCCCTAAAAGCATCACTGCAGCCCAGCACCGGAGGAAGTGGCCCTCTCTACCTCTCGAGGACAACCCCAACCTCTCCCACTGCCCCGGCCCCAGCCCACAGAGCACGGACCCTCTGGGACCCTGCTCAAGTCACATCCTAGCCTTGGAATGGAAAAGGCCATCTCGGGTATGATGGCAGGGGGTGTGCAGCTGAAGGGGGACAGCCACTGTCCCAGGAAGTTGTTGCAGACGGCACCCATGCTTGAGCTGTGTGGGAGGCCCCTGGTGGACTCTGGGGGCCAGCCACTTGTCAGGCATCTGGAGCTAAGGCATCTCCCTCCCTGGCATCATCGGCACAGAGGCTGAGGCAGCTGTGAGCTGCTGGCCTGTACCTGAGCGGCCCCGAGTATCTCCTGTCTGCAGTGACCACAGGTGCGGCACGGGGTGGGGGACGGGGCAGCCGGCACAGCAAGGCAGGTGGCAGATTCAGAAGCTTGCTCCCCTGCCCCGGAATTTCCCCCCAACAGTCCCCAGGAAGGCGGGTGGGGCACTCAGTGACCCCTCAGCTGCCTTCCCAACACATGAGGGCACCGAGCACATCCTCCGTGCCCAGGCCAGTGCTGGGCAGCTGGGAGCTGAGCACAGACATGAGCCGACAAGACTTCTAAATCCTTCTTCTTCAAGGGCAATGCGCCTCATTCCCAGGCAGAGCACGAGCCTGAGCCCAAGCGGACAAAACTGAGCACCAGTGTCCTGATTCCATCCTTGGGTCCCTGAAGGTCATCATGAAGGACACTGTTCAAAAATGTTCAAGGGGGCACCTGGGTGGCTCATCCGACTCTTGATTTCATCTCAAGTTGTGATCTCATGGTTCGTGGGATGGAGTCCCGAGTCAGGCTCTGTGCTGGTAGCACAGAGCCTGCTCTGGATGCTCTCTCTCCCGCTCTCTCTGCCCCTCCCCTGCTCACACACACGCACTCTATCTCTCTCAAAGTAAGTAAATAAACATTTTTAAAACCGTTCAAAATGCTAAAGAAATTTATGAATGTATCCAAAACAGGGCCGCAAGGGCAAAGTAAAACACAGTCGCTTGGCTTAGAACCTAAATTAAGCCCACTTGGTGCGACAAGACCGTTACTGCCACTGCCTCAGCGACAGGTAGCGGGCACCAGGTGGGCAGAGTCTCAGATCACCTGCGGGCAGGTGTTCAGAAGATGTGCCTCCAGTGATATTGCTTTTAAAGGGAGGATGCAATGATCATTTCTTAATGGAAACGCGATCTTTCGAAGCAGCGGGAAGGGAGAATTAGAATAATGCAGGTCCGTGAAAGTAAGACCATCTGGGCAGCCGAGAGAGAATTCCGGAGTTGCCAGCGACAGACAGTGCTTCTACCCGGTGGCCAGAGGTTCTCCCCACCCAGGATGCCAGAGCCAGCTGGGCCCCCAGAGAGTTCCTGTCTACTCTGGTGCCCTCATTCAGGTTTTCTACAGTTTTGGAAAAATTCAAGGATCGTCCCAAAGGCTGCACCACCCGCTTCTGACAGTTGTTAGTTAAATGCAACCATACTACAAGGCATTGGCCACTCTAGCACTGAAGGAAAGAAGAAAATTAATTCCTTGCACCTCCTGTGTGCCTGTCCTGTCCTGGTGCTTTGTGAACCTCCATTTTCAGAGGAAGAAAAAGAGGCAAAACGTACGTCTCTGCAGTCCTCACAGCCTCTGTGGAACGGGGGTCAGGAGTGAGTAAACAACCAAACTGAAACGACGTGGTAAAGGGGCTGCCTGGGTGGCTCAGTCGGTTAACGTCCAACTTTGGCTCAGGTCATGATCTCGAGGTTCACGAGTCCGAGCCCCACGCTGGGCTCTGTGCTGACAGCTCAGGGCCTGGGGCCTGCTTCGGATTCTGTGTCTCCCTCTCTCTCTGCTCCTCCCCCACTCATGCTCTCTCTCTCTCTCTCAAAGGTAAATAAAAACATTAAAAAAAAAAAAAAGTATGTGGTAATATGTGGAATTCACAGAAATTTCCTATTTTGCCTCCAACAACTGCTGGTCTTCCTTCACGTATCTGTTTTGCAGAAACAAGTTGTTGAAGGAAGATCAACCCCACAGGGACAGCCTGGTCCCACAGGAGGGGAGCCCACAGGGCTGCCTTCCACCTGCAGGCTGAGGCTTTGGGAGGCCAATGCCCGGGCCAGTGGCCCCCGACCGGATATGCATGTAATTCTCTCTCTCTCCAGGGGCAGAATGAGGTCTGGGAGATGGTCTGGACAGAGGAGGTCTGATGGAAGACGGATCAGACTCTCTACTTAGGTTTTGTCTCAACTGCCTCCAAGGTCAATGAGAAGATGCGTGCTTTTTGTGTGTGCTAATGTTAGAACGATCCCTCGGCATCACGTTTATTACTCCTTATCTTGGAGATCCACAAACTACAGGCCATGGACTGGCCACATGCTTTTGTAAATAAAGTTTTATTGAAACAACAGTCGTACCCAAGTGGGTACATACACACTGTCCATGAATACTCTCGTTCTGCAATGGCCGAGCTGATTAGCTACAAGAGAGGTCACTGGCCCGGAGAGCCTAAAATATTTACTATCTGGACTTTCATGTTAGATAAAGGCCTTACCTGAGCTAACAAACCATGGGAGGAAGTCTCCCAGGATTGAGGTTGATGCAAAAATCTCTCTATCCTGAACCATTTTTCTTTCCTAAGCAAAGCAGAATTCACCCGGGTTCCCCTGTGGCCAGGCTGCCAGGAGGCTCAGAGCCAAATTCTGTGCTCCACTGAAATAACAGGTTCCCGGACGGACGAGCTCTCCAGTCCCTTCCTTGCTTGTATGACTCCCATCCTTTCATGGCTGTTTGAAGGCTCCTGCCACTGGTTTACTTAAAGTAAGAGATTACACATCCCTTTATTATGGAAGCAGCTACGGCATGAATAACAAAAGAGGGCATGGGAACAGGATGGCACTCCAGCTCAGGGGTCCCTCTGCATCACCATAAGCCTTTGCAGACGCCACTCTCAGACCTCACCTGGGTTAGACCCCCCACTCCTTCCCTTCCTACCTAAGCCCCCTCCAGCCAAGTCCTCTGGACTCGAATTCTTGCATATGATGCAACTGAGCAAGCTTCAGGCACTCACTCCAGTCACTTCCAGTCCCCCACCCACTCCTGGTAGCAAGAAGGCTCCAAACACACCCTTCATTCATGCAGACCCTCCTGGGTGCCAAGTCCTGCACTGAGTGCTGAGACCCAGAGGCAGACACGCGAAGCACACCCTGTGTGCCCTGGGAGCCCTGCTGTCCCGCACAAGGAGGATACAACCTGACCAGCTGGGCCCACAGGCGCGTACTGAGTGCTGCCTGGAGGAGCTTTTCGCCGAGTAGGGTCCCGGCTGCCTGGAGACCCAGGGACTCCCTGGACAGAGTCTGGCCGGGCTGGAGGGCAGAGGTACCCAGGGCCCATTGAGAGAGCGAGAAGCCCATGAGGCCAGGCTCAGACACATGACAGTAACCTGCCCTGAGCACTGAGGTTCTGGCCGAGCAGGGTCCCACAGCTCCAGCTGGAAATGTGCCATGTGTTAATGGGTGATTCCGGGCGAGTCACAGAGGCCCCACGTCCCCGCCTCCTCATACCAATATCACAGTAGCAGCCTCAGGAGGACATGAGATAACAGGTGTACCAGGCCTGGCACAGAGTGGGCATCTTATAACAAATGCAAGCTACGACAAAGGCCTGGCTAGCATGGTTGAGCACAGCAGGCAGCACTGGGAGAGGAGTCCAGCGGGCCCTGGAGGCCGTGAACGCAGCCAGAGGGAGTTCACGCTCCCATGGGGGACTCTGAGCCCTTCAAAGCCAGAGCCGAAGGACCTCAGCCCTCGTCCTTCTGGGCCACACAGTTTGAACTTGAGCTCGCCCAGGTGCCCCATCCCTTCCCTCTCCGGCAAAGCCAGGCTGACAGCTGGGGTGTCAGCCACAGGCCCTGAGCCCTGGATCCCAGGTGCGGGCGGGGACCAGCCCCCACAGAGCCCAGCGTCTCTGGGGCTGCTGGCCTGATAATCACCACGTTATTTACTTGGGAGTCTGTTTATTAGGAACTTGCTGCCACTGGCTGTTGGCAGGCTCTAATATTTACACCTAGCTTTCTCGAGGTCTCCAGAAGCGCTGAAGTCCTAAAAGAGCCATTCCTTCACGGCCCAGACGGGGAACCAACCAAAGCAAGACCAAGTATGGGGTGGCCTTTAACAAGAGGAAAGAAGATTTTCAGGTTCCCTGTGGCTCCAGACTTCACGATTCTGGTTATAACGCTCGCCTGCATGTGGAGGCGACACATGCAGCTGCCTCCACCCTGTCCAGGGAGGCTGGGGGGCAAAGCCCCTTTCCAAAATTTGGCCGGGCCCCATTTTGACACGTTCCTGGCCCAAGGCACAGTGGGGTAGCACGGAGGTGTGTTTGCTGGAAGAATCAGTCTGATACCCATCCACGACGCTCGTGTCAGAGATACACAGGTCGAAAGACACCGTCCCTGCCTCAGCCAAGGTCCGGTCTAGAGGGGAGGTATGCGTGCGTATGCACACACACACACACACACACACACACAGGCACAAACACTGCAGCTGGCAAGTCCAGCATGGACAGGAACAAGGACGCCCAGGCGGAGAGAGGGTGGGGGCAGCTCCACAGGGGAGCCAGAACGTGTCCCGGGCACAGCACAGTGACAGCGGACGAGACTCAGACAGCTGCACGGGATAGGCTCTGCACTCAAACCGTGCCTCACGAGAAGGACAGAAGGGCCGGGACCTCGCGACCAGCATGGAGTCCTCTGCTGCCATTTCCCAGCCATGCAGTTCCAAGGGGAGCCTTGACTCTCTGAGCCTCAGTTTCCTCATCTGTAAGACGCAGCTGCCATCCCATCTCTCTCAGCTCACGTGCACACTAGACCCCAAAACTCTGCTGCTTGTTGTTCAAAACACACAGCCTCACTGACATCAGCAGGGAATTCTCAAGCGACCGGAGAGCAGGCCACGGCCCTGGGGTGGAAATCCACAGAGACCTCCGAGGCCATGTGACAGAACAAGCCAAGTCCCAGGCCAGGACAAGGTCAGTGCAAGGGCTCCCGGCTGGGAGCAGAGAACAGCCACGGAGCCCCCGTGGCACTGGGACAAGAGGGAACGAGAAGCTCACCCGTCAGGGCTCACAGTGATGTCAACAAGGTGCTGCTGGAACACACACCCCTGGGGAGCCTGGCTGGGCCTTGTGGGGGGCAGCCTGGGCCTCAGGCCGGCAGGACCCACTGCTCCCGGAAGCTAGATCAGAGGAAGGCCCAGGCAGGACCTCAGAGACCGCAGCCCAGGGTTGAACTGGCCAGGTCGACCATGCCCTCTGCCTAAGTCTGCACGTCGACTTTTCCTCAAAGGCATGCCAGGATGGAAATGAGATTTCAACTTCTGGGCCGGTGTGATCGATGAGTAGTGGCTGCCTCACCTGTCCGCTTGAGGCGTCCAGCCCCCTCCCACCCCCACCCCGCCACCAGAGGGAAGAGGTGCTGTGATCAACTAGTGATGTCTGCCACAGGTATAGGGGGCAGCATTGGAGGTGTGCCTGCTATATCCACACAGGACCCTAACACATCTCCGGACCACAGCATCCCCTTTCTTCTGGGAAACAAACAAAAACAGACACAACAAAGATTGCAGAAAAGAGGAAAGCTGGGAGAGTTAGTCCAAAAGAATGGCTGAAACCAGGGAAGGGGAGGAAGAGTTGCCTAGAATTTCCATACATCTCTGGGCTTTATCAGCCACAGTAAATGCAAGGGCACAGTTTTCCAGTCCACCTTGACTGCAGAGGTGTTTACTAAGAAGGCTCTCTCCAGGGAGAAGTTACTGAGAATAGAGCTCTCTACTCAGCTAGCCAGCTCCCTGGCTCCAGCCCCTTTGTTCGAGGCCTGGAACAGGCCCCTAAGGAGCCCCAGCGGCTCATACCTGAACACCAAGAAGTTGACAGCTTGAGGTCTGAGTCCACGGTAAGGTGTGGGTGGCCATTCAAGGAAAGAAACAGACACAGGCCAGCAAACTGGAAAGCCGGTACCTGGCAGGGGACTCCAGGTGGCCCAAGCAGAGAGACTGAGGGCAGGGCTCCCCTCTAGGGACAAGAATGCCCCCAAAACTGAATCTAGGCACTTACTGCTGCCCCCACAGAACAGCTCACACTGGTCCAGGAGAGGGGACTTGGACACTCCCAAACCTGGGGGCTCCACACCTAGGATGTGGGAGGTCCCTGATATGGGAGGGAGCCCAGCCCTCGCCAGCACCGGCTCAGCTCGGCTGTAAGCAGCACTGCAGACTGCTGGGTCACCATGGAGAAGATTCCTTGTCCTCTACCTACGGTGACAACTGTCATCATGAGATCAGTAATCGCTCCCCTCGCTGGGGCCTTCTCCATGCCAGGCCCTGTATTTAGCACTGGGCACACACCCTGCACCATCTCCCTTTAGTGAGTGAGGAACCCCGGCTCCAAGATGGAGATGAAGGGCCAAGGTCACCCAGTGAGGAAAGGGCAGAGCCAGAGCAATCTCAGGCCTGGTGGGTCCCCGGCAGGGCTCTCTGCCCACCAGACTCTGCCTCTGAAAGCAGCCTCAGGGCAGTCTGTGGGCACCCAAAGGGGTAAGGATCCCGGGATCCTCAGGAGAGCCCGTGGTGGCACTTGGGCACCTCACTGCCTCCTGGTCTGCTCCCTGGCCCTTTACAAAGCACCACAGAGCAGCTGGCCAGGAGCCTGGTCCCAGACGTTCGCACACATATGCATATACACCCATACGTGCACATGTACACACACACACACACACACACACACACACACACACTCTTCCGGACACATGCGGCCATCACTCTTACTCCCCTGACCTCCTTAAGGTTAATGAATGTGCCAACCGAGAGGTCCCACAGCTGACACGCTGGCCCACCTCCCATCCAGGGGCTCTCATCATGCTCTTCCCTGCTCTCTGGAGCCCCCACTGCTGGTGCCAACATTCTAAGTCCTTGTCTACTTTCTGAGAGACGTAATGAGTAACACAGTCTGCTTTCCGGCCTGACCTTCTCATCGGCTACAGGGGCTTGTTCTTATAAAAAGAGGAAACTTCGGCTGAACAGGAGTAAATGAACTTGACATCCAGCCCCCTCCAATCTCCCACACACATCACCCCCCCAAAACGTGATGGTTCCAGGGGCACCTGGGTGGCTCAGTCGGTTGAGCATCCGGCTTCGGCTCAGGTCATGATCTCGTGGTTTGTGGGTTCGAGCCCCGCGTCGGGCTCTTTGCTGACAGCTCGGAGCCTGGAGCCTGTTTCGGATTCTGTGTCTCCCTCTCTCTCTGCTCCTCCCCCGCTCGTGCTCTGTCTCTCTTTCTCTCTCTCTCTCTCAAAAATAAATAAACATTAAAAAAAAAAACAAACCGTGATGGTTCCCAACTCAGAAACCACACTTTGTATCCGATTCCAAATCCAAGAGCCTGTCCCCTTCAGGTCAATGACTTCCACTGTCCTGCCGTGCCCGCTCATCTTCCGTCCTCCACAGATGCATCCCTCAACACTGCTCCTCCTACCAGAGGACTCACCTGAGCAGCGGGCAGGGTGCAGCATCTTGCTGAATAAAGAGAAGCAGAAGCAAAATGGACCCTGTCCCCAAAAAGGTCCAATTTCCAAAACTCAAGCGGCACACCCCAAGCAGGAGAGACAGAACTCTGTCCGGGTTGGTCTGACAGCTGTGTCTTACTGAACTGCAAGTCTCAGATTTCTCACATACGCAAAGCTGCAGTTTCCCAGAGGCACTCCCTCCCCCCCTGCCCCCTGCAAGCTGCATCTGGGGCCAAAGGTCAGCCCACCTGTGGCCCGGGCCTGGTGGGTCATGATGGTCAAGGTGAGAGGCGACAGCCAAGGGAAGCTAACCCCAGCCTCACCACCCTCTCCCACTTCCCCGGCATCTCTGGCTGCTTTCCCCCAAAGCAAGAGGTCTCTGGGTCTGTCCCTGCCCCACCAGTGACACCTCCCTATCTTGGTCCCCGACTTGGTTATTGGAGGCATTCTGGGAAGGATACAATAACACCAAATCTACAGACCAGTTTCTTTGAAGGAACAAAAAACCTAGCCTGTCTGCACCCTCACCCGGGCAGGAAACCCACCAGGAAGAGGGGACCCCGGGATTCTGTGCCAGGGCCAGGCATGGAGCAGGGAACCCACTCCACCCCACTCCCATCTGCTTCCAGTTCACGTGGGCAGACAGACATGGAATCTTTGCAAGTGGACATTAATCATTTGCAGCAATTAGATACCCAAGACTCAAGATTCCCTCCTTGCAGAGGGAACGAAGGAAGCCCTGGGGCGCTAGGCAGCAAGGCTCCCGGACCTAGGTGTGCCCACATAAAGAGAAACAGAGGCCCCATGTGCTCATGCTCTCTCTCTCTCTCTCTCTCTCTCGGGTGCTGCGTGCAAGCCTCCACAGCGATCAGAGTGCATAGGTCCACGATGTGAAACGCCCAGTGGATTGTCAGCAATGAGGTATAATTGAAAAGGATTAACATGAATGCGATGTTTCCCTTCCAAAAATTCGAGGAACGCCACGATGGCTCTCATCTGGGCTGGTATGACTCATGTTTTTAATAGAGGAACTTAATTTTCACTTCTGAGGAATTTGGACTCAGGGAAACATTGTCTAAGAAGCGCTCGTTTTACTCCACTGACAGTAAGTTGCAACACCCCCGAAGTAAAAATAAAGGTCTCCAGCCTGTCCCTTGTCTCTCAGAACCCACTGTGAGCCATGGGGTGGTCCCCCGTGGGCCTGCCCAGAGGTCTGAGGCCAGCCAGGCAGGCCCTAACTCAATGTGGTGGCCTGGAGCCAGTACCTGCCTGTCTCTGGGGCACTCTGCGGGGATGCTCGCTCGAAGGGCATCCGGTAATGCTGCACAGGGGCCCGGACAGGGCGTGCTGCATGAGTCGGACATGAGGCTGTCCAACAGCGTGAAGGGTGCAAGGGCACAGCTAGGCCAGGCATCTTCCTCTTGATCTGGAAGGCTCTGGGTAACACAGCTCCCAGCGCCTATTAGAGAGGCACGCCCCCATCATTCCAACCCTACGGGGTCCTCCTCCCAGCAGAGCTGGCTCCGGGGAGACTAAGCCCGAGGACGTGGACTCCTCCCTCTGCTCAGGGCGTGCTCCTCACGCTGGGTACGGGCCAACAAAACCAAGGCTCGGGGGTCAGAACAACCTGTCGCCACCCCCTAGTGGGGGCTGCCTGGTTAGTGGGAGGAATGAGACATCACAGAAGCCCCAGAAACGCCCATCCCTTCATCGATCCCTTCCTCCTGGCCAAGTCCGCATGCTTCCGTCCACATCCCCGCCCCGAGTCTCCACAGAGACCCTGCCTCCCAGGGATGTCCCAGCCCACCACATTCTACTCCGGATTCCGAGGAGAGTCAAGTTTTGCATAAAAACGGAACCCAGGATGAGCATCTGGGGGGCAGACTTCTTGAAACAGCAGTACCGGGCAAGACAGTCTTTCTGCCTCTGTACCTTTCAGATGCATCTTCTTACTTTACACGGCCCCCAGCAGGTCCCAGAGCTGATGGGTCATGCCTGAGGGGGAAGGGGGATCACGGGAGCCGGGAAGCTGGTCTGAGGCCACAGCGCCCAGGTACCACTGTCGCCTGCTGAGGAGCCCCGCAGGTGAGAATTTCCCCATCGAGCATGCCAGGACGGAGGCTGCACCAAAATACCACTGTTCCTGGGACGCTCGTCGCCGCGTCCCGGGAGCTCTGTCACCCGGCCGGCCACAGCAGGATGTCCCTTCTGAGTGCGTGCGGCACACCGCTCACAGAGGTTTCCACTGGACCCCACGGTGCCCAGGACGGCACCCAGTGCCCCAACCCCCATCCTGCAATGAAGAACAGATATCCAGATCCCCTCCCCAACTCCTCCCCACCTCTGCTCCGGCCAAGGGAGAGGCACTCGTTTCTAAGTTGCAGATAATGTCACCCACCATTCATCCAAATGTGTCACTAACATCCCATTAGACTGTAATTATTTTTTAATTAAAACTAAGAAAACTGGCATGCCTGTGCCGACTTTATGCATCTGTTATGGGTTAAAATAGCTTTTAAAAAATGTTTCGGAGACCGCAGTCTATTGTGGCCGCGGCCTCTGCCAAAGAAAACGCAAGCTTGCTTATTTTCTCCATGGGGCGCAACAGCGCCTGTGTGTGCCGGAACAGAATCGGCTGGCCGTGAAAAGAATTCTAAATAAAACACAAACATGGAATTTGGCAACGCCACAGAAGCAAGCTTAAGACTAATTCCAGCATGCGGACGGCTCTCACATAGTAAGTCTGGCTCCAGCATAAATGAAACCAGGCACTGTAAAATACCAAGCAAGTTGGAGTTTCAACTTAAAGGGACAGAACGCCGGTTCCAGGTATAAAAGCTTATTAAGCCGGCTCGCGCTGGCTCCATAAATCCATAGGTTATTAGCTGTTTGCTTTCAGCCAATCCCTCCTTAAAGAGATGCATATTAAGAGAGAGAGAAGGAGAGAGAACAACAAATGAAAACCATCACTTTGCACTTGACTTTTAGTGCAGCGGTTCTGGAAATACTGTGCTCATTATCTCGATTAGAGGAGAAAGACTTTCTGAAAACTCAAATGCACACAGACCCTAAAGTGGGGGGGGGGGGGGGAGGGGGGATGACAGGGGGACGGGCCAAGGGACGCAAGGTAAGAATGCTCATGCCGTGGGTAGGACGGGATGAAAACGGCCTCCCCGGAAACCAGAGATGTCAGGAGGCGGGACTCGGCCACAAGGGGAAAAGCCACGTGGATGCCGGAATATTTCCACCCAGGGAAATGGCGATGGTGATGACTGTGATAGTAATAATTATAGTTATAATGACAGTAAAAATGTTAGGTAATACCTGCCGCCATTCGCCACCTTTATACACCAGCCGCTGCTGAAGGTGGTAGAAAGTAACCGGGAGAGGTTTTCAAGTCTAATAGTGCAGTTAAGGGTTCTGAAGTCAGGCTGCCTCAGTTTCCACATCTGTAAAACGGGAGCGGCAGTGCCTTCCTTGCAGAGGCCGGGTGAGGGGTGCTGAGGGTGAAGCCCACGCTAAATGGCTATCCGGCTGCTACCCGTCCCACCAAGCTGCCACCACCTCGTTTCACAGACCAGGAAACCGATGTCCTAAAGGCTAGGTCCCTCGCCAAGGTCAAAGAGCTGGTACACGTCAGAGCCGGGATTTCAAACTCGCCATCTGGATCCAAAGCCCGTGGTCCTCACGCACCCCCTCCTGGGCGGGTCACACCAGCATGGCCACGTCTTCTGGCACTGTGAACAGTGGGTCCTGTCTGAGGCTGGGGCAGGCTCGGGGATGCGGCCTCCCCTGGAAGGGAGTGAGAAGACAAACTCACCCCCAGAGAGATTCGCCCTCAAAGCCTCTCACAGCAGGCCTCGGTACTGAAACACGATCGCACTCTGCGATCCAGGGAGAATTACAAAGTTCAGGAAGGAAAATAATCCAAGTGCTTCCATCATAAACACCCTGCATTGGGCGAGGAGGGGAGGTGACCCTTGCTGTGCCGGTAAGTGCCCCGCGCCACCACACACATCGTACCTGCTCGTCTACACTCACGTGTACGCGTGAAAACACATACGCGTGAGTGTGTACATGCGCGTACCCACACACGCGCTCACACGTGCACATGTATGAACACGTGCATGCATACACACACGTTCACGTACCCGCCAACGTACGTGCACACACCCACACGCTCACATATACACACACACTACACACGTAGACGCACAGGCACACACATAGAGACACTCACACATAAACACACAAGCACACAGGGCCTTTTATTACGGGGTCTGTGCCAGGCCCAAGGACACTGGCAGAGGCAATGGGAAAAACCAGGGAGAAAATTACATGAGGCAATGTTTGGCTCCAAATAAAAAAGCCATGGAATGTTTTCCCTCAAGTCTTGGGTATTTTCTTGCAGGCCCACTCAGACCCGGATCAAGCAAGGACGTCAGATCAGGTCAGCCTTGCCCACAAGGAACCCCTGACCACCCCGACCCCCATGGCGAGCCAGCTGCAATCCTCCTGATGCTAACAGCCCCTGGCCCGGTGGGGCTGGGACGGGACATCCCAGGCAACCGGCACCCACGGAGGCCACGGTCCATCTGCTCGTGGACCATCTCCCCATCAAATACATGCTCAGCAAACCGGGGCCGGGACTCGGTCCTGACCCTCTGACTCCCCCCGCCACACACACACCCCACCCCCGCCCCTGCTCTGCAAGCCTCTGCAGCCTGGCTGGGTGACATCACACTCCAGTGGGCTCCAAGCTGCTCTTCCTGAAAAGATGCACGTCTTAGAAGATGCAGACTAAAAATACTCCTGGCTTCTCAGAGCCAGTTTACAAAAATAATTATATTTTCTTAAAAAAAAAAATAGATTATAGGCAAGTATGTGTCCAGCTATTTTTAGTTCCTATTCAGCTCTGCTAATTTTTTCTCATAATAATCACTGCAGACTTTTTTTTAAAGCCACCCCCCCCCCTTGTTAATAATTGTGTTCTGATCTGGCACAGGGACGGGACTCGGAGTGGGGGGAGGGGTACACAACCTTCTATAAAACATGGAAGTCTGAGTTTTGCCCAAAGGTGGCGGCATCTGAAAATCACCAAATTCCTGGGGGCAAGGTGGCTACCCAGTACATCTCTGTTGCATATGCCTGAATCGGTCCCGAAACCTGGTTGTTCACAAGGGACACCAAAATGGGGTTCCTGCCCTGAAGGGGCTTCCAATCCAGCAAGGGGTATGTTGTGGGTTGAAGAGTGCCCCCCCCCCCCCAACAAGATGTCCATAACCAAATCCCTGGAATCTGTGACCGTGATCTCACTGGGAAGAAGGATCACTGCAGGTGTAATTAAGTTCCAGATTTAAGATAAGATCGCCCTGGATTATTCGGGTGAGCTCTAAGTGTAACGACAACTGTTCTTTTAGTGTTAATTGTCCAGGAGAGGAGAAGACAGGCCCCAAGGATGAGGCCATGACCACAGCAGCAGAGCTACAGGATGTGGTCACAGCCAAGGAACGCCAGGAGCCACAGAAGCTGGAGGAGACCAGGAACTGATCCTCTCCTGGAGCCTCCAGAGGGAGCAAAGACCTTCCAACACCTTGAGTTTGGACTTGTGGCCAGCAAAACTGCGAGGTGACAAATTTCTGTTGTTGGAAGCCACCTCGCCTGTGGTCATTAGCTACCGTAGCCCTAGGAACTAATACAGGGCAACAGAAACCACAGCCTTACATAATAATCCTCACTGAGCCCCAGAATCACTTCCCCCAGCCCCCTTGCACAAAGGACCCGAGGCCACCCCATCACAGAGGCAGACCCAGGAAGATATCCTACAGTGCAACTCAGGGGGCCGCCCTTCCCATTCCTCCCAGCCCAGCGGGGGAAGCAAGGCTGGCATGATGATACCCAAGAGATGGGGACCCAGAGAGGCTCGCAGAGAGGCAGGGCGGGACCCAGGACACCAGCGGGCTCTCCCTTGCTGCCAGGTGTCCCCACTCTAACGTGTGCGGCTCTTCCTGCTACACCGAACCCAAACCAACACCCTGAGGACACAGCAGAAAGGAAAGTGAAAACTGTCCACTTGCAGAATTTTCTTCCCCAAACTCTCAAGCTAGCAAAATGTTTAGCTGACTGCTAAAAATCAGCAGCCTGGGAGACAGGCCGTCCCTGGGAAGAAGCACTTAGAAGAAAAATAAGAGACCCTCACCCCAGGGTGAGAGACCCTCAAAGGAAACATCCTGGGGGACGTGGCCCAGCACGACGGCCACAGGCGCCACGTCTGAGCCCAGCAAGAGCTGGCCGCATCCCAGACCCTCCCGTTTTACCACGTGACTCGGGCCAGTTGTTGTCCACACCCGAGTCTCGGGGGCGGCGGGGGGGGGGGGGGGGCGGTATCAGGTGAAGAAGTGTAGAAACCAGGACTCTGGAGCACTGCTGAGGCGGAACGTGAAATACTGCCACCTTCAGCAAACAGGTGGGCAGCTCCTCAGTAAGTAAAACTGAGCACAGAATGACCACGTGGTCCAGCGATTCCTCTTCCCCGTGCACGGAAGCACCCTTCGCGACAGCCAGAAACAAGCATCCCTCGCAGGATGAATGAACAAACACAACGCGGCATAGCCACACGAGGCAATATCATTCGTCCGGCAATTCTGGGGTGCCTGGGTGGCTCAGTCGGTTAAGCGTCCAACTCTTTTTTTTTTTTTTTTAACATTTATTTATTTTTGAGACAGAGGGAGACAGAGCATGAACAGGGGAGGGGCAGAGAGAGAGGGAGACACAGAGTCTGAAACAGGCTCCAGGCTCTGAGCTGTCAGCACAGAGCCTGACGCGGGGCTTGAACCCACGGAACGTGAGATCATGACCTGAGCCGAAGTCGGACGCCCAACCGACCGAGCCACCCAGGCGCCCCATAAGCGTCCAACTCTTGATGTGGGTTCAGGTCATGATATCACGGTTCGTGAGCGCGAGCCCCGTGTCGGGCTCTGCACTGATGGTACGGAGCCTGCTTGGGACTCTCTCTCTCTCTCTCTCTCTCTCTGCCCCTCCACTGCTCGCTCACACGTGCTTGCTCTCTCTCAAAGTAAATATCTTTTTTTTTTTTTAAAGGAAGGCAATTCTGACCTGTGCTACAACATGCACGAACCCTGAGAACATCGTACTGAGTGAAATACACCAGTCATAGAAGGAGAAACATTGTCTGATTCCTCTTCCATGGGATACTCACAAACGTCAAACTCGTAGAGACAGAAAGTAGAATGTGGGATGGGAGAAGTGGGGGACTTAGCTTTCAATGGGGACGGAGTTTAGTTTGCGAGAACAGAAGTTCTGGAGCTGGGCGGGGGTGGGGGTGTAGCACTGGAACGCAGAACAATGTGAATATACTTCATGTCGCAGAACCATACACTTAAAAAACGGCTAAAAGGATAACTTGTGTACGCTTTACCACAGATTACAAAAAAAAAAAAAAGATCCAGCAGACATATCTTCACACCCTTGTAAGAAAGCATCGGCGGAGATGACACTTACAGAGCCCGTGGCACACGGTGGGCCCACAAGCAGTGGCTCCTTTTGCTATCAGATCGAGACTAAAATGAGGGGCACCTGGGTGGCTCAGTCGGTTGAGTGTCCAACGCTTGATTTCGGCTCAGGTCATGATCTCAGGGTTCATGAGTTCGAGCCCCACGTCGGGCTCTGCACTGATGGTGCGGAACCCGCTTGGGGACTTCTCTCTGTCCCTTCCCAGCTCAAGATCGCGCGCTCGCTCTCTCTCTCTCTCCCTCTCTCTCAAAATAAATAAACTTTCTAAAAGAAGACTAAAATGAGGCACTTGTTAACAAAGCACACGCCAAGCCCAGAAAGGGTGCATCAGGAGGCACGGGCTAAATACAGCTCTCAGGGCCGACGTGTGCATCCGGGGCTCCTCCCATCAGCCATTCCCCACCTCCTATTAACAAAGGCATGGATTAAAAATGTCTGGATTTACG
The DNA here is from genome assembly GCF_028018385.1 of Neofelis nebulosa. NCBI lineage: Eukaryota > Metazoa > Chordata > Mammalia > Carnivora > Felidae > Neofelis > Neofelis nebulosa. Next base: position 142,638,918 of record NC_080788.1, read on the forward strand.
AAAAGATTCCAAATGTCCCTGTCTCTGCAGGTAGTGACTCCATTTCTGCGCTAACCTCTTCCAAGAAGTCTCAAGTCCTCTGACCCCTTCGGCTGAAGTCTTCGGCCTGAAGTACAGGCGTTCTTATTATCCAGGGCTCCGGCCAGCCCTCCAGCACTCCAGGATAATTTCATTAGTTCACGCCTCTCCCTCTGGGGCTCCCACTCACACCTGCCAGGTAGCAGGCCAGCAGGAGGGTGGTCTGGGAGCCAGAGAGCAAGGACAGGAGCAGGCTGTGTCGCCTAGACCCAAGGAGACCTGGGTTCAAATCCCACGTCCACTGCCGACCAGCTGTGCAATTTCGGGCACATTCTACCACCTCCCTGGCCTGTCTCCTCACCTGCAAACTACAGAATAGGCTGTAGGGAAAGAAGGTGCTAGGAAGCTTGAAATGTCTAGGAAGGCCCTGCAGAGGGCCTGACACGCAGTGAGGGCCCAGAAATGGTAACCCGACCATAACCGGGTGGCCCCACTGCCAAATGTAAGAAAGACCCTGCCAGGGCTGACGTTCCCACGCCCACTGACCACACACCACTGTAACACGCCCAGCCCCAAGAAGGGGCCTGAAGAGGTGAGCAGGTGGCACTTCTCCTCAGGTGTGATGGCAGGCTGTGTGCGAAATCCCACCCCGAGGGACCCCTGCCCGCCAAGGGTTTCTCCCCACAGATTTTTGGATTAAACCGGCCAGCCTTGATTATGTTTGGATAAACTATATTTCACGGCTTACCCTATTTGGGTTTGATTGTGAAATATGTACAGCACACAGCCCCTCCAACTTGCCTGGCCCTCGGGTTTAAAAAGTCAAGCACAGTTTGTTCCCCTCCACCAAGAAAAAAAAAAAAAAAAAAAAGACAACACCTCGAGCTTTAAGGACGACACAAGTCTGTTTCTCTCCGGTGAAGAAAAACTGCTTCTAAGGGGACTGTGTACCAAAAATGAGGCAGTAACTAACAGCATTCTGTGTCTCCTCTTTTCTCTCACAGACACGAACACGACCCCTCCTGGGGCCCGGCCGTCTACCAGCATCTCCAGGGCACCTACAGGACCACGGCCACCCGGGCACTGGAAACCCAGAGATGCGGAGTCACACAGACCCGATAGAGGCTTCAATGAGGCCACCTGCCGTCTCCCAGACCCCCAGCCAGACCCCAGAAACCCAATTTGAGGGCGAGGACATAAGAAAAAATTTTACCCATGCCCCAGGCTTCAACCTTCCCTCTGGTGGCCTGAGGGTTGGTTACTCTGTGTCCCTAGCAGTCACTCACAGCTCAGACCTCTCGGGGGCAGCCAGAGCTGGAGGGGGCTCTCTGGGTCAGCAGGACCCCTCCCAGCTGACACCCACATCCACATTTGTCACTGGGCACCCGCTGGAAGAAGCTTCCTGGCCTCCAGCCTCACCTTCCCCATCAGGAAAATCCCAGAAGGTCTGCTGGGACCTCCCTGCTCCTGTAAGCCTGGTCCTTTCAATTTTCTCCAGCAGAGAAAGGGTATCCCAGAGCACGTGGTTCACGTTCATTGTGCACCCCGACCACCGTGGCAAGACCCCCAACTGCGCTCAGTCCCGGACCCCCACGCCCTGCCCCCGATCAGGCAGCAGCACGGCCAGCGAATGAAGGGAGACCTTGGGGACGCTCCCAGGCCCATGTCCCAATGTGGTCTGCTCTCCCACCTCGAGCTGCCCATTCCCGCTGCCCCTGTTTGAGCCACTGTGCACCCCAACGGGAAACAGGAGGGGAGAGCTACAAGCTGGGGGCCCCACGGTCCTCATGAGCAAAAGGAGAGGGGGGCTGCCTCTTCTTAGGGGCGTTAGGAGGATGGGGTGGCCTGAGCAAAGTTTGCCAAGTGACCGGTGGGAAACACTGGCAAGTCACAGGAGCAGGGCCAACGGTAATCTCCCAGGCAGCAAGCACACTTGCAAAGAAATGGCAGCCACGTGGGCATCGGGCACGGGGCACCCGAGGGTTCTCGACAGCCCGGCGGCCTCCTTCTTGTCCCTCCCCTCTCCCCTTGCCTCCGCTTCTGCACACGCTGGTGCTCAGCCGTGGCCACCCCATCGAAGTGGCCACTCGGTGGAGCCTCCGGATGATGAGCAGGTACTTCCAGTGGCTCCATTTCACAGGGAAGGAAACTGAGACCCAGCCCAGGGTCACATATTCCCATCCAGGCACCTTGAGAACAAGGACGGAGCACGGTCCCACAGGGCCCACGGCTCTCCGCACAGTACGCGTCCGCAGTGACATTTCGTTTCAAGCACGAATCGGCATCACAGAGCCCTGAGAAGGGGTGCAGAAGCCAGGGATCAGAGCACAACCACAGAACGTCTCAAGCCTAGGGCACACGGAGGCGTGTTCCAATCGCAGATGGCAACACTGAGGGCCCAAGAAGCTGAACGTTCAGGGCTCCTCGGAGCAAAAACTCTGCCGCCGAGTCACATCGTCCGTTTCACGCGGCTTCAGCTGGACGGTGACCCCCTCCCCGGTTTGCAGTCTGAACACTCAAGGAGGTAACAGGGCCTAGCGGGCAGAGCATCAAGGACCCAGAGCTCGTGTCACACGCAGCCTGTGCCCCGGTGACCCACCCAGATGAGGAAGGCGTTCGACGGGGTGATCTCTTGCGACCCCTGGTCCCAGGTCAGCAGCCAGGAAGTCAAGCCTCAGGTCCGCTGAGGCAAACCCACGTCTGGACTACTCCACTCCACGTGGAGGGCCCCAGCCTCCTCGGCCACGTGCTCTGAGATGTCTGATGTCGGTGGCCAGCGCTGGCTCCTCACATCCACTGACTGCTTTAAGGCGCTGCATCCAGTGCCGCATTAAAAATTAATTACACATGCTATTTTATTGCCAGTGCATAATGTAATGAGCACCAGCTGTGCTAAACAGCCAAACTCCTTTTTAAGACAGCTATAAAAAAAAAAAAGGAAGAAAGAAAGAAAAGAAAAAGGAAGGAAGGAAGGAAGGAAGGAAGGAAGGAAGGAAGGAAGGAAGGAAGAAAGAAAGAAAGAAAGAAAGAAAGAAAGAAAGAAAGAAAGAAAGAAAGAAAGAAAGAAAGAAAGAAAGAAAGAAAGAAAGAAAGAAAGAAAGAAAGAAACTGCACTTCCAAATGCCTCTCCTGTCAGAGCAGGGAAACAGCAACATCTTGTACGGATTTGAACAGAATTCTTTGATTTAGCTCTGCCTTCAGAACGTCCGAAGGGCCGGCTCAGAGTGAAATGGGATCTGGCGTGGCTGCAGTGGTCTCCTCTGCGGGACGCTGCTGGGACCCCTTTTATCCGAGGACAGTCATGCCGGTAGGTGCCCCTGCCTCAGTCCCGCCCCCCTCCCCCACTAGGCAGCACTGAGCTCTGTCTGGTCCCTGGAGACCCAGCGCCTTTGGATCCCGTAGGTGTCGGAGCAGACGCGACTTCCCGGGTAGAGGGCTTTTCTGGGGTGCTCCCAGGCCCTGCTGCCCTCTGCCCCCTCCCTCCATCCCCGGGGCTTTGCAGCTCTCCGTGGCTTCTCCTGGTACCTCCCCCAGTCACGAAAGGAGGCATCTGGGCTCTAGAGACAGGCGGTCCAGGGCAGCCTCTGCAGCGGTGTGATCCCAAGAGGCAGGAGGACACCACAACAGAACGCGGAACAGGCAAGAATCACTCATGGGTTGTAAATGCTGGCCCACCGGCCCCCTCGACAAGGTAGACATCGCAAGGCATACAGATGACTCTTTAAATTTTTAATGACTCCCCTGCGAGCCCTTTTTCTGCAGCGAGCCAGCCCCCATTGACACCGGGACCCGGTTAGCCCAGGCAGACTCACAGCAAATGCAACTTTGCGAAGGAAATCGCAAGAGCACGTCGCGAACCTTCCCCAGACGGAGTGCTTCTGTCCACACGCGTTCCCCCAACGCTCACTTCTCTTCTTCACCCCCATACTCACCCCTCCCTCCAGAGTCTCCAGGGAGGCCCTCATGCCCTACTGGGGCGCCCCTGCACCCCCTGCACCAGGAGAGAGGCGGCGAGCCGGTGGGGGCCTGGCTGGTGCTGCCACCCCGGTCGGCATCACCCTCTGGCTTCCCACTGATCCTCTGGTGTTAATCAAACCCAGTCCAGAATGAAACTACAGCGTGCTTCTTGTTCTGGTATAAAAAGTGCAAAGCACAGACCATATCATTAACATAAAACTTCCAGAAATAAGGCCACTTTCCAGACAGACTGTATTAATTGCATCAAGCTTCCACAGCTAGGGTGGTCTAGTCCACAGTGTCCCATTGGATGGCTCTGGTTATAAAAACCAACACAAATGAACACTGGGATATAATTGAAGGAGGACACGATACCGTCTACTGTTAAACCCTACTATTTACTTACAGGTATTTTTGTATCTTTATTGTCCCTTTAACCCATGCCAAGAAACCCCAGATTAGTTAAATAACACAGCAAGCACAATTTCAGTAGAAAAGTAAATTGAATTTAACTTTACAAGATTGCCCTGTGATTTCAGCATCTGCTAATGGCTGCAACTGACTCCTTCCATTAAATCCAAACACTTCCACTCCCGTGAGACCTTGAACTTCACCAGGCGCGTGTATCAATCACTGTGGCTGATGACCGTTTGTGGCTTTTAAATACGCAATGACGTTTCTCGGTTCCCTGTCCACCTCACGATGCTGGTACATGATCTGAGCCAGCCAAGAGGCTGAAGGCCTCTAAGAGTGGAAACTGGAGGTCCAGCTTGAAGGAAAACTCCACACGGCGCGGGACACGTAACGACGTGGTGTTGTAAAACCCGTTCTGCTCGAGCATGAATCAGAACTTCCACAGGGCTTACTCAGCGTGAGGCACTGGGCTCGGCACCTGGCATATATGACCTCATCCGATCCTGAAAACAATCTTGCAAGGCATGTACATGTACTATCATTACCCCCATTTTATAGGTGAGGAAACTGAGGAGCGAGGAGGGAAATGACTTGCCCAAGGTCACAAAGCCATAAAGGGCAGCAGCCCTCACGCAGGCAGTGGGTACATTCTAACGACTGCCTGCCACTCTTAGAAACCTCAGAAAGGGGAAAGGTTCAGGGGAGCCAAAGCCCAGAGGTTTTCAAACCGTTCTCTGAACACCCCACCCCTGCCCTGGGAACCTTAACCAAGTCACGTGCCCAGTCATCCACAGCAGCCTGTAACTGAAACTGCAATGATCAGTATCGTCTGTTTTAGAAGTCAAACGTGGAGTCTCATTTTTAAACGTCATGTCAATAGATGATATGATGCCTAGGTAAGTGTATATAGGCATATATATTTTTTTATTACAGAAGAGGAAACAGGCCCAGAGAGGGAGACTGGCTTATTCAAGGTTACCGGCCAGGTGGCGCAAAGGCCAGGACCACAGGCCGAGGTTCCGGACGCCACGGGCACGCCCTGGAGTGGTTCCTACATGAAATTTCGCGGGGGAGAAACTTCAGTTTCCAGGAATGCCCAGACTCAAAGCCCCCCCCCCCATTATTTCAGCAGAGTCAAAAAGCAACCAAGAGCCCAAATCCCTTCTCCCCACCGTGACAATCAGGAGGTCTGGGGTTGGGGTCCTGGGAGGCGGGGCTGTCTGGGACACCAGCAGCCAGAGAGATACACAAACACACAAACCTGTGTGGCTTTCTCCCCCATAAAATCACATCCTTCTATAAATAACTCTGAACGCATTCACGGGCATGCAATTAACCTGTGTGAAACACGGTTACTCCGGGGTTTTCCGTATTAATTTGAAGAGATAGGGTCAGTGCATCCTGATCTGCAAAGAGACAAAACAAAGTGAGGACGGTGGCCCCTCTCCGTCTTTACAGAGGACTCTGCATCTTCCTAACGGGCTACCGTGGATTTAATGACTGCATTCCAACTACTAATTAAATAGGCACTAAAAACACTTCAGCAAACAGCCCAGTGCCAGGGACAGAAGCCACAAAGGGACAAAAACCTTCGGAGCAGGATATTTTCAGGTACTGAAACTGATCAGAAAGGATGGGGGGAACAACCCGGAGCAGACTAACGAACGGGGGACCCGACAGGGAACGACGACGGGGCTGGAAGTCACGGCCTAGCTAGCACCAGAGGCCGAGGACAGGCCCCTGAAGAGGGTCAGGAAGGGGGGTCCCAGAGACCCCAGGAACAGAGCCCACCCTGCCTCACTCTCCTCCCTGAGCACCGACATCAATTTGGGGGCTGCTCACGGACTCTAAGCCTTCAGAGTGTCAAGCTCTAAAACCCAAGAAGGCCTCTAAGCCAGCAGAGCCAGTTCGAAAGGTGAAGCAGGTTCTGGACGATCAGCCAGGGTCAAATCCCACCTCCGCCCTCCCATCCCCTGCAAAGCGTCCTCTCTGCGGGACCCTGATCCCGCTCTCCCCATCTCCACTCGTGCAAGCTGCCAGAGGCCAGGGGTCCACCGTGCCTGACTCCTTGGCTTGCCCAGTGCCACAAACTAGGCGCCCAAGAAAGGGCTTTTCGTGTAAGAATGAATGAATGGATGTGAGCTATCAGACCTCCACATCTCCGAGCCTCATGTCTTCATCTGTAAAGTGGGGAGAGTGACGTCCTAAGGTTCCTATGAGGATTGAATCCAAGAAGGCACACGAAAGGCCCAGCGCACTGGCTACACAGCAGACCCTCCACGCACGGTCCCGAGAAGGAAGTGGGCGGTAGGGCGGCCGCGGGCGAGCGTGTGAGCGCATCCAGCGCGAACACCCCTGGATGCAGGCAGGGGCACGAGGCTCCGTGGGAAGAGGGTGACCTGGGTGGGAGGCATCCCGAAGACAGCCACTCAGCCTCCCCGAACCTCTGCTTCCCCATCTGCAAAATGGGGATGTAACAGCTCCCGCTCAGCACGGCGACAGCTTCTAAGCAGAGCCAGAGCCAGCAGAGGGTTAAGCAAAGCCCCGGGTGCACCTCTGCCGGGGAAATCATGTTTCTGTACCGCAGACCTTGACCGAGTCTAGTCATAAACACTCAGGCTGATCTTTGATAGCACGACCCCCCGCGTGGCTGCAGGGGCTGCAGCACTAATTACAGGAAGCCACGAGAGCAGGGCAACCGCCCAGACGAAGCAGGCATCCCTCGCTCAGCAAGCAGGGATCACAGCACGGACCTACAGAGCTGGGGCGGGAGCCCCAATCCCCCAGGGGCACTAGGGTGGCCGCGAGCAGGGAGCCGGCTTGCTTTGCCAGTGGTGCCGACCCCTTCCCGGACATGCTTAGTCTTTGCTTTGTGACCTCCAGGTATAAGCCCACCAGACATCGGAGCGGGAGCTGCTGAAGGCTGCAGGCCACCTGACCAGCAGGAAGGCCTAGGGACTTCTGGCCCCTGCAGCCAGGGCCACCTGGCTCCACCACGGACAGTCCCTCCAGACAGTTTCAATTAAAGCACAATCTGTCCGGTAACAATCGTTTTCCTTTCTCTACCCAAATCAAGGGAAAGCCTGTAAGACGCCTGGGGACAAAGCTGAGACCAACTGAATCTGCCCCAGCTCTGCACCCACCCTTCTCCTTTCCTGGCCCCTGCCTGGAAACCAGGCCTCAGGACCCTCACCACCACCTGTGTCTACGTCAGCATCCTGGCACCAGGCCCCGACCAGGAGAGGAGGGGGCGGGAGGCCTCGGCCTGCCATTTCCAGGGACCCTGGGCCACAGCACGAGTGCGGGTCGTGTTCGGGAAGAGAGATGGGGAGGGTGATGGAAAACAGGTCTTTCCGCTGTGCTGACCCCCCGTCTGCCCATCTGTATACTGCGCAGCCGCAAAGACCTGCAGAGAGGCGCACAGTAGGCGTGTGCACAGCCCCACCCCACAGGAACCCCACAAGGCTTCACCCCCTCCCACCGCCACAGCTGAAGGGCTCCTTCAGAGTGACTCTTCTGTCTCAGAGTTAATGGGCAACACATTCTGGCAAAGAGAAACTCAGCATTTTGGACGGCTCCAGCGATGGACACAGGCAGCCAGGGAGGGAATCTTCTCCCAGCGCTGCCTTCGGGGAGGGGGGCAGTGACTGGGGTGGGGGAGAGGGGATGGCCGTGGCGGGGGCAGAAGAAAACCTCAGATGTTAAGCGTTATCCAATTAAGGTTTAGCTAAACAGCCCAAAGAGATGAAATCTGGAAGCTGAAGGAATGCATTCTGGGAGTGAGACCCTCGCAAAGGGCGGAGGCGTCTGGGGACCTCCTAAGTGATGGGGACAGGGGCACCAGTGTGCAGTTCCGCTGACGTCCTTCACCACTTCCCCGGTGCCCCACTGGGGTGGGACCACACATCCTCCCTGGGTCCCCACCTTGCCCAGCCCACCTGGGAGAGGCAGCGGCCGGCCCTGCCCAGGGCACACCCCGCCACCCCTGGGACCCCGCCCCCCCCCCCCCCCCCCCCGCCACCGCGGCCGTCTGTTACCTGACAACTGACACTGGCATCCAAAGGGAGCCTCCGTCTGACCCTCACCCTGAGTCCCGTCACCCGAGACCGGGCGTGCGCTGCAGCACGGCAGGGGGAAGCAGGGCGGCGGGGCGCCCAGGGTGCGCAGAGGTGGAGTGATCACGGATGAGTGAGGGTGGGAGGAGGCAGCTATGGGGGCCGTCGCTGGCAGCTGGGCAGGCCTGCACGGCCCTGGAGAAAAAACAATAAAAAAGACTGGTCAGTCGGGCCCTGGACCGTACAAGGGACCCGGGGTGCGGGACAGGGGCCCGGGGCAGAGGGCTGCAGGCCACCCTTCCAGAGTGGGAGGCCCCGGGGTGCCAGGCTTCCCTGCAGGGAAGGCACCTGGGCACAGGCTGGGGGAGCGGGTAAGAGGCCATGGGAAGTGGGGGGTGAGGGGTGAGGGGGTCCTACTTCCACAGCTGCCAGGTTGGGCCGTCTTGGGACCAGACTCCCATCCCTGGGTGGGCGGGGGCAAAAGAAGCTGTCAGGGCCCCTGTACCCAGGAAGACCCCCACCCGCCATGTGGGGGCTTCTAGAGTGTTCTGGATCTGGCTTCCTCTGGGGATTCGTTCCCAGAAATCTGGGCCACCCCCCTCTGGAAGAGCTGGGAAGCGCCAAGCCACCACCGTTGGCCCTATCAGGATGGGCTGTGTGTTCAGGCCTCGAACACCTCAGTCTACCTCTGAGCACCTGGGCACCAGTTAGCCTACGGCCTGGCGGACGGCCAGCTGGTGTCTCTCTCCAGCCCAGCGTCCTCTTTAGCAACTTGAGCAGAAAGCACACGGCACACAAGCCCCCAGGCCTTTCGAGAGGCTTTGAACGCTCCCCCCACCCCAGGAAAATCCGGGCACTGCCCACCACCCCTCTTAACACCTCCGCCCTGGCTGGGACGTCTCCGCCCCCCCCCCCCACCGCCCCCCAGTCTAACAGCCACGACGCAGGGCCAGGAGCTTGGCTTGCCTCCGCCCAGCCCCACAGCTCGCAGGCTCCCCAGCAAGGCCTGCGTTTGATTTGGCCGTTTATCTTAAATGGCTAAGAGACCACCAGGGCAAAAGTCTGTGTGAAGCCCTTGCCAAAACCACAAGTGAAGAAGCCCGAATTCCCCGGGTAAATAATTGAGCAGGGAAGCATCAGGGAGACAAAAAGAAAACATCAACGAGATGAGGGGCAGCTGGGCCCCGGGCCAGCTCTGCCAAGGAGGCCACCCGAGGCCGCTCACCACCCCGCACGGATCTGCAGGGTGGAGGTCTGCCCACTTTGTGGCCCCCACAAGGGATTCCCCCATCCAGGAGAACCACTGGACCCTGCAAGCCCACTTCGAGCCAGGATCCTGTCAGTCCTCATCCTGAGTGAGCTTCCCAACACGTCCATGGGGCAGGGCTTGGGAGACCCACTGCGCAGACCAGGAAGCCGGTGACGTGACCACAGAAAACTGTAGACGCCAGCAGCCAGCCCCGCCAAACCCTGGCCGCCTGGCTCCGGGAACCAGAACTCTCTAGCTACAGCACCTGCCTCTACAAAACGTGTGCTATCCAGGGCTGGGGGCCTCAGGACCCCTGAGAAGCCCTGCAAATGTCCTGCCAAGAAGCCAAAGCCACGTGGACTCCCCTGGGCCAATGAGGACCTCGGATGAGGCTAAGCTCGGGACCCGGGGCGTTGCCGAGCCCAGGACGGTCCCAGGAGGGCACGGCCAATGACCCCACACAGTTCCAGCCACACATTCCGTGCAAGCCCCCAAGTAAGGTAGACACCTAAGGCCAGCGTCACCTGCCTCCTCCCAGAAGCCTGCCCTGGCCAGTCCTTGCCTAAACCCCCACCCCAGCACTGGACACTGCACATTCGGCCCTGTCCTCGTCAGTCTGGCTTCGCCCCACGGAAGGCTCCCGACACGGCTTTGTGCAGAGCACCTACCACAGCAGGCAGTTCACCACCAATACGTCACTCAGCAGGGAAAACTGTCCCCGTCCCAGAGGGGGTGCTGGAGCTCCGGGAAATCTGGGACTTGAACCCAGTTGCATCTCCAAAGGCCGGATATGTCCCGCCAGCCCTCAGGCTGCAGCTGGGGTGGAGTGACTGGGGTGCCCTGGGATGCTGAGAAGCAGGGCTGCGTGGAGCAGAGGGAAGCTGGAGGGTCCCTGGGCTCAGTAAGGCCAGGGGAGGCTGAAAAAGAGCAAACCCAGGCCTCCAGGCTCTGGGTGAAGCAGTGACACAGCCACCACCATTTACCGTGGCTAAGAAAGAGTGACAGGAGTGTCCGGGGCCTGATGACTGTCTTCCCAAGCGGTGACAGAGCAGGACCTGGGTCTCCAAGGTTGCGAGGAAGGGTCAAAGGGCAGGTCCAGCCACAAACCTCTCCTTCTGGAAGGGCCAGGCTTAGGCCAGGGCCTGTAAAGGCAAAGTCGTCCCCCAACTCAGGTAGCGGTGGGGACCATGCTGCCCCCTGAAGGGGCTTCCAAAAGCCTCCTTAAGAATTCCAACCTCACTGAGAACCACCTGCTCTACGGGCTGGCTCAGCGGAGGCAGGGAGAGGACAGCAAGAGCGAGTGGCTTCCAACCCTAAGCTGCCCACAGAGGACACTCCAGGTGCTCTCCGAGGACCTCCGACCTGGGGGGAACCCCCTCACCGGGAGCAACTTAAACCTGGAGCTCAGTCCAAAGGTGGATACTCCAGAAAACCTCTTCTGAAGCTAGAGCAAAAGCGGAAGGTGACCCCGAAAGCCACCCATCGTGTGATAGTCAATGTCCACAGTAGGCAAATCCACAGAGACAGAATGTAGACAAGAGGTTGCCAGTGGCTGGGGGCAGGGGCATGAAGGCTGGTGGGTGGACAAGAGGTGGCCAGTGGCTGGGGTTTCCGCTGGGGGTGATGAACGGTTCCGGAATTAGTGGTGGTGATGGTCGCACAACGCCGCGAATATACTCAAAATCACCAACTGCACACCTTAGAATAGTTTAACTGGCAAAGTCCGAGGAGAGGACTGTCTCTGGCCTCAGCAGGCCTCCCAGGCCACCTCCCAGCCCTCACCGGTCCTCGAGGAAGAAGTGTCTGCATTCAGAAGTGCAGACAGGAAATCGAGAATGCACCTGACACAGCACTTGAGGCAACACGCTGGCAACACAGAGGAAGCCCGGAGCTCAGAAGCAGCCTTGGAGCAGAGGGAGCAGAGGCGTGGGTCCAATCCCCTCTGCCATTTCCTGGCCACGTGACCTGGGGCGAGTCACCTTCTCAGAGCCCTGCCTCTAAAGGAAGGTCAGGGCAAGCCTGGCCGGAGCCTGGCTTCTAGCGAACACTCACTGGATAAACGGCTACTATGGTCCACTTATTTTCCACTCTGGAACTTTTCCTGCTCCCTGTGGGTCTTCCCACAGCCTGGCGGGGAATGCCTGCCGGGTACTCTCCCGGCTCTGGAAAGCACCCGCAGAGCCCTGCAAGACACTCTTTTACAAACGATTCTAGGTGGGTTCCCCCTCTGGGATTGGAACAGCACCGAGGTATGTGGCACAGGGACACCAAGACGCCATGTCAGCTTTATTCAGGATCCAGGTGGCTTAAAAATAAAGCCCTGGCTGGCTCGATTCCTTGTCATGGAAGTTCACTTTCATTAGGGGAAAAATAACAAAAAACAAAAACAACGAATACACGTATCATAGTATTTAGGACCAGTGACCCCCACCCTCACAAATGAAGAAATGGGAGGCTCACAGAGGTTAGAATGTTGCTCTAGAGGCCCAAAAAGGTCCAAAAATAAGATCCCTAAAAACGTTTCTCAGGCTCCAAATCAGGATGTAAGGCAGTTTGCAAGGCATCCTTTCCGTGGGGGTCTGGAACCTGCCGCGCTCTCTCCTAGAGGGGCCCTGCAGATAGATGTTCCTGCTTGGTACTCACACATGCGCACTACCCCGCGAGCACGCCCACACCCACCGGCATGTAGACACAAAAAAACGCGCCCGGAAAAGCCCGAGCCTGGTCGTGAGGGGAGCATGCACCTTTCCCAGTGCTGAATCCTCGGGCGCCCCTCCCACGCGGAGGGTTCCAGATTCCCGGCGAGCGCCAGGCGCTCGGGAAGACGCGGTGCAGGAGACGTGTATTTTTCTCCCTACTGGTGCTTTTCAATTGATACATTTTTTAAGCCAAGAACTCCTACTGATAGCGCAAAAATGAGTCATAGATCAAGGAGGGAGACAGACAGGGAGCGAGCGCTGGTGAGTGAGGGCCACTAGCAAGGAAACCTGACAATCCCCGCGCCCCCTCCCCCCCATGCCAAGACATTAATTCTCACAAGTCGGAGAAAATTACTATGCATGAATGCAAAAAGCATGATCAGGAGTAATTAACATGGCTTCATATGCAAATTTTATTAATGCAGAAGTACAAAGTCATTATGCAAATGAAACTTACGTCAACTCTCTTGACAAATATTCATCTCTGAGGCTCAAGTTTCTCCCTTTTTATTTATTTATTTAATTCCCCCCCCCTTTTTTTTCCTGGGTTCTTTTTTTTTTTTTTTAAGAGGGGGTGCGGGGGTAGTGCTGGTGACCGCTTCAGCAGCAGCAAGCCATGAGGGCTGTTTGACAAGTTTGCAAAGTTGTTTTTCAACCGGAGAAATTTATTCTTGCATTGTTGATTTTTTTTTTTTTGTACAAGACAGCTCATAGGAGAAGAGGAAAAAATAAAAAAATAAAAAATTTAAAAAAATTAAAAAAAAAAAAAAGCTCTGGGCAGCAGGCAGCCAATCAAAACGCCAGAGCCTGTAATGAGGGCGATTGATGGCTGTTTGGCTTTTACTGCAGGGTAATGAACTAGAATCCAGTCTGAGGAGGGGGGGAAATATGAATATTCATGAGACTGTGCTCCTGCCTTTGATGATTAAAGAAATTTTTAATATTCAAATAAGCGCTTGCCAAGTGATTAACAAAGAACATGCACGCAGAAATATGGAAATGTGAGCCGGGAAAGATTTGAGAGGCGAAGAGACTGCTGGAAAGGCAGCCCCAAATTTCATAAACAAGATCGGCAGATAACCCAACTCGCACGCGGGCAAATAAAAACATTTCTTTCGGATCGCTTAAATATTTTGCCAGCTACTTTGTCTTAAGGATGATCAAAATGCTATGTATGGGGGGGGGGGGTGCGGGGAGAGAGACCGAGGAACCGAGTAAAGTCAAATGCACTGCTCGCATGTAAGAAACATCCCAATTCTAGCCCCCCTCCCCCCAACACCGACGGGAAATCAGGACTCTTTTTCCGGTTTGCTAGACAAGAGAGGATGGAGGGGAGCCAGCTCAGGCTTGAAAACCCAATGCTTGAGGTTCAGGCCTGACTGTTTTGGGGCACCCACCGCCCAACAGTGATGGGGCCTGGGTTGGCACATCAGGACGCGTGGTCATGAGTTGCTTCTAGGCTGGCCCAAAGGCCCGAGACGGTGGATGGTGAGGTCTAGAGAGCTGAGGGGCTCCCCTGGAATCGGACCCTGGTCAAAACACATAAACAAGGTGGTCACAGGGAATAAACGGGGGCACGTCTTGGGAAGTTGCAAGGACTCAGCCTTCCCACGGGGCCTGGCCTGGGCATCCTCAGAGCCACCGAGGGGAGAGCCCCACCGATGGCGTGCAGGCTTCATTAGCTGTGCGCTCGGGCCGCTGGCTCATACTTTAACAGCTCCACCATGGGTTCACATGGAAGCACATAATAACAGTATTAGCTGGTAAAATGATCCTGCAGTTAAAATACATCTAATTAGCAGCCGATGACATCCATTTTGGCAATTTCCTATTTGAAACAAGTGGAGCACCACCTTAAATGAGACAGGCAATGGCTACTCACCCCACAAGACCCAGCCTTCCCACCATTTGTCTCTCTCAGCTCTCTCTTTGTGGGGGGGGGGGGGGGGGGGCGAAGACAGCAGGAAGAGAGAAGGATTCTAAGCAGCCTTCTTTGTTACTCAATTTCAGAACTACACCAGTTGGGGGGGGGGGGCACTCAGAAAATAAATTCCCTCACTCCACAGGTATCATTTAATGTCTTTTTCTTCATTTTTAACCACCAAGGGCTGGTAACTAGCAAACGCTAGAACTTGCTTTTTCATTTCGTTATAAAATACATCATCATCATCATCATCATCATCATCATCATGAACAACAAAGCAGAAAGGGAATCCAAGCATTTACGTGAACGCCATGTAAGTCACCATGAAAACCCACAAATGTCAGGACAGGTCCCCAAGACAGGCCAAGAGAGCAGGCTGTGTGTGCAGCCTGGCTCAGCTCCGTGCACCAGAGCATTTGGGGGATCGAGAAATTCTCTGCAGGGAACTGAGGCCACCAAGTCCCCACCACCCACTTTTGGATCCTCCTTCTAAGTCAGGCCAAGTCTGAGTGCCCATCACGGGTCTCTGGTCCTTGCTGCAACGGCTTTGAGTTCGGGGGTGCACGTGTTAGCGTCCTTTAAAAGACAAGCAACAGAAAGGGGAAATGAGGTCTCACAGGGTTTGCACAGCTGTGTTTAAAGACATCCTTCAGGGCCATCACATGGGGGCCATAAAAACAAAGCTCCAATGGGAGCTGGGCCTTTACTCTGGCTTCCTGCTAAAAACGGCAGCCCTTTCACATGGCTGGGAGGGTGGGGATTCCTTCCCGTGCAGGTGAGAGGGCCTGCCTGGTTTCCCGACGGCCTAGAGAGGGCTACTGCGGGTGCCAGGCAGCGGGGAGCGGTGGGCTTGCCAGGGCCTCCAAGAACATCTCTGGGCTTGAGGCCAGTCCAACTGCCATTTCCCCAGTGACCATCCAGAGACCCCTACATGCCCTCATGGCCCTCGTGGACACCAGGGTGCCGAGAAGGCTGGGCCACCGAGCGGAGGCCAGAAGCAAATCCCTTCCAGCACCCCGAGACAGGCCACCTTCCGCCTCACGCCTCCCCCTTCGCGCAC
The DNA here is from genome assembly GCF_028018385.1 of Neofelis nebulosa. Taxonomy (NCBI): domain Eukaryota; kingdom Metazoa; phylum Chordata; class Mammalia; order Carnivora; family Felidae; genus Neofelis; species Neofelis nebulosa. Next base: position 142,654,294 of record NC_080788.1, read on the forward strand.
TCCTGAGATCTGTCACAGTGAATCACCGCTTCAACTATTTTTCGCTCCCCAGCATGCTGAACATTTAATGCATCCCCGAAAAGGGAGAGGCAAGGCAAAGCAATGACCGTGCCCTTCGACAACACTTCCACCAAGGTTTGGAAAGGGAAGGTCTTCCCCGGCCGCTGCATCCTGTAGTCAGAAGCAGGCACACACGCCCACCCCATCTCCTGGTCCAAAAGCACCTGTTTCAATGGCCACCGACCCCAATTTCCTCAAGATGCAAGAAGCCGAAACACTCTGGGGCAACGCCCTGGGCCAAGGATCTGTAAGGGTTACATCACAAATTTCAAAACCTTCTATGGCCCTTCCAAAAGGCCCGGTAAAGTAGCAAAGGAAATGTCCCGGTGCTACTCGGGAGGAAGGATGTGTCTGAATCATATTCTGCCAACGCTTCAGGGTAAACTGACCAAGTGCTCGGGGCTGACCACTCCACCCCCAAGTGGACATCTGCCAGGGAAAACGTACAGCTTCAACTCTTCTGCTCATCATTCAGGGAAATCCCTAGAGCCCTCTCAGCTGCTGGAATGCAAATAAACCGCCATCATTTGTCCTCTGGCCGGGATGCTGAGGCCTCTGAACCACGGCTTTGAGACGCACACAGAAAAACAGACAGGAGTCCTCTCGGGTGACCTCAGCAGTCAGGGTCCACCAGATCGGGGCCCACGCTCCTGGAATGGGCAGGCCTGGGCACAACAGAAGGTGAAACCAGATGTTTCACCCATTAGAAAAATGTGCATATGCACATCTAGTAGACAGAGATGATACATATATGCATATACACACAGACATGCATATATCAGCAACGTAGGCCACGTTCAAATGTCTCCATGCATACTGGGGAATCCACAGAGGCCAAGGACAAAGAGGAGTTGACAGATTCTCTGAATCTCACCATTAAAAACAGCTGGTCAATACCCAGCAGAGAAATTTGCCCCTTTTCCCCAGATTCAGACTTTCTGATCAGAGGCTGGGTAGCTGCTTCAGTCTTCCAGTTTCTGCCCTGGACTGCGATTTACCCAAGATCCTTCAGTCATGGCCTATTACGTTACACTAGGAGCCACTGACAGTATATCACGCACAACTTCCCAAAGCACTCCTGGAGACAAAGCGCATCCTATGAACTGACGTAAAAAGCTGGATAAGTCATCTGGATTCCAAACATCTAGAATTTGGGACTTGGGGTCAGGACCCCATGCCCCTTTCCCAGATGGGCACTTTGTGGCCAGACTCCAATGATAGCCTTGGCCAGGCATCTCTTAGGCATGTCCCTCCCCATGAACACTCCCCGTGGAGTGCATTAGTTTAGAGTTGGTGGGGGGACAGGGAGGGACCTCAGTCAAGACAGAAGCCACATGTCACAGGAGGGAAACACACCACGAGATGACTCTTCAAGATTTGGTGCCTACAGTGAGTTTTAAACTAAGGACACTCTCCCCCCACCCCCACCCCCATCAGCATCCACTGTGCCTGACATCTGAGGAATGACCTGGAAACACTGAATCCTGACACTTGTTAAAAAGCTGGTCCTCTACAGAACATGTTTAAAAACTGGTGAGTTCAAAAAGTTGTTGCGGTTTGCAGGCCCCACAAACTCCCAACACTGGCTTTGGCTCAGCCCCCACGCGCAGAGAACACGATGTAGTAAATAGAAGGGGGAGGTCTGAACTCTGAGCATCCCACAGAATCGAGAATGAAAACAACTCAGCACAGCCAATAAAAAAGCACATCAAGAAAACAGAGTGCCCAGAAAGGAGGTTACTGCAAGGACTCCAAGCCAGAGGCAGCCAGGAAAAGGGACAGCAGTCCCAGGTACAGACGGAGTCGTGGATTTGAGGAATGTTGAGAGCATCATCAACCTTTATTAAGACTGGACTCTAAAATCCCTACCTGCACAGTAAGGGAATGTGCAACCATGAGGGCCAGCAGGGTTTCTTGTTTTAGAGGGAAAGAAATTGAACTTGGTGAGTAGGTGGGGAAGGAAGGAAGGAAGGAAGGAAGGAAGGAAGGAAGGAAGGAAGGAAGGAAGGAAAGAAGGAGGGAAAAAAGGAAGGAAGGAGAAGAAAGGAAGGAGAAGAAAGGAAGGGAGGGAGGGAGGGAAAGAAGGAAGGATGGAAGGAAGGAGGGGAAGAAGGAGGAGGAGGAGGAGGAGGAGGAAGAAGGGAAGGATGAAAAAAGAAAGGAAAATAGGAGGAAAGAAAGAACAAATTGTAGAAAAGGAGTCACTGCTATAGTTTAAATGCATTTGTTGGTTTTGCTTACATGTGTGACAATTACGTGCAACCATGTCTAACATCAATAAAAAAATCCAGCTCTCCCCTGCCTTTTGCTGTTGACGGAGTCTTTTGTTTTTCTCTCCTTTTTCATTCTTCCTACCTCCTACTAATGGACATAGAGAATACTGAGGCGCGCTGCTTTGCATCCCGTAAGAACAAAATCTTTCTGTGGCCTCTTTATGTTTCCAAGCCAAGTCTGAAATGTCACTGCCTAAAACATTGAGCAGGCCTGTAATTACTTTCAACAAAGTAGCTCCTTTAAACGGAGTTTTCTGCATGTAGACGGCATGTAATATACATATTGTGAGCCTTCCTTTCAGCATGGGTAGCATTTGACGGCTACAATCACAAATTTTCTTCTAAGGGAGCAGGCTGACAGCCACCTTCTTCCTTGTTTTTTGACGTGAAATCCATTTTCTTCTCCTGACACACTGACGGTGATATGCAGTGTGTGCACAACAAAATTTGTAAAAATTAACACTTCGCGGGATTAATTGAATAAAGATTGTTAGCACATTAACACGGGGAATGCTGCTCCTTAGGCTTCAATCTAGCCACGCTCCCCGAGCCACTGCCAGTGTAACAGAGGTTTACAAGCAGCTGAGGTTTATGCCGCTATTTAATGTAATTAAAGAAACCGGTAGCACAGTCCTCCATGGAAATATCATTTCTATTGCAGGGTATTCCCATTAGAAATTGGGGGAAATCATAGCACGCGGACTTTGATTTTGTTGTAATTTTTTTTTTTTTCCCCCTTGGCTGTCTTTGAAACGGAGCCGATGTGCTGAGGCCTCAGACAGAACCCACTGCAGAAACCCAGCAAAGATTCCCGGATAAGACAAGCCTGGGGTAGGAGCGTTCAGCGTTGTCTATTTTTTTTTTTTTTTTAATGGTTTTTGAAACTGCTCAAAAAAAAAAAAAAATGTTTTTGTTTTTTTTTTAATCTGTTGTCTCGGCTGCAATTCTCTGCCCAGCAAACAGCATATCATGACAATGACTCTTCAGATTACCCCCCGCCCCGCCCCCCCTGCAAAGGACAGGGTGGATAAAGATGCAGAAAAAGGGAGGGGTCTCCCTGGCCACTCTTCTATATAAACAATGATAGCTCCAGACCCGGATCAGGACTAGAATCTAACGGTAACCTCAGAGGAAGAGCACAGAGCAGGCACTGCTCAAGAAGGCCTCAGAAACGAAACACACACAACCAACCAGAAAAAAAGAAAAACAGAATCTTTACACCACATCATCCAAAATGGCAGAGAAAATGAAGTCTTGGGGCTGAAGGGAAGGGAGCCTGACTCAGCTCTCCAGGCCTAAGCATCCTCTCCTATCCGAAGGCTGCCTCCTGCCCTTGGAGCCGCCAAGTGCAGACGAACGTGAGACCTGTCTCTAAACGTGCACCTGCTCCGCGCGTGTCCCTGTGCCACGGGGTGACTGCATGGGATTTTTTTTTCTTCCCCAAGTGCATTTTAATGCTCTTATGCTACATCCTAATTTCTTGGGGGGAGGAAAAAAAACATCAGTGTCACTAAAAAAACGTCACTCTGTTTTGCAAAATCCAGCAGCTTCCTTGGCAGCAAGAAAGGCTGGCTGGCATTATCCCCTCATTTGACAAAACTACTATTTCTGGGCATGTGCTCAAAAACAGGTAGGAAGCAAATGCTGAGAAATAAGGAAGTAAAAACAGGCAACAGATTTTTCACTACCAAGAATGCCAAGCGTAAACACGATTTATTTAGCTGTGTTTAACGTGCCTGTCCTCTATGCAACTAGGAGCCCACTTGGGTTGAAGGAAGGGTGGGGAGGAGGGGACAGGAAGAGGGAGCAGGGGACAACGGGGACAGAGAGAGGAGGCAGGCGGTTCTGTACGAGGACTTCCTAAACGGTTCGGTTCAGTTTTAGGAGAACAAGATTCTTCTGCCCCGAAATACACGCATGTGTCAAAAGAAGGCAACACTAATATGCCAGTTAATTAACGAGCCGCCACTAACAAAGATACAAGACCCAGCTCCTGCAAACAATATTTACATGGGCGTCGCGCAATCTTCTTGCCCACTTCCCTGGTCTTTCTGCAAAGCCTTGGTCTGGGGGCTGGGACAGGCGCTGAGGCCCCTCAAGCTGGTGGGAGGGGGTTCTGAGCTTCGAAGTCCAGACACGGGGGAGAGGGGGGAAGTATCGCTGCCCTCCCTGCCCATCCTCACAGGGCCACGTGGAACTGAGAGAGATCTGTATTCAATTAAGGAGCACCAGACAGCTTCTGGCTCCTTGCCTGCACCAAAGCAGGCTACGGGTATCTGCTGTGCCCCCCCACCCTACCCTGGCTCTAATGCTAGGGAACAAGGGCTCTATCAAGTCCCCGGTGGAGAAGGCAGAGTGCCACGCTGCCCCCCCCCCCCCGCCAACCCCCAAACTCAAGCCTGGGGTCTGAGTCCTGCCGGGGTGAACCAACAAAATACATAAAGCAAGCATCTGTATTTTCTAACTGGTGAGACTAAACCAGAGGTTTTGGGCCCTGCCAGAGGTCCTTCCTTTTAAAAATCTAATTCAGGTTCCACTCAGCATTGGCTGGAAAAAAGGAACCAAGCCTCATCAAAAGATAAACAACAACCCAAAAGTAAGATGGAGACCCAAAAGGACAGTCAGGGTTCCCCGTTTCCCCAGTGAAGGTGCCATTTCAGAACAGCCAGCTGTGTGCTCTGGGAGCATAAATGCCTATTTTTGTTAGCTTTGAGAGGTGGTGGCCAAAAAAAAAAAAAAAAAAAAAAAAAGGAGAATTTCCTCACCAGTCTGCACCGACTTCCTTCCTCCTCTGCACCTAACAAGACTGTGCACTTAAATGCTGCCTGCTGTATGCATTCCTCTGCACCCCCAAGTCTACACCCCCTCTGCCCAACCCCTGTCCTTCTGGGGCCACACTCCAAACGTCAGTAAAGATACCTCTTCTGGTATATTCAGGTCAAGAGTAACAGCTAACCCCACTCCGTGTTAAGATTCTGAATCACGTGACAGTCCCCAACAGGAACAAAGAGCTGGGGTGGCGTGTCAGTCCCCCAAAATGAATGGCAATCGGGGAGAGGTATTTCCTACTGGTATTAGGTTACTAAATTGAAAATTCAAGCCCTCCCCCTTAGACTCCCCCCTAAATCCCCTAATTCTTCCTCCTTGCATTGAAAATGACATGCTACACAAGTAGCTATTTGATTCCTTTCCCTTTTGCAAATTAGTCACCCTGCCCCCGTGGACTGAACAACATCAGAGTCTAATACTTTTGCGATGTCTCTGAAATCAGCAATTACTTCACTCTCGTGGAATGGTTGGTTTTCGTATCTGGATAAGGTGGCAGAAACATAATCAATTGGAGATCCCCATTTTATAGGTGAAGAAACTAAGACACGAACTGATCTGCCCGGGGCCGTTTAGTAACAAACACATCTGAGACTGTGTGAACATCCTGATTCCGGTGCTTCCACGAGTTCAGTGGCCCCTAACACTCCAGTGGCAGCAAAAAGGGGTCGAAAGGCTAACCGGGGCTCAGGTGCGCTGCTCCGGGAGGCCACGCTTCTAGAAAATCCTACACAGAAATCTCGATTTCTCAAATAAAACTGAAGATGTTTAACTGCATCTCCAAAGGAGGCCTCTGCGGGATCCCTCTAGATAACAATTCCATTGGTATTTCAACAGCATCAGGGCTGACAAAACCCCCCATTCCCAAGCAAATGTCCCACACGTGGCTCCTGAATAAAGCAGGGCAAATCACCTGCACCTCGCAGACCGGCCTAGTGGCTTAGAGACCACAACACAAAGCAGCCCACCCCGTCATTCAGACACAAACTGGTGTGTGCCCTCAGAAGGCACGAGGGCACCCAGGCAGGGCTACAGAATCCTCTCTTCCAGGAGGATTCTAGACCAGAGAACTTCCGCTGCCCTGCCCCAAGGCTTAACCTAAAACTAGAGGGAGAAATCACCCATAATTTTTATCACTGTGGAGTTGTCAAAATAAAGAAGGCAGAGATAAGCTGGCTTCCTCCTCCTCCTCCGTGTAATAGCCATTAAGTCACCCAACCACACAGTTACCTGCCAACAGGAACAATTCCCCCCATAGGCACCTTGTTTCCAAAAATCCTAAAATGTATCACATCCCTCTAAAGGGACTGCAGAGACCTAGGATAGGGCCCCTCAAACCCACACACACATAATTAGTGTTTCATCTTTCTTTCTGTAAAGGAATCCGGTAACATAAATATTAATCAAACACGAGAATCTGCCTTTCCAGTCTGGGACCATTACGAGTGCCGGATTGTGATCTTTACAGATATTTACAGATATTCAAAGGCAGATTCTATCTTGTTGGAACTGTTATAAATGGACGTCTGAGAAATCACCGAGCAAGTTCAGGCAGATATGAAAACCTTCCTGTCCAGGACTGCCAGCAGCTTTGAGTTCCCAAGTGTTGAATTTGTTACCTTTTCTGTAGGCCTTTCAAAAAAATAAATTGACAAATGCCTTCAGATTCCTCCAGAAGAAAAGCAAGCTGCTCGGGATAGCTAAATCTGAGATTTAAGATTGACTCTTACTCTAAATGCCATGAAGGCATTGTTTACAAAATAGTTTAGCCTTTGATAGCACAGAAAGTGCGATATTCTGTTATGATTTGGGTCAGCCCAAATCATAAATAAATATGTATATACATATTTTTTAAAATTACCTCGACTCCTGTTACAGCAAATGTATTCCGTTTGGTTCAGACCTATTTCTGAATAATGGAAAATAGAGACGTGGTTCCAACTGTAGCCTAGAAAAGCTGTCACAGTGAAGGTAAACTTTTAATCTTCTATAGGCAAACAGCATACATTTTTATTTCTGGAGTAACAGCTTTGGGAAAATGTTTGAACATTTTCTTAAGAGCTTTGTGGTAAATACATTGGGCGTCCAACCACTGCTTTTCTGGGTCTTTAAGGGTCTGTTGGAGTGCTTTAAACAATTGGAGGCCAATTTTTAAGAAGCAAAAATAAAGAGAGACTCCTAGCAAGGTGACCATTTGCATACAAATTCTCTTTCGGGGGGTGCTTATTGTAAGAGAAGTCGGGCTGGAGGAAGGACTGACATTAATTCCCTGTAATTCCACGAGGCTTTGTGCCCTACTCTACTAGAGGGTTCCATTCCCACACAATTGGGAAAACACTTTTGTTCTTGAGTGTTTTAAAATCCCAGCCCCCAGGAATTCCCTCTAGAAAAGCAGGCTCTCCCTCCTCCCCCCACCGGGGGGTGGGGGGTGTGGAAAGCTACAAAGAAAACCACTTTGGGACGGGACTGTTTGCCCTGGATGGACACAAACGCACAAAGGAACTCTTTGAGGCTCCCTGCAAACGGGCCTCACCTGGATCCGGGGAACTGCCGGGCTCTGTCGGGCCAAGGTGGGCTGATGCCGGGCTCGGTCGGGCGCGACCCTTTCAGAGCGTTGGCGGCGGGCGGAGAAGGGATCCCGGGGCGCCCCCGGGACCCAAGACAAATGCCCGGGAAGGAACGCCACCCCAGACAGGAGCCCCGCCCCTCGCGCGCTGGTTTTGAGGCTGGGGCCACTGGCGGGAGTTTTCAGGGGTCCTGAAATGCAATTCCCCACGCCCGGGAAGGTCACTAGTCAGGGCGCGCGCCTGGGGGTCCGGGAGGGGAAGGAGGGTGGAGGAGGGGCGGGCCCGAGCGCACAAAGGGGCCCCGGGCCGGCGGGCTCCCCGCCCTTGACCTTGGGTCTCCGCCTCCATCCATCTCCGCCCGCTGCCAGGGAAGGGGGCTGGCCCGGGGCCAAGGGCGAGCTCGCAGGGCTGCTGCCGGGCGGGGGCCGACAAGGGGCCGCCGGGGGCGGGGGGAAGGGGCTCGGAAAAAAAGACTCGAGGGCTGCAGAGTGCTCCGAGGAAACCTGCATTCCAACTCCCCCGGCTCCCTCTGGAGCCAGGTCCCGGGGAGGCTCCGATTCACTGCACGCCTCCCACCCCCCCCCCCCCCCCCCGCCCAAAGCAAAAGTTGCTGGAATGCACCGAGGAAGCCCCCTCCCCTGGGCTAACCCTACGACTCGCCCACTCCCCGCCCCCCTCGGACCCGGGCCGAGAGGGGGAGGGGAGCTGTCACGGGAGGAAGAAAGAAGCGCGCCTTCCCGGCGAGGCCAGACGCGGGCAGGGTCAGCTGCGCCTCCGCCCGCCCCTCGCCGCCCCGCTCGGGCAGCTGGCCCATTAAGCCCCCGAATTATGCATGGACCTGGAGCCCCCTCGGCCCTCCCGCCCCAAGAAGACACAATCAACGTGCGCGGCGGGCCAGGGCCGGGAGAGCAGAAGAGACGTGGCTGATGGTCGCCTAACCGCGCGCCCCGGGGCGCAGGCTGGAGAGGCCGCGGGCGAATCTGCGAGGCCGGCTGCCCGGAGGGGACCAGGCGCGCCCAAAGGCCCGGGAGCGGCGCCTCAGAGCCCCCCGCGGGACCGCAGCCGGCCGGATGGGGGGTGGGCACCGACCGCGGAGAAGGCCCCCCGGTGCAATCACGGTGTTGCCAGTGTCCGACCGTTTCCGCGCGGGGTCCGCCTGAGCTGTGCACCACCCGCCTCGGGTGTGCCCGGGCTTGGAAGTGAGAGGAGGGGAGACTTTCGGACCCCAACCCTGGAGCCCCCCCAGGGGCGGGGCCTGAAGTCCCCGACCGGCCTGTCAGGAATTCTGCCCCTGCCCCCTCCCACGTGGAAGGGAATGATTTGCTAAAGGCGGCACCGTCAGGGACGGAGGCGAGGAGGCCAGGCGTGGGGAGGGTCGCTGGAGATCCCGAGAGGGGGCAAGATGAGTCTTGAAAGTTGCAAGATGAGTCTTGAAAGTTGCAACCGTCGGGGCACAGGGGACATTGCGTTGGTGGTGAGGCAGGTGGCGCCTGGTTTCATGGGAGCAGAAGTTCAGTCTCAGGGTTGGTTGGATTCTGATGTCCAACTCCCCACCGCTCCCCATAGTCTTAGAAGGCGCCCCCCCCACTAGGGACCCCCAGCACTAGGCAGCCCCGAGGGTCTCGCGTCCTCCACTAAATGCCATTTTCGGTGTCCCAAATGGCTGTGCTGTGGGAAAGCAAGTCCCGGACATGGGAGTGTGGAACTTGTTTGCTATCTTGGGCCCTGTTTGTTTCTGGAAATGAGTTCCCTCTCGCTTTTCCTTCCCCTCAAAAGCAAAAGCCAGGTCAGGAAAATTATATACTTCTTTTTCCCAGCGAATAAAGGCGCCTCCTTTGCAGGGAAAGTTTTACAAGCCAATGATGTCAATGATGCAAGGAGAAGACCACACTGTTTAGGTTTCTTAATTGGCTGGCTTTGAACTCTCGGTGGGAGGGGGAAGGAATCCACTCTGGCTCCCTTGGAGAACTTAGTTTTGTGGGGTCTACCAACCTCAATCAAACGTTTTAGCCAGTTGTTGGGGTGGGAAGGGGTCATCAAAGCTTTGTCCTGTTTCTCCATAAGGGAAACAAAGAACCCTAGATGGCTAGAGAGGAAGCCCAGGACAGGCAGTCCCTGGCCACCACCCCCCCTCAAGGGGGGACCCCTAGAACCCAGCTGGGGGACTACATTCTCCAGATGCCATGCTCTGCCCAGAAAAGTCTTTAAAACAAAGCCAGTGAGTGCTTTCTCTATGACTTTCAAGGATTCCTTTGGTACCTGAAGTCAGAAAAGCTGAATTGTGCTTTCTGGACACTGCAGGGTTGGACAGATGTCGTCACTGGAGCTTCCTCACAATCCAGGCACGGGGGCTAACAAGGGGCAGGGCTCTGTTCATGGGGGTTCATCATGGGTGGGCACTGACCCACACACCTGTTTGTACCTTTGAGTCTGGATTTATCTGCCTGCATCTAAGGCTGTGTCCACACTTGCAACCAGAAGGTTATGGAAGGTGTGCGGGTACCCAGCCCCGGGGCGGTCAACAGCCCTGATCAAACGTTGCCTTGGCTTAGAAAACTAGGTGGCTGTCTTGAACTGAGAGGTTCACCCTGCCCTCAGCATTGCATCTGAACAGCTGTCTTCTCTCCACAGCAGGAATGGGGGGTTCTGACTTCTCACCTCCAACAAAAGGCCATTTTGTTGATATCCTTCTACCCAAAGGAGCCTGGGGTCCCAGTTTTCATGCAGTTGGGACCAGCAGCAAGCACTCTCCCAACCTAACTCTCATCAAGTGATTACTCGTTCTCCTGTCACACATTCATCCCCCCACCCCCACCCCAGCACAGAATCATCCTTCCTAAGCCATCCCCTCTCCTCCAGATCAAAACCAGCAGACCACCAGGAGGGCCCTAAGGAAACCCACTTAAAAACAAAATACAAACAGGGGCGCCTGGGTGGCTCAGTCGGTTAAGCGTCCAACTTCAGCTCAGGTCATGATCTCACGGTTCGTGAGTTCAAGCCCCATGTCAGGCTCTGTGCTGACAGCTCAGAGCCTGGAGCCTGCTTTGGATTCCATCTCTCTCTCTCTCTCTCTCTCTCTCTCTCTCTCTCTCTCTGTGCCCCTCCCTGCTCACACACTCTCTCTCTCTCTCTCTCTCAAAAATGAATAAACTTAAAAAAAAAATTGTTTAAAAAAATTTAAAAAACAAAATACAAATGAAACCTAGGGGTACCCGGGTGGCTGAGTAGGTTAAGCGGCCAATTTCAGCTCAGGTGATGATTTCATGGCTCATGAGTTTCGCCCCGCATCAGGCTCTGCTTGGAGCCTGCTTGGGATTCCCTCTCTTCCTCTCACTGCCCCTTAGCCATTCTCATGCACACACGTGTTCTCTCTCCCAAAACAAATAAATAAAAATGAAAAAAATAAAACAAGGGGCGCCTGGGTGGCTCTGTCGGTCGGGTGTCTGACTTCGGCTCAGGTCATGATCTCGCGGTTTGTGAGTTTGAGCCCCACGTCCGGCTCTAGGGCTGATGGCTCGGAGTCCGGAGCCTGCTTTGGATTCTGTTTCTCCCCTCTCTTTGTTCCTCCCCCACTCACGCTCTGTCTCTGTCTCTCTCTCAAAAATAAATATTCAAACTAAAAAATAAAGTAATTACATAAAATAAAACCTAGAAGCCTTGCCCTCCCCAGAAAGGCCTCCAGGTCCCTGGGTCCAGCTCGGAGCCTCCAAGTCCTGGCCACCTGGAGCCAGGAGCTCCTTCTTGGGCTTAATTTGGGCAAGGCCGACGCCCCTACACCCTTAGGTCAACCGGTCACCACCTAGGAACGCCTGGGTCACGGCTGGCTTCAGGTTTTGTGGGGCCTGAGGTTTATACCATTCGGGAGGGAGGTCCTTTTAACAACAACAAGGAAAAAAAAAACACCAAACCACACCCACAACATCAGGGTCAGGGCCTGGAAGACATACACGAGTGGTCCCGAGCCCACACTCGGTGACCCTCTCCGTGAAGGCAGCAAATCCTCCGGGAAGGCTCTCTGCAGCTTTGAGCAGAACTAGCTCTCATTTCGGCCACCAGTGTCTTCAAAGAAAGTTACTTCCTAAGCCCAAAGGAGGAAAGCCTTTCGGGCCGCTGGGTGGGAGGGTGTAGGTAAAAAGCTTCCCCTCCCCCACACGTGCAGGGGTTCGGGGGGGGGGGGGGGGCCCTGCAGCTGTTGGAAACCACTGGTAGCTCCTTCTCCTATTTCAGCTCAGGAAGCTCAGGCCCAAAGAGGGGGAGGGTCCGCTCAAGGTCACACCGCCCGTTAGCCGCAGGGCATGGACACGTACCTCGGGTCTCTGGCCCGAGTCCACTCTGCCTGCCACTCCCCCCCGCATTCAGTAGGCCCGGCTCAGCCCCTAACAAGGCGGCTTTGCACAGCGGTCAGCACAAAACCCACCGACGTGCACAGGACCGGGGTGGGGGCAGGTCCACCGTCCCGACTTCTTCAGCTCCCACGAGGCCCCAGGTCTCGTCGCGGAGCTTGCCCCTCAGGGTGGAGATCACTCGTCTGGCTGGCACCAGAAGCGGCCTGTGCCAGCCGCAGTTACAGACCCTCGTGGTCCCCTGGGCTCCCTGTGAGGAGGTCACTGGCCGGGAGTCGGGAGCCCGGCGCCCAGGCTCGACTCTGCCGCTGCCTCGAGAACTGTTTACGCAAAAGCCTCTTAACCCCTCTAGGACTCGGTCTCCTCATCTACAAAACGAAAGTAGTAACTGATTTATCACCTCTCATGGGGCAGAGACAGTGGATGGGAACAGAGGACGAACTACGACCACGGGATGCACAGCGGCGCCACAGGAAGAGCATGACTGCCTGAGTTCACACCCTGGGCCCCTACTACCAGCTGTGTGACCCTGGGCAAATTACTCAACGTCTCTGTGCTTCAGTTTCCTCTTTGGTATTGTGGGCTTCATACCAGCACCCTAGCTCCTGGAGGTGTGAGGAGGTTTAAATCAGTCAATAGTTGCCAAGCCCTTCAAACAGTGAGTGGTCCACCGTAAGTTCTCGTAAGTACGCGTTAAATTCAAAACCCAAATGTGAAAACGCAGTCTTTTTGTTTCTTCAGGGAAAAGATGAACCCGAGGGCACAGGGGTGACAGCCGGACTGCCCTAGTTATAGTTTACTGACAGAGCCCCCTCCTAACAGTTTCTACAGCTAATGGTTATGCATCAGTCAGGAATGAAAATCGGCAAAAAAAAAAAAAAAAAAAAAAGGCTAGCTGTCAAGTGCCTAATAAAAAACTTACGCCAACTGCTAACTATTTACTGTCAAATGAAAAACCCAATAATAATAATAATAATAATAACTGAGGCTGAGGGTTCCCCACCTGAGAGCCAGCGCCTTCCCTCGCTCCCTTCCTTAACTTCCTCTCCTCCTTCCTGAATGGCTCTGCAAGCTTGGAAATCACAGATAATAAGGGCCCCAAACCTAAAGAAAACCTGAGGAAAAAAACCAAAATGACCCTGTAGCTAACTAGGACTTTTTGTCTGTCTTTATTTATTTATTTACTTATTTACTTTATTTACTTATTTATTTATTTATTGTTAATGTTTATTTATTTTTGCAAGAGAGACAGAGAGAGAGAGAGACAGAGCATGAGCGGGGGAGGGGCAGACAGAGAGGGAGACAGAATCCGAAGCAGGCTCCAGGCTCCCAGCTGTCAGCACAGAGCCCGATGCGGGGCTCGAACCCACAAACCGCGAGATCATGACCTGAGCCGAAGTCAGACACTCGACCGACTGAGTCACCCAGGCGTCCCTTGTCTTCTTTTTAATTCAATACAATTTTCAACTACAATTCAGTGCGACGGTCACGTTTACAGCTGCTGACACTCTGCAGCCGTTGGTACCATTTACCTCCAGTCTCTGGCCCCCCGTTTACAAGTGAGGAAACTGGGTCTCCGCAAGGGAAAAGGGCTTGCCTCCAGTCACACGGCTTGGTGTGGCGAGAGGGCACCTGACTCCAGATAACTGGGGTCTGGGCTCAGCCCTGCCAGTAACCAGTTCCAGGTAAGAATGGGAGGGTCAGCAAGGAGATCCTTCCAGCTCAGGCCAAGAGGCCACAATCCCCACACGGATCCCTCCGGTGGTTCTCCATTATTAATAACAGCTAACAACTCCACAAGGACCTAGTGCATGCATACGTGGTCTAAATCAAACCTTGCAACAAGCCTGAAAGATACCTCCATGCTACAGGAAATGGGGACTTGAAGAGGTGAAAAACTGGTTGAAGGTCATTCAACAAGTCACTGGCAAACCCCAAATCCCAGCCCAGATCCACCCATCTGCATTCCTATCTTATTGCCTTCTTCCCCACTACCCACCTCTCCAAAACCTTCACCACGAAGTACAGACAACAGTATGATGTTACCACAGACCGTGGGTCAAGACCTCTGGGGCCTGAAGGCCCTGGGCCATATCCGCAAGTGTCATACCCTGGGATGCTCTTCGAAGACCTTGGACAGGGTCTAGAGGTAGCGCCTGCCCCCACAGGTCTCGCCAGCCAGGCAGCGTTGGACTACGCTTCCCTAGAAACCTCCATTCCCTGGGCTACCTGAGGTAGCCAGGCAGCGTCGAGGCTGACTCCACTTTGCCGTGTGACCTTGGGCAAGCCCCTTAGCCCCTCCAAGCATTAGCTCAAAGTGGGGTTAGAAATACCTATTTCAAAGCGGGGTTAGAGGTATCTGTTTGAAGGTTGGTATCTATTTCAAGATGACATAAGCCAAGAAAAGCACCTAGCACGATGTGGGTTACCAGGTAGGCCCCCTCTTTCTTCCCCATCGGCCACCAGCCCTGCCCAAGTTCTGGGGTCAGCCCTACTATGCCTAGCCCCAGGGCCATGTCTCACAGGCAGCACCCTCCACTATTCCTTGGTGCAGACAGAACTAATAATTAGCTGTCACAATTTAATAATACAAAAATATAATCCATGCGACAACACACACGGATTTAACTAATCTTAATTTGGAGGCAAAATAACAACTCTAAATATATCAAGCGCAAGTTTTTAAAGACACCCTGCAAGTGGGGTTTATCTCCATTTTCCAGCACAAGCAAGTTATTTAGTTTCTTCCACTGGCCAAGCTAATATTCTCCTTTTCACATTTATCTCTCTTTTTTTTTTTTTTTAAAGTCTGAAGTGCACATTTGCAGAGCGGCATGTAAATCCTCTGGCTGATCAGAAGCCCTTTTCTGCAACACATTTTGACTAGTGATGGGTCACTGGGACCCCAAACCAAGTCCCCTGCCTGTGTCCCGCCTGCTACGAGGACCCCCTCCCACCCACCCACCCACCCACCCCCCCCCCCCCGCCTCCAGGCGCATCCCTGTCCCTTCTTAGGTCTAGATGAAGATGTGCAGAGCGGGTGGGGCCATCGCAGCAGAGAACTGCCTGCTCCTTCCAGCCCAGGGGGATCTGCCACCTCCTGTCACCTGCTGCCTGCCTCCTGCATTTCTCCAGAAATCTGACATTTGGGGTTTGGGGAAAGGACGGGGAAAAAAGGCAAAAGGCAAACCTATGACTGACAGCTGATGGCTCATTCCTCCGGTTACAGCTCCATTTGGTTATGGAAGGGGTGATAACACGTAAAAACGAATTACCTGTGATCAAGAGCCTTCCCTCCAGTGGCTATAAAATGGGAATTTCTAAGGAGGAATCGGTGTAAATGGCTGAGAGAGATACCCCAGGTGAGTTTTCAAGATTCTCACTGAGGAGCAAACACCTCGTGCTTTCAAGCAGGGTCCACGCTCTTTTAGAAAGCTTTTTAGGGGCGCCTGGGTGGCACAGTCGGTTAAGCGTCCGACTTCAACCAGGTCACGATCTCGCGGTCCGTGAGTTCGAGCCCCGCGTCAGGCTCTGGGCTGATGGCTCGGAGCCTGGAGCCTGTTTCAGATTCTGTGTCTCCCTCTCTCTCTGCCCCTCCCCCGTTCATGCTCTGTCTCTCTCTGTCCCAAAAATAAATTAAAAAAAAACGTTGAAAAAAAAATTAAAAAAAAAAAAAAAGAAAGCTTTTTAGAAGCTTCCGCCTGTCAGGCATCTGGCTGCCGGGGGACCCTGCATTAGGTGGGTGCCCTATAGGCCTCCGTCTGTCCCTGGCATGGAACTGAAAAGTAGGTACAGGGGAGGAACCCGAGGCCCAGAAAAGTGAGGCGGCCTGCCTGGGTGGGTTCTGGAATCGCACCCCTCCCAACCGCCACCAAAGCCCATGCTGCCCACGGTCCTCCCCAGAGTGACCCACTATCCGAGCGGTCACCACGCGACAGTAACGTGACCAAAGATGACTGGGGGAGAGGGACACACAACAGCTGTGCGGACTCGGTTTCCCACGGCGGAATTCTCCGAGCCCAATGGAAGTTTCTCCCCAGTTCCTGGAAGGCCTACTTTAGCACCGCTAACAGCAGGGAACAATGGAGCTGGGGTAACAGCACCAGCAAGGGAGGAGGAGGAGGAGGAGGAGGGGGAGGAGGAGGAGAAGGGCGGGAGGCCGCAGCACGTGGGCCGGGTGCCAGGCACGCATCACCCGCGCCCCACAGTTACTGTTGGGTGAGGAAACTGCAGCTTGGAAGGTCAGGTCACCCGGCCAAGGCTGGCAGGCAGCACGTGGTCTCCCTGGTGCAGGCTGAGAGCCCCAAGCACCCCAAGCCCCCTTCTCCCCACCCTTCCTCAAGTCACCCGTCCCAGATAACGGTTCAGAGACTCCCGCTCTTTGCAAACCACGGAACCCACCTCCTCTCCCCCTCCCCCCACCCCAGGATCTGCTACCCTCACCTCCCAGCTCCATCAGAACCCTCCGCACAGGTGGGAGAATGTAGTGGGAAGGGGACTTAGGAAATGTGAAGAACTCCTACAGAGGCAGACGCCTGCCCTGAGTCGGGTCTCCAGGCCGAAGCCCCCACCTCTGCCCAAGCGCCCCCCCCCGCCCCCACCCATCTGTCCCCAGATGGGCCTCAGACACAGGCACCATGGACCTCCCCTGGCCGCAGCACACGGCCAAGGTGCAGGGCCCAGGGCCGTAACTGCACACATCAAGAGTGAGGTTGCTACCTACTCATACTCCACCATGTCCCCCAAGGGGGACAGAGAAGCAGCCCAGAAGGCCATGCTCCCGCCCCCTGGGGGTTCTGTCACCCCTTGGCCAGGTGGGGAGGCTCTGGGCAGGGGAAGAGCAACAGGTGCTTGTTTAGTAAATGAATAAACGAATGAATGAATGAATGAACGAAGAATGAACGCCCTCCAGGATACAAAGTCCAGAAAGTTCCTCCTGCCACTCTCCTACTTCTCTATCATTAAAAAAAAGAAAAGAAATAATTAACTACTCCTTTTATGCCCATCTCCAAACTGCAGTGTCCCAAGGAAAGGGCTGATCCAGAGTCCTACCGGGGTGCAATGACTGACCGAATTTCAACCCCCATCTCACCCTGGGGAGGGCTGGCCGTGCGGGTGGAAGGGAGCCCACATATTTACAGGCCAGCCCCACCCCTCCATCTCGGGATCCCCACCTCTGGAAGCATGGAGGGCTAGAACCCGTCTGGACAACACACAGACTGTTGGTTCCAGGAAAGAAAAGGCACTCGGGGTCACCATGAGCACCTCACTAGCGACAGCCAAGCCAGAGACCAACACCCAAGAGGTTAACAGCCACCGGCTCACCGGCAACCGGCCTTGGGAAGCACAGCGGGGCACGGACGGGCTCGAGCGCATCCCTCCCCGGCACAGACGGGAAGCAGGAACAGGGGAGGCCCGGGCGAGGCCAGCGGTGCCACGGGCCTGGGCAGCAGCTGTGCGGATTTCCGGAAGCCCGGGCGGAGAAGCGCCTGTGATTCCTAGTCCCCCTCTTAAAATATAAAGACTCAATTATCTTTGAGCAGCTTGCTTTACACATGAATTGACACATTTATTTTACAATAAATAACTGAAAGTTATCTGTGTTTCCTTTACTGTTAATCTACACAGAGAAATAATAAACAGGGCTTGTCTACAGAAATGCAAGTAATGCAAGTCCTCAGAATTCAATTAAGCTAAAATAATTAATGCTCCCACCATATTAAATTCCTTTACACATTGGAGCCACTGAAGTTTTATTCTTTAATCTTTTCCTTTTTATTAAATGAAGAAGAAGAAGAAGAAGAAGAAGAAGAAGAAGAAGAAGAAGAAGGAGAAGGAGAAGAAGAAGAGGAAGGAGAAAAAGAAAAGTTGGTGCCCAAGTGGGGAGGGGAAAAAGCGAAAAGGGAGACTGGAAAGAAAGCATGATGTCTTTAGACATCGTGGTTGTCTTCAGCTGACACAGCATGGAGACTGTTTTGTGCCTTTGATTAAAATAACATTTTAAATGCTTTGAACAAACATATCTCTTTAGACTTCTAAGGGATTATTTTACATATTTCTTCGAGAATGAAGAAATCCATTCGTCCTGTTGCTGAACAGAAAAGGCCAAGAATATCTTTCGTCACACATAAAATAAAAATACTGTAGGCTGCTGCAGTATTAGAACCCGAGAAAAGGGGCACGGGGAGGGGTGGGGGGATGAGGACAAAGCCGCCTTGCAGATTAACTTTTGCCTTTTATGAAATCACATTCAGTGGCTTTCTTAAACAAACCTGCCCACAGTGATCGGCAGGCTCTCTCTGGGAAATACCTTCAACGTAAAACGAGGATTCAGATGGTTTTTGGTGAAAGCAAAATGCCTTTCCATCCATTGAAACAGTAGTAGGGACCAGAGTCTCATGGGCAGAAGCCCCCCCCCCCCCCCCCCCCCCCCCCCCCCCCGTGCCAGAAAGGTCTGTGGACACTGACGCCAGGTGTTTATTCTACTGGAGAAAACTACGCCCCCAGTGTCAAAGAAAAGAAAGCCACAGGAACACCAACAACACCAACCTAAGGGACCCAGCACCTTTCTCGACCGGAGGTTCCAACCCTAACAAAGGCAGCATCGCTAAGCTCCACAGGGCATTCTGAGAAACCGGGGTTTACGTGACCACGGCCCTGAGCGCGTTTGGACATTCTCCTCAAAGCCCTTGGCAACTTGACAGCGTGAAAGGGGTCACTCCAGGACCCCCACCAGAAGGCAAAGCCCACAGGCCAGTAGGATTTGACGGGGTCTCCCCAGCACCCGGCATGTGCCAGTGGGAGTCTGCACACAACCACAGTCTCTTCCCAAGAGAGAGCTCATTCATCCCATTTTACACATGGGCACATTGAGGCCCAACCTCTCCAAGCTGCCAGGTGGCTTGCTTGCTGCATCGCCCTGACTGCCTCCTGGGTGATGGGACCCTCTGCTCCAGCAGGCCCACCCTCCGAGGAGGAGCACCCAGAGCCTCAGTCCCTCCAGCACCTCTGCTAGCTGCCATGCCGAAAACTCAGCCGGCACCTACTCGCCCACTGAGGCACCAGAGGGGACCCCGGTGGGAAAGTTCTGCTAGCAAAGCATTTATGGAGCCCCTTGCTCATTCAGTCCTCACACCAGGCCCACCGGTATTTTCACCCACTGTTAACAGATGAGGAAACTGAGTCCTAGACTCATGAAGCAGCTTGTCCAATGTCAACCGGCAGGATCTGAACCCTCATCTGCAGGCACCCTGATGCCATCTTTCTGTAGGTTCTAGGGAACACGGGCAACCAAGGCCCTCTTTCTCTGCTGGGCCTCCCAGGCTCAGAAGTACTAACCAGAAGCTTGCACGGAGCGTGGGCTCCCCGGACGAGGCTCTGGTGTGCCACG
This sequence comes from Neofelis nebulosa, assembly GCF_028018385.1. Taxonomy (NCBI): domain Eukaryota; kingdom Metazoa; phylum Chordata; class Mammalia; order Carnivora; family Felidae; genus Neofelis; species Neofelis nebulosa. The sequence continues at coordinate 142,673,753 of NC_080788.1, forward strand.
GCCACGGCCCGGAGGGTGCCAATTCACTGTGGCGAGCAGACCCAGCTGGAGGACACAACCCGACACCTGCTCGTCCAGGTGGTCAGCTGAGTGGGCATGCCGAAGGGGAGGGGCACGGTGCTCCAACAAGTCCCCACAGCCCCTTCCTTAGACCTCCTGGAAGGATCAGGCAACATCAGAAGGGGCCTCTGAGATCACCTCTTTTTACAGATGGGAATCTGAGGCCAGAGAGAGGAAGAGGAGGAGATGAGGGCTCCTGTTCCAAAGTGCCTGCCAGGCCCTCCCCTCAGGCCACATCTCATTCCACTTCACAACAACCCTACGGAGATAGGTCTCCTCAGCTCCATTTCATAGATGGAAAAACTGATTTGTCCAAGTCGTGAACACAGATGCCAACCCAAGACTATCTGGCTGCACAGCCAGAGACTGAGCCAAGAACACCAGCAAACCGAGGGCCAGTTAGCCTTCCGAATTTCCATTCCGTACTCCCGGCCACCTATGGACTAGGCCCCACAACACAGTCTCACTGACAAAAGCAAAGCCACCAGCGGCCAGCTGTGCCTCTCTAAGCCCCAGGCCTGTCTCGTCCTGAGAGTCACCCAGACAGTGGCCCCTCAGAAAGGGCCAGCCCTGGCTGGTGGTCCTATCCCCGTAGGCCTCAGATCCTCCCAGTACCGGCCCCCGGCACAGCGAGGGGGGAGGCAGGCGTGGGACCCGGGAGGTGGCTGCAGCGGTGCCCTGGCCGGTGCAACACTCCATACCTGCAATGTTCTCCTGCTTGGGGCAGATGCCTTTCGTGGGCGAGACCAGGTGGTCATCTTCGTCGGGGGTGACCTGGATCCCGATCTCCACCGGCTCGGACACTTTCCTGAGCTCGGAGCGCGAAGAGGGCGGCGGGCTGCCCTTGTCCAGGCCTTTGTCATAGCAAGCACCCAGGCTGCCGCCACACTGTTTCTTCTTGTGCTCTATAAAAACCAGGATGTCCCCCAGGGGGAAGTTCATCTGACACTGTCCACAGGTGAGCAGGTCAGGGTCGGGGCCACCCACCATCAGCCCCAGGCTGCTGGGCTCCTCTATTTCCAGACCCTCGTCTTCCTCGAGGATGGCGGCCTCCACATGGTCAGCCTCTGCTGGAAGAGAGAGAGGAGAGGGGGGTAGAGAAGACAGAGATGGGCTTAGGCAATCACAGGCACCCCTCGGCCATCCCAACCCTTTCCCACCAAGAGGGGGCCCCTCCGCTGCAGGATACTAGAGTTCACCAAGTCCGTGCATGACCCCTGGAAGCCACAGATGGGCAAACTGAGGCACCAGGAGCAACTCCGCAGCTCCCGTTTGTTGCTTAACTTACTGCTGAACTGACTGTTTTGTAGTTTATTTGCTGTCGATTTCCCCCCCTCCCTGCACCCCCCCTACGACATAGCATGTAAACACATACACGTGCGCGTGCACAGAACACCCATCCCGCTTTCACAAGAGGCTCGGTGTCACGAGTCCAGTGCTTCAAGCTAGAGACGAGTCTCTCCCACTTTACATCCTCTGAGAATCACCCGGGGAGCTCCGAACACCATCCCCCCCCCACACACACACACACACACACATACACACAGTGCTCAGACGGCAGCCCAGACCAGTTACAGGGAGATCCAAACGTCAGATTGTCTTTTTGTTTTTTTAAGACTCCTCAGGTGATTCCAGTGGGCAGCCGAGGCTGAGAGCTTCCAGCCGGTTCCCCCTGCCTGGGCTGGCTCGGCCGCCCCTCCCCCCTTCCCTTCCACCGTTCATTCATGTCCTCCCCATTCATGGGAGCCTTGCTTGTATTCCTCTACCTCAGACCTGGCTGCACCCCAGACAAGAAAGCAGAACCCCAGACGGGCGTCAGGCAGCCAGTCCTTAGGAGAGAAAGAAGCCCGCATGCTCAGAAAGCAACAAGTGAGTGTTGGTTCAAAAAGAAATGCTGAAGAAAAACACAATGCCGGGGAAAGGACGCCGAGAGAGTCGGCTGGCTGAAAGAGGGAGCCGGCTTTCCTGCCAAACACCCTGCTCCTGGTCAGCCCTCCACCACTTTGTAGATTTCCCAACACTCATCAACTCCCCCACTGTCCTTTTTGTTGGTTGGTTTTATTTTCACTCCCAGAAAAAGAAAAGGAAAAAAAACAAAAAACAAAAAAAAACTGTTCAGGCTCCAAACGCATTTCTTGGCAGATGACAAGCCACACTTTCAATGGGCTGTACATTTTCACGTTTCTTTAGCAGCAGATTTATTTCCTTTTTTTTTTTTTTTTTTTTGTAGGGGACATAGGACCCAAATATTTTGAAGCCAATAAATGCCTAAAAAAGCAGCAACACCCAGGGGGGAAACTGGAGGGCTCGGCAGCCGAAAGTGTCATAAATAAGGGAAGCGGGCAACGAGGTTGCACACTCCCTCGGGGTCTGAGCAAACTTGGGTTGTAATTTTTCAGGAGCCAACGACTTAGTCGTAAAGACAGAGCAAGTGTCGGGGTCCTCAGAAAAGCCAAGGGACAGCCAGAGGTCTGCGACCCGAGGAGGCAGGTAAATTTTCAGTTGTATGGTATCTAGTGAGGGATGATGAAAACCACAGAGGAACAGAGAGAAGGAATGGAAGGGAGGAAAACACATTCCGTGGCAGTGAAGTTACTGACGGGCCAGAGCCAAAGAACAGATAATTTAAGGAAAAAATTCTGTGGCATCTTCTATCCTCCATATAAATCACTGTTCTGTATTTTCTAAACACAGCTTCTTCAGGGCCTGTGAGAGTCCACGGGTGATGCTGAATCTAGAACGGGCAGTGTAATCCACAGAACATGGTCGAACCCGCGTAGACAGGTTGATACGCAGGTGTTGCTGGGAAGGGAAGTTACGATTTGAGATCCTGCCTGTGGTTACAGAAAAACAGACAGATTCCTCTGTGAATTACACGGAGACATGCATTAGACCCATGGCAGCACAAAAATACCACGAGGATGAGGAAATCCTAAATCTGTTGCCGGCATACCTCTAACACAAAGAACCTAAAAGGTAAGAGAAACAGTTTTCACCAAGCCAGCCCTGGGAACCATTAATTACACTCTAAAAAAAAAAAAAGAAAGAAAGAAAAGAAAAGAAAAAAGAAAGAAATCAAGAATTTACTTAAAAAGGAGTTGGATACATAATTAATTTACCAATTTATTTTATGAAAAGATGCTTTGGTATGGCTCAAATGTAATCACAACCCTCACGCCCGAACGGTGGTTGTAGGGGGGACCCAGATTCCTGCGAACGGTTTGTCAGAATGTAAAAGGTAATTATTCGGTGCTTCTTTTCCCTTTAATGATCTAACATTGAGCAATACTGTTTATATTGAAAAGCTCGCACCTTTAATTACCAATTACATATACATAATTTCAGAGCCAAAGGAGAGGGCTGTGAAAACAGTTCTTTAGAAATATAAGGATGTATTGTGCGCCATTTCTAGAGAGGGAGCTCTAATAAATGGGAGGAGGATGTCAAAATATTGTTTTGTTAAAAAAAAAAAAAGGAGAGAAGCACAAAGGAAATGAGATGAAAAGCAAAAAAAAAAAAAAAAAGTACAAAATGAAACAGAGCATTCCGACAGACGGGGCAAGCTCCAAGCTCCGTGGTGGGAAGGGTGGCCGGACCCGGTCCTGTCTGAACTGCCACTCGCGAGTAGGCCTGGCAACGTTGCTGCGTCACCGTCACCGAGGCGGCCACCCTTCCAGCGTGACCATCCTCGCTGAGGACCAGGAGGCGTTTCCTGCCGCTCAATAGTTTAATCTTTCTTTTCCTTGTTGTGTTTTGTTTTGCTTTTCATTAACTTTTTCAGCCTTGTCTGTCCGCTCCCCTGGGAGGAGCTCTAGAAAGCTCCAACACCTCCTCTCTGCTCCCAGGGTTTAAGCTACGTAATTTCAATTCGTCCCTTTAATTCAAAAGAAACACAGACTTCTTTCAGAATTAGCAAAGGTCAAGGAAGCCTGCCTGGTCCCCAAGCTCCTGACTCTGCCTACTATCCTTTGCTAAGGACTGGGTACCAGCACTTTTTTCCTTTCTCTCTCTCTCTCTCTCTCTCAACCTCTCTCTCTCTCTCTTTTTTTTTTTTTGGCAACATCTGGTTTTCTTTCCTTTATTTGGCTCTCTCCGCCTTTTCACTTTCTTCATGCAGCAGGCCCTGTGAATCCCCTGCACCGAGTTTGAAAGTATCCAAAACCCTTCACTGTGCTGCAGTCGTGACTCTGGGCACCGCCCCTCCCCCCAGCCCCCCCCTGCAGCCAAGCCTCCTGGGCAGCCAGCCCTGCAGGGTGTCCCACAGAACAGCTCAGAACCCGGACTTCCCAGACCCAGGGCCCAGGGCCCAGCTAGCGGCCTCCTAGGGAGGGCCAGGGGCAAAAGAAACAAACAAATCTTCCCTCCCACTGTCAGTGTTGAAAGTCAAACTCAAAGATGACAGCTCCAAGAATGGGGTTTCCTCTCTCCAGCCCTGGGGTGTGGGGCCCTGCCGGGTGAGATACTTCCCAGGAAGGTGGCAACATCACCCCCAAAGTTCAGGGAACAGAGTCAGCATGAACCCCTCAACTGTCAAGTTTTTGGTCGCAGGGGGTGGACCGAGACAGCTGGCTGAGCCTGGAGGCTTGTGCTCACAGCCCTCGGAGACACCCCCAAAGACGGGCTGTGGTTTCATTTCCGCCGACAGGCGGATACCAAGCCGGGTGTGTGGGGTGCGTGTGCACGCGCGCGTGTGCGTCCCTTCTTAGAACCGTATCGACGCTGGAAGAAATAAAAGGAGAAAAAGCCACTTGGCCACGCTCAAGGAAGGGCAAAGGGAGACACGTCTGGCCCTCCGGGAACCCTCCTTTCCCTGTCCTGCGGGCACCTGGGGCCTCAGGGCCCCACACAGCTCCTTGACCCCATGCCTCTGCTGGAAGAGCCTGAGCGGCCCAAACGGTCACCCAGAGACAACAAACCACCAGGAGAGAGAAAAGACACACAACAAAAACAGCTTTTCGAATTCCCAGACCCACCCAACAAACCAGCCCCGCAGGCTGCCTTGTCCAGCAAACTCAGGCCTTAAGGAAAGGAGGCAGAGATGAGGTCCTTCCTCTGGGAGGATTTCTGCTTTCGTGAAAAGCTCCCCAACTGTCAGGCGGCTCTGGAAAATACTGCTTGCTGCTCTCACTATTATGAGCCGAATAAAGTACAGGGATTGCTAAAATGTTTGACTTATTAAGAGGAAAAACGAGTGGACGCAGGGTCAGCTGTCACATTGGGGTGAGTTCTGAACTACGAAATCCTAAAGCTCCCAGACAAATACATATCCTGCCTCTCACACACACACACACACACACACACACACACACACACACACAGAGTTAATTTTCTTTTACAACAAAACCACATTTTATTTACAAGGGTAGGCCTCCTCCCAGCTGATAAACGCATTTAGAAGCAATGAAATCAGGGTTCGCAAATAATAATGGTTATTTGTTGTCAAGTAGATGGGGAAGCGCTTGAGCCTAAGACAAACTCCCCCATGCCTTAGCTCCGCTGGGAAGGAATTTGGGGCAGAAGACAGAAATGGAAAGACATTGTTAACACCGACCCGGCCAAGCAGCCAAAAGGACCCCCCCAGCAGCTGCAAAGGCTTAGCAGGGCCTTACCTGGCCAGTGATTTCCCCCACACGCAGGGCTCCAAGGGCCCCACCCGCCCTGGTCCATCTGTAACAACTGCCCATGCACCTGCCCTTTGGGGGATTCCAGCCAAGGGGCCGACCGCCTGCTGTCCCCAGAGTGTGTGTGCATTGCTTCACATACAGCACACAGGCCCATGTCGCCCTTACCCTGCACCGATTCAAATCCAAATCCCTAACCGCTAAGCCCCAGTCCAAGAGAAACCTATGAAGAATTATTGTTTCGGTGATGGGGGAGTGGGTAGGAGAAGGATGTGGGGGGAGGGGTGCCAGGCTCTTAAAATCGTGTGCCACCAACGTCACAGCCGCCATCATGATGTGTACGCGTGTTTACGAGAAATGTTCAGCATCTGTCCGCCAGAGCTCTGCGTCCGACTGGAGACTTTACACCTGCTTCCTACGAAGACGGAAGCCATGCTCACCAATAATCTGTGAAGGGATCTTTTCATTCTCCTCCCCGAGAACGTTCCGGGAGGGGCTGAGACTCCAGGCGGCACCGACACCGCCACCAACACGCGCACTCGACGGAGCACAACACTTTCTGAGCTGCCATCAATTTTTAATTTATTGGATCCAAGAGAAAATAACAACCGTGGGGAGGGGAGGAAGGAGACGGGTGGATGGGAGAGAGAAGGAATCAATTCTTGGTGGAGAAAATAATCTATGACTAGATGGCGCTTAAAGGCACGACAAGAGGTTTTATGAAGTTCTCCGAACATTGGGAATAATGAAGTGCCCGGCAGAGGCAGCCGAGATAAGAGCAGAACGTCACCCCAGCCAGGCATGCGTTAGGAGGAATGGCCTCACGGGGCCAGGAGGGGTTAGAACACGTCTGAGGGTGGGAGCCACCGTCCGGGCCCCAGCCCCGTCTGCCCACCGAATTCCTGCAGCCAGCAAGGCCGAGGGCAGCCTCTGGCCCTGGGAGGACACAGCCTGGCAGGTATAAGCAGGCTGCCTGGCACAGGTGAGCTCCTTCACCTGACCCCCTGCCCTCTCGGGAGGACTGAGCAGTGCAGCCGGTCCAGGTCTCAGAGCTGCTGGCCGAGACCCTGTGCCTCTCCCAGATGCTCCAAAGGCCTCCTGTCTACCGCCCTCAAATCCGCTGTCAGGACGGGCGCACGCGGGGGCCACCACCCCACCAGGCCCCTTCTGCTCCACACCAACCCCAGCTGGAGCCTCCAGCGAAACTGTCGCGATTTCTGGCAGCCGGGTAGGAAGACAGGGAGAAGACTGTGAAGACACTGCCTTGTTGGGCAACCCGTGGACATGACCCGGGGTCTGGCTGACGGGGCCTGCAGGGGAAGGCCTGAGTCTGGCCTGCATTCCAGGAAGGCGGGGATTCCTGTTGGGGGTACAGGAAGAATCTCAGTCACCCAGCCCTGTGACAGAGGCTGGATGGGGAGGTCTGAGGGTGGGAGGAGGACCCCCCCACATGCACACACTGCCCTACACACCCCAGCCTGGTTTCAACAACAGCTCCTTGAAAAACACCCCAACTTGCACTACAGACCATCACCCGACCTTCCCTTCCCCCCACCGCATCCACCTCTCCAGAACTCCAAAAACTGAGCTCAGGGGGCCTGGTCTCACACATTCAAAGGCAGCCAAAGAAAAAAAAAAAAGGGCGAAATGAATAAAGAAAACAGCGTTCAGGTGCGCTCACAGATCCTGTCCATGACTAAAAGGTTACTAATAAAAAGCCAACTCCACAAAACCAGAGAATGGAGTGACCTATGTTTTGATAAATAAAATAGTTGCTTTAAAAGAAAAAAAAAAAGAAAAGAAAGAAAGAAAAAAGATTTACCACCATAGAAACCCTTCCAAGCACGTTCAGCAGAGTCCACAGAGCTGCAAATGCCTTAAATCTGCAGAGCCACAACAGGGCTCATAATGACAGGATATAAAAGCACGCTTTGAGGCCAAATGAAGAGATTTGTTTTATTTAATGCTATGCTTTTTCAAAGGTGCTAAGCAGAAGAAAAGAAGGACCCTTACAGGACACCAGCCTGTAAGCCTTTAGCCGGAGGACATTCTCTGAGGCTGAGAGCGACAGAGGAAGGACAGAAGCCATTTTCAACATCTCCTTTCCAAGGTAGAAATTTAAACATGACCCCATGAAAAAAAATTTTTTTTTTTCTTAGCAGCACATCCATTTCTGAAGCACACGCTAATCACAGCAACACTGGCATTCAACTTTCTCGAGTCATTTATGCGCGTTGTTTTAGTAGAGAACTCACCAGCACATTCACAAATGTATTTGTATTTCTGCAGTTCAGTGGAAGGAGGTCATAAAAAAAAGTTGTATACAACAGAGGATTTTTTTTTTTTTTTTTACTTTGAAGTTACTTAATTTTGTGTGGTCTGGGATTTCACTCTAGTAAAATAACTCGGGCTGGCTAATTCAACACCCAAGCAGATTATCAGCTCTCTTGGAGGGAAAAAAAAAAAAAAAGAAGAAAGAAAGAATGAATTTCTTGAATTTCAGCAACTACACAAAAGACTTGCGTGTGTCAAAATGCCGGACGCAAAGTCCCGGTGAACGCAGCACCATTAATCAAACCTCGATCTGGTGTCACTTTTGCCAGAAAAACCGATGCTGTTCCCCACCCCCCGCGCCCCCCCCCCCCCACTGGCTCGTGCAGTAGACGAAAAAAGTGTGTCCCTGTGCTTTCGTGGGTCTCCAAATAGCCTGCTGTTGACACTTTTTATACACGCCTTGGGGAAAGTACTGCTCAAAAGAGGCAATCAACAAACAGCTTTTCTTGGGGAGGGGTAGAGAAATGGGGACCAGAACACGAGCAGATCTCACTGCCTCCCTGGAAAGGAAGAGAGATCTGTGGGAAGAGGGAACGGGGGGGGGGGTGCCCACAGGGCACGCAGGACCCCAGACCCGATCGTGTGAGTAAATGGAGAGCACTGCGAAGCGACAAAGCCATACTCAGAGCAGCTGGGTGTCACTCATTCATTCCCAGTATCTCTCTGTGCCCTCTCCCCATGAAAAAATACGTCAGTGTGCCTACAGCTAACACCACCTTCAGAGAAGGATGCTCAGCCGGCATCAGCAACTTGACCGTGTGGTGCTGGGTGCAGTCCCCAAGGAGCGTTTATTTTTGCTTGTCCTCCCAGATGTGACCCCAGCATTAAACCTGGAGTCCCAAGTCCTCAGAGAGCTTCCGCTAAAGGTAGGCCCTAACGGGACAGCCAGAGGGGCCTTCCTCTAGCCACACGGGATGCAGGAGGCCGTCCCCAAAGGTCAAGAACCCCGTCTCTACCCTCCCCGCATACATCGTTTTTGTCAAGCACCGTCATATCTGCAGTTCGTGTTTAGTTACAGCTCGTGAAACTCTCCCAAGTTCCAAGGTGAAGGATTGGCTATTTCTAAACTGAATTTTTTTAACGATATTCTGCAGGCCGAAGGCCACTGCCCAGCCCAAGGCTGTGAGGTGACCGTGCCACTTCATCTTGAGTTGTCAAATGAGCCGCGATATGCTCACAACTGGCTCAATTCAAACATTGAATGAAGTAGAGAAATCTTCAGATAAATTGCTGGCCCTCCGCACTGGAGAGTGAAGCCTCTTTCTCAGCTGATGACAGCACTAGGCTTTTGTCTGACCTAATTTATTTCTCTTTCAGGTTAGAATAAAGCACTCCTTCCAGGCTCGGGGCAACCTCTTCTGCCCATATACTGAACTCAAGCACAAGACTCGGGGTTAACTGTGCTGTCTGCAGATTTCTTGAACTTGGAGAAGACATTATAGATCCAGAAACCCCGTGATCAAAAGCACATAGATGCCCCAGCACTAAATTACACGTTTAGGAGAGAAAGAGTCTCATTAAGAGCCATCCATTAAGGGCACTGTTGGGGGTGAAAGGTATTAGCAACGCTGGGTCTAGCAAGCCTATACTCCTTCCAAACAAAGTTTTACACATTATTTGAGTTGGCATTTGATATCTTTGGGGAATGGTGCTATTTCCCTTAGTACAGTGGGAACATTACCTAATAAATGGAATTGAGAATCCAAGTGTTATAAAACCTGAGCTAAAAGGATTTCCATTCATCAAGCTGTTTTAGGAGCATGACTCCCAAAAGCAGTGATTCTCGACTGTTCCCCGGGTCTCTGACATACAACACAGAAATGGACAAAATGATGTATACTCTTCCCAGAGTCCCGCCCTCAATCTGATCACGGATGCCTTAAGAGCCTAATGGAATTTGCAGAAAGTCAAGACCACAGACTAATAGGGGGAAACGCACCCTTTCGAACTAACCATCCTAACTGTTAAAAAAAAAAAAAATCGGGAAAAGAAAAAAGAAAAAGGCCCCCATCTGCCTAGTGAGGGCTTGTAAATCAATGCCAATAGCTTGAAAATGATTTCTCAAACTTATATTCTCATTTTTGTCCCGCTCGAATCTCTGCAGGAAAATCAATATTACAACTTCACACTTAAGACATTTTGCAGCAGCAATGCAAAGTGCTGCGGCAGCGGGTGGAAACCCACGGAAGCTCGCTCCTGGCCCATTGTAGCGAGGCGCCAAGGCATGACACGGGCACCGAGCTCCCCCTAGCTGCCAAGTGGCACCAGGCACGGCGCGGCGTTTCAGGCTTGCCATCAACCAGAAGCCAATTCAACTGAAAGTTTGTTTTGGAAAAGTATTTTATCACAACAAGCAACAGAGAATGCAAAGCAATCAGGAAGGGAGATGAAAAAGGAAAAAAGGAAAGGCTGGTCGAAGACACGCTCTAAGCTCAAAGCGTCGAGAGCTCGCTTGTGGTAAGACGCTAGAAACTGGTGCACTCCACAGTCAGCAGCTGGCATCTGTAAACGAACCGCTCTGCGTGTTTCCATCTGACCGGAGACCTAACGCCAATAAAGCTGGCCTTCTCTTCCGTCAGGAAGCCCCCTTTGGTCCCGCACTGTGGTCAGCGAAGTGTCCCGCCCCAGCCGTCTGACCCCAGCCTCCCTCCATGTTCCTAAGGCTTCACCAAAGCCACCGCATTCGCTCCGGCACTTGAGAAATGATTCGTTTTCTGTTACGAAATATTTTGAAGGCCAGACAAAAATCGCCAAGGCCAAAGTCCGGGCAGATAGCAAGCTCCCACCCTTAAAGGAAGAAATATGCATATGTACATAATATTCAGGGAGGGAAAGAATACCCTTTAAAAATATTAAGGGTTGTTAAAATACGCTCACGGCTGTTTTCTCTCAGGTGTGAATTACAAATGAATAAAATCAGCCTGGCATAACACCTCTGATGAACACATTTTTATTCTCCCGTGGAATCAGAGCAGCTGACTTATATCACACTTCTAATGATATGGGGTTCCCTTCTGTGCAGAGTGGGAGACAAACTTCACTCCCCCTACCCACCACCCCCCCCAAAAAAAGAGGGGCCCATGGCTGGTGAAATTTATCGGAGGCCCAATCTTGAAAGACTGTGGACAACTGGAGATACACTATACCCCAGAGAGTTAAGGTCATTGTGAAGCCAGCCACCTCCAAAACACACAGCCACAGCAAAACCCAATTTAAAAGGCAACCGTGAAATTAACACAGTTAGCCTAACTTCCCGTGTCAAACCTTGGGTCTCTAGTTGTTTTGCAAAATCGTGAATTCATACAGAAAATCACTGATCTTCCAAGGAAACCTGTTGGTAGGTTGTTGACAAATCACCTTCGCTAGGGTTGTATAATTTGCCATGGACATCTTATTTTCTCTGAAAAGCCTTGGAGCTCCTTCATGGACTGGACTGCATTTCATTCCCCCTACTCTCCCTGTCTGGCACAGCGGGCTCACAACCCTTCCCTCTGCCTGGTCAGCCACTGCCCCCTTCTTCTTCCCTCCTCACTGTTGTCACTGTGTTGTTTTGTGTTTGTTTTTATTAATAGCTGTGCCTGTCCTCCGGTTCCAAAAGCCATACCCATCTGGGTCAAATATTTTGAAACAAACCAGAAGCCCAGGTTTCCATCCCCAGCTGTCCCCCACACTGGTTTATACTTCTCTCCGTCCCTGTCTGTGTATCTAACCAGCTCACTACAGAGCTCTTCTACCACCACCACCACCACCCCCACCACCCCCCGCCCAAGATTATCTGCTATTTCTGTGCTCTTCCCGTTTCCCAGACCAGCAGTTATGCTAAGTTGCACGGTCTCTAAAGAACCACGGGCTGCCACCCCACTGAAGACACACCACATTTGGGGCAGTTCCTTTCACATTTAAAATCTAAAATGCGAACCCCGGGTCAGGGCTGTGACAGCACTCATTTTGCTGGCCAGGGCTCTCCAGCACCCTAAACCCACGACTCCTGCATCACTGTGTAGAGACACTTCCACAGGCCACGCAGCCTAAACTGCATCTAATTCTTGCCATTCCCCTTTCTGCCCTCCCACCTCCCGGGGTGACACAGGACAAACAGAAAAGCCAGCTGCTTTTTGATCATAAATAGCCTTGTCTGAAAACTGGTTGGACCACTCTCTCTGCTTGACCCCCTGCACATGCCCTGAGCTCCATGTGCCCCTGAAAGGCAGGCAAGATTTCCTTCGCCCCTCTTTTCCTTTGCCTCTCTCTTCTCCCTCCAGCCCTGCTCCAGTGGCAGCCAGCGGCTGTCTGTCCCCAGCACCACTCCGAGCAAGGCTGAGAGACAGAGGGGGAACAAATGAAGGATGGAAGGATGTTGCACCAGGCACGCCTTGTCCCCCACGCCCAGCTGCCACCAGTCTTCCTGACCAGGGCTTTCTCCTGTTGTCCCAGGAATGCCAGAGGAGGAGAGAGCAAAGGCAAAACAAACCTACCTGCTTCTTCCCCCCCTTAAACACAACTGCAAACACTCCCGACTCCTTTCGCTGCTTCCAGCCTGGCAATGCAGCCCTAAGACTGCTCCCCACTGCCCGAACACCCCCCCTCAACTTCCCCCTCCTCAAAACCCCTCACAATTACACAGAGGGTATGGAGGGGCAAATTGCCTCCTAGAGACATTAACCTCTGCAAATACAGACATTGTAACCACCAGTCCACCATCTAAAGGGGGTGGGGGGTGCAAAGGCATAAGCTGATGGCTACTGGCTTGGTAAAAGGACGGAATGTCAACCGGCCAAAAAGGGACCTTAATCAAACCATGCTCAAGTCTGGTTGTAAAACATTTTGTTTTAAATGCAACCAGTGAGTCTTCAATGGTGCAAAATAAAAGGGAAGTTCTGTTCCCTCCCACCAAAAACGCATCCCTCTCCCAAGGCGAACCCCGCTTTAAAATCTATTCCCCTCCCCAAAAAAACAATAATAAATCCACAAATTCTTACTAATGTATCTGCTGTAACAAAGGAGAGACGGCAGCAGCAAATGCTCCGAGCAGATGGCTCCTATGCTGGGTGTTCAGGGGAGGGGAGAGCCCCTTTATATATTTATTTATTTATTTAAATTTTTTAAAATATAACATAAATATTCGGCTCTCGGCCGCCCCGCAGCCAGTCCTCGGCTGCGGCTGGGCGCGCAGCCCTCTCCACCTCCGCGCGGGCTGCCCGGCCCCAGCCCGACGAGGTGCTCGGACGATTCCAGGAACACAACCTCTCCATGGTCTCGATGGCACCCTGAGGATGTTTTATTTCTATCGCAATTAAAAAAAAAAAAAAGAAAGAAAGAAAGAAAGCAACGGCGATCTAGGTAGGCACCGCGAGAGAAAGGACCGCGGGGAGATGTTCGCGCGCCGCGGATCAGCGGCCCCGCGGGCTGCGCCGGGCCGGGATCGCTGCGAGCCGTCCTTCCCCCTGCAACTGTGCGGGCACTCGGGGCGAGCTCCCCTGCAAACACCGTACCTGGCCGGCTCGCGCTCGCTTTTTCCCCTTTCTAAATAAACCCAACTGGGGCGCTGGAAACTGCTGCGTCTCTGCCCCGCTGTCTGACTTTGCCTGCCCGGCCCCTTGCTGGAAATCCACACGATTTCAGCCGGCGGATTTCCACGGCGACCTGCCTTGTTTATTTAGAGAAGCGAGATGAAACATACTGAGATAGAAAGATGGGTAAGAGATTGATAGGTCTCTCTCCTTTTCTTTTTTCTTTTTTTTTTTTTCTTTTTCCTATTTTACAAGCACATCCCTGTCTTACCAATCCTGGCTGGCAATCCTTCTTTTTCCCCGTGGCGGGGTTTTTTTCACCAGCCCCCAATCCCCCCACCTTTTTTTGGAGTGGGGGATAGAAGACAAGATCATCCCAGGAGACAGACGGAGGTGGGGAAATGGGGTGTGGGGGGGGGGGGGAGGCAAGAGCCCAGCAAACAGCCGCGCAGCTGGATTCTTTTGCAAATAGCAAGAGGAGGGGAGAGAAAGGCGGCGGCGGAATGCTAGGAGCGGCGTGGCCGGCGCCCTGCCCGGCCGAGTGCAGCGACCGGGGACTCGGAGCCGCCGGCGGCCCGTAGCCCCGCATCTCCCCTAGGCCGGAGCGCACCCCGCTCTCCTCCGCCCGCGCCGTCAGAGCGGACCCACGCGCTCGCCAACTTTTCCCCACTTCCCGGCTCCCCCCTCCCCCTCCGCTCCCCCAGCCCCCTCCCCCTCCTCTCCAAACCCCGCCACCAGCGCCGCCGCCGCCACACACGCCGCTCGGAGGGGCGAGCGTCCAGCCGGGCTCCGCGTGCACACACACCTCCTCCAGCCTGCGCGCCCCCTCCCCGGCCCGGAGCCCGCTCCGCAGGCCCTCGAGCCCGAGGCGCGTCTGCCTGCGCAGCGCTCCGACTCTCGGGGCTGCAAAGAAACTTTCCTATGCCCCCCCCCCCGCCCCCCACCATGCTCTGGGCCGACGCAGCTGCCTCTGCGAGCCCGCGGGCGGCCCCGGCGCTCGGCCCGGCAGCGCCCGGCTCGGTGTACCCAGCCCCGGGCACCCGGAGCCCCATCCTCCGGCCCCTGGCGCGCACGCAGCGGACACTTACGGGTGATGAGCTCCCTCTGGGACAAGTGCTGCGGGTTGCCCTGTTTGCGGCGGGACATTGCCCCGGCATCTATTCTGGCATCGCCCGGAGAGCTGCACTGATGGGGGGAGCCGGGGGAGGGGGTCCGAGCCGCCGCCGCTGCCGCTGCCGCTGCCGCCGCCGCCGCCGCCGCCGCCGCCGCCGCCGCCGCCGCGCCTCCTCCTCTGCCCGGGTTGGTGTTTTGTGTTTTTTTTTCCCCCTTCCTCTCTTGCCCTCTCTTCCTCCTCCTCTTCTTCTTTATTTTGCTCTTTCTTCTATGCTGTTTTTTGCTTTGTTTGCAAAAAGAAAAAGAGAAGGAAAAAAAGAAAAGAAAAATCTCTCGATCTAAAATAGGAGAAAGAGGCAAAAAAAAAAAAATCTGCTGTTGCTTGCCGCGGACTGGCTGGTTTCTTTAAAAATATATTCTTTTCAAGGAAAAAAAAATCGCTTACACTTCTTCAAACTGCTTGGCCTCCTGGACTTCCAAATGTCTTCTTGAACTTAAACCGGATTTTGCACCGGCTCCTGACACTTTCTTTCAGGGTCTGGTAGGTGGAAAGCGCACTTCTACCAGGAGGTGGGGGGGGTGGGGTGGGGGGGGGGAGAAAAATGCAAACAAATAAAAAATAAAAGAAGGAAAAAAAAAGCAAAGAAAACTTGGGGACTTGTCTCGTACCCCCTCACCCCGCCCCCTCAAAAAACCCAAAGCAATGTAAAACTGCCCGGGTTCGGTTGTTTCTGGGCTTTCTGCGGGCTGCCTGCTTTTTTCTCGGAGACTGACCCTTCCGAGGCTCTGGGGGGACTCCAGGAGCGGCTCCTTCCCAGTTCACCTGGCAGGCTGGCGCCGGCCGGAGAAGCTGCCGGGTCCCCGCGAGCGCTCCCCAGCGCTCCCCTGGCGCCGCGGGCCCGGGGGGAGCGGGGCTGAGGGGCGGCTCGCCCAGTGCGCCTGGGTCGGTGCGGGCGCGGACTGGGAGCTATAGATTGCAACGTGAAGATGGCGGAGTCCGGGTTCTCTGGGAGCTCTCGGTCTCTCTATGGCTGGGGCTGCCTCTGTACAATGGGATAAAATTCAAGTTCAAGTGCGGACGTGACGTTTAATCTGCACTAGAGACAAAAAGACCCAGAGAGTCGGAGCACTGGGGGCGACTAGCGGTGGCTTTTTAACATTGTACCCTGTAAGAGAACAAGAAAGCACACACAGAGACACGCGCGCGCGCGCGCACACACACACACACACACACACACACACACACACACACTCGCCCGTGCGCACACTCGTCCAGGCCGGCCACACGTGCAAACAGCGTTTTTGGGCGCTCCTCTTCTCCCTGTGCACCCGCAGCCCAAAAGGGGAGGGGTAGGAGGGTATTTTTAAATAAAAGAAAATCCTGTTCATCCCTCCTCCCCTCCGGGGAGCAGGACCCCCTGAGAAGGAAGGAGGAGTAAGGAGTGCGTGGAAGTTAGTTGAATCAACGCTAGTCCCCACCTACCCCGCCAAAAGCTCTTTTGGACTGAAGGGAGGAAGGGCTGTGTTGAGTGGACTGGGGTCGACAAGGGCACATGGTCAGTTTATTTCACCCCCTTGGAGAAGAGCTTAGCTATTTTTACTTTTGTTTTATTGGGGGGGGGGGGGCGGGGGTCGGGGTTAAACTTCCAAAAAACGTCTCCTATAGAAATCCTTATATTACACACTCTGGGAGAGCCACGCCGACAAAATAAAAGACAGTAAGAGAAGGAAAGAATTAAGAGCACAACTGGGGGGAAAGGGAACGTGAGACCTTGTGTGAGTCCCATTCCGGAGGAATATTCATTCACCCGAATCTGTGCCTTTCCCCCATAAACTCATTGAGGTCAAACACGGGTCCCACTCCCTGAGGCCTGGGTCTGTGGGAAGCGTAGGGGTCAGGGGACAGGGTGCTCCGCGTGGGAGAGGGACATGCACGGGTTGGCCCAGAAGTGGGCGTGGCCGGATCGCTGAAGATACTCGGGTGGGTGACCCCCTCCGGTCCCCCAGTCCCCTCTCACCCCCCTGACAATTACTGACACCTGCAAGTAAGCATCCCACCCCCACCCCCAGTGCGCCTCCGCCCAGGGCAGGACTTGAAATCTCCCGTCAGACTGGGAAGGACACAGCTGCCTTGTCAGCCGTTTGATCTCCAGCCGGCGAGGACAAGAGGAGTTGTGGGGGCCTGTCCGTGGCCTGGGGACAAGGCCAAGCCTCGGCCGCGTGGACATCTCCCTCACCCCGCGCCCCATCCCTCCGCAGGCCGCGGCCAGCTTCGTCTTATGTGATGATCTGCCTCCATGGCTGGGAGCGCCACGCGCTGGACCCCTCTCCCATCTCAGGGTTCCTCTGGTCTGGGCCGGGAGGCGGCCAGGGCGGGTCGGGGCCTGGCTCAGGGCTGGGCTTCGCGGGCGAGCCCAGCTGCACCCACCCCACCCCGCCCCCAGGCCGGGCTCTGGCGGCTGCACTCCAGCGACTGGCTGGGCGGTGACGCCTCCCGGCGCGCCGCCTCCCTCGGGGCCTTTTCCTTGGGGGACACATGGAGTTTTAGCTCGCCCCCAAGGTCTTGGGTGGGGCGAAGGCACCAACAACTTAGAGCGCAGTGAACTCCCAGTCCAAACCCCCACCCCTAATTTAATAACAATAAAATGTGCCCTAGCATGCAATTTTAAGGACTGGGCTGAAGGGTCTGCGTCCGAGGAGGTGAGCACTGGGCAGGGAGGGGGTGGGTAGGAATCGGCATTCCCCCCACCTCGACTACACACAGCTGCCCTCCACCCCACCTCCACGTGGCCCCAAGTCCAGAAGTACCTACCTCTCCCTCCTCCCATCCAGCCCCAACGTGAAAATCTTTCCAGGAAAGTGGCCTAAGTAAAAAATGCTCACACGCACCTTTAATAAACTTAAGAAAAGCATAAACTGTCATCCCAACCGGCCCAGACTCCTAAATTTGGGAGTTAGCTCTCAGTCTGAGAACCGGCGCGGTGAAGTCCAGAAAGGGTTAGCGCTTTGCCCAAGGTCACACAGCGCCTGGGGCAGGTCTGACTCAAATCGCCGAGGCTAGCCTGTTGCTCGGCACCGCCGGTGGCCCGGCGCCCAAAATTCCAACCTGCGACCCTGGCCCTCTTGGGGTTAATTACCAGGACTGGGGACGCGGTCTGTGGTCGGGGGGGGGGGAGGGGGAGGGGGACTGCGACAGCCCTCTGCAAGAAAGGGGACCCCCCCCCCCCCGGGGACCCCCCCCCCCCCCCCCCCGCGTACTGCGCAGGACGCTCAGGAGCTCCGGCAGGAGCTCCGGCGGCGGGGTCTGCGGACCCGGACACCCCTGCCCCACCCCTGGCAGGAAGTAGCGGGCAGGGGGCGGCGCGGGCCGCGACGGACCCGGAGAGCACTTCCTCATTGGCCCCGCGCTGCCCCGACGGCGGGAAGAGGGACGCGCGGGCGGGCCGGCGCAGGGCCGGACACGCCGCCACCCGCCGGCGCGCTCCACCTCGCGGCGGCCGGGGAGAGGCCGCCCTGCCCCTGCCCAGCCCTGGGCTGGCCCCTTCGCCCTCTCCTCCCCCACCCCCTCCTCCTTCTCGCCCTCCTCCTCCCCTTCCTCGTCGTCCTCCTCCTCCACCTCCCTCCTCCTCGCCCGAGAGGCGGCCGGGTGCAGGCAGAGAGCAATCCCAGCTGCCGCTCCAGTCTCCTTTTTTTCCCTCTGCCCGTCTGGCACGGGCATCATTAGCGCTGAAAGCTGTTAATGTCTGGTCTCACAGCTCCCCCTTTAGTCTTGCTGCGCTCTCTGTCTCTCGTTCCACGCAAGATCAATAGCCGCCTCTCCCCCGACCTTACCCTCTCCCTCGACCCTGCCTGGCTTTGGCAGCTAGCCCCCCACTAATATGTCCCCTCTCTTGATGCCCAGACCACAGACGGTGCCAGAGGGGGTGGCCGAGCTTGGGCCCTACTCCTTACTCAGGACCCTAGACAGGCGGGGTGTCCAGTACCCTTCTGAGAAGGTCACTGCGCGCGCGCGCACACACACACACCCCACCCCACCCCTTTATCTACCAAGCATTTCTATACATGAAAGTCTGTCCTGTCCCCAAAAAGTGTGTGTGTGTGCGTGTGTGTGCACGCACTTATGCGCACAGGTGCTTAACACAGTAACATATAAAAAGAAAAGTACAGGTACAAATGTGATGCTGAAGTAATATTACCATACCTCAAACTCATTTCTCCAGCACGTGCTGTAGGCCTACTGTGTGCCTGGTCCAGACTGGGGGCTTCGTGCAGACTGGAATTAGATGGAAAGAAATGCCATATTTTCTGCAGGGAAGGAAGGAAGGAAGGAAGGAAGGAAGGAAGGAAGGAAGGAAGGAAGGAAGGAAGGAAGGAAGGAAGGAAGGAAGGGAAGGAGGGAGGGAAAGGAAGAAGGAAGGAAGGAGGGGAAGGGAATGAGAGAGGGAGGGGAGAAAGAGAAAGAGCAGATGTCAGGAAGCTTTCTGAACTCACAAATATTTCCCTGCTCTTCTTTTTCTAGCTTCACAGTGCATTCCAGCAGATAATCCCCCATATTCTTAGTCACTTTAAATTTCTTTATAGAGGAGTAATTCAAAAATCATAAATCATTTCATCAAATCAGAGTGCATTTTTATTAACCTTGTGTGGGGTTCGGATTCCCTGTGTGTGCGCATGCAGCATTCCATGCAGTGGGGGCAGATTAAACACACACGTGACCCCCTAAGCCAAGGCTTCTTGTTTGAAATTCTTTGAATGATTCTCAATATTTAGCTCTTAGCCGAGGTGGGGTTCTATTTGAGATCCTGCAATGTTATCTTTGCCTTCTGAGCAGTTATATTTTATATTACGTCTTTACAAAAATCTGGAAAGAACCAAGATAAGTCGTGTCAATAGAAATGGGAACTCCCAATGTTTCTGTAGAAGGAAAATCCACATTTCATTTGTTGTTGTTTTTTTTTAAACAGGGATCCACCCTCTAAAATGTAGTCAAATAACTTTGTAGCAATACGAAAACTGAGCAACACATCTTACCAAATTACTTTGGGCTTCATTTCTGGTGCTTAAAAAGAAAAAAAAAATCTGCAAAGAAAAGGCAGATCTTTCCATATTCACGGGTGTAAAGCAAACTCAGAAGCAAACTGCCTGTTAATTTCTTTACTTCAGGATCTATAAACACTATTGACTAAAGATGAGGACATATAAAACACATCAATCTGATCAGTGGATTGATTGACTTGTTTTAATTTTTGAGGAAACTGTAATCGTGGTACTAATCAAATCATATTAATATACATATTAAATTTTTGTAATGTTTATTTTTGAGAGAGAGATAGAGCATGAGTGAGGAGGGGCAGAGAGAGGGAGACACAGAATCCGAAGCAGGTTCCAGGCTCCGAGCTGTCACCACAGAGCCCCACGCAGGGCTCGAACTCACAGACCTCAAGATCATGACTTAACCAGCTGTGCCACCCAGGTGCCTCTTAATATACATATTAATAAAGCTCTCAAAATGACCCTTATCTCCTTCCTTACAGTTCTAGAATCTCTAGGAGCTCTCAAATCCAGAAGCATAAAAAGACGAAAGAGGCCTTTTGTGCTTCCTGGCATATCTTCTAGAATTATTTTAAGACATTTCTGAAAATTACAGCAAACCTCTAAATGCCATAAGGACTCAATTAAGGCTGTGCTGGATTTGGAGGGGTTTTTTGCATTGTCACTTTATTGCAGAGACAGGACCACAACACTTGCCTTCCAGCAATTGTTCGCTTGATTCTTTCCATGTAATGAATTTAGCAACATTGCTTTTGTTAAAACATGGTTATCATTGCACCTCACTTGTTTCTGCAAGAAACACTTGGGCTTGATACCTTGGTAAATTTCCAACTATTGCTTTAAGGACATGAAGCATAGGTAAGCTCTAGGAAAACTGAGAAACATCACTGCCTGCTGTCTTTATAGCTGCAGCCTGCAGGGGGTTAAACCAAATTCACTGTTCCTGATTCATGTATTATTTTCCTTAAAAATACTTACCCAACTCTCCGTATATGAAAAAGACTCACACCCACATGGAATGTTCCTAGCTCTGTCCCTGTCATCAGAAATGATATTGAATGGCTCAGTACTAGGGGATCTGGAACTATTTCTACTGCTTTCTCACCTCATTTGGAATTTTCTTGCCTTGCTAATTTTAATTCTGAGTCATCAATTCAAATTTGGTAGGGACTGGCATCACCCAGTTGGTTGACTTGGGAAAAAATATTGTTCACAAAGATGATCAAACTCCACCAAATCCCACCCCCCACCCCTACTTATACAGAGTGGCTGAGGGGTGGTGTGTGTGTGTGTGTGTGTGTGTGTGTGTGTGTGTGTGTGTGTTGCACAGAAAGGGGCTCTATGCTGCTTTCCCTCTAGTCACCGAGCCTACAAATTGTGTAACTGAAAATGCAAAATACACATGCATGCGTGCATACACACTTGCACACGCTAGTCTGAATTTAGTGGTCTAGTGACCGTCGATCTACCCTATTTGGAGCACAGACAAGGAAGAGATAGAGAGTTGAAATGGTTCATTTGGAGAAAGAACCGGGATCCAGAAGGGAATTTTCAGTTCTGAGTCTGGCTGTCAACCGCTGTCGTCAGGACTGGCACTACAATGAGGTGTCTGGTGATAGGAGATGGGGAGGAGCTGGGGTTGGAGACAATAATGATCACCTTCCTAACAAGGGTTTTATGAGGCTGTGAGGATTAATTAGTTTGTATCCTTAAGCAGTTTGAGAAAGAGGAAGTTTCAGGAAATGCTAAACTGGAGTTGTAGGTGAGTGTGACTCAGTTGGCAAGCTCCACCCGCACCCCCCCCCCCAATCCCAGGCTCTGAATACTCCTGTCTGTGCCTTGATGCGGTCTACAAAGGAAGTGGGGGAAAGGGAAGTGAGAGGGAAGTACTCGCTTAGGGAAAAACAGAGAAGGAGAGAGAGAGAGAGGCATGAGTCAGGCTAGCATCCCTCAGAAGGAACAGCTAATGAAATGCTGTAAGGGGGCGCTTACCAAAAAAATAAAAATAAGAACCAGCCAACACCTTGTTGCAGATATGCCTCCCAGACCTGGAAAAGAAAAAGGGATCTGGGAGGTCTCGTCTGTTGCTTTGTAGTTTCAGAAACAGTCCACAAATGCTTTCCAGTGAATTCAACAAAGGTACTTTGTATGCTAGAAAACGCTGGAGTGGATTCCCCTCTGTTTCATAGAGAAGGGGTCAGGGTGCGGGACGACAAGCAAGCCTCTGCGACAAAGTTTGAACTGCAGGCACATAATTGGGGATGGAATAATATAGAGTACACGGAAGTTATAAAAGTTGTTTCGTTGCATCTGCTTGAAGACACTCTCTCGGCTCAGTTTACAAGGCAGACAATTTGCTACAACAAAAGATAATTAATGCCACCCAGGGAAAACCGAGACGCCGGGTTGCTGTGCATTCCGGCATTAGTTTGATCTGGGTCCTTTAAAAACGATGATTTCACTGTGACTTTAAGCCTTTGGGAACACTGAAACGACAATGGCTTCTAAAATATGGCTGTGGCAGTAACGTTTCCCATTTGAACTGGTGACAAAGCCCCTCGTCCCCTCCCACACGTGTCCTGGAGTGGAGCACGAGACGGGAGCATAGGCGCCCACCTCTCTCTTACCTGTCTCCAACGGGCCGCAATCTCAACAGGACAGATTTACGGTCATTTTTTCTTTTTATCTGAATTTGGACCTCTGTATTCACGCGGGTAGATGCATCAGCTGTTGGGAGTTAGCTCTGGCATCTGCACTTTCATGATTTGTATCTGCTTAACAGGACCAATTAGAGAACTGAAGAGTGAGGACGCCTGCTTGGGGACCACTCCGGTATTGTACCCAGACCACACATTCCGGCTGGGAAGGAACACAGTAATGCGGAAAGCATTAGTGGATTTAACACTCTGCGTTGTGTTCGGGGAATCGAACTGCCAGTGTTTCTGGCAAGAACTCACACTCCAATTGAAATCTATCAAACACCTTAATTAGCTGCGGGTACCTACAGGCACCCAACCCACAGGCAGGATGGAAAGCATGAGAAGGAAAGGACTAGAGCCACAGAGGCAGCACGGGCCCCTCGATCCCCCCCAGGGCCCCGAGGCCTCAGTTTCCTGACCGGGATCTACGGGCCACCGTTCGAAGCCGGGCAAGCCCTGGCCCTGACGGTGGCAGCCCCGGGGGGCACGGTTGAGGATGTCTGGATGGTGCGACGGGTGTTGGCAAACGGGACGGGAAGAGGCCACGGTGACACAAAGCTGTTGCCGATGGTAACTGGAGTCTTTTCCTCAGCCAACCGTTCCACCTGGACCTCAGCACAAATTATTGTTTTCAATTACCACCTGTGTATTCCTTCCCATTCAACTTATTGATGTAAAATTACAGCTACACCGGTATAAATAAGTTATGCTGCAGTTGTAAAATGGAAGAAATTTTGTTGTAGCAATTATGTTCAGCAAGATGACAAAATAAATTTCCAGAGCTGTGCCTGCAGTAACCTGGGGAATTTAAACCTCATAATTTCCATTCATTTCAGATAATTTGGAGTAATTTCTATATGTAATAACTTTGTAATGAAAAACACAGCGGTACTGAAGTGATTTCGCTCCATTTTTTTCTCCTATGGTATACATGGCACAAAATAAGTGATAAAAATAATATTTCCTTTTTATATGTGTGTGTGTTGAGTAATTCCTTCAGCAAAAAATCATAAACTAATACCCAGACTAAATCTCTGTCCACAAAATGAAAAATAAATTGAGTTAAAGAAAGTGAGAAAGTATGAAAGGCTTTGGATGTTTTATTGTGAGTTTATTGAATCGTCTCGCTCCCATGCTCCTTCTGATCTCTGAGGGTTACGGTTCCCGAGTAAGGGGCAAATGCACGTGAGCCCCCAGACTCCTGGGCAGAGGCTGCAGGAGACCCCCGAAGCGAAGATGGCCACGCCAGTTGGCACTCTGTCCTCCGGAAGTGTTAGGAAACACCGTCTCCTCCGCGATGCGCTGGGCTGCTCCCCGCTGCCGCTCCCCATCAAAGTCTTTAACTTCAACGTTCCCGGTGACTAGAGAGGACCTGCCGGGCTGGGCAGTGGTCACACACAGTGGCACAGGTTCCCTAGCTGCACCCGTGCCCTGCCCGGCCTCTGGTGGTGACAGCCACCACTGACGTACATGGCCCTTGAACATCCCACGTAATCCGGCGGAAGCTCCCCACGAGTTGTTAGAAGGTGACAAGGACATTGGCTCCCAGCGCCACTCGACTGGCCTCAGCCACCGCCACAGCGCCCATCGAGGGTTCCTTCTGAATGAAAAATGGACATTGGGTCTGGATGAGGCATCCACCCCCTGAGCCCTGCCTGCCAGGAGTGACAGCCAGGCCAATTGTCAGCCCCCTCCCCACCAGCCAAGAGGGCCGCCTGCGGCCCCAAGTCCCCCCGCCCCAGGCCCCCACCCTGCACCATCCTGCGCTGCATGCAGCCGGGGGCACACACCTGACGTCTCACACCACGTGAAAGGCACCCAGCGGCTGGGTGGCCTGAGGAGAGGGCGTTTATTTCTCTGCCGGGTGATCTCCCTCATCAGACAGGGCTTCAGAACCCGTGGGAGCAGAGGTGAGCGGGCCTGGCCCAGGCTCTGGCACATGGCAGTCACTTCGTAACATTTCAACAACACACACCGATAGGGTGCCAGCTTGCTAGACACAACGTGGAGGGCTGGGGGCCCAGATGGCGGCATCGTGTGACGGTCAGTACCCGGGTTCCTCATTCAGACAAGCCTGAATTTCACATACCGCCCCTGCTCTGAGGAATACACAAGGTAAAGCAGAAGTCAACGACACAGTGACAGGACTATGCCAGATCTAATAGAGCCCCCCAAAAGTACTCCAGCCCATGTGTCCTAAGTGCCATGGGAGCACAGGAATGGGGGGCAGGGGTCTTTGGTCACAGATGACAGAATTCTCCAAGACCTTCAAGGCCTACTAGGTCAAAGAGCGATGGTCTAATGACATTGTTAGGTCATTTGCCTGATCTAATCCTGGGAAGACAAGGACCTTCATTCCCAGGAAAGCCAAGGCCAGCCACTAAGAGGCAGGGCCAGAATGGACCCCAGGCTGTCTCCACGTCCAACCACACCAGTCTCCACCCAGACTCGGTTTCCAGCCCTCCCGCAGGGCCACAGCAGCGAGCAGCTGGGGACACCACTAGACGCAGAACCACAGTAGCAAAGGCCAAGTCAGCACAGGATGAGGACAGAGGAAGAAGGAGAAAATTTTGAAAGAAACCAGGTCTACGATGGGATTAGCAGAAGAAGCTTTTTTTTCCCCTTTCATTTGGGATGGCAACATCCAGGGAAAAAACATGACCAATGGCTCTGAAACCAAAATAACAGAGGCAGAGAAAAATGGGATGAAGAAGGAGAGAGAAGTAAGATCTGGAGTCCCAAAAAGGACTCACAGAGGCAATGAGCCTCTGCAGGGAGAGGGAGTGGTGTAGACAGGGGTTCTGCTGCTGAAGTTCTGGAACAGACAACTCACTCAGAGTAGTACAGAGCGTCACGGGGGACAAAGTCCCTCCACTTCCCTGACTTGAGTCTGTCCTTCCCGCAACCTTGTGAGATATGCAGGGCAGGGCACAAGCAGCTTGGACGTATACCTCCGAGAGGCGCAGGTCCAGGCCTCACTGTGCCCACTGGTGGCTGGTAGACCTCAGGTCAACAGCCTCTTTTCTTGGTCTTGGCGTCCTAGGTCCTCCTGTGTTACATCTGAGACGATCATGAAGATTACCTCAGGTCACCTATCTGAAAGCCCCAGGCACAGGGCCTGGCCCGCGGTAAGCATTTAACAACTTATATACGTGATTATTTTGGGGGTCTCGTGCTGGGCTCTGGAGGAGAACCACATCCAACCCGAACTGCGTGCATTTCAGCACTTCATCTCAGGAAGGAAGAGAGGAATCCTCCCCAGGTTTCATTCATGAACATATTCAACTAATCCTGATGAAGCCCCTACTATGTGCCACGGATCCGGCTAGCCTCTGGAAACACCCAGAGGAAAACCCCACAGTCTTTATCGGCAAGTGGGTTGCCACACAGCGCCGGGCCTTGATTTCTTCCAAGCAGACAGCCGGGACGTGCCTCTTCTCCCCTGCCCTCGGTGGGCACACAGGTCATCAATGAATGAGCCAGCTAGATCTCAGTACAAGACTCATATATCCACAACCTGGAACGGCAGCTGGAAGAGCCAATCCCGCAGAACAAAGGCCGGGAGGAAGCCTCTCAGAATGTGAGTGGGTGTCACTTGAGAGATGGGGACCAGAGTGCCACCAGTCATTCCCTTTAGTCTCGAAATTCCCCAGGATTGGCACTTCTGCCCCCAGAAGTTAAAAAAGTTGTGGCAGCAGTGCTTGGAGGGTGGGGGTGGGAACATACAAGCCACCTGTGGGGAAAAAAAAGCGTGGATAGAGATACCGGAATGGCGGCCGATACTGTGCTAGGGTTATGGGATTAGAAGGGCTTTTAGAAAAACTTGATTTCCCAAACCTCCTAAAACGTCACTGAAGACTCGCCATACATTTTTTATATAGGTTTGTGAAAGAATTAAAAAAGCCAGCACTGGACTGTGAAGAGCTCCATGGGGGCATCTGGCCTTGAGATGCATGCGGGGTCACAGAAGGGCCCCATCCTGGCATGGGGCCATCCTAGGTGCAGGGGGACTGTCGGACTGGATGAGACCCTTCCCAAGAAGCTGCCTCTTTTTTCCCTCATTCCCTTCCGTTCGGGGGCCTCCAGCATGTGAAACGGCTCTCAGAGCTAAGATTTTCTAAGGTCCACAGAGGCTGGTTTGAAACGCCACCTCCCCCCACCCACCAGGGATGTGGAGCTCATGCTCTTGGCCCCGGTGGAGCTCAGGCTTCACACACACACACACACACACACACACACACACACACACACACACACACACACACAGCTTGGGCCTCGCCTCGGAAAGCAGCCCGGCTGGGCTCTGTGCTGGGTGCACACTAAGTGTGGGGTACTTTTAGACACTCACAATGAAGAATGTCCTCTTGAAGCTTCCCCCTCCTTCCCACCTTCTGTCATCCGGGGAGATAATTCATTTATGCAGCTTTCACAGAAGACTGACATTTTCGACTTTTTTAGCAGAATAAATTTATAAGGTAAATTAGGGGGTGGGAGCCCTAGTGTCCTAGGCAGATTCAAACTGGTAATTACAGAGGGCCTAATTATGTATTCACCACGGAGCCTTCTGGAACAGGGAAGTCTACAGGATGGCTCTTATTCTTCCTGCAGAGGACATTCGCCCCTGGAACCTTCACAACCTGTGTTCGAGATGTTTTGCTTCCAGCCCTGAGCAGTCGTGGGGAAGTGCCCTTGTCATCAGTGCCACTGCTCTGATATTTGCAGAGAACATCCCCACCCTTGTCAAGGCACCCAGATTTTCCACAGTAATCATGAGGTCAAACAGCTTTCAGGTCAGGGGTCCTGATCTGGATAAAATAAAACTCAAAAAAGGGGCATGTTTCAAAAGAAAAAAAACCTTGCTCTGCCACATTTTTGCTAGATTCCTTACAGAGTTCTGTATCTACATCTACCGGCCCAAGGTATCCAAATTATCCTTGTCACAGCTGCCTCCCCTGCTTGCTTGGGAGCTCCTGGGGCGAGCGAAGTGTATCTTACTTCTCAGCTTGGGGTTTGGCCTCAATAGAGTCACTGAATGAATGAATGAATGAATGGCAAAAGTGCACAATGGCCCTTAGAAGAGAAAGACCCTGGGCCTCGGCAAAGTGGTGACTGGGTAAAAAGCATTTCTCTCTCCTGCATCACGGCGTACCACGGTGTGTGGACTGCTACATAAGCACATTTGCCATGCAAAGCCCATCTCTCTGTGACCCGTTCTGCCTCATTCTCCCATGCCCTCTCTGCTCCCAAACATCTGACCTTTCACTTGGTGGATACGGATTGCGCTCTGTGGTGGGGTGAATTGTGTCCCCCAAAAATACACTGAGCCCCGACCCCTGTGCCAGTGAATAGGACCTTATTTGGAAATAGAGCTTTTGCAGCTGTAATTAGTTAAGGTGATGTTATATTGGATTAGGGTGAACTCTTAATCCAATGACTGCTGTTCTTTTAAGAAAAGGAGTAGACACACAGGGGAAAGGTCATATATCCAATGCCAAGGAAGCCCAGCAGCCACCAGCAGCTGGAAGAGGCAAGGAGACACAGGGTTTCAGAGGGAAGCTAGAGTGTTCAGAGGGAGCACAACACTGTCAATGCCTTGATTTCAGACGTCTGGCCTCCAGAACCGGGATACAGTAAATGTCTGTTGTTTTCAGCCCCCTAGTTTGTGATACTGCGGTCACGGCAGCCACAGGAAAGTAATAATGCTCCTGCATGAACGAGGCACAGGGGAGCAGAGCTGAACAACACAGATGAGGACCCTGCCCTCAGGGGGCTCAGAGGCCACAGGCCCTCCCTACAACTCATGAATGTTGCATTTGCAAAAATGTTAATGAGAACTGTTGGCCTCAAAAAAGGGTAGTAATGACTGGACTAGGACTATCTGGAGGCCAAGGTGAAAACAGACTCATCCTTCCACCCAGAAACCCACTCGTGCATCCCTCGCCAACCTCTTGTCCTAGCTCGGAGCTTGGTGCATCCTTCAAACTCCGACTGTAGTGGCAGAAGCTGGGGAAAAGCCACATTTTGGTGGAGGAAATATCCGGGAGCTTCCAGCATCCGTCCAGCAGCCTCCGATCACAGCCCCCAAGGAAGCACACTCAAAACAAGCCAGCACCTCTCTGAAACTCTTCCGCCGCTGGAGGTGTTAGCTTGGTGGGTGGTTGGGTTTCATTTTTCACTTTGGGGTTTAACAAGCAAAGAATTAACGCCCCCCCCCCCCCGCACACACACACACACACACAACAGGGACCGACTGCTAAGTGGTAGTGGTAGTAACTGACCATACAGTGCTCAGGAAGACGGAACTGGATAAAAGACAGGTCTCTTGCGTTTCTGCTGAAACCGCTCTGGATGGAATCGAGTCAAGAGGCACTGTTCTCTCCCCCAACACACACCCGTGGTATCATTCAGGCAAAGAGACCCAGCCCTGCTCCTGCACATGTGGAAGACCAGGGAGAGGCCTCTCTACCTTCCTCGTCCACCTACCCTCTTAAGAAAGCGGACGCCAAGGGCAGGGCGGACTCCGGATGGCTCCACCGCCTTCGGTCCTGCGCGCGCAGCCGCGGGGGAGGCGAGCGGAGAGTTCACACTTCTGAGAAGTGCTGGGTTCACGCCCAGGCACAGGCGTCTGCACCTTTGACCAAACGTACGCCCGGATGGCAAGCTGATGTCACTGAGCTCTTGGAGGGGCTGGTCTCCCTGCGAGGCCGCGAAGCTCCGGAGGGAGCGGAGAACTGACACCGGTCCGTGCCCCTCCTGGGGCCCAGGCCCCAGCTGGACGTGCAAATCCACTCTTCCGGCACGTCCGCCCTGTCAGTGAGACTCCGTATCCCAGTTTGCAGAGGGGACATCCGAGTTTCGGCGCCAGGCCAGCGCGGCCCTGCCCGCGGCAGCAGAGGCGGGGCCCGCAGGCTGCTGTGCCAGGGGCTCGGGAGTCATTCCCTTCCACGTCCTCATGTCCGTCAGGGTGAGCCAGGCTGCGGTACAAACCAAGCCCTGGCCGTAAGGCGTCCACACGCCGACGGCCTAGGCTCCGGGGCGGTCCTCCGGCCGCTCCAGCCACACCTCGGGGCCTCCGAGGCCACCGCCGAGGAAGGAGGACGCGGTAGCGTCGCGCCGGCTCTCCGGGGCCTCAGCCCGCTCGCACTCAAGCCCATTGGCCAGAGCTCCTCACGTGACCCCGCCTAACCGCAAGGGAGGCTGGGAGATGTGGGCGCGAACGTGGGTGGGATCCCGGCGGCCTGTGCCTCTCGGCCACCGTATCCAGGAACCGCGTGAGCGTCCTGACTGAAAGGGCAAAGGGGGATTAACTGGAAATGTATTCACCAATTTGCGGAGCGGGAGTACGGCTCCGTGACAGTGATAACACGCAGGATTTGTGACATGATTGGACTTAGGCTACTCATGCTGAGCCAGTCGGGGTCTCCCACCCCCCCAGCGCCCGATCCCCCGGTGTTTACTGATGGCCCTGAGTCTTCATCCGACTCTTCCTGTGCTTGGCCGCGCCACACTGAAGAAATAAGGGCCCTTCCGGGTAGTTCAGAGGCCTAACTTTAGGAGAATTTGCTCCTCGCTGTGCAACCTGCCGCCGGGAGCACACAACCCTGCAGGATTTGGAGGTGACGACCAGTCAGCTCCTGGGCGGAAGAGGCTCGCGGACGGAGCCCCTCCGGTCCGGAAATGTGTCCGTTTGCCGCCCGTGCCAATCAAAAGAGACTTTTGAACTCTGGAAGGTGTGAGGTAGGTGTGTGGGATAATGTAAAACACCCAGGCTGCACTTCGAAACCCTCAAAATAGTGTTTGATGGATGGATTTAGAACAGAGAACTTTACAGCTGGGAGGAACCGAGAGATGATGCTGTCCACCTACCTCAGGAGAGAGTCTGAGGCCAGGGGAGGAGGCACATGCCCAGAGCGGGTGCCTGAGGCCTCTAGGTGGGCCTTGATGCCCCTGATCCCAGGGCCTGGGGCTGCGGCCCCAGCCATTCCCCAACTCTCTCTTCAATGTGCCATCAACAAATAAGAAACAAGATGTTGAGAAACCATAGGACTTTGTCTCCATTAGGCCTGACAAAGGCTTGGAACAGGCCCATGAATCCCAGTCACCTAGGACAACACCAGGTGACAGGGAAATGATGGGCATGGTGGGAATCTTCAAAGATCAAGGAAGGCAAGGGGCAATTCGGTGCTTCTCTGAAGACGCACTGAGATAATGCAGGAGAAAGTACCAAGCTTAGCATCTGGGTGTGGAAGGTGTCTGATACCCAGAAATGGAATCCAGATAAATGACCAATAGAAGCAGAATGAAGCAAGTTCTAAGGAGACAAGGGTGGGGAATGCCGTGCAAAAACAAAGGCAAGATTACCAACCAGAGACATTAGGGAAAAGCCTCCCCCAGGGTGGAGGCCCCTTCGTCTCCCTTTCAAGTCTCAGCCCAGCACCACTTCCTCCAGGAAGACTTCCTGGATTGCTCAGCTGGTTTCAGGCCCCACGGCGGGGCTCCCACCAGCCCGTGGGCTTCACCCATCGCAGTGCATCACGCATTGGGCTGTCAATCTCTATAAACCCATCTCTGCTGCTGAACTCCACGCGGTCAGAGATGGCATCTTCTGTCACCTCTGAGTCCCCAGAGTGCTGCAGCAATGACAAATCCTAGGCATGGAGAACATGGCTCTTGTATTTGTGGCTTTAATTAAAATATACTGTACTTTCTCCACATTTCCCCCAGGTGCCACCCCAATTCTCCAAGAACAGATTCTTGGAAGGAATTGTCTACCCATACTCAGATGAATTACTGTCTTCTTCCCATTCCCTCTTGAAACCACTCTGTCAGCTTTGGCTCTCCAGCTGTGCCCAGCTGCTCTTGTCAAGGTCACCAGTGACCTCCATTGCCAAATCCAATGGCTAGCGCTCAGTCCTCACTGTACCAGACCCATTGGCAGCCTATAGCAAGGCTGACCTCCCTCCTCTTCAGTGGCTTCAAGGAGGCCACATGCCCCAGGTTGTTTCTTCTTGTTCACTGGTCAGCAATCTCTTTCCTGGCCCCTCATCTCTCGACCTGTGCACATAGGACAGCCCCAGAGTCATCCCTCAGACCTCTTCCTAATTCTCACTCATTCCTTTGGTGACATCCACCTGTCAAACGACTTTAAATGCTTCCCACATGCCAATGTCTCCCTAATTTATATCCCTACCCCGAACTCTGCTTGCACATTCCCAACCACGTGCTCTTAACTCCTCACTGGGTGTCTAATAATAAACTAATAATACCTTTCCAAGACTGAGTTCTGAACTCTCCCCCAAACCTGCCCCTCCCACAATATTCCTTAACCCAGTAAATGGTCATTGCTCAGGCTAAAACCCTCAGAGTCTTCCCTGTCTCTTTTTCTTTGTCCCACACCCAACATCCAAGCCATCAACGCATCCCACTGGTTCTGCAGTAAAAGACCTTCCATACGTGCTAATTCTCACAACCTGCACGGCCACCTCCCTGGACCAAAGGCCTCCTGTGTGGTCTTTCTCTCTCCATCCTTGGTTCTATTCTCAATAGCGTCTGACTTTTGGAACATAAGCCAAATCACAACAGACTTCTGCCTAAAACCCTCGGTTACTCAGGGCAAAAGCCAAGGACCTGACAATGGCTTAGATGGTCTTAAGTGGTGTGGGCTCCATTACCTTGCTGACCTCATCTCTATCACTCTCTCTCACTCTCGCTCTTCACTGCCCTGATTATTGTTCTTCAGCACACCAGGCACGTGCATGCCTCAAGGCCTTTGCACCTTCTGTTTTCCCTCTCTGGTATACTCTTCCCCAGATATCTTCATGATGTGCTGCCCCCACCCCCTTTTCAGGTCTCTACTCATATATTGCTTTCACAGAGAGGCTCTCTTGAACCAGCCTATTGTACATTAAAACACTGACAACTTAGATGAAATGGACAAATATCCTTGAAAAACACAACTAATAAAAATTGACATAAGAAGAAACAGAAAGCTGTAGCAGTCATGTCTGCTAAACATTGAATCTGTAATTTAAAACCTTCCTCAGGGCACCTGGGTGGCTCAGTTGGTTGACCACCTGGCTCTTGATTTCATCTCAGGTCTTGATGGGATTGAATATCATGTCAGACTCCACGTTGAGTATGGAGCCTGCTTGAGATTGTCTGTATCTCCCTCTCCACTGCTCACATGCTCTCTCGCTCTCTCTCTCAAATAATAATAATAATGATAATGATAATAGTAAATAAATAAATAAAACCTTCCTCCTTTCCTCTTTCCTCACCTTTCCCCAACAAAACAAACAAGAAAAAAAAAAAGAGAAAAAAAGACCCAAATGACTCTACCGGTGAATTCTACCAAGCATTAAAGGAAGAAATAACACCAATTTTATGCAATTTTTATGCATTTTTTTAGAGAAAGAGGGAACACTTCCCAACTCCTTTGATGAGGACAAATAACACTAATACCAAAGCCTGACAAGATTGTCACAAGAAAAGAAAATTACAGACCTTTATCTCTTATGAACATAGATGTGAAAATCCCAAACAAATTATTAGAAAATTTAATACACGTATTAAAAGAATGATACATCATGAACAAGTGGGATTTACTCTAGGAATGTATGGTTGGCTTATTATTCAGCAGTTGATGTACTGATGTGGAGTGATTTCTAGGACATAACATTACAGGAAAAAAATGCAAGCATACTATAGTATACTACATTTGATGTAAGAGAAAGGGAAAAATAAAAAAATATGTACATGCCTGCTCATTTGAACAACAATAACAAAAAAAAACAGGAAAGAAATGAAGGACTAGTGAGGTTGGTTACTGTATGTTTGCTGGGGCTGCATTAACAAAGTATCACAGATTGGTTTGAGGTGGGGGGCACTGAAACAGCAGGGATGTATATCCTCACATGTGAAGGTTGAAAGTCCAAGATCAAGGTGTTGGTGGAGTTCATTTCTTCTGAGACCTCTCTTCTTGGTTTATAAATAACCATCTTCCCTCTGTGCTTATCTGTGTCCTAACCTCCTCTTCTAAAAGCAAAGAGTTCTGTTGCATTAGGTCATACCCGTATGACCTCACTTAACCTTGATTACCTCTTTAAAGACCCTATCTCTAAATAACAGTCACATTCTGAGGTACCAAGGGTTAGGGCTTCACCATATGGACTTGTGAGGTACATAATAAGTCCATAACAGCTACATGCAGAGCTTGAGTGAGAATGCAGTGGGAAGAATAGGGAAGATGGGAGGTGGTGGAATGTACTTTTCTGACTATAATATTTTGTATAACCCTGACCATGTTAATGTTTCACATACTCAAAAAAAAAAAGAAAGAAAGAAAGAAAGAGATAGATAAATAGAGAAAGAAAGAAAGGAAGGAAGGAAGGAAGGAAGGAAGGAAGGAAGGAAGGAAGGAAGAAAGAAAGAAAGGAAGAAAGAAAAGAGAAAAATCAACAAGGTTGGGGAAGAGGACCTAAATGAGAATATAAACAACAAAGAGCAATGTTTCAGACAACATCACAGAACAATACAAAGGGGAGAACAAAACAAAGGGGAGAACTAAGTAAATTTCGAACTCAGTATTTGCATCATGTGCCCCCAGACAGCAGAAAAAGACTTTAAACAAATCCTGAATTCTAATTAGTGGCCTTCCTTTTTGCAAAGAAATGAATTAGCAATTCTGAAACTACTCTCTGCACGTTCCAGAATGGAACAAATATACAAATATATTGTTGATAGTGGGATCCAGACTCTTCACTGTCAAGAAAGGAGTTACCAATGCAGAGAGGGGATATATAAAATGGACCATGAGGCATTGTTTGGATTTGGTTATTAATATGAACTCATAGTTTTAATACATACAGATAGCTAAACATAGAAGTAAATATAAATGTATATGACTGTGTGTATGAGTGTGTGTATGTATGTGCACGTGAAATTCCCCAGGTCTCTGTGCTAACAGACCTGAATAGCAGGGCACCTATGTATAGACCAGATCTCGGCATATAAATGTCATTCTCCACTAAAAGGAGTAAATGGCAGGGAAAGTACGAGATGAGCTTGATACATCTTCCTGTAGCAAAAGGTGAGGAGGTACCTCAAAGTGATGGAAACATGTGAAAAGCACAGAGCCAGATTGGGGGGGCTTTCACTGGACCAATCTGAGACAACCTGACCATCAAAATAAATAATGGCAGCAAGGGATGATAACCTACAGAATAAAGTAAGAATCTACGAGGCCATTGTGACTCATAAGTAAAAAATAAATAAATAAGACCCAAAACTCTTCCTTACAGTAGAAAGCCAACTAAGTAAAGTAGAAGGAATGACCTATTTAGAAAATCACCATTTAGAAAATAATGCTGACAGGAATAAATAAATCAGCCAGGAATTTATCAATGGATGCCAAAACTAATGGATAAAAGTGTGAGGAATAACACGATATTTACATAGTCTCAAAGTGTCTCCCCATGTGATACTTCTTAATTACAAAAGGTGAAATCGTAACTACACTGGGGACACCTGGAAGACACCATCTTAACCAAATTATCAAAGATAACATCACCACCACTACCATTAAATGACAGTGTATGCCTCTTGATATGATGCACTGAGGACATGTCCCTTCTTTGATTTTCCCACCAAAAGTGCCCCAACCTGAATCTGAATATAAGGAGACATCAACAAGCCCATTGTACAAAATAACTGGCCTATGCTCTTCAAAATGTCAGCATTGGGGCACCTGGGGGGCTCAGTCAGTTGAGCATCTGACTTTGGCTCAGGTCATGATCTCACAGTCCGTGGGTTCAAGCCCTGCGTTGGGCTCTGTGCTAACAGCTCAGAGCCTGGAGCCTGCTTTGGATTCTATGTCTCCCTCTCTCTCTGCCCCTCCCCTGCTCATGCTCTGTCTCTTTCTCAAAAATAAATAAACATTTAAAAAAATGTTTGGGGTGCCTGGATGGCCCAGTCGGTTGAGCGTCCGACTTCGGCTCAGGTCATGATCTCACAGTCTGTGGGTTCGAGCCCCGCATGGGACTCTGTGCCGACAGCTCAGAGCCTGGAACCTGCTTTGGATTCTGTGTTTTCCTCTCTCTCTGCCCCTCTCCCACTCACGCTCTGTCAATAATAAATAAACATAAAAAAAAATTTTTTTTAAGTGTCAGAGTCATGAAACAGGAGACTGAAGAGATGACAATGAGTACAATGGATGATCTTGGGTGTTCTTCTACTATAAGGGCATTATAAGGACTACAATTTAGATAATACTTTTATAACGATATCGGTTTCCTGTTTTGATGACTGCACTGTAGTCAGGTAAGAGAAATCTTCGTTTTTAGGAAGTAAAGACCCTGAAGTATTTAGAGATAAAGCAGCATCGTATCATATCTACATTTCATTCTTAAATAGTTCATAAGAGAGAGAGAGGAGAGAAAGAAAGAGAGAAGTAGAAAGAGAAGAGAGAGAGAGGAAGTAAATGTGGTAGAATATTAGCATTTGGGCAACCTGGATGAAGAGTGTCTGAAAAGTATTTGGTACTATTCTCGCAAATTTTCTATTAAGTCTAAAATTATGAACTGAGGGCTGATGGGGGATTGGAGGGAGGGAAGGGTGGATGATGGATATTGAAGAGGGCATCTTTTGGGATGAGCACTGGGTGTTGTATGGAAACCAATTTGACAATAAACTTCATATATTAAAAAAATAAAATAAAAAATTTATGTCAGATAATTCATTAATCAGTGAGTGCAGTAGATTGTACAACATTCCTATCACTTCCTGTCTCCTCCCTGTGCTTTTTTTTTTCTGTAGCAGTTCTTAACAAATCAATATAGCACGTCTCACTTATTTTGTTTATTGTCTGTCTTCACCTACCAGAATATAAGCTCCATGTGGCCAGAGTGTTGGATCTCTTTTGTTTACTACTGTGTGCCCAGCAATTAGAACAGTAATTGCCACTGAATTTTAATGGTAAGTATTTGTTAAATCTATGTGTTGCACAGTTGTGTTTCATATATATTTGTCGAATGAATGAGTGGGAAAATGAATGTTAAGCTGAACCTGAGAAATTAGGTCCTCTCTAGCCAAAGACATCTCTCAGGTGAAGGTCTCAAGATTAATACTTAAAAGCAAACAGGGGCACCTGGGTGGCTCCGTCAGTAAAGCGTCTGACTTGATTTCAGCTCAGGGCATGATCTCACAGTTCATGAGTTTGAGCCCCCCATTGGGGAGCTGTCAGCATGGAGCTAGCTTGGCATTCTCTCTCTCTCCCTGTCTCTCTGACCCCCCGCCACTTGCTAAATAAATAAATAAATAAACTCTAGAAAAAAAGAGAGAGAGCAAATATGAATGGGGAGATCCTGATAGAAAATCCCCACAGGCTGTCACTGGAGCTTGTGCTGTGAATTAACCTGGTTTTGATGAACCTACCCCCACCTCCAATGGGAGTGAGGCAGCTGTTGGTGTGGCCCCAAGAGAAATGCCTGAGACATGGCTCTCCTTAGCCCCCAAGGTGAAATGGAAATCAACTCTCCAGCAGCCACCAGAACCCACCAAGACCCAGGACTATGAGTTAAAACCCCCTAAATATTATCTCTGAGAATACTCTGCTTTTCCTCATCAGCATGACTGGAGGACAAAGGAAGATCCCAGAACACCTGATTTATAACACAAGTTTGGGAACAACTTGGGAAGAGGCAAAGGAATCCAAGGCAGTTACATATCTGTATACCTGTTCCTTCGTCTCTCTCATTCTCTCTCTCTTTCTCTTCCTCATTCTTTCTATCTCCTCCCTTCTAGAACATCTGCGATCTGCTGTTGTGCTTTGGCAATTCTAGTCAATGTGTCTTCATCATCCCAAGCCTTTATTTTAGAGCAATAGTTTCCCGACTTACGGAAGCATGAGAATCTCCTGGGATACTATTGATTCAATAGGTCTGAGGTAGAGCCCAGGAATGCATGTTTTTTTGTTTTGTTTTGTCTTTTTAGAGAGATAAAGAGCATGAGCTGGGGAGGGGCAGAGGGAGAGAGAGAATCTCAAGCAGGCTCCACACTCAGTGCAGAGCCTGACACCAGGCTTGATTCCACCACTGTGAGATCATGATCTGAGCCAAAATCAAGAGTCAGATGCTCAAGAGATGAACCACCTAGGCGCCGGAGGAATGTGTTTTTGACAAGATAAAGGGCCAGGATTTGAACCCAGGAATCTGGTTCAGAGTCCATGCCCTCAACCACTGTGCTATGCAATTCTGATTCTCTGATAGAGTCACAGAAGTACACAAAAAGGGACTACAAAGATGTCCATTGCAGGGTTTTTAATATTACAGGAGACTAGAAATTAACTAAATGTTTACCAATAGAAGTGTGATTAATTAAATTATGAGGTAATGGAGTTTTGCTTTCAGCTAGGATGAAATTGCTTTCAGGAGACCAATGTGCCTTTGAAGAACAAGTAGAACATCAAGATAAAGTTTAAAAAACATTTTTTAAGACATCAGGACGACGGAGGGCCATAAAGCCGTTCTCAACAAATTTGAAAAGATTGAAATAATTCAGTTGTTCTGGGACCCTGGTGGAATTAAGGCAGAAATCAGAGGGAAAAAACCAGAAAACCAGAAAACCTCCAAATGCTTAGAAGTGAAGTAAAAGACTTCTGATAACCACCTGGTTAACAATAAATCAAAATAGAAATGAGAAAATATTCTGAATGAAATGATACCAAAAATAGAACAAACCAAAACATGACACGGAACTGAAGTCGGAGGGAATATATGGTCTCACAGGCAGATACGACAAAAGAAGAAACACTGAAAGAAAGAAACAGGAAATAATTAAGAAGAGAGCAGAAATTAATGAAAGAGGGGAAAAATGTAATAGAAAAATCAGCAAAGAAAACAATATTCCTTTGAAAAATATGATTAAAATTGATAAACATTCAGAAAAATCAGGCAAGAAACAAACAATGAATTCCCAACTTAGAAATGAAAAAAATGGGCATCACTACAGATTCCATGGACTCAATATGAACATTGTCCAAAGCATTTGGATATTTAGATAAATTGTCCAAAGTTGTAGAAAAATGAACGTGTTCAAAATTGACATGAGAAGGAATTTTAAATGTGACTACTATATAAATATATTTAAATTATTTAGTAATTTAGGGACGCCTGGGTGGCTCAATGGGTTAAATGTCCAACTTTGGCTCAGGTCATGATCTCATGGTTCGTGAGTTCGAGCCCCACGTTGGGGTCTGTGTTGACAGCTCGGAGCCTGGAGCCTGCCTCGGATTCCGTGTTTCCCTCTCTCTCTGTCCCTCCCCTACTTGTGCTCTGTCTCTCTCTCTCTCTCTCAAAAATAAATAAACATTTGGGGCACCTGGGTGGCTCAGTCAGTTGAGCATCTGACTTCGGCTCAGGTCATGATCTCATGGTGCCTGAGTTCGAGCCCCTCGTCTCGCTCTGGGCTGACAGCTCAGAGCCTGGAACCTGCTTCAGATTCTGTGTCTCCCACTCTCTCTGCTCCTCTCCTGCTCACACTCTGTCTTTCTCTCTCAAAAGTAAAATAAAAAAATTTTTTTAAATAAATATACATTTAAATAAATGAGTGAATGAATAAATGAATAAATAATTTAGAAATTTAAAATCTTCCCAAAAAGAAATGTCCTGGCACATACAGTTTCCCGGGTGAATTCTTCCAGGTATTCAAATGAGAAATAGTGTCAATATTACACACATTTTTCCAGAGAATAAAAAAAGAAAAAGAAGAAATACTTTCCCATTAATTTTACAAGGCCAACATAATCTTGTTGTCGAAAGATGTGATAAGAATGAAAAATTACAGGGGCGCCTGGGTGGCTCAGTCAGTTAAGCGTCCAGCTTCGGCTCAGGTCATGATCTCACGGTCCGTGAGTTCGAGCCCCGCGTCGGGCTCTGTGCTGACAGCTCGGAGCCTGGAGCCTGCTTCACATTCTGTGTCTCCCTCTCTCTCTGCCCCTCCCCTGCTCATGCTCTGCCTCTCTCTGTCTCAAAAATAAATAAAAACATTAAAAAAAAAAAAAAGAATGAAAAATTACAGGTCAGTTCCTCTTATGAAGATAGATGCCCAAATCCTAAACAAAGTGTAAGCAAATTGATTTTACAAATCAAATGATTTGTAAAAAAGAATAATGCATCATGATCTTATATCATTTACTTCAGAGAGGCAAGGATGGTTTAATATTTGAAAATCAACCCATTTGATCCAGTACATTCTCAGAAAATGCAGGAAAAAATATCGTTTGATAAAATTCAACATCCTTTCCTAATTAAAAAAAAGAAAAATCTTACCAAACACAGAATAGAACTAAACCTCCAAACACTGGTGAAGATTATATATTTTAAAATCTGTAATTATCATCATCCTTATCTTTTCCCATTAATATAGAAAAGAAGACAAGGATATCACTGCTACTATTTATATCAGAATGGTTCTGAAGATCCTAGATGGTGTGATAAAGAATGAAAAAGAAGGGGCGCCTGGGTGGCGCAGTCGGTTAAGCGTCCGACTTCAGCCAGGTCACGATCTCGCAGTCCGTGAGTTCGAGCCCCGCGTCAGGCTCTGGGCTGATGGCTCGGAGCCTGGAGCCTGTTTCCGATTCTGTGTCTCCCTCTCTCTCTGCCCCTCCCCCGTTCATGCTCTGTCTCTCTCTGTCCCAAAAATAAATAAAAAACGTTGAAAAAAAAATTAAAAAAAAAAAGAATGAAAAAGAAATAAAGGATGTAAGAATCAGAAAAGATAAAGCTGTCATTTTCTCAGACACAAATATTAAAATTAATAAGGGAAGTTAGCAACATTGCCAACTACTAGCTCAACATAAAGATATCACTCTTATTTCTCTATAACAGCAGCAAACCATAAGATAACATTTTGAGGGGCACCTGGGTGGTACAGTCATTAAGTGTCTGACTTCGGCTCAGTTCATGGTCTCATGGTTCATGAGTTCAAGCCCCACGTTGGGCTCTGTGCTGACAGCTGGGAGCCTGGAGCCTGCTTCAGATTCTGTGTCTTCCACTCTCTCTGCCCCTCCTGCCCATAATCTGTCTCTGTCTCTGTCTCTCTCAAAAATAAACATCAGAAAAAAAATTTTTAGGGGCGCCTGGGTGGCTCAATAGGTTAAGCATCTGACTTTGCCTCAGGTCATGATCTCACAGTTCGAGTGTTCCAGCCCCACATCAGACTCTGTGCTGACAGCCTGGAGCCTGCTTCGGATTGTGTGTCTCCCTCTCCCTCTGCCCCTCTCCCACTCACACTCTGGCTCACTCTGGCTCTCAAAAATAAACAAAAATTCTTAAAGAAAAAAGAAAATAACACTTTGAAAATGCTGGGCTCCATGCTGGGTGTGAAACCTATTTTAAAAACAAACAAACACAAACAAACAAACAAAAAATTCCACTCTAAACTCTGCCCAAATCCC
This sequence comes from Neofelis nebulosa, assembly GCF_028018385.1. Classification (NCBI taxonomy): domain Eukaryota; kingdom Metazoa; phylum Chordata; class Mammalia; order Carnivora; family Felidae; genus Neofelis; species Neofelis nebulosa. Next base: position 142,714,593 of record NC_080788.1, read on the forward strand.
TGGCTGATTGCTAATTTTATATGCATGAAGGAGAAACCAAGGAGCCCAGCAAAAAAAGCAGGCAGAAATCAGAGAAGAGTCTGCCTTTAAAAGATAGAACTACACTGGAAAAGATTTGTAAGTTCGCTGTAGTTTTTACTAAAGGTATCCCCCCACACGGAGTGCTCAGGCAGCAGAAAGTTGAATCCTTACTGGCTTTAGAGGTCAGAGCTCAGGAATGGCAGACAGCTAAAATTTTAAGAGAAAAACCAAAGGAACAAGGAAGTCAGAGACAGATTGAATACCAAAATGTGGGCATAAACTCTGTTCAGATCCTTGACCAACCACCAAACTATGCTGATGCAGCGGTGTGCCCAGGGAACCAAGCTGAAAATACAGCGAGAACTGGAAAAACTGAGGATGGAAGTGATGGTGTTTGAAGATTGAGTACCTGCCAGATCAACTGCCTTCTAGAAAAAAAAACCCAACAATCCTGAAAAAACGTAGCAGAGTCCAGAATCACTACAATGTATTGTCTATAAAGTCTAGTTTTCAACAACAAAAAAAGTACTAGACAGGCAAATAAACAGGACAACGGGACACACATGCAGGAAAAATAATCAATCAATAGAAACTCCAAATGGGTACAGCCATCAGGTTAGCAAGCAAAGACTTAGAAGCAGCTATTATAGTTATTGAACATGTACAAAGGGAAACGTGGTATTTTAAAAGATTAAGCAAAAATGTGAACTTAGTAAGTAACCAAGCAGAATACTTTAACAGAGAAGATGAAATTATTAAAAAGTCAAATATTCTATGAAGGAAAAGTGCGTAACTTAAAAATGTAGTAGAGGTGCTTAGCAACATATTGGGGATGGCAGAAGGAAACATATCAGTGAACTTGAAAACAAATGAATAGATACTATCCAATCCAAAGCAGAGAGAAAAAATTGAGGGAAAATGAACATCAGAGAACTATGGAAACAATATCAAGAAATCCAACATATGTATAATTGGAGTTCAAAAAGAGCAATGACAGAGGAGGTCTGAGAAAAATATTTGAAGAAACAATGGTTTAAAAGTTCCCATACTTGGTGAAAAGTGTTAAGTTACAGAGCAAGGAGCCAAACAAACCCTAAGCAGGATGAATACAAAGAAAATGACACCTAAGTATCCCATAATCAAAAGGCTAAAAGCCAAGATACAGAGAAATTCTTGAAAGCAGTCAAGAAAAATGGCATATTACATAGAGAGGAAAAAGAATAAAATTAAATGCTGACTTCTCATCAGAAACAGTGAGGACTAGGGGCATCTGGGTGGTTCAAGCCCTTTGTTGGGCTCCACACTGGGCATGGAGCCTACTTTAAAAAAAAGAACAGTGAAGACTAAAATTCAAATTTTATTCAAATTTTATTCAAATTACATATTCAAAGTACTCAAAGAAAAATAAAACTCTCAACCAAAAAACTGTCCTTCAAAAATGACTGCAAAATAGAGATAAAAAAATTATGTAATTAGTTCCACTTTACAAGAAGTGCTAAATGAAACTGAAGGGAAATGACACCAGATGGTAATTTCAATCTACAGGAAAGAATAAAGTGCACCAGAAATGTCAAATAGGTGGATAAATTTTAGGATATATATTTTTTCTTGTCTTAATGTCTTTAAAAGACATATGATTGTTTAAAGCAAAAGTAACAACACTGCATTGTTGAGTTTATAATCAGTACAGAGGTAATATATACGATTATAACATTAAAACATTGTTTCAAGGGTTCTACATTTATCTGAAATTTTTCAATATAAACTCTAAGTAGATAAATAAAAGATGTCCATTGTAATCTCTAGGACCTTAAAAATTAAAATGGTAATACATAGCCATGAAGCCATCAAATGAATTTAAATAAAACATCAGAAAACTTTATTAACCCATTAAGACAGAAAAAGAGAAACAAAAGAACAAAGAGGACACATATAGAAAACAAATATCAAAATGATAGACCTAAACCTTACCAAATTGGTAATTAGGGTAAATAAAAATGGATCACACACTAAAATGAAAAGGCAAAGACTGTCAGACTAGAAAAAAAATGCAAAACCCTGCTAACTGCTATCTGCAATAGATATACATTAAATGTAAAGACATAGTTTGAAAGTAGATGGTGAAAGATTACTTTAAAAATTACAGTGATATAGGCACCTTGGTGGCTCAGATGGTTAAGCATCCAACTTTGGCTCAGGTCATAATCTCACGGTTTGTGGGTTCAAACCCCACATCGGGCTCTCTACTGTCAGGGGGGAGTCCACTTCAGATCCTCCATTCCCCTCTCTCTCTCTCTCTGCCCCTCACCCCACTCTCAAAAATAAGTAAACATTTTTTAAAAATTATGGTGCGTCTACACTATAAAATGTCACATAACCATTTTTTAAGAGTGTCACTTTCCATGTATGTACTAATTTGAAATGTCCTTGGGGCACTTGGGTGTCTCAGTCTGTTAAGCCTCCGGCTCTGGCTCAGGTCATGATCTTGTGGTTGATGGGTTTGAGCCCTACATTGGGCTCTGTGCTGACAGCTCGGAGCCTGGAGCCTGCTTTGGATTCTGGATTCTGTGTTTCCTTCTCTCTCTGCCCCTCCCCTGCTCATGCCCTGTCTCTCTCTGTCTCTCAAAAATAAATACAAATTTAAAATTTTAAAATTTTAAAAATTTTAAAAATTAAAAAAAGAAAAAATAAAATGTCCTTAACACACCTCAAAGGAAAATAACAACAACAACAAAAATCATATAGTGTGATATTAAATCTCAGAATGATCTATTTATTATACATTTAAGTGTGTGTATGTATGTACACACACATTCATTTTAGATGGATGGGTAGATGAAAAATAGTTTTGAATGAAGCACAAACATACAATAAATGTGAAATTCAAGAGTCCCAACCAATATGAAAATTTTCAAAGAAAATACCTAAGTCAGTGGCATATCATGGCATATCAAGTGTAAGTTTATGACTATGGTCTACCCTGTGTATAGGCAATTATCTACAGATAATTTTAAAGCAATAATAAAACAAACAAAAAGTTGATCTGCTTGGTATTAACACCATGCATTTGTCATTCTAAATAATGACAATAATAAAATACTTCTGGCAAAAACCCCAAAATTTTTGTTGGTCTAAACTCTAAATAATTGCTGCTATTACATTTGAGTTTTAATAATATGTAGACAAGTTTCAAATTAACACATTTTATTACTTACCCTTTATTGAATATTGCATCCTACAGGGAAGTTAATTCCAAGAACTTCTAGTTAAAAGATTTGTACACAATACACACGAACTCAGTTACGTGTGTTCATTTGGAAAGTGAATGCATAATGGTTGGGAATTGTCCAGGCTTGCCAATTGAGAGGTCTAGCATTTTCATTTGATAAATGAAAATTTTAGTTCACAAATAAAATATTTTACTGAATTTAAAAGTATTTAATATTGATATTTCTTTTTTAATTGTTTTAGAATGGAAAAACAATCAAGAAAACAGTACTTATTACTGATTATTGTACAATTGTTATCGAAAATAATTTTATTATATGGAGGATGTAAAGTGTTAAAAAATTACCTGCTTCAGGAGTTAAACACACTAGGTATGCTGCTACTGACCACTTCACAAGGGTATTATAAGAGTTCAATAAGAAAACGTATACAGGGGTGCCTGGGTGACTCAGTCGGTTAAGCATCCGACTTCGGCTCAGGTCATGATCTCACGGTCCGTGAGTTCGAGCCCCGCGTCAGACTCTGTGCTGACAGTTCAGAGCCTGGAGCCTGCTTCCGATTCTGGATTCTGTGTCTCCCTCTCTCTCTGCCCCTCCCCTGCTCACGCTCTGTCTCTCTCTCAAAAATAAATAAACGTTAAAAAAAATGTGTACAAAGTTCATGGCACAGTGCCTAGTATATAGTAGATACCCAATACATGGTCACCTTCGTTGTGAATATGCATAACTGACTGGTCCCCTGTCCATCTTCCTCAACCTCTTATCCCTCTATTAATGGAAGTTTTATGATCAAGCCTAGTTTTTCTGATATCAGTCCTGCACCCATTCTGTGTACCCACTCTGCAAGCTGTATTCTTCATCATCGTCATCGTCATCGTCATTGCAACCACTGATGAACACCTATTCTATATGTACATGCTGGTGCTCCTGTACTTTGTTTTCTATAACCCATATAAAGCCATTTTTACCCACATTTTACACCTACTTAGTTCTTCACTCCTTCCCTCACTTCATACCTTTCATCTGAGATCATTTCCTATCTGCTCAAAGTATATTTTTAAGAGTTCCCATAGTGAGGATCTACTGGTGGAAGATTTTCTGGGTTTTATTTCTCTAAAACTAACTGTGTTTATTCCCATTGCTAAAAGATCTTTTCACTGGGTATGGAATTGGCTGATGTTTTCCAGTACATGTACAAGGTCATTCCACTATGCCCTGACTCCAACTGTTTCTGTTGAGAAGTCACCTGTCAGCCTGTCCCTCTTTTATGTTCAATCTCTCCACTCTCCTGCTTACAAAATCTTTTCTTTGTTTTAGGTGCCCTACAGTTTCATTGCATTATGTTTTTCTTTTAATTTGGCCTGCTTAGAATTTCTAGAGCTTCTGAGGATTGTTCTTTCCTCAGTTCTGGAAAGTTCTCAGCCGTTACCTCTTCATATTATTGGCTTTGCCCCATTCCCTCCCCTCCCTCACCTCCAGTATTCCTCCTCTTCTCCCTTCTCTCCTCTCCCCTCCTTTGTTTTTGGAGTTGTAATTAGACTACATCTCCCTCCTCACTCTATCTTTTAAGTTTCATAGCCTCATGTTCATATTTTCATCTTTGTCTCCTTATCCGGGTTAATTATCAATAATTTTACTTTTCCATCTTCAAATTCACTAATTCTCTCTTAACCTTTGTCTAAACTCATATTAAATCCGTCCATTGAGTTTGTAACTCCAATGATTATATATATGTTTCATTTTTAGGAGTTCATTTTCTAATCTACTTTTTACTTACTCATTTTAAGCCTCCTGCATTTTCTTGGGATGCCTGGGTGGCTCAATCAGTTAAGCACCAACTCTTGGTTTTGGCTCAGGTCATGATCTCGTGATTCGTGGGTTTGAGTCCCAAGTCAGGCTCCACACGGTGTGGAGCCTGCTTGGGATTCTCTCTCTTTGGGATTCTCTCTTCCTCTCTCCCTACTCCTCCTCCTCTTCTTCTCTCTCTCTCTCTCTCTCTCTCTCTCTCTTTCTCTCTTTCTCAAAATAAATAAATAAAAAAAATTAAACCTCCTCTTATTTCTTAAATATATTAAATGTAATTTTTTCATTCATTGTATAATCCTAATATCTGAAGCTTTTCAGTTTGGTTGTCTCATTCTATGTTCTGTGTGTGTGTGTGTGTGTGTGTGTGTGTGTGTGTCCTGTTTCCTTGTATGTCTAGTGATTTTTATTTTTTTATTCTTTTTTATAATTTTTTTAATGTTTATTTTAAGAGAGAAGGAGAGAGCAGGAGAGGGGCACAGAGAGGGAGAGAGAGAATCCCAACCAGGCTCCCCCACTGTCAGCACAGAGCCCAACACAGGGCTCTATCTCATGAACTATGAGATCATGACCTAAGCTGAAATCACAAGTTGGATGCTTAACCGACTGAGCCACCCAGGCGCCACTGTCTAGTGATTTTTAAATCAGAGTTGCTCATTTTCATGGAGCTTCATAGAAAGTGCTTAAAGCCTAGGATGGACGTGGTTCGTTTTGAGAGAATTTGTGTTCTCGCCTCTCAGGTGCCTGGGATCACGGTAGTGATGCGGCCACGGTAGGATGGGGCCACTTTAAGCTAAAGTTTTGGCTTGAAGTTCTTTGGGTTCCCAAGTTGTGTTAATTCAGGCTACAAACTGTCCTTGGTGACAAATTCTCAGAAGAAGCTTCCTTTTCACTTCCACCCGGCCCCAGGTCCAAGACAGGCAGTGCTCCTTGTGGTCTCAGGAGGGGACATTGATTTCCAGTTCACTCTTACTTTTACTTCCTCATCTCAGAATATATGAAATCAATGTGCAATTGTACCTGGTTCAACAAACATCCTCAAGTCCGAGCTGGCTTCACCCTCTGCTCACCTTCCTGAGTCTCTGTCTCCACTTATTTCCTGGCTGAGTATACCTTATTTTCTTGCCAACTCATAAATGCATTTAGGGTTCTCTCAATCCAAGATTTTTAGTTGCTTCCAGTAAGAGAATTGTCCTTTTGGCCCACAGTGTTGCTGGAAATGGAAATTCTGGGGCCTCAGCTTTTCTATCTTCAAAATGGGCCACTATCCCTGCTCTCCAGATTAGTTGGAGGACCAAATGGGCCAACAGTTTTGTAACTAAGCTGTAAACAAATGTTCCTGCTGTGAGAAAACAGGATGGAACACCTCAGAAAGCAATGGGGATGCACAGGAAGGCCCAGTGTCCAGGGCTTCACGGGAATCCAACCCCAAGAAAAGTCCATCATTTCATGCCACAAAGACCCTTTGCATTGCTTGGTTGACCTCAACATCTGATGCCACAACACTCTGTTCCCTACAAGCAAAGAACTGTGGGAACACAGGCTTCAGAGACAAGGTGGCCTAAGAGACAGGCTTTGAAGGGGCTTCAGACAGGGTCAGGAAGAGACTGGGAGAGAGCATGTCAAGCAGAAGGAACAGCACAGACCAAAGCACAGAGGCCTGCAAAGGCAGAGTGATTGTGGGGAACCATGGGTCATCCCATGAGGGGAGTGAGAGTGAGGTTAGAAGGGAAGGGGGGCACTGGATAGTTGATGCCTCAAATGCCCGGCTGAGTAATTTCCTCCCCACTTTTAGACACCAGGGAGCCCTGGCAGGTTTGTGAGCAGGAGAGTGTCACCATCAAGCAAACTGAGGCAGCAGCTATGTCTGCTTCATTCATTAATTTATGTCCAGCACCTAGCACTTTGCAGGTACCCAACAAACATTTGATGAATGGCTGGCGGGCTGGCTGGCTGGATGGGTGAAGTCTTTGGCCTGACCTCTTTAAACTGAGGCCATACAATGCATCTTTGCTAGTTTAGTTTGGCTTTGTTTGTAGCTACATATTTGGATGGGAGTTTAAATAAATTTTTTAATGTTTATTTATTTTTGAGGGAGAGTGCAAGCAGGGAGGGGGAGAGAGAGAGGGAGATAAAGGGTCTGAAGCGGGCTCTGCACTGTCAGCACAGAGCCCAATGCAGGGCTTGAGCTCACAAACCAGGAGATCACGACCTGAGCCACCCAGGTGCCCCATGGGACATTAAATAATTTTAAATAATTTAAATTATTATTTTAATAATATATTTAATGATATATTAATGATATATTAATAATATATTTAATAATATAATAATTTTAATAAACATTTCTAAGCATGAATTCAGGGGCTCCCTGAGGGATCCATCCTGTTAATTGGTTACTCGCTGGCAGTTCCAGATTCCTCGTTGTCCTCAAAGAGCTTCTCTAGACATTCCCAGGCAATTCCCTGGACATCCAGACACTTTTCTGACTCTTCCCATTGTTGCTGCCTTTTCAGCCTAGCACAGCTCCCCAGTTAGGTGTTTGGGAAACAGGTCTCACCTCCTAGCCACAGGGATGAGCTCACAGTCCAGGCTGAGTCCATTGGCCTCTGTACTTGGTCCAAACATGGCTGTGGGATGAAAGATGGCTAGCTGGGTCCTTCTCCAGCGTGTTTTCTGGATGGAGCTTATGGAGAAAGGTCATCTTTCCTCTAGAGTCACTAAACTGGACGGGTGTGATTCTGGAACTGCCTGGGGTCATAACCTCCTCCCAGATCTGTTTTGCACACACATGGAGGCAGCATGCAGAGCGGAATTGAGATTATAAAATGGACAGAGAGAAAAAGATGGGGCGGAGGGGTGGTAGGAGGGAGCAGTACTGTCCAAGCCCCCTACCTCCCATCTCTAAGTATTCTGTACCTGGGCCCTGGAGGACATTTGATCACATTAACTCTTTCCCCCTTAAGACAATTTGAGTTGGAAGTATGTCATTTACAATCAAAAGGATTTCGAGGAATTCAGAAAAACGAGTGCTGTGTTACTTTGACAATATCTGTGGACTTCTTTGTTTATTTATTCAATCAATCGCAGTTGAAATGCACAGTTTTTCATTAATTTCCTCTGGCAGCTAGTAGCACAGAATTTTTCCAGATACCACATCTACTTTCTTTCAGCTGCCTGTAACCCAGGACCTCAGGCCAGGTGCTCTGACCACCAAGCATTCTGTGTGTGTGTGTGTGTGTGTGTGTGTGTGTGTGTGTAGCCACTGAACTTTCCCAAGGCCACTCTGGCTCTGAACCCCACACACACATGCACACTAGTCCCATCACCATCACCACCACCCTCACTATGCACACACACACACACACACACACACACTCCACCTAGGGGGTGGCAGCTCACCCAGAGTTGTTGCCTGGAGCTCCACCAAAGTGAGAGGCCTGCCCTCTCCAGGTGCATCTAGCATGCTTCCGCATCAAGGTGAACTTATCATGCCTTCTTCTCTCACTGCCCAGGAACCGAGACCGCCATCTTGTAGCTGAAAACACTGAGGCTCGGAGAGGTTCAGGTGCCCCAAATCCTTCCACCAGCAGGAGGTGGAGCTGGAAACCGAGAGTGGGTTTCCCAGTGTGTGTCCAGGATATTTTTTCTGGAGACTATGAGATTCATAGAAGAGGCTGAGGGCAGAAGGCCTGGATGCAGGGGGCACCCATTCTGCTGAGTTGACCTCAGGCAATTACCCAACCTCTCTGAGGCTCAACTATGATCTCTTTGGGGCATGAGAAAGTGCTTGGTCAGTGCCTGGCACAGGTTTAGCTATTATTATTTATACACGATGAAGAACAGATTAGTAGGATGGAGGGAGCGGTGACAACAGAGGGGTGTGTGGAACTATGAAGGGTATCACGAGGAGGCTCCTTTGTCCTGAGGGAGAATTCTGTCTCTGATAATGGCGTTACTAATCTACCTGTGTGATAAAATGCCATAGGACTATACCAGAAACATGCCCCAAAGACCAGCGCACTCACACGCTGGTGAAATCTGAGTTAAATTCTCTAGTCTAGTTCATCGTATTGTGCCCACCAATTTCCTGGTTTTGATAATGCACATAATTATGTCAGATTTCACCATTGGACCAAGCTGGGTGATGGGTCAGTGGGACCCCTCTATGACTTTTGCAATTTCTTGTGAGTCTATACTTATTTCAAAATAAAATTGTTTTTCAAAGAAATCTAGGCAAAAAAAAAAAAAATACGGAAACTGCCTGCAACTTTGCTTTTGTAGATACCATCCAGTGTAATTTTCACTCATCCCTACTTTGAAATTACAGTGGTTGATAGATGTAGTGGTTGGTTAGATCTTATTATTTAATGCATTCAGAACAAAGCACATGCATTTCTATATCTCAAACTTGATTTTAAATATCTCGATAATTGTATTTCAATATAATCCATTTCTTTTCACTTTTTAAAGTTCATTTATTTATTTTGAAAGAGAGAGAGAGAGCATGTAAGAGTGGGGGAGGAGAAGACAGAGAGGGAGAGACAGAATCCCAGGCAGGTTCTGCACTGTCAGTGCAGAGACCAATGTGAAGCTTGAACCATGAGATCATGACCTGAGCCGAAATCAATAGTTGGACAGTTAACCACCTGAGCCACCAGGCGCCCCTAATCAATTTCCTTTGTAATCTTCTGGTTTTATTTTATGCATTAAGAAAACGTGGTTGTAGGAAGGGATCCTTTGGCTTCCACAGCACAGAAAAGCTTAAGAACCTTGCCTGGGGTATGGAGTGTAAGCTGACCACCATGGTCCAGATGAGGAAACTGAGGCCCAGACAGGGGCGTTAACAACACCTCGAGGTCTCTGATTTTCAGACTCACGTGGAAGGAAATCTCTGTTCCAGGAGAAAAAAAGAAAGCTCCTCTCATTGCCACTGGCCACCTCTAGATGAGTGTTTACTCTGCCAGGTGGAGTCCATCTGGGTCCACTCAGGGGCCGCGCAGTGGCTTTTGAGACAGAGAACAATGCCACATTGTGGCCCTGGCTTCAGATGAAAGAGAAACTTGGCCTGATTGCCCAGGCAGCAGCGACTGTCCTCTTAATATTAATACAAGGAGGGTGTGCCTCTGGCCCACACCCTTGCCACTTTCACCGTTGTGGCGGTTGTGTAGAATGTGATCCCACTGCCTTCTAATGGATGGTCAAAGGCCAGCATGCCGGGCACTTTTATTGTCAGTTGCCTCAATAATCTTTAACCTCCCACTGGCCAAAGGGCTGAAACCCAGAAAGACAAAACAAACATGGGTTGGGCACCAGAGTAGAATGACTCAAGAGAATCAGAACTGGAGGAAGATGGTGCACCCCCCCCACCCCCGGCCATGCCCTCCCAACACCCCCATACCGCAGAGCTGGTCTGAATACTGGGGAACAAGTACTGAGGCCCACGTCCTGGATGCCATCACCATGTGTCCCTTGCTGGTGGTGGAATGCAGGATCCTGAGTAGTGGCTATTCGCTTGTCACTGCAGGTTCAGGGAAAGAAGGTAGATGCCACCCCAGCCATGCTCACACCCCTAGCCTGTGGCCGAGATGCAAGGCTGGCTGGGCCTGCTCCAGGAGCAACACTTCTGCTGAGGTCAGTCAAGGGGGGGGGGGGGGAAGGGGCTGGGTGAGCAGTGGGAAGGGTGGACATCAGACAGGTCCAGCTGACCCAGGTCCACCATTCATCTGACCATCCTCCTGGAGCCTCAGTTTCCTCCCTGTCAAATGGGAACATTAACATCTCCTCTCAGCCTCAGCACTGGCCGCCGCCATTGCTGAGCAGTTACTATCACCAAGGACACACTGCTTCAATTCTCACAACACCCAAAAAGTAGGCCTCACTATCCCCATTTTGCAAATTGGAAAACATAGTGTAGAGAGCGGACTTGCCCAATGGCGATGCCGAGAGCTGAACCCAAGAGTCCGAGACTCAAAGCTGCCTTCTTTCGACCCCATTGCACATGACGAGCCCCCTCAGTAAACATGCACTGAGCTCTCTCATGGTGGCTGTGAGGTAGGGATCATGGGTCCATTTGGAGGATGAGGACCATGAAGTCCAGTTCCTGTGCAAGTGAACAGGGGTTCCAGTTGAATCCTGGGTCATTTGATTCCATGTCCTCTTACTTCCTATCAAACTGAGGCTGCCTACATCCAAGATCAACTACTGTCACCATCATTAGAAGGTTTAGACACAGAACTGGGTCTGAATCTTTTTTAAGGTGCAAAGATGGAGACCCAGGACTCCCTGATGGGCCCTGGTAACATGGAGTTCTTATCCCAGGCAGCCACCTCACTCTCTGAACAGAGCCATTGTCACTGTGCAGGAGAAGGACAGACAAGTAGAACTGGGCTGAATCTAACCCCATGTCCTGTCCCCAAGGGGCAGGAGCTGACGACAGAGTGGGGGGCGAATACACTAGAGATAGACAGGACATCATTAGCCTGGACTTGATTCCTTAACCCCTTTATTTCTCAAAGCTGGACAACTCCAGGTCTCTGCTGTGCAAGCATAACTCCCCCCTGTCACCATCCAGGGCTGGGGCCCCAGCCAAGCCCTCACCAGCCCTGCTAATAAAGTTACCTTCTGTGCCTGGGGCAGAAGGTCAGGAAAAGCCAGCAGCAATTTGAGGAAGGTTATGGTCTTGGGCTCTGCACCAGGGTGGGGCTTGGGGAGGAAGAAAGATAGGAGTGGGCAATAAAAGATAGGCAGAAAGAGACAGTGGGGGGGGGGGGGGGGCTGGCACAGGAGCATGGCCCCCAGGGGTGCCATCTCTTTATAACCCTCAAAGGGCACATAAACAGGCATTGGCAACAGCCATATCTCCCCCTCTGATCTGTAAATGATCATCCAGAGTCCACTACTGGCCTCAGAAACACAGCGGTGGTGGCCACACGGTGGGTGCCAGGCTCCTGGACACAGGAAAGCCCAGGATGGAAGGGCTCTCCTAGGCTCTGCTGACAGGCTGGGAGGCCCTGGGCCACTCCACTTCCCTCCTGGGGCCTCAGAGCCTGTGGCTGGTGAGCAAGGGGACCTGGATGTTCCCAGTGGAATGTAGTGTCTCATAGGCCAGGGACACCCCTGTGTGCAGGGTGGTCACAGTGGGGTGAATACTGTTTTTTTTTATGTTGATTTTGTTTTTGAGAGAGAGAGAGAGAGAGAGCACAATCAGGGGAGGGGCAGAGAGAGAGGGAGACACAGAATCCAAATCAGGCTCCAGGCTCTGAGCTGTCAGCACAGAGCCCGACGTGGGGCTGGAACTCACGAACCGGGAGATCATGACCTGAGCCGAAGTCGGATGCTTAACCCGCTGAGCCATCCAGACTCCCTGAACTCACTCCCTTTGGATGGTGCAGATTGTCAGGGGTCACCCTTTGTAGCATAAAATGGGGCTGGACTGCAAGGGCTGGAAAGGGAAACTGATGCCTGCTATGTGGCCAGCGCTTTGGGCATTTTTGCAAATAACTTAGCAGCATCCCAAACAGCCTGTAGCATACCACAGGCACACGCTAAATGGCGAATACTGTTTTTGCTCATTGCAATCCTTGCTCCGGGCCTGTGAGATGTGCCTTACCATCTGGAGCCCATGAAAATGCACTGAGCAGGCCTCCAATCTCAGGGGGCTCCCTTGACCTACTCACCCCACCCCACCCCCACCCACTGCGGTGCTCTGGAAAGCATCCTCAAGCATTTGCACCAAGGCCAAGGCCTGGCTTCCCACAGACGGCTCCCAGCTGAGGGCTGAGCATGCAGTGTCCTCATACCCACCTCAGAGGCTTTCTCTCTCTCTCTGATCTCTCTAAAATATGTGGAAGGTCATGGATGTGGACTGAGCCTTTTCGTGACGCCCTGGCCACCGGAGATCAGGTGACTGACCCTGCTGACCGTTCTCCACGTGCCACCACTTGCCCACCCCACAAGTCAGTCTCTGCCCTCCTCTGTCCTGCTCTGAGGCTCGGTGGCCGGCAGCCCGCACTTCCTGGGTGGCTCTGCCCACCTGACTTCCTGTTGGGTGCAGCTCATAGGAAGCCCCAGCTGGGGATGAGATGGGTAGTGGTTGAGGCCGGCGTATTCTTGGCTTTCTTAGCTTTGTCTTCGCACGACTGCAACTTTATCAGGTGACATCCACCCCACCCCCACCCCTGAGCCGGGGCTCCCAGCCTCCCGCTGCTGCTGCTGGCGCCTGGTGCAGAGATGTTCCCGTTGGTTCCTTTAACCTGGCTCACGCCTCCACAGACCCTGTCGGTGCCACTTTCCCTTCCTGAGTGCAATTCTGCTTTACTGCAGGACCTGGGCCGCCTGAGGACCAAAGCCCAACCTCAGGAAGGCTGCCAGGCTGGTGGCCGCCCAGCTGTCCTTGGCCATCACCCCAGGCAGCAACAAGTGGTGACCCTGCCAGTCGTCTTTTTAGGCTGTGTTGGCTGCTGCTTCACCCCAGCCAGCCTGTCTGGGGAGGGAAGAGAGAACAAGAGGCAGCCAGTTTCTGGGGCGGGGGAAGCAGAAGGGATACGGTTTGCTGTGACAAGGCACACACGTGTCTCCCTAAGACCAAGAGGACCCAGAGCAAGGTGATGAGGTCTGAACTCACCCGAGATAGCCACCTTGGAGGAGAGGGGGTGCCTGCAGGCAGCCAGAGGCCATAGGAGCCTGGCTGCGGGCTGGACAAGGTTGAATAGAGCCGGCCCTGCCTTGCCAGCCACCCTGCGGTGGGGCAGCGCCCCCACTCACACATGCGCCCCCCTCCCATGAGAGCCAGCGTCTGGACAGGGCTGGCCGCCCAGGGGACCAAAGGGTCAGGGGTTAAAAGAGGGCAGGGGAGAGGTGACATGGTCCAGATGGGGCCAGAGAGCTGGGAAAAGGCAAGCCATGTTGCGTTTGGTCCCTGCCCAGTTGGGACTGGTGGGTAAATCTGGGACATACTGCGTAAGGCCCACGTCCCTCAGGTTTGAAAACCCGAAGCCAGGGGCGCCTGGGTGGCGCAGTCGGTTAAGCGTCCGACTTCAGCCAGGTCACGATCTCGCGGTCCGTGAGTTCGAGCCCCGCGTCAGGCTCTGGGCTGATGGCTCGGAGCCTGGAGCCTGTTTCCGATTCTGTGTCTCCCTTTCTCTCTGCCCCTCCCTGGTTCATGCTTTGTCTCTCTCTGTCCCAAAAATAAATTAAAAAAACGTTTAAAAAAAAAAAAAAAAAGAAAAAAAGAAAACCCGAAGCCAAAATTATGCCGGCCGGTGAAGCGGGAATAGAACAGTGACTGGGGTGCCTCCACCTGCCTCCCCGTGCCTCTTTCCCCTCTGTGTTCTGTCCCCTCCTGTAGACACAGTGTTGCATCACCATCCTGTGCCCAAGCAGCGACATTAGAGCCACATGCTTTCTTATCATTGCTGCTAGTGCGTGACCACACAGATTCACGCTCGTGAATCAGTCTCGTTGCTGCGACATAGCCCATGGTAAGGAGGGTGCCACGCAGGAACGAGAAGGGTTCAAACCTGAATGTCGGAAGACTTGGGGTATGAAGTAGCTGTGTACCTGTCTCCGATTCTTTTTTTTTAATTAATTTATTTATTTTGAGAGGAAGAGAGAGCGAGAGAGGGAGAGAGAGAGAGAGGCAGAGAAAGGAGAGGGAGGATCCCAAGCAAGCGCCCCTATGTTGGCACAGAGCTCCATGCGGGGCTCAAATTCATGCACCGTGAGCCGAAATCAAAAGTCAGAGGCTTAACTGACTGAGCCACTGTCTCCAATACCTACACATCTAATGCACACCTATCGTATGTCGGACACCTCCAAGCCCTTCCACACACGCGACCGCATTCAGCTCTCAAAGTGACCTGGTGCCTCCCCTCACTGAGGTGTCCTCGTCTTAGACGGAGCATTTGGGGGATCAGTGTCCAGAACACTTTGGAAATGGAGCGTCAGTGAATGGCCATCTCCCTTGATGGGCTGTGGGCAGGCTGTGGCACAGACCTGGCCTCTTTATTTTGGTGCCCCAGCTCCGAGGAGAAAGCCCGACGTGGGGCGGGGGGGAGGGGGGAGCATGGGAAATATTTGCCGGCATCGTGAACACGCTTATTTTCCTTTTTTGATCAATGATTTGGGGGGCTCATGCTTTTCAAATAAGAGGCTAACACAACGTACAGGTGATTTGCATGTTATGGAAACCGAAATACGAGGATCTGCGGCGGGCACCCCCTGGCAATGTGAAGTCTGGGCGAAGGAACAAGACTGGAATTGAGGTAGCCTTCCCCTCCTGCCATCACCCATTTAAAAGCTCATCAAGGAATCAGGGAATTTCAGGGCGGAGGCAGCAGAGGTCACCGTAGATGCGTTCCTGCTCTTGCCACAAGGGGGCACCCCTCTAGCTGGCAAACCCTTGTCCCGGCCGGGTCCCAGCTGCCCTTGCTGGTGGGAGGTCCAAGGACTGGCGACCCGTACAGAGAGCAGGTGGGGGTGCAAGGGGACTGAGGCGGGTGGAAGGCCCTCCTCTCGGAGGACCCCCTCCATGGGCTGGTTTGGACTGAGTGGGGAGGCAGACGAGCAGAAAATGGTCAGGCCCGCTGAGGTCAGGAGGTTTCTCAGGGGCCCTAAGGGAGGCCCAAGGCAGAGGCCCAGGGCAGCTGCAAGGTGTGGTCTGCTCAACTGTCACACGAGCCCCAGCAAAGGAGCACCCCCTCCCCCAGTGCTGGGGGATGGTCGGGGGGGCCACAGGAGGGTGACCTTCCGGAGTGAGAGCCTGGGTCGGCTGGCTGACCACACAGATGGGCGGCCAGGCCGGGCCTTTGTGGAGGGGTGAGAAAACACCCCTGAGCTGAGCTGGGTTCTCACCTCCGCCCACCCGTGTGGCCTCTGCTTGTACTTCCTCCCTGGACTGTCCTCAGGCGGCGAGGCCCTGGCAGGTCATTCTGCTGGAGGCCCCGGGCGGACATCCAGGAGGATGGACATGCTGGCCCTGACCAGGCACACCGTCCCCGTTCCGTCCGTCGGGGCTCCCCGTGAGGTCACGTTGCGAGGACAGGACGCGGCCCCCTGCCAGCCCAGAGCGAGGAGGCTTCTCTGCTGCCCCGGGCCCTCTGCCAGGGTGATGCTGGGACCCCGGCCACCTCCTCAGGTGGCCGGGGAGTAGAGGCTGCAGGCCTCTCTTCTCGGGAGACGGGCCAGAGTACCCGAGGGTCAGCCGGCTGAGGGCACCTGGCTCTCCTCAGCCCTGGCGGATGCTACAGTCACAGGGCACTGCCACCAAATCCCAGGTGACTGGCTGCCCTCATGGTGTCCTCACCCACTCACGGGCGATCAGCACATTCCAGGGCGCAAGCTCACCACCAAGACCCAGGCATACGGCCAAGTGCCTGGGGGGCCTCTTCGCACCCGGGGTCTGTGCCCAGACACGCTGAGTGTGCCACTGAGACTGGTCCACCCAAACCCTTCCTTTTGTGCACCGTGCACTGACCACTGCTTATTGAGGGCACTCCTGTGCACATGCACACACTCACCTAGTCAGATATGTGTGTGCACTGGCATACTCCCACACTCAGACATGCACGCACGCTCACACATGCATGCACACACACACTCAGATTCACACATGCATGCACACACGCTCAGGCCTGCACACACACACTTACACTCAGGAATGCACACACACACACACACACCCCAGAACACCGACAGCCTCAGGAAGAAACAGGCTGCAGGTTTCCCTGTTGTACGACGTGTCTGGAACCCCAGCTCTCTCCTTCTCCCACCCCCACCTCCCGCCTTGCTGGCCCAGCCCCCGAGACACAGGATGTCTCTTCTCTGTCCCAAGACCTACCCCTCCGTTCGGGTCCCGGTATGAGCAAGCCCCTCTCCTTCCCCAGCACCTCCCTGGAGCCCTGACTTGGTTCCTGGGAAGTCTCTTCAGGAATCGAAGGGGCTCCATGCACCCAGACACAGACCCTGGCTTCAGGCTGGCACTTGGGTTCAAATCCTGACCTCACCTACCCTTTGCTTCCTGTGTGAACACAACTCACCCCCCACTTCTGAGCCCCCACTTCTTTGCGTTTGTTTTGTATCTCAAGTACCTGCATAGGTGGAAACACGCCTGCAGCACCTCTTCCGCTCCAGCCTAATTCCAGCTGACTTCAACTGCTGCTTCCTCCGGGAAGCCCTCCTTGATCTCCCCGGTCAGTCAGTGACTTTGACTTCTGGCCACATTGCCCCTGTCCCCACCTGTTCCTATGTCTGTCTCTCGTTAGGCACTGTGACTCCCCGAAGGCAGGGGCTCGTATGACCCTGGCACCCACTGTTAGAAGCCACTCAAAGCCAGGCCCTAGAGACCCTAGTTATTGTCCCTGGAAGGCACTGGAGGGAACAGAAAGGAAACGGGACAGCAGGCTGTGGAGGGGTGCCTGCCTCTCCCGGCATTGTGGAAGACACGGCTTTTTCCATATGTTTCTCTCCCCTCCTCCTTCCTCCCCTCCCCTCGGCCCCCACTCCCCGCAGCATTTGCCTGAGGAGCGAACTTTGGGTTTGGCAGCGACCCCAGGACTCCGTGTTTCTCAGTTCCTTCCAAGGCTCCAGGAAGCATCTTCCTGCCCAACAAAGTTTGGATCGCAGGGACTCTGTGAAGGGGGCTCCCCTTTCCCAAGGTGGTTTTCCCTCCCAGGCACCCCCGTTTCCTGCCTCCTACTCTCCGGGGTATTGGAAACAAGGTCTGGGAAGCAGCCAGCTGGCCTGAGCCAAGAGCCCCCAGCCAGCCTTGCCCTGGGAGGCTGGCCCCATCCGAGGGTGCCTCCTGCCCTGCCTTCGTCCCCTGTGTCCCAGCCCTCCTCCTCCCTGGGACTGGAGCCTGACCCCCGGCCCCTGGCCACTTGAGGCTCATGCTGCCTCTGTACCCCCTCAAAGCTCTCACCTGCTGCAGCTCTGACCCCAGACCCTGGCCTCAAAAACCACCCCGTTTCAAGGAAGAGAACAGGCCACAAACTGAGACATTGAGGTTTGAGCTTGGCCTGTTATGTCACCGTGAGACAGGGGCCTCAGCGTTCTCATATGCAGAATGTGGACTGTGGCCCCGAGCCAGAGATTCAGGTGAGCTCGCGTGCCTGTTCCCATCCCTCCCACGCTGCTTCTGTTCCTCCCACAAGCCTCCACCCTGCCCACCCCTGCACCCTGAGGCTGGCCAGGCCCAGCCTGGACCCCCCCCTTCTTCCCCGTTCTGGTGTCTCCTTCTCCAGGAAGCCCTCCTGTTGTCCAGCCTCAGAGATGGTCCTCCCCTTGAGTCCCTCAACTTAGCATCAAGCCCCAAGCTTCCCCAAATTGCCTCCGAGAGGAGTTTCGCTCCACGCCCAGCAATGTGTGCTGCCCACAAGGGTTTGTTCAGGGTGTCTGAGGCCTCAGGGGGTCCAAGGAGCCCTGATTCCACCCCCTTTGGGGCTGCAAATCACTCCAGCTCTCAAATCTCAGCTTCAGTTTCCTCCCCTGTACAATGGGTATAGAAAAGGTGCTTCCAGAGTGCAGGGAGGACTCAGCGAGGAAGGCACCAGGGTGCTGAGCCCGGCACCGGGCACCTGGCACTTAGAAAATAAAGCCCGCACCTGCAACTTAGAAAATAAAAGCCCGGGCACCTGCAACTTAGAAAATAAAAGCCCAGGCACCTGCAACTTAGAAAATAAAGCCCGAACCCCCAGGCCTGTCTCACTTCCACCTTAAAGAAAGGTCATCTGGTGGTCACCTCCTTGAATCCCCGTCCCAGGCCAGTCTGTTATGATAGACAACTCCAGCAGCCCACCTGCCTGTCCCCTCTTCTTGTGAACTTGAACTCCCCCCCCCACCCCCGGGGACCATCAGACACAGCCCCAAGATGGGCTCCTGTGGGTCTAAAGTTTGATCCAGACAACTCAGCGCTCACAAAGGAGCCCAGACGGCCAAGTCCAGGGCAGCAAGAAAGCCCCGCTGGCCAGGTTCAGCGCAGCGTCGCACGCAGAGGAGACCAGAGCATATGTACTGGGTCTGCCTTGGCGTCTGGCTGAAACCAGGGGACTGGCACGTGCGGAGGGAAGCGGGGGACAGGCCTGGCCACTCCTTCTCTGCTGCTCGGGGGCCATAACCGCTGGGGAAGACGCATCGCAAATACACGAAGGCGTGAGAAGATGTACCTATTAGCACAGAGAAGGGGCCGCCCTGGGGTCTCTGCCTGCCTGCTCTGCCACAGCAAAACACCACCGAGTCGGGGGGCTTACCCAGCACACATGCATTTCCCGTGGCCTGGAGGCTGGAGTCCAAGATCAAGGTGGCTACAGAGTTGGTTTCTTCTGAGGCTCTCGTCTCGTCTCGTAGGTACCGTCTTGCCACGTGCCCGCGTGGCCTGTCTTCAGTGCGTGTGGCCAGAGGGAAAGCTTTCCAAGGCCTCTCTTTTTGAGGACACTAACCCTATCCGATCAGAGCCCCACCCTCATGACCTCACGTGACCCTAATTACCTCCCCAGAAGCCCCATCTCCAAATATGACCACATGGGCCCGTTAGAGCTTCAACGTAAGAGTTTGGGAAGAACACATGGGGCGCCTGGGTGGCTCAGTCAGTTAAGCATCCGACTTTGGCTCAGGTCATGATCTGACACTTTGTGGGTTTGAGCCCTGTGTCGGGCTGTGCTGACAGCTTGGAGCCTGGAGCCTGTTTCAGATTCTGTGTCCCCCTCTCTTTCTGCCCCCTTTGCCACTCGTGTTGTCTCTCTCTCTCTCTCTCTCTCTGTCTCAAAAATAAATAAACGTTAAAAAAAATTTTTTTTTTTTAAATTGAAAACAAGAATTGGGGGGGGTACAAACATTCAGGCCATACTGCCTGGTGACAGTGGCAGAGTCACGCTGGTTCTAAACTGTGTCCAGCTCAGACACCAGGATGCCTGCCCCATTGTCAGGAGAGTCAGAAGGGAACACGAGAGGGAACTGTCCCCCAGAGCATCCTTAGTCAGCATCTCACTTGTCCCCTGGAATTTCAGCCCGGGGAGGGCAAGGGCTGACCACTTGGGTGCTTGGGATGTCCCCACAGGCCTCCTCCCAGGTACACACATAGGAATATCCCTGTGCACGCATACCCATGCTTGCACGGGGATATCCAGGCCTGTCCTTGAGGACACACGTGTTGTTTTACGGTCATGTGGACACCGGAGATCACGTGTGAACACACACACCACCGTCCCCTACGCTCTCCCCTACATTTGGCAGTTTTATGACAGCGTTTTCCACCAACTTTGAAAACCTGTCCTTGTCCTACCGTTTCAGGATTCCTAGCTGGCTTTTAAGAACCCAAACTTGCAGAAGCAAACAGGAGCTTGAAAAGGAGTGTGTGCGGATGGTGTCTGAGTCATCAGGAACTTCGACATCAATCAGTTTAACTGGCAGGTTCAAGGGCCCAGCGAGCGTCTCATTATCAGAGTTGCCTAGAATGGCTCCCCAGGTGTCAAGACGGAGCCCTGGGGACAGGCAGGTTTTCCAGTGACCCAGAAACCCAGCGGCCCTGCCTGGGGAGGACTGGGAGCCCCATTAGTCCACCCCCTGTGCCCCGTCCCCGCTCCAAGACTAATACAGAACACAGGCGTGGCCCGACTGTCATTTGAGTCCAAGGTCCTCGTGTATTAGTCGTGTGGCCCACAGCAGATTACCTAACTCCTCTGAGCCTCTGTGTCCTCATCTGTAACGTGGGGATGATCGTGAAAATTACATGAAATGATGTAGCTAAGGTGCCTGGCGTGCAGACTAGATGTCAACGCTCATTATTGCTATTGCTGCTGTTGTCATTGCTATCAGCCTGGAGGTTTGGGGGGCTGGGCTCCCAGACTCCATTTGCCTGAAAGATGAAGAAGCCTCACAGGGAGGAACCATCTTGAGGAACAGGTGCAGGAGCCCCAGGGCTCAGCCCTGAAGAGGTGAGCGGAAGCACAGGGCCCAGGTCCCCCCACTGCTCCCCCATGGCTGCATCCTTGAGGTCCAGAGCTTTGCCTACACGTCAGGGACATTGGGGCGACAGTCCACGCCCGGGGTCACGTGGAGCAGGTGGCCCGGGCTCCGGCAGCCACAGGAGGCAATGTCTGAGGGTCTCCCGGGGGAACCAGACCTGGAGAGGAGGAGAATGACAGGCACTCAAGGACCCCTAGAATCCTCTAGAAGCCCTCTCAGTTGGGGGGGGGGGTATCTTCTTCCGGCTACAGCAGGCGGAGCAGAGCCATGGAAATACCGCCTGGCTCCTGGATCCTAACTCAGTGTCCCCTGATTTTGTGGAATGGAAAACATTTTTGTTTTTCCTTACTGGGGGAGTGAGGGGGGAGTGAGTTGGGAAATTCAGTGTGAGCTCCCATGAGGATGATCCAACCACCTCCTACCCCTCTGTGTTCCCGAGGATGGCCGCTACGATGCCCCTTTTCCCATATAGACCTTAGGGAAGGATGATGTTCGCTGGCTCAATAAATGTTTACTGCACACTCTGCACATGCCAGACCCTGGTGATTCTGCATCGAGCAAGCTAGACCCCGTGGCCCTGTCCCAGGAGCTCACGGGGTACAAGGAAGTTATCGACGATGTTTTGGTTCTTGCGTTAGACGGTGGACCCCGGGGTTTGTGACTTACTAGCATAAAACATAAACACACTGGGCCAGTCGCGAGTGTGTGGCGTAAACCAAGGACCCTAATTATCTGGTCCTGTGTTCCCCAGGTCCTCACAAGAATTAAAACAGAATGAAATGCCGCCTGTAGGGAGCCTGGCTCCCAGG
The DNA here is from genome assembly GCF_028018385.1 of Neofelis nebulosa. NCBI lineage: Eukaryota > Metazoa > Chordata > Mammalia > Carnivora > Felidae > Neofelis > Neofelis nebulosa. The sequence goes on from NC_080788.1 coordinate 142,736,413, forward strand.
CAGCACTGGATGAATGCCTCCCCCATCTTCCTTCCTGCAAAATATGACATTTCGCTTGCTTCTACCAAGCAGAGTTGTGCCATCCTGGTGAATTTTAGAAGAGACAAGAAGCACGTCTGCCTGCTGAAGAATCCGCGTTTGCTCCGGAGCCCCTCAGTCCCCACACGGGCCGGAGACAAGAGTCTACTACAGCAGTCCGTGCCGGGCCCACCCAGCGCCTCGGTGGTCCCCGGCAAGGCCACTTGTGCCCAGCGAGCCCTCAGCACACCGACACGTGCGACACCAGCCACAGGAAGCAGCTGCAGCTCTGGGGGGGTGACGAGGACAGGAGCTGGGACTCCCCGTCACTGTGGCCACCACACTAGTCAGGCTTCCCCCGGACAGGCAGAGCCAGTATCTGTTGCTGAGGGATTTATTATAAGGAATGATTATTTATTGTATTATTTTATTATAAGAAATGATTACAGAGGCCGATAAGTCCTAAGCTCTGCAGTCAGCCAGTGGGACCCTCAGGAGAGCTGATATTCTGAAACCAGTTCAAACCTGAGGCCTGGGACCCAGGAGAGCCAACTGGGGGGTTCCCGTGTGGTCCAGTAGGCTCGAGGCCCAGGGAGAACTGATGTTTCAGTTCGAGTTCAAAGACAGGAAAAAGCCAACGCCCCAGAGTAATGGCAGTCAGGAGGAAGAATTCCCTCTCACTGGGGGAAGGGTCTGCCTGTCTGTTCTGGTTAGGCCTTCGACCGATTGGGTCTGGCCCACCCACACTGGGGAGAAAGATCTGCTTTGCTCAGTCTACGGACTTAAATGTTAATCTCATCCAAAAAACACCCTCACAGGAATACCCAGAATAACGTTTGACCAAGCATCTGGGCACCCCATGACCCTATCGAGTTGACATATAAAATTAACCATCACAGCTGCCAAGAGCCCCTTCGGGAGCTCAGCATCAGAGCCCTGCTTGCCTGGACCCATAACCTGGGCCTGGCAGGACTGCACTTGGCGTTATGGCCCCGGCCCACACCAAATACAGTACGGGAAGCCGCCGTGACGGTCCTGGGTGGTGCACTGAGGGTGCCGACGGCTCCATCATGCCCTCTCCTCTGGGAGTAGGTCGCCGCATTTGGCAAATAAAAACACCAGTACAGGTCAATTTCGGTACATTTACTTAAAAGTACTTAAAATTGCTAAATTAACTAAAATCACTTACGAGCAAATTTACCAGTAAAGGTAAATTTCAGGTGGATGACGAGCAACTATCTAGGCTCACGTATATACCACTTGCTACATTCGTGACTTCACTGCTGTTTTTCCTGTACTCTGATGCCCGTTCTCCTTCAGCTTTCGGGGATGAACAGAGAGACCAGGAATGGGGCCGGGATCCCCACCCTGCCCTACTCTGCATGAATCACCCTTACGGCGGCCCCACAGCGTGGGCAGGGCCCCCGCGCGGTTTCGTTTCCCACGTCAGCCTTCCCCCCGCCCCCCACCTCCCCCGGCAGAATTCTCTCTGTCTCTGTCTCTCTATCGACCTCTCTCGCCTCGGCCCTAGGTGCTTCGTTCCCTAGGCATTCAGCGCTCGGAATCAGACCGTGTCGGTGAGCACAGGCTCATTGCTCCTGTCCCCCGGCCAGCAGCCTAAACAGCTCCGGTGAGTGCCCCTGGGGTGTCTCCTGCAGGCCAGATGCTCTGAGTGCAGAACATGAAGAGTCTGTGACAGAAATGTCAGTACCCCGATCACCCGTTAGGGGAGAGGCTTCTGTTTCGGGGACCTACACACCTCAAACTGTCAGGCGGACCAGCCCACCCAGTGTCTGACCGGCCCTTAGAGGTGAGTATCCCGGACCAAGAACTGGCAGAGCCCACCCCACCCCCACTCCCACCCCCGGCCCAACCTCCTTCCCCAGAAGGTCCCGGCGCGACCTTGGGCAACCTACGTCACCCTTAAGCTCCTTTCCTCCTCCTCGGCGATGGCCAGAGTCCCGCCTGTCAATCAGTCCAAAGTTTGTTCTTTACTCCCCGATTCTGCGATTCTGTATACGGGGAAGGCAGACAATCTGGCAGGGGTCAAGATTAGCAGGATGGAGAGACTCAACCAACATCCAATCTGCCTCGGAATAAACATGCATCCATTTGTTCAACAAATAGCAAAGGTTTGCTCATTGATGGTGCTTAGAACAAAATCACCCACACGCTCGCAATGCTCGCAAATGCTGACTTTCAGGGATGCCAATTGCACGGTGAGAATACCGGAAAGGTGGTTGGGTCTTCTGAGATGAGATATTGATCGGCCAAGCGTCTCTGGCTACTGCCAGAAACGGCCGAAGGATCTTGACGGTGGATGGACCCACGTCTTGCCGTCTCATCTGTGTCGTGGGTAAAGGAACCGATGGCAGAGAGAAAGAAGGTCACAGAGAGAGAGGGGGATGAACAGAAGCCACTGACCCTCTGCCTCCTGCCTGGACCCCATAGGACGTGAAGTGAATCCTTGCCGGGCAACAAGCAGGCGATTGACCAGCTCCCCCATCTGCTGCAAAGTCCAGCACCACCTTGGTGCTGCCACATTTGCCCCCAAATTATCACCAAGCTCCCCGCGAGAATAGCTTCCAAGGTCTTCAGCCCCTCCACCGCGGTAATAAAAGCCATTCAAACCCCCAAGATCCACTAACCTTCAAACTGAGAGAATGCTGTTTTTTAAAAAAAAAATTTTAAGCTTATTTATTTCTTTTGAGACAGAGAGAGCGCATGGGAGGGGCAGAGAGAGAGAGAGGGAGAGGGAGAGAATCCCAAGCAGGCTCTGCACCGGCAGCACTGAGGCTCCAACTCACCAGCTGTGATAACATGCTGGTTATCACAGAGTCCAATGTTCAACTGAATGGGCCACCCAAGTGCCCCCAAACTGAGAGAATTCTAGCAAATCACCGACACCCAGTATCTTAGCCCATAGGGTACAGATGGGGAAACTGAGGCTCGGGGAAGGAAAGCGCCCTGCCAGAATTGTGCACGTGGGCGGTGTGGCTGAGAGAGGACCGCCTGCTACGGTCACTGGATGAAATAAAGAGATCTTTAAAGGACTCTCTGGCCCCATCACGTGACTCCTGCCCCCCAAAGCACCAAGAGCCCAGTTTGGACGGTGCAGAAAGCAATGACTCCATCACTACAACCGGCAAAGCCATTTTCACCGGCCCTGCTTTGGGCCACCGGGGACTCTTATGTCTGCAGGCTCATAGGAGTCGCTACACCAGGAATTACTAATAGTATGGCTCCAGGAAACAAGACATCGATTTCAATGGGACTCTCCCTCCAGTTTTTAGATGGGGAGAGCTGGATGATGGAAAGAGTCTCTGCTGAGACCACACACACATCAAGCTGGCTTTGGCAGTGTCTGGGACCCAGGCTGCAGGTGGAACCCAGCTAGCCCCTCCATCAAGCCCTGGGTCTCTGTGCCTGATAAAAGGACGGCCCAAACGGACAGAGGAGACGAATTCCAGGAATTTGATCTTTCAACACCTAAGGAGCTGGAGCCTGGGGCAAGAAATTCCCTCCTGCCTCTTTATTTTTATTTTTATTAAAAAAATTTTTTTTCAACGTTTTTTAATTTATTTTTGGGACAGAGAGAGACAGAGCATGAACGGGGGAGGGGCAGAGAGAGAAGGGAGAGACAGAATCGGAAACAGGCTCCAGGCTCCGAGCCATCAGCCCAGAGCCTGACGCGGGGCTCGAACTCATGGACCGCGAGATCGTGACCTGGCTGAAGTCGGACGCTCAACCGACTGCGCCATCCAGGCGCCCCTCCCTCCTGCCTCTTTAAATGCCTTCTAGGACTTGACATCTTTATGTCCCCTTCTGTGGGCATAGGGATGGATGCGTCCAGAGAGGTGGGAAGCACCTGCTGTGTCTCAGGCTGGCAGCCCCTGGGGCCCCAGAACTCTCCTGGCCTCGGGACACTGTGCCTGCCCTCTCTTTCAGGGCACACATCACCCCATCTTACACCTGGCCTTTGATGTGTCCGGCTGCCCCACCAGACCATGATGTTCATGGGCAGAGACTAACACAGAATAGGGTCAAGTAAAGATCAGGTCATGAGGGTAGATGCTAATCTAGCATGACCTTGTCCTTATCGAAGAGGAAAGTTGGACACAGACACCCACACCGGGGCAATGCCGAAATTAGCCTGCTGCGGCTGCAATCCAAGAGCACCAAAGATGGCCAGCAAGCAGCCAGAAGTTTGGGGAGAGGCCAGGAACAGAGTCTCCCTCCCTGCCTTGGAAAGAGCCAACTCAACAGACACCCTGATCTTGGACTTCCAGCCCCCAGAGCCGTGGGGATATAACTTCCCGTTGTTTGAGCCTCCTCGAGCGTGGTTCTTTGCTACAACAGACCTAGCGGCTGCGTACCGATCTGGGGGGGAGTTTGGTGGGATTCGGCGCAGAGGGCAGTGAGGTACCTGCCCGCATCCTGCCTCGGAGGAAGGACGCGCTCCGGAGTTGGACGTCGACGCGAACATGGTCACCTGTCGAGCGCTGCCGGGCAGCAGCCACGCTTCAGCCCTTTCCGTGTTTCCTCACCTGCCCCTGCGAGGCAGGCCCTCGACTCGCCCTCCCCGCAAGGGTGAGAAAACGGGTCAGCGGCCGCCGGCTGGGGAGGAGGCGGGATTTGAACGCAGGCAGCTCAATCCAGAGGCCACCGTCCGGTGAGGCAGGCGTGCGGGTCCCCGCGCTGCCTCTTAGCGGCTGTGCTATTTGAACAAGTAACGCACCTCTCTGAGTCTCGGGCTCGCCGTCCGCCAAAGGGGGCCGCCGCTGCCTTCTTCGGGAGGTGGTGAGGGGAGGACCCAGGTGCCCGGGACTGAGCCTGAGCGGGGGCTTCCTTGGGGAGTGAATAGGGCACGGGAGCCGATCGTGATTGTTCCCGGACGAGGCGGGCGCGCTCAGGGCCACCTGAGAGGCGCAGCGGGCGGCAGTGGACAGGGAGTGGCGGGCAGGGAGCAGCGCCTGCAGGGGGAACACCTGGCAGGGGGGCTGCTATTTGCCCAGACCCTGCTGCCCACGCCATGGCTCTCGATCCCAGGACACCTCTTGGCAAGCTCGTGGGAAAGGGTCTCTTGGTCCTTTGCCACATTCGGGAGAATTCGGTGCTTGGACGTGCGTCCTCTGACCTCAGCATGCCGGCTACCCCCTGCCCCGCCTCGGGGCCCCTGTGGAGGATGGAAGCGTCCATGCCCACCCCCCCTCCCATTTCACCTGGGACCCGGCAAGGAGGGGCTGGCCCTCTCCCCGTGGCCATCTCTCTGGCCCCCGGGCATGTTCGAAGACAGCTTGGGAGGGAGAAGAGGGGGGATGTGGAGGGTGGCGGGGGCCTCTGCCTCCCCTCGCACCTGCTGTCCCAACCTTAAGCTTCTCCCTGCCCTCAGTACTCTCAGTAACGCTCTGCCCCGTTGCTAATATGGATCGAGGGGGGCGGGGGGAGGGGTCTCAGCAGGGAGGCTTGTGCCCCCATAGCGCTCAAGTCCTCCTGGTGGCTTTGCTGCTGCAGGGACCCTCCAATCCCGGCAGAACGCATGGCTTCCCCCCCCCCCCACACACACACACGGTCCTGCCCCTCACTGCCGTAGAAGCTGCTGTTTCTTCTGCCCAGGACACGCCTCCTGCCCTCTTTACCTGCTGAAACTCCGCTCTCCCTCCATTCCCCCACCACCACCACGCGTGACCTCTGCGAAGCCTCCCCAGAGCGCCAAGGGACGTCCCAGCTTGGGTCCCCCACCCCCAAAACTACTCGACGCCAAGGAGAGGTCACGCAAAGTTCCCTAAAATGTGCCAAAGGGCTGTGCCTCTCCTGCTCACAAACCATCCGTGGCTCCCACTGCTCGCAGAAAGGCTCAAGTTCTCGCCTGGCCTGCCACCTTCCCGGGGCTGCCACCAGCCACCCCACCGCCCCTGACTCTACATCCCCTATGGGGCGGGACGCACCTGGGTGTAAATTTCTGCTCTGTATGACCTTGGACATGTCACTGAATGTCTGTCCCCAGCTCCAAGTGGGAAAGATTCAAGGCATGAGATTCTGAAGTCCCTCACACTTCTATGCCTCCAATGCCGAAGGAGCCACCCGAGTCCCTTCATGGGGCAACCACGCACTCAGGACCAGAGCCTCCCTGGCCACCAGCAGCTACCGGGAACATCTGTGAGGGGCTCGCATGTGTGACCCTGAGGTTTGAGCTGCAGAAACCACTAACCTTTGGAGTCTCAGAGAAGATTAAAATAGGAAGCTGTCTCTGCCTCCCACACGGGGTAGACAATTTTCACAGTTCACACGGCACTTTGGCTCAGAGAACCGCGGCTGCCGCTCCGGCATTTTCAGACGTGACAATCAATCCTCAAAATCGGATGAAAACGGAAAGGTGAGTGGTGGTGCCAGCAGGCTGTCTGCTTCCCAAAGCCTCCACCTGCCTCCCAGAACATCCCCCCGCTTTGCCTCTGAGCAGCCTCGAGGGGTACCTGCACACACACGGGCAGACGCGTGCACCGCGAGCGTGCGTGCAAAAGTACTCACGGAGAAGCACGTGTAAACATGCGCAGGCTCTCACGAACATCCCCCGACCCACAAACAGCCGCACACACACACGCACGCACACACGCACCCTCAGCCGCCCACAGGCACGCCCAGTGGCCAGGCACGTGGCAGGGTGCTGTGTGCACGCTCGTGCCCGGGGGCAGGGTGTGTGTGTGTGTGCGCGCGTGTGTGTGCCTGGCCCCCGGGCACGAGCAGGCACACCGCTCTCCCCGGCAGTGCCCAGCCTGACCCTGTGTCCATTCCCCCAGAGCTCCCTCTCCTGAGTCTCATCTGCCTCTAACCAAATCTAGGGGGACAGCTGTCTACAAAGACACAAAGCAAACACACCCACACACCCTCTCGGTTAGCTAAGATACACACACACACACACACACACACACACACACGTAAGCACACGCCGGCACGCAGATGCACGCTCATAAGCACCCGCTCCGAGGCGCACTTGCTGTGAAGTGTGCAGAGGTCAAGCTTCCGGGATCCCTTTAAGGCCCGGAAGGAGCAGAGGGCAGGTGGGCACGGGGTGGGGGGCGGGGGGAGAGGGCCGCAGAAGTCACGGCTGGGGAAGCCGGGCCCTGGCGAGGCTAGTTCCTAACCACGCCGAGACCTCTCTGCCTTTGGGAGCCCAGCTGGTGTCCCATCCTCCTGCGTCTGAAGAAACAGGCCCGGTGATGGGGTGCCAGCAGGTGGTGGGGAGGACTCCAGGGCCCGGCCTCCAGTCTGGTCCAAATGCTGGGGCTCCGGGAGGGGTCCTGTGCTCGCTGGACACAGATACTGACTGAACCCCTCCGCCGTGCCGGGGCCCCGGGGTGTGGAAATCAAAGAGGCGATCCTTGGGGGGTCTGGGTGGGGGCACAGGTGTGCGGGGAGGCGGCCGCCCGGCAGAGCAGAGCAGGGAAGAGGCGGGAGGGGCGTTCAGGAAGGGGATGCGGGAGGTGACAGGGGTGGGGCTAGGGAAGCTTTCCGAAGCTACAAGTGGTCTGGCGGTGAGAGCGCAGGGTGGGTGGGGCAGGCTGCTGGCACGGCTTGCCTGAGAGTCGGGGTGGGCTCCTGGCGCCCAAAGCGTGTCTTCTGGGCTGCTGGCTCCGAGCACCCAGAGGAGGAACTTCCCTTGGTTCCTCGCCGACAGTTTGCTTTCTGGGCAACCTTTCCCATCTCTGAGTTACACGCCCGGAGATTTCAGGGTGTCGTGCCGACATTTCAACTCGTCCAAGCTGCTTGTCTCTTCCGCGTTTTCTTTCCACGCGGCGAATCAGAGGGTGGGTGTCTGGCCAGCCCCGGAGCCCGATGAACAGGTCTGGCCTTTTCTCGGGGAACATTTGAAAAGCTCTTTGGCAGGACCCCAAATACACATGGGAGGGGGCTGCCGGGCCCACTGGAAAAACTCCAGCGGGGGAGAGAAGAGAGTTCCAGAAACCAAGGGAACTTTCTGAGCCTGCAGTCTGAGGAAAGCACCTGCTGGCAGGCTCCCCCTGACCGTGGCTCAGTCAACCAGAGAAGCCCGCGAAAGGCGACCCCTGGCAGTTGCAGTGGGATGTAGGGCCGGTCCCCTCTGGAGCTGGGGGGGCGTTTGTCTGCCTGACGATGGCTCAACGCTTCGATCTCGTTCCGTCCAAAACTGGGCTAATGATCAATAGCTCAGGGGGGTCCCGCGCTTGGTGAAACATCCGTGCTTTCGAAGATGGAAAACACCATCTGTACATAAGGGATTATTGTTTTCATCAGTGACAGGACGAAGGAGGAACCTGAATCCCTGAGTCACTACGAGGAACAGAGCCGCCCAGCAGACGAGACCCCCTGCAGCAAAGCGGGGGGGCCCCCTCCTGTCTTCACGACGTCACCGGATCGGGGGGCACCCCCGTTTGCGCAGATCTCCGCTGGCTCGCGTGTGCGAGGCTGTTAGTCACCCTTGCAGGGCAGTGCCTCGCGGGGGCTGGGCAGGGCAGGGTCATCTGGGAAGCCGCTTCAGGGGAGCCAGAAACCAGCCTGGAGAGGGCCCGGGTTTGCAGCGTCAGAAAGTAGAGAATGAACATAGACAAAGCTTTCGGGAAGTCTTCGCTGGGGAGAGTCAGGCGGGGTCGAGATAAAATTGTGTAAAAGATCTCTGAAACATTGATGGGAAGGAGCCAGATTGGCAGGGGGGTGTGGGGAGTGGGGCACAGAACAGGTGACAGTAGAGGAAAGGGGTAGTTCACGGATTGTATAAGGTCCCTGAGACAAGGAGGCAGGGCCCGATGTGCCCGGTGTGGAACAGACCCATCTCAAGGTCACTGTGGATGTTTAACAACATGAACCCTGTTAGAACGCAGCCGGGGTGGTCAGCACATAGGGAAAACTATTCTTGTGTTAGATGATACTATTTAAGAATGGGAATAAATGTTCATTTTGGCCAAATGCCTTTTAGGCATCAATCGAGATAAACATATATGGCTTTTCTCTCTCTCTCTCTCTCTCTCTCTCTCTCTCATATAATCTATTGATGTGATTTCTTCTACTAATAGATTTTCCTCAACATTGAGCCATTCTTACGTTCGTGGGACAAAGTCTACTGGACTTTGATGGATAATTACCATGTCATTGAATTTGGCTAAGGAGTGTTTTAAGAATTTTCCTGTGTTCGCAAGTGAGACAGGTCCATTGTTTTTGAGGTTAGCTTTGATAGATTTGGGTGATGAGATTGCGTTAGGCTTGCGAGATTGTCTGGGGGGCTTTGGGTCTATTCTATGCTTTGGAAGCATTACACATCCGTTCCTTAACTATCCAAAATAACTTATACATAAAACTACCTGAACTGCGCCTTCTTTTGAAAGTATTTTTATTAAAATTTCAATGTGTTCTGTAATCATTGAAGTTTTTGATATTTTCACCAGATTTTTGGTAACTTATGGTGCTCCAGATAATTGTCTATTTTCATTGAGATTTCCCAACCATCAACGTAATTATATATATTCTATATATATTCTATACAAAAAGTACACCACTTCCCTGCAATTCTATCTTCCCGGCCATGTTGTATGTATTTTTTGTCCTTTTATTTAATTAGAGTCACCGGATTATTAAAGCTTTTTTTTTTCTTCCAAATCAACTCACATTTCTCTGTCAGCTGTGTTTTTTACTGCATTACATTTGGCTTTATATTTTTGTATTTTATTGCGGTTACTTTTCCTCCTTTTCTGGATTATTGAATTGAACGCTTAAATCACACATGTTTTGGCTTTCTTTTTTGATAAATAACGCATTTAATACCGTGAATCTGTGAGATTTATGTTTTTTTGGAACACCATAGGATTTTTATGACCTCACATATCCTTGGATCTGGCCATGCTTAAAAATAAGGTGAATTCTTTATTTCTGTGCACAAAAGGAGACATTTTATTATTATTATTATGAGAGTCTTTACCTTTTATTAGATGTTTTGCTTACTTGTATCTGTTCTGGGGGTGGGGAGGAGAGGGATTACAGAAGGAATGTTTGGGGGTTATGGGTTCATCCACTATAGTGATGATCCCAGGTTATGATCCCAGGGTTGTGGGATCAAGCCCCTTGTCAGTCTCAGTGCTGAGTGTGGAATGTACTTGAGATTCTCTCTCACTCTCACTCTGTCCTTCTCCCCTGCTTGTGCTCTCTCTCTCTCTGTCTCAAATAAAAATAAAATAAAATAAAATAAAATAAAATAAAATAAAATAAAATAAGACAAGCAAATGCATACCCAAGCTTCTGTTTCTATATTTGCCAAAACCAAAAACAACATAACAAACCTGACTGCTTGCTATATACTTTTAGTCATTTGTCACATGCCCCCTTCCCTCTCTGCCCCCAAGTCTTGGTTGTTTCAATTTGGGGTTAACAGATCCAGCCTTTTCTTCAGGTAGTTTTTAATTTTATAAATCTTTTTTTCGGGAAATTGTTGTGGCCTTTTTAATTCCACCGTATTTTTCTATTTAGAGCAGCATTTGTATCTAAACCCATATGTTTAGTTGGCCTCCATGCTTCTGGCCAGCCCCTTTAGACCTCTGATGTCCACCCTCGCGGGCTTTATTTTGATTCCCTCTCCCTTGGCTGTCCATCTTGGGGTAATTGTCTTCCAGGAAGGTAACAAGAGCCATACTTACCCTGTCTTTGCCTCCCTAAGGATATGCCCCCTAACATTCGTTCATGAAAGACGCTCGGCTGATACATGGCTCCTGGCCCCCAAACTTTTCCACTCAAAGCTCTGAAAAGAGCCTGTATTTCCCTCTAGCATATATTCAGGCTGGGAGTAGGATTCAGACGTGAAATCCGGAACAAGCCCGTGTTGTCTTCCTTTGTAGGTAACCTGCTTTTAAATACCTCTCCGCTCAGTGAAGGAAACTTGAAAAACACAAAGGAAAATAACTGACCACCTGTAATCATACCAAACGTGGATAATGAGATTGTTAACACTTTGATATAAGCCTTTTTGATCTTTTTCTCCTGCGGAAGACACAACCACGTATACAAAGCCGAACCGAGAACGAGAACTACAAACAAAAAAAAAAAAAGTATAGACAATGTGTGGTTAAACTTTTTCCAGCTATTTGGAAGAGAATTAGCAAGTGAATCTGTTTCTGAATACAGTGTTTATTAATAGCAAACGACTTGCCCCTTGAGCTCATAAAATTAATTTGAACAAATATTTAAGGAATACGCATGGGGGTGGGGGAACAACAGTAATTACTAATTCGTATGTACTGACCACATGCCTCACTGTTGAGAAAAAAAGGCATCTGCTGTTTTGCGTGCCAATGCCAGCATCTGCCTGTGGCTGGAGTCAGAAACCTGAGAAGTCCGCCCTCTGACGTCCTCCTCCCTCGCGCCTGCCTACACCTGCTCAGTGGTGAAGTCCTGTCCTGTCCTGTCCACCTCCTCGAGGCCTCTTCAGCCATTCCTCTTTCTGCCTCGTTCTAGCTGGTGCCACCACAATCTCCCACTGGGACCGCTACCCGGTCTCGTCCGCTCTGCTCTCCTCCTGCTCACTCCCGGTACGTCGCATGGCTCACAGATCTCTGATGCCCCACCAGACCCCCAGGCCTTTGCATGTCATGTGCTTTTCCCTCTTCCAGAATCTTCTTGCCTTCCATGACCATCTCTTTGTCATCACCCCCTCTCCGGAGCCCCAGTTGCTCCTAGAGAGCATCTCTCCGTCCCACTTCAGCAGGATTTCTATACCTTGCTCGAGGCCCACCTCCTCCAGGAAGTCTTCTTTGACTTCCTCTGGACCCCTCAGCACATTCTCTTTCTCAGAAATGCATGCTGGTCTCGAGGATGGTTTTAAAAGGTGTTTTCTCAATGACCCGTACATTTGCCAAACCCGAACTCAGCGTGTGTGCTTTTTCCAGGACAAATATGCTTTGGGGAGGGGTGTGCAGAACGCAACCTTTAACGGACTTGAAGCGTTTCTGGAAAGTCTAGGATATGTCGTTTCCAGATTGTTCGTCCTCCACTAAGAGCAAGTATGACAAAATGGAACCAGCCAGACCTGCTTAACCACTTACTACCCAGGCAAGCCACGTCACCTCTACAGCCATAAGTTTATCATTGTAAAATGAGGATAATATTGTCACCGGGAGCACTTGCCTGGAGAAGGAGGGGCAGGAGTTAGTGTGTTTATAAAGAATGAAATCGGGCTTTGAAATTACCAACTCCGTGAGTACCGATAAAAAGTCCCCTATGATTGGCTCCATGATTGGTGTCCCTCCACCGCCAGTGTCCCTGCTATGGGACACTCAGGGAAAAACCCCTCCAACTCGGCCTGAGAATTTCAGGCATTACCATGTAACCGTTTTCCCCTTTTATGGAAAACAGATGGGATTAACAGATTGTAACTATTGTCTCTTGTTCTTAAGCAAGGTACACAAGGATCTGCGTGTCCCCTCAGAGAAGACAGGAGCTGTAGCTGCCACAGGGAAGCAAACATGTGAGGTCTGCAAATACCCTCAGAGTTCCTCTTTGTTTAGAAATCAAGCTCGCTTGGTATATCAGTTAGGATGGTGTTCAGCCACACGGGACTGAAAACCCAAAATAACAGTGACTCAAATGCAAAGAGAAGTTTATTTCTCTTCCACCCTGAAGAGATCCAGAAGTGGAAAGTACAGAACTGCTATGAGGGACACAGGCCATCAAGAACCTGTGTGTTGATGGCACCACCGTCACTAAGGTGTGACCCTTGTGATCTAAAATGGCTGCTAGAGTTCCAGCCATCACCTCTATGTTCCAGACAGCAGGACAGAGAAAGGATCGAACAAGGGCATGCTTCTAACTTATTAAGTAAAATTCCTGGCAGCCCCACAGGACGCTTATGCTTACCCTTCCCTGGCCATCAGTTATTCGCTTCGCTGCAAGGGGAACTGGGAGGCAGTCTTTTGGATAGGTAGCAATATACAGGCTGAAAATCAAGGTACTGAAATGGCCCTATTTAGGCCAGCTGGCAGAAAATTCCAGGAGGTCCTGAAGAGGAAAGCATGGTGAGGAACGAGAGATCTTGCAAGGCGACCTTTAGTTTCTTGAGAGGGGCAGGGGCTGCGGCCGGCTCATGGTCTGCCTCGGCCACCCTGGCCCAAAGCGAACAGGTCAGAAGCCCGCGGGGGGAAGGGTGCTCCAGCCAACCTACTGGGACCATCCTTCTCCAGTGGCCGTGATGACGACCTCCGGCCTCAAGGGGGAGTGTCTGAGTCAGATTCCAGGGGTGACTCGAGGACCAAAGCCTGTGCTGAATCCCTGCCCGCTGTTCCCGCGACCAGAGGAGGCTTTAGGAAGAGAAGCCGCACGCGTCACTCCTGGAACCACAGGGGTGATGGACTCATGTGATTACTGAAACACGACACGGCCGTGTGTTGATCTTCATGGCCCGGGCTGCTGAAAGACACACGATCGTTTCCGGTTGGCAATGCGGAGCCTGGTCTGAATGCTCCCGGGACCTGAGCTCCTTCGGGTGGGGAGGCCTCGGCTATCAAGGCAGGAGGGTGTGACGGGGCCGCCGGGGACAGGCTGGCACGTGCCATACCATCAGCATTAACACTTTGTCCCAGACACACCCAGAGCTTGTGCCGGGGAGCCTGGGGCTGAGGAGGGCACTCGCGGGCCACACGCGTGTGCACGCACACGCACGCAACCCGCACGCTCACGGACACACCGCCCTCCTCAGACGGGGGAGGACTTGGCCGAGGTGGCACAGGCTGGAATCCGCGCTCAGGAGGAGAGGAGGAGGCAGAGAGTGCCTCAGAGTCACAAATGCGGGGAAACGAGCTCCGGCCACCGTTTGACCGGGAAGAGGGCGGCCGGCGATTCTTCCTGGAGACAGATAAGCCAGTCCCCAGGGAAGCGGGGCCCATCAAGGGCCTCCCTGATGACGGTCGCACCGTGGGGCTTGCCCCTACCCCTGGGGCCCAGCTCGGAATTCAGCAGGTGAAATCTGCAGGGAGGCAAACGTGGCCAACCGGCTTCCAAGCAGAGGGAGGATGAAGTGAGACCACGTGTGACCACTGCGCACATTGGCCTGTCCCGAGAATGTGCCAGGTTCCTCCCTGTCTGTCCTGAGGGACCAGGCAAAGAGCAGGATGCACAGGTCGGTGGAAAGAAGGCTGCGCCAGCACCCAAGGACCTGACCCTGGATGCTGAGGAATCTTGGGTGGGTTACATCATGTCCCCGAGACTCTGTGCCCTTGTCCGCCATGCAAGGCCTCTGGACCGACGGTCCCCAAGTGCAGTCACAGCTGAGAGTCCTGCTCTCTGCACGGAGGTCGGCGGGACGGCATAAGCCCTAATGGGGGAAGCCAGGAGGGGGCAGGGCGCGGGGAGGAGAGAAAAGGGAGGGAAGGAGGAAGCATCCAGGACATCTGTGCCTTTGACTCTAAATTTCAGTCTCCAAGTAGCCATTCCTCCCCCTCTGTGCCTGTTTCCTCATCAGCAGAATGAAATGAAAGTCCCTCCCTCGCAGGATTTTTGTCAGGATGGAAGCATAATGCTTCGCCACCTGCCAGCCACTAAGCACCAGGCACAGGTGGGCCTTTCTAAAACTTTATTTTTAGTTAATCGGATGGAGAATGGAGAAACGCAGACTCCGGTCTGGCGACCTTGGGTGAGCCCTTCTCTCTGGCCTCCGATCCTCATTCCTCCGGCCGGAGGCTGGCCGGCAGGATAGGCCCCAAGGCTCCTGGCATTCATGTCTCCTCTTCTGTGAACCGGGTTCTGCCTTGGAAGCAGAGCCTCCGAGTCCTAGGAAGGAGGTGGCAGAGGGTACGCCCGGTGCGGGATCCCAGAGCGTGCACTGAACATGGGCACGTGTGATGTCACCTGCTCTCCCTGTCTGCCCTGTGGGGCGGTCGAGCAGGCAGGGGGTGTGGGGGGGGGGGGTTGCCGATGTTGTGGAGTTTAGGATTGCCCGCTAGTTATTACATTTGTGTCTTATTTGACCCTAAGTGCCATGTTGATGAGTAAATGTTCCCAGAGGATGCATCTGTCTTGCTTATCCTGGCCTGAGCTCCTTTACGTGTCCATCTTGGCTCGCTCGAGTTGTAATCCACTTTAGGTAGATGGAAAGAAGTGAGTCCTGTGCCATCTGTCCATTCTGACTCCATCGCCCCCATTTTTTAAACCCCTGAGGGCCACCCTCCAGAGGGATAAAGCAAAACATTCTGTGGCATTCTGCCGGGGTTTCACAACGTGTGGTATCGTCACATGGCATTTGATGGGGTGCTATGCAATGTTCTGGGTCACATTCGTGGGGGTCCCAGACACCCTGCTGGAGCTCCGGTAAGGCTGGTGGGGGACCTCCCACCTCTTCACAAGATAGGAGAGAGATGCCACTACCCGGGTCTCAGATGGGACCTGGGTAGGAAACCAAGAAGCCTCGATTTGGGGGCGTGGTCGAAGCAAAGAGTTTGAGATCCTAGGGGCCGGGGTCGGTCAAGCCAAGGCCAGTTACCTGAGGGAAGAGCCCGGGTGCCAAGAGCAGGACTGGGTCTACGAGTAGGATCGGTGAGGAGGGAAGGCCTTTCCAAAGAAGGGGTGCTGCCTTTGTGAGACTCCGACAGGCCAGGCCAGAGGCAGAGCACCAGGCCCCCCACTCTAGGTGGACACAGCTGGGCAGAAGTCCCCAGAGGAGATCAGCCACCATGATAGGAAGTGACATTTAGAAAGTGCACTTGGAGGGGCTCCCGGGTGGCTGAGTCGGTTAAACATCCAACTCTTGGTCTCGGCTCAGGTTCTGATCCCAGGGTTTGTGAGATCGGGCCCCACGTTGGGCTCTGCGCTGACAGTGCAGAGCCTGCATGGGATTCTCTCTCTCTCTCTCTCTCTCTCTCTCTTTCTGTCCCTTCCTCTCTCTCTCTCTCTCTCTCTCTCTCTCTCAAATAAACTTGAAAAAAATGTTAAAAAAGAAGAAAACATACTTGGAGCTGGATAGTTAACTACACAAAAGGAAAAAAATGTTTCGGAAACATTAATCTCCTAATACTGTTCTTCATTCTTAGCCTTTCATCTGCACCCCCACCCCCATGACTCATGGACCGTCCCTCCCCGCCTCCAACTCCTCCCGCCCCAGGAGCTCGGCTCTGTGCACGGAGGCCTCGAGTGTCGGCCTGGCTGGCACCACCAGGACCAAGGAGCCGAATGGAAATTCAACTTTAACCCAAGTTCCAGCCTCTGGAGCAAACTAAAATAGCACACGGCCTTGCTTTTGGTGGACAGTCATCAATCTGGCCACGTCAGCACCCACTGGCAGTTTTGTGTATCTTTGTTTAAAAAAAAAAAAAAAAAAAAAAAACCCGGGGCGCCTGGGTGGCTCAGTCGGTTGGGCGTCCGACTTCGACTCAGGTCACGATCTCACGGCTTGTGAGTTCGAGCCCCGCGTCAAACAGCTCAGAGCCTGGAGCCTGCTTCCGATTCTGTGTCTCCCTCTCTCTCTGTCCCTCCCCTGCTCGTGCTCTCTCTCCCTGTCAAAAATAAATAAACGTGAAAAATAATTTTTTTTGAAAACCCAAGAGCAAATCAAATATTAAAGTTGTGTGTGTGCAGTAACCTTTTACTTCCAAAACATGGGGCACCCGGTGGAGGAACAAGGGGTGAATGAAGCCAAAAGAGAACCACTGGCCTTTGTCCATGGTCCAACCCCTACTGAACCCCGGGGTCAGGCGAACAAGAGCCCCACCCCCACCCTGCCCGGCTCCAGACTGTGCTCGAAGGCTGGTAAGACTTCTACTGGTATATTGGTTTAATGAACAAATGTGGGGCCCACATTTCACAGTTTTCTGCTCCTGCTGATTAATGTGGGCCCACGGCCCTGTGCAGTCACCCCACTACACGCACACATGCACACACACACATACATGCACGCATGCACACACACACACACACACACACCTGCTCAAGGATGTGGGGGACTGCCCCTGGAGGGGTCTCACCTAGGCTTGTACACAAGAACAGTAGCTGTGGGACAGGCATGTCGTGTGCCCATCTTTTTCCTCTGCTCCAGCCCTCCCACCACCTTCGAGCCCACCTGCCTGGCATCAGCACATCCCGAAAGTCATCCGCCGCTTCTTCAGGTCGCCCCCGGGTCCCCTGGGCGCCACAGTCCTCTAAACCCCCATGGCGGCACACCCTACATGCAGGTGTTAGGACTCTGACGGGCAGGAGCATGAAACATTCTCCAGGCTTCTCAGAGGATTCTGGGAGAAGGTGAGAGAAGAGAAAGGTTAGTATTACCTTTTTCCACCTGGAGGGAGGCGTGTGGACCCCAGCCCCATCTGCCTTTTCCAGTATCTGAGTAGTAAAGTCTCAGAATGAAGGAAATGTATACTTTTCCTAGGTTACTCATCAGTAGTGTGCCAGCAAGAGGCAATAATGGCCATCCAATCACTATCTGTCCACTCCCCGAATGGTTATCTATTGACCTACATACACCATGCTAAGTGCTTTCCGGAGATGAATTAGGCACAAGTTTTAGAGCTTAATCAGGTAGAGGAATCAAACAGTGATGTGATTTGGATCAAGCAATGAAATAATACAGGAAAAGAACAAGGTTGGAGACAGGGAAATCACAGAGTTACTCACCAGTATTTATAAACAGGAGATAAGAGGGAGGAGTCTAGATCATTTAAGATGTAACGCCATAAAATTTGCCAGTGACGTCGTAGGCACGCAGGTTTCTTGGCTAGGTGACTGGGGGGGTGGCGGGGACCTTCACAGACATCAGAAAGGAGGAGAAGATCTGGGGAGAGGGGATGAGGTTTTGGACTTGCTGAATTGTCGGCATCTGGAGACGTCGGGTGACGAGAAAGTCTTCTGGGCCCGGCGGGCTGGCAGCCGAGACCCCAGAAATCGCGTCACGGGCTGAGCCAGCCAGCGAGTGCCTCCCAGCCAACGCTTTGGTGGGGAGCTGTCTGGAGAGAGACCGGACCGTGGTACGGTGAGGAGGATGTCAAAAGCTACACCAGAGAATATGGATTTCGAGCAGGTGGAAGGTACGAGCCAGCAAGGGCAGACACGAAAGAGGTTTTGTCACCCATTCGTCAAGGGCCGTGGGGCAACAAGACCAGATGTGGCTGCACAAAAACGCAAAGAATTTGATAATTCATGCCACAGACAAGAAGAGTCTGTTAAGGCCCGGGGCAGGCAGCCCGGAGTTACAGGTCAGACAGGACTCTCAGGTGGGGTGGAGGGGTGGAGGGGTGGAGGGGTGGAGGGGACTGCCCCTCACCAACCGACGGCAGGTGGGGTCAGACACATACCTACAGCGACGCCCTGCATCAGGAGCAAAGACATCGCCATGGAAAAGCCGCGGTGTCTGGGTCCAAATGTCCCCAGCTGGGCTCCTGGGGGGATCCCTATGACCCAGACCCACTCTGAGTACCCACCCTGTGGTACACGTGTGACCCAAAACCCAGCGTTGCTATCATCCTTCTCCTGGGGGCCAGGCCCATCCTATGCTGTGGAGTCCTCCCCCACAGCCCAGGCCATCTGGACTGCCCCTTTCATTTGCCTAGTGAGGAATCCAAGGGACAGAGAAGGAAGGGACTTGCCCAGTTCTCACTGCGGGGACCCAGCAGATGCTTTGGAGTTAGAAGTAGGGGGTGAAATGAGTTATTATTCCTTTAAAAAAAAAAAACTTTTAATGTCTATTTATCTATTTTGAGAGAGAGAGTGCGAGCCGGGAAGGGGCAGAGAGAGAGAATCCCAAGGAGGCTCTGTGCTGCCAGCATCAAAGCCTGATGCAAGGCTAGATCCCATGAACCATGAGATCATGACTGAGCCGGAAACAAGAGTCAGATGCTTAACCGACTGAGCCACCCAGGCGCCCCAATGAGTCATTATTTCGAAAGTGCTCACAGAACAAATATCTGGTCAATTAAAACTCAGTTGGGACTCCCAGACCCAAGTTTGCTCTGTTAAGTACGTGGGCTGGTTCCCATGTACTAACAATGGTGTGTAAGAGGCACCTGGCTGCTTTCCACACATGGCATGGCCCGTTATTTCCTTGTGAATATGATGGAAACCAGTCATGATGCCTACCATCCATCAGGGCAAATGTAAAATCAAGACCTCTCTGCTCGCAGGGCCCAGTCTAGTTGTGTCTGTGACCACGTGACGAGACCAAGGAGTGCAGTGGAAATCTCCACTGGCCCAAACTCTCAAAAACACATTAAAAGGATCGTACACCATATGACCAAGTGGGATTTCACCCCAGGGAGAAAGGATGATTCAACATCTATAATCAGTCAACGTCACATGAATAGAATGGAGGGTAAAGACCATATGATCCTCTCAATAGACGCAGAAACAGCATTTGACAAAGTACAACATCCTTTCATGATAAAAGCCCTCAACAAACTGGGTATGGAAAGGATGTACCTCGATATAATAAAAGCCATGTATGACAAGCTCACAGCTGACCTCACACCCAGCAGCAAAAGGTCAGAAGCATTTATTCTAAGAGCAGGAAAGCCAGGATGCCCACTCTTGTCACTTCTATTCAACACGGTACTGGGAGTCCTAGACAGAGCAATCGGGCAGGACAAAGAAATAAAAGGCATCTAAATCGGAAAGGAAGAAGTAAAATCGTCTTTATTAGGAGATGATATGCTCTTATATATAGAAAATCCTAAAGTTACCACCACAAAACTGTTGGAACTAGCCAAAGAATGCAGTAAAGTTATAGGATATAAAAATCAATGTACAGAAATTGGTTGAGATTCTATCCACAAATGACAAAATATCTGAAAATGAAGCAGAGAAAACTATTCCATTCAACACGAGAACAATAAAATACTTCGGAATAAATGTAACCAAGGAAGTGAAAGATCCTTTCTGTTCCATTGCAATACAATGAAAACTATATGACTGATGAAAGATATTGAAGAAGACGCAAATGGGAAGATAGCCCATGTTCATGGATCAGAAGAATTAATATTGTTAAACTGTCCATACCAGGCAAAGGCATCCATAGACTCAATACAATTCCCATAAAAATTCCAGATGCCCCAAATTTCTCCTTGAAAGACACCTCATGAAAAGTTACTGGCCCATCACACACACCTTCCAGATGACCCTGCAGCCATGACTACTGCCCTGCTCAGCCCATGGAGAGCACTGTGGGGACAGCACCCAGAATACACTGCCCACATGGGGAGATGTCCATAGCAGTGGAGTCCCCAAGAGCAACAATGATGGGAGACAGCAGGCCAGGGAGAAGGACATGTGAATGACTGTCTTTGGGTTGGAATGTCCCCTGCAGGGAAGGGACTGTGTCCCCTGCGGGCTCCTCTGAGCCTGCTCCTGGGCCTGGCAGGTGGCAGGTGCCCAGCAAGCATATGTGGTGGGGGCTGGAGGAAGGAGTGGGTGGAGGAATGTTTGCAGGGGGATTGGCGGGGCGGGGAGGCAAGGAATTTCGTAAAGAAGAGCAGATATATTCCAGGCAAGAGGACCCAGATCTCTGGCATCGGAGGGTCCGGGGGTGGCTGCTTCTGTGACCCTTAGGGTGGGGAAGCCCCTGCCCAGTTTCGACATGGGGCTTGGTTTGACTCCCTCAGGCTGAGCCAGGTGGCTCTCCTGGCTCCCCTGGGCATCCTGTCCCACAACCCCAACCTCAAGGTGCTACTTTCCTGCTGGTTTTCTGCCTCCCCCACCAGGCGGGGGCCGCCATGGGTGCAAGGGCACAGGGGTGGGCCCATGGTGTGGGGGTGGGGGCAGTTCAGTACCATTTGTGAGAAGAATGAATAGGTTTTCCCGGAAGTTAGGGGGATGGGGGCTTGGGGTGCAGCTGGATGAAGAGGGGGAAGGAGTGGGGCTTCCTCCTTCCCACAGGCCTCCTGAGTCCCGAGTGTCTGGGTCCCAGCGAGGAAGCCAGCAGACAGCCACGTCCTGACTGCCGGGAGCGGTGACTCAGCCGCCATCTGTTATTGAATGGGAAGATGACAAACCAGTTGGCTTGCTCCCCCCACCCCTCTCTTTAATATGGCAAATCGAAAAATGTGCCTTTCTTGATCTATATTTTAATGATTCTGACTTGCTCGCTCTTACTTCTCTTAATTCAGCGGTAAATAAAGCTGTGATTGGCCCAGGAATCCCTACTGGGGCTTCTTTTGATTCTGCTCAAGGGGGGTTGGGGCTTTTTTTTAGGGGGTAGGAGGTTAGACCAGGTTAGACCCTTCCTGACTGCCGCTGGGAGGGACCGGTTCAATCCCACAGTTGCTGTTTGAATCACCAAGAAACGGGGCCTGGGAAAGCCCTCTCCCACCCCAGCCCACTTCAAAGAGGACAGGCCACGGTGGCCGGTGACAAGCCGGCCTTGCAGCGTGAATGAAGCCGGAGGCTGCACTGTCCCAGGCTGGCTATTCCGCTGACGCTGCACAGCCCCCTCCTTCCTCGGGGGGATCCCTGAGCTCACCTGCTGCGAGGTCCTGAGATTGGGGACTGCAGTCGGGGGTCTCGTGCATAGATTTTCTAGCTGTGGGACACCATGTTCCGATGTTTAAGAGCAAATGCTGCCTCCGCCACTCACTTTTCACGTGACCTGAGCGGTTCCCCATGCGTGGACAGGCCTTCGGCTGGGGTCGTGAACGGGGAAGACAGCGCCCGCCCCCACCCCATCCTCACAAAGCCCTGAGGAGCTCTGCCTGGGCCCCAGGGGAGGGAAGTGCCCAGGAGAGGCCAGCTGTGGCCCGGTATTGTCACACTCTTCCTGTTGTACACTCTTCCAAATGGGTTCTGTGACCGGGATTGCCCCTCCCGCGCTGGGCCCATCTCTGATCCCCGAGCCCCAAGCAAACTGCAGTAGCTTCCGGCTCGGGAGGCTACTGAGAACATGGGTTCAGAGTGTAACAAACCAGGGTGTGGATCCGTTTATCAGCTGCGTGACCTGGGGCGAGACGGCCCTCCGAGACTCAGTTTCCCGACCTGTTCAGCCGGGCCGAACCACCCATTCACCACGGGCAGGAGTCGATGATGCAATGCAGGGCTCAGCAAACCAAAAGTCAGTTAAGAGACTGCTGGGTTTTCCTCGTTGATGACAAGTTTGGCCCAACTGCCCTGGGGCCCCACCCCACTACACCTGTGGAGCCACCAGACCCCTGCCTGGACAGAGGGCTCATTGGGGCGGGGGGGGGGGGGGTGGGAGGGGGAGTTGGGGGGGGGGTGCTGCGATCTGGCCACGTGCTCTGCCTCAGTCCAAAAGCCACGCTCACGTGACCATCGTCAGTGGATTGATGAAATTAAGCACAGATGGCTACTTTGTTGTTGTTCTTTGAACTGACAGCTGCTGGTATAAAAATAAATTAAATTAAATTTCACATAAGTCAGACTTTTTTGTATTTTTTTTTAAATGATCTAAGTTTTTTTTTTTTTTCTGTTGTTGTCGTTAAATTGTTTTCTTTCTTTTTACCATGCAGAGGCAGAGAAAACTCCAGGGCGGCAGAAACAAGAATTACAAGGAGAGCGCTCCAGTGTGACCCCCAGATTTGGAGAAAGGTCTCCTCTATCCTGCCCACAGCCCCACAACCTTCACAGCTTTAAAAGCCACTGGAGCTACAAGGTTAAAAAAAAAAAAAAGTCTTGGCACCTTTGTCTTAAGAGCCACAGGCCAGGGAGTCAAACAGGATTGGGTTTGAATCCAGATTTAGCCACCTGCTATCCATGTGCCCTCGGGCAAGCCATTCAACTTCTCTGCACCCCGTTCTCCCAATCCCATCCAGCTGAGGGGTAGTGACAATGCCTCCCAGGAAGGCACCTACGGCCTCAGCAGTTCTTGGCGTGTTATTAGTTGCACACCCTTGAGTAAATAGAAAATCTTTCCTCGTGGAAGGAGTATTGTGAAGAGAAAAGCCACCATCCATGGAAAGAAACCCCCAGCCCCACCCGTCTCCAGCTGGCGCTCGAAACCCACCAGCTCAACCCCTCCCTCTCCCTTCCCCACATCACATCCTGTGCTCTGGGTGTGCGGGCACAGCCACGGGCCTGCACAGAAGTAGGGGGGCTTGGCCTGGGTCTGGAGCAGACGGCCCTCCATCCCAGGCTCTGGGGTCTCCCTTCCCCTTCCCATGGCTTCCTTCTTGGACAGCCTGCTCCGGGCCCCAGCTGACTGGTCCGGGGGGTGAGCGTCTGGCCCAGGCAGACGGATCCCTGGGGCAGGCCTTTCCCTGGGGTTTTTCTACAAGAGGGAAGGTGGGGAGAATCGTAGTGTTGGCTGCTAAGCCTCGAACCTTCGGCAAAGGTAGTCTGAAGACAGAGAGGATGAGAGATGGGGAGTCAATCCCGGGGGGCCTTTCAGACCCCGGGCCATTCTTTCCCACTTCTCTACTGTATCCTGACCCTTCCCACAAGGCAGCTGGTCAACCGGGCTGTGGCCTCTTTCTGCCCGAGCAGCTGGGTGGCTGTCATTGGGACCAAAGCGTCCCGTTCATCTTGCCCTGACCGGTGGAGGAGAGGATCTGTGTCGTCGATGAGAAGAGAAGGCAGAGCCCTGAAGGCCAGCGAAGGGCCGAGATGCTCGGAAGAGACCCATTATGACAGGGAGTATGACAGCTTCCTGGCAGAGGCAGTGCTAAAACAGAGGCGGGCAAGCCAGAGTGGCCTTGGACATGCACAGACAGGGAAGGGACTTCCATGCCGAAAGAACCACGTGAGCAACAGTGGCGGGGGGGGGGGGGGGCGGGGGTCGAGGGCAAGATAGGCATGGTGTCGTGTGCATGGTAGAGAAGAAGAACAGGGGAAATAGTGCTAGGGAGGTGGGCAGGGTCAGATCATAAAAGGCCTAAGTGCCACACTAAAGGATAAACATTTGTCTATTATCAGGGATGGCAAGAATGTGCGTGCACACACACACACACACACACACACACTGCTCTTCCCTCTTAGCCCCTGGCAGGCACTTCTAACTGACCCCGCTTTTCCTCCCCACTGAGGTGGGACATGGTAGCTTCAGAACCCTTCCGAAGGATTAATGCTCCCGGCTGACTAGATGTACAAATGGGGTAAAAATCCATTTGCCATCCCTGCTGCCCACGACGGGGAAGCTACCGCATGGTGCACCCCCAGCCCAGGCCCCCCAGGGCAGCGACGCGGTCCTGTCTGGATGTGAGCAGGGCACCCCCGGCTGCTGGGGCGAGGATGGGGGGAAAGCCAGGGAAGAGACTGGAAGACCAGGCTATAGCAATAAACCAACGAACAGCGAACGTGGGTATAGTGACAGAGACGGAGGAGAAGGCAGGCAGGACAGACGCTCACGGACTAGGCACCACCCGGCCGCAGGTGGACAGGAAGGGAAGAAGTTGTGGGCGCGTCCAAGTTCACGCCTGGGGCCTGGAGGCGGGACCGGGCTTGGGCAGATCACAGCTTTGCAGTGAACCTCTGACCCCTCCTGGGGCTGCCTCCCCACCCCCCGCCCCGGAGCTAGGGCTCAAGCTCCGAACTTCCTGGGCAGGCTTCTCAGGCTTCTCTCCAGGAGGGCCCCAGGGCTGCCCACAGAGTACACGAAAATGAGCACCGGAGGGCCTGAAGTTGGGAAGGAAAGCGAGGTCACCTGCTCCCAGGAAACACCTTTCTGAGAATCCGAGGCACGGGCAGGGCACATGAGCCAACCCTTTCGTCAGTCACTGCAGGCTTTGGACCAGACCCTGCCCTTCCCTGGGCCTCCGACCGCTGTCCAAAAAAACAGAGGAAATTAACAAGACCGGTGACTTCTAAGGTTGTTTTTTTTTTTAACCAGCCCTTTACTCAAATTCCACACACACCCCCCTTTAAGTATATAGAAAGGGATCCCACTAAATGTTACACTCCATCTCTGTTCTAGTGACAGGTGACAACGAATCACCTTGCTTGTCAGTAGCTCCCTGTCCTGAGGGCAGAGCTGTGTCCCCGACGGTGGACAGAAAGAAATCAGTGAGGGCTGCTGAGTCCCAAGGGTAGGGGATGGCCCAGCCCTATTCTGATGGAGCACCAAGGATCACGGGTCCCCTGGACTATGGCCACCTGTGGGATTAAAGCGCTGAGCCCCCAGTCCTGTGGCCCAAGCGTGGCCTGGGGAAGGGGCACAGGCCTCCTCCTTGGGCAGCAGCAGACCCCCATCCTCCAGCGGACAGACAGCATGACACAGGCTACCCCAGGAGGGAGCACAGTGCTCAGAGCCACATCCTGTCCAGCTGGGTGGAAAGCAACAACGAACCGGCACCCTTTCCAGATGCCTGCGCTCCGGGCTTGATCAGCTCTGCAGGGAGAGGAGCGGAGTCCAGGGGGGACCCTGTAGACATCCGGTGGATGGGGCAGCGTATGCCATTTCGTTAGAAAATGACACCGCATGAGAATTTGTGGAGCGCTTCTTACTAGTCTTATGCAGAGCAGGAAACAGAAATTGCTCTTGCCGGAGAAATGCGAAAGAGTGTTCCTGAATCTCACGCCTGCCCACCTGCCCCGGTAAGTGCCCTCCAGATCCAAAGTGCCCGATGGGAACCCACAGGCCCAGAGAATTTCTGAGAACTACCCTCCACACCCCAAAGTCCATTCTCAGGGCGCCCTCAAAAGAACCCTGGACTCAAAGCCAGAAAAACCAGGGTTCCTGGGCCCCGCGATGACGCATAATACGGTAGTTACTTCTCACCAGCCTGTCTAATAGAACTTTCTGCAGTATCGACTTATTCTACACTGTGCTGTCCAGGACCGTAGTCACTAGCCACAGGTGCCTGTTACACAGTGGCAAGGTGGCTAACACAACTGAGGACCTGAACTTTTTTAATTTTATGGAATTTTTTTTTTTTAACGTTTATTTATTTTTGAGACAGAGAGAGACAGAGCATGAACGGGGGAGGGGCAGAGAGAGAGGGAGACACAGAACCTGAAGCGGGCTCCAGGCTCCGAGCCATCGGCCCAGAGCCCGACGCGGGGCTCGAACTCACGGACCGCGAGATCATGACCTGAGCCGAAGTCGGACGCTTAACCGACTGAGCCACCCAGGCGCCCCTAAATTTTATGGAATTTTAATGGAAATAGCCGCTTGGGGCTACCATAGTGGCAAACAAGCTTCAAATTCTGAGCCTCAGTTTTCTTTTTTTTTTTTTAAGTTTATTTATTTTGAGAGGGAGCATGAGTGAGGGACGGAGGGGCAGAGAGAGACAGAGAGAGAGAGAGAGAGAGAGAGAGAGAGAGAGAGAGAGAGAATCCCAAGCAGGCTCCATGCTATCAGCTCAGAGCCCAATGCGGGGGCTTGAACTCACGAACCGTGAGATCATGACCTGAACTGATGTCAGACACTCAACCGACTGGGCCACCCAGGTGCCCCCTAAGCCTCTGTTTTCTAATCTGTGAAACGGGACTAGGAGTCCCCACCTCCTGGGGGATTTGAGGGATGAAATGAGATGTGTGGATATAAAGGGACTTCATGAGCTAAGAACTAGTGAAGAAACAAAGGATTCCACTCAGCTACCTTCGGTTCATTGCTTTTATCCTCACGAGTCCCTCTGAAGCACCAGGCACTGGGCTGGAGCCCTGGGGGCTGCAGGGCATGAGCTCGCCACGCAGTGGGAGTCAGGTTCTGAAGGTACAGTCACCCCAGTGCGTGCTGTGATGACGCTAAGGACAGTCTGGTCAGCCAGTGGCAAGGATGTGGGTTTGTCTTTCTCGAAGAGCTGCCCAGGTGGCCACAGGTAGACGTCTTGGGTGGCACCTTTGCTCACCCCATGACATTAGCGCTGCCCCCGGGCTCCCAGCTGTGGACCACTGCGACCCAACTCTTGAGGCTTCTGCTGACGGAGCGCAGGGCTCTCCTGATTCTGATGACAGCACATCGTGCGGCAGGAATCGTCCCCAAATGGATCCCTTCCCTCGGGCAACTGACAGGTCAGATCAGTTGCTTTCCAATGCAGGCGATTTTATTTTTCCATTGATAGGGAGAGGACAGAAGGGTGAAGCAAAGTTCTGCCGACTCTCTGTGGATCCCAGGTTGAGCACCGGCTTCGCCCCCTCTTGACTTGGTTTCCCAATTTGAAAACGATGGAGGTTGGGCCAGGTGACCTTCGCGGTGCATGACAGCTGTGACTTTCCCCAATTCTGAAAAAAAAAAAAAAGTCCGTATAACGACAACGATGATGGTGGTGACGGTGAAGAGCCGCAGCCGCTACCGATTTAGGGACGCTTCCTTGTCTCGAGACGCTGGGCTAACGTGTCAATCCGTGTTAATCCCTCGTCGGTGAAGGGGGGATTATTACCTTCATTTTTTGCTTTTAACTTTTTGTAATTTTTTTTTTTTATTTTTAAGAGAGAGAGAGAGCACACAGGAGCAGGGAGGGGCAGAGAGAGAGAGGGAGACGCAGAATCCGAAGCAGGCTCCAGGCTCCGAGCTGCCAGCACAGAGCCCGATGTGGGGCTCGAACTCACGAACCGCGAGATCATGACCTGAGCCCAAGTCGGATGCTTAACCGACTGAGCCACCCAGGCTCAGGAGCCCCGGGATGATTACCTTCCTTTTGCGGATGATGCAGGCAAGGCTTGGAGAGGGAAGTGGCATGGCCCGAACTCACAGAGCCCACCGATGCCGGAGCTGGTGTGACGACCCCAGACCCCTCTCCTGCACAGCTCACAGTCTGAGTACCTGAAACACGGTGTCCCTCCCTGCCTCACAGGGTTGGGAGACCCGGGAGCATATCACGTCTGGGGTCTCAAACATCAAGCCTACAGGCATCACGTGATCCCGTCCCCTCAGTTAAAAGGTGGGGACCACGCCCTCGAGGACGGAAGGAACTGACTTAGGTCCCAGCGTGCGGTGGCACATCTTCCTGAGAGCTAGCTCCGAGAAGATCCGAGAAAGGTCTCTGCCACCTGCGAGGGGCTCCTTGCTAATGTGTGGAAGAAGACCCAGGAATGGACAGACGGACTGACCTAGACGGGCTGCCGCTAGCTAAGCAGACTTAGCCAAGGTCTTCGGTGCTCTCCGTCTGGCTCCCATCTGAAGACGGGGTGACCACGGCCCCCTCCCGCCACGGGGACGGTGGATGTGCTGTTGGCACAGGAACACGGCCCCAGGCTCTGCTCCGGGTGCACAGTGGGTGCTCCGGGGCGCTGCAGCCCAGGGACTCACAACCCCGTCCTCCCCGTGGAGCACAGGTGTTCTGGAAGCCTGCAAGTCCTGGTCAGGTGAGAGGGCCGTCCGGCCGCCAAAAAGCCGGGCCCTCGGGGGAAGGACACGGAGCTGGGGACACGGCCCAGGCCCCTCCGTCCATAGGGTCCGTCCTCGGGGCTGAGTCCCCAGCCGCGTGGCCATCCGGGAGCCTGGCAGCCGCCCATCCCAGTAGCACCAAGAGAAGACGATTTCAAGTAAATTAAAAACAAGCATGTGTGTTTCTCCTTTGCCCATCTGCGGCGGTTTCTCGAAGCACCAGCTCGTGGAGTGGGGGGAAGGAACAAGGCCGAAGTAGAAAGGCTCTTGGAGGAGCTGGAAAAATTAGCAATTAGGAGGGAAAATCGTAATGAGAAAATGAGCCTTAAGAAGGCAAACACAATACTGCGGCAGCTTTCCTCTTGCTCCCTCGCCGGAAACAAGCGGTGACTTCATGTCTGGGCTTCTCTGCTTTCCCGCGGCAGAGCCAACTGGGAAAGAGCCGGAGAAAAATGTCTCCATTGTCCCTAGACGGGGTCCCTGGCATCCAGGAGAGAGGAGGCTCGCCTAACTGTGATGATGAACAGGACAGTCCGTGGCGGCCTCTCGTGGGACACCTGCTCTGCTCTCGGCCCCGTGGCCATGTGCACATGCTCCATTAAGTCAGGG
This sequence comes from Neofelis nebulosa, assembly GCF_028018385.1. Classification (NCBI taxonomy): domain Eukaryota; kingdom Metazoa; phylum Chordata; class Mammalia; order Carnivora; family Felidae; genus Neofelis; species Neofelis nebulosa. The sequence continues at coordinate 142,765,238 of NC_080788.1, forward strand.
CGGGCTGGGTTATGATGTGGGAACAGCCCAAGCCCTCAGTAGCTTAACTCAGCCAAATGGACTTATTCACTGTCTGACACAGGTTGCCAGGGAGCTAGGTGAGCACAGTCCTCAGGGACGGAGACTAGCCAGGGGGTCCACCCGCCTACGTGCCTCTGTGGTTGTCCTCATTGGGGGTGGGGGGAGGGAGTCCCTCCCTGGGTCTTCTAACAGTTTTCACTGGAAAGGACACTTATCACTGACACTCACATTTTATTAGCCAAGGCAATTCACTGGGCCACACCTAACTTCAAGGGGGCAGGGAACTACATTCCTAATCAACGCAAAGGAGGATCTAGAAAATCCATGACCAGCCCTCACGACTTCCACACACGCGTTCTCTAACCGTGTCCCTGGCAGGGGGACAGTCTTTACTAATGCTACTATCCACACCTCACAGGTAAGGCAGCCCCAGGGACAGGGTGTGTGCCCAGCTCACTCACTCACCCGTGTGTGTTCATCCAGCCTCGATCTCTTACACATTCATTCAACAACCAATCAATCTTGGCTTGTTAGTTTCCCGTAATTCATTCAACATTCAGCCAACATCGCTTGAGGACGAACACAGCACTGGGCACTGAATCAACAAAACACACAGACCCTGGGGCACCCGGGCGGCTCAGTCGGCCAGGCGTCTGACTCCTGGTCTCGGCTGCAGTCATGTTCTCACGGTTGTGAGATCGAGCCCCTGCGTCGGGCTCTGTGATGACGGTGCAGAGCCTGCTCGGGATTCTCTCTGTCTCCCCCTCTCTCCCTGCCCCTCCCCACTGTCTCTCTCTCTCCCTCAAAATAAATAAATAAACACGTAAAGAAACAGACACACAGACGCTGGTGTCACGGACCTCACATTCTCAGGGGAGACAGACAACCAAGAAAGCAGGTATGTGAACAAGAGAAAGATTCCGAGGCCGAAGAAGGACATTATGAGAAGGGTGAGATCAGCCGGGCGAATGAATGGGTGCACACGTGAGTGAAGGAATGTTCTCCAGCTGGACCTGTCCAGACCCAGCTTGAGGGCTGAAAGGCAACGAGAGAAGGACTTCGGAATCAGAAATGAGGTTGTGGGTTCCGGCCCGGTCATTTTCTGGAGGTAAGGTCTCGGGTAAATTACTTAATCTCTGTGGGCCTCGGTTTCCCCATCTTTACAAAGAGGATGAGGAAGCTTGCCGTCAAGGACCACATGTGTTTGGAGAGTTGCTATCAAGTGTCACGGGCAGTAAACGTGCCAGTGCACGTTCAACAGATGGCGGCTGACGGTAATAACGGCCACCCACAGAACGCAGGTCAGGGGAAAGGAGAGGGGCCGAGGTGTCACTCAGATGCAAAGAAAACCGCGCGCAGAAGCCTGGGGGAGTGGGGGTTGGGCTCGGCTCCTGCCCAGACGCCGTTTTCCAGCCTGTGAAGTGGGGAGTTTGGGTTTTCCTGGGTCTCAACCGCGCCATCTCTGGCCCATGAGTTAATACCGTTAAGGGCCAGCAGACAGATACCCTCAAAACGGAAACAGCTGTCTCTTTCATAAATACTGATGTTGATCGATGATATCATTGCCCCTTGCAGCGTATAACTTCCCCGGTCTGTCTGCAGATGCTGGAAGCCACTAGCAGTGACATCGTGGGAAGCTGTACATGGCTGGTGGCCCTGCTGTGGGTCTCTAATCTCCTCCAGAGGCCTGGTCTAGGGACACCCCGAGTTCTCACCTGGGGGCATCAGCACCATCTGGGAACTCGGTCCCAGGGCACCCGCAGGGCGCCTGAGCGCCTGGGAAGATCGGGAACGGCGCCCACTCGTGGTGGGGATTCCCACCCGGCGGCCGTCCTGGAGGAGGTGTGCTGGCGGCTCGTGAGGGCCTCCCTGAGCTTTTGTAGCGCGTCCAGGACGGACGTTCCTACGGGACAGAGCCCGTGCCCGCCACCGCCCCCCTGTGGCTGTCTTTGGCTCCGTGTCCTCTGCCCCCACGCCCTGCTCCGTATGCAGGCAGGTGATCGTGGGGCCCTGTCTTCAGGAGGGCAGGAGATGCCCACTCCAAGGCCAAGTGGCCGAGAAGTCACTTCAGGTGCCACCGCCCCTCACCCCCCCCCCCCCCCGAGATGATCTTGGGCAAGTCACTTCCTCTCATCAGCAACATGGGGTGAGCGGACGGACAGATCCTACCGGCCCCGCCACCCTGGGGAGAGGTCAGGCTGGCCGTCACACACGTGGGGGCTCGAGGACGCGAGTGGAGGAGAGAGGGGCGGGGAAGGTGAGCCCTGGAAGGCGGCCTGAAGCCCCCAGCCCCTCCGTACACGGTGGACGGGCAGCACCTGGGACACGCTGTTTGGCCTCTGTGTGCCCGCTGCCTCTCCCATCTGGCTTTTCAAGCATCGGACCGGCTCGCAGGGCACCAGCACCAAACATGCTGCGGGTGGAAGGCTCCTCGCTGCCAACGATCACAAGAGGGGCACATGAAGGCCCGGCATCGCCGTGCGTTTCCGGCCCTCCCACAGCCAAGCCCGTCCTTCCAGCCCGGAAGGGCCAGAGCGAGGGAAACAGCTGGGCTGCCTGTGCATGCGCCTTAATGGGAGTTATAATTTCTCCGGCTCTCCATCCAGAAACGGGAGCGATGTACATAATTTATGGGGGTCTGGGTCTGCGCAGCCGGGCTGGGCGCCCGCTTGCTCACAGTTGAACGGATGTAGGAGAATTGGAAAAGCACCCCGAGGGGGGCCTGCTGGGAGCTGTCGCTCTCACCTGACTCCTCAGCCCTGCTCCTCGGGAAGCTGAGCATCGGGGGCTGAAGGAGAAACCTGGAGCTGACGCCTCCCTGGGCCCCAGGTTCTGGGCGCAGCAGGGGGAAAAGGGATCCGCGGGTTATATTATTGGGTGGCTTTTATAACTCTGAGTCACAGCCCAGCTGAAGAGGGGGCGTGTCATGGGGTCCTCTCGTTTGCCCTCAGTCCTGATGCCAACCTGGGTGTTTTTAATCCCAGCAACTCCCACAGGAATAGCAGCAGTATGAGGGCAAGGGTCCCTGTCTGGCTGGTTAGCTGCTGTGGCCTCAGCATCCAGAATCGGGCTTGGCTCACAAGGGGTGCTCAGTACGTGGTTGTTGAATGCCCAAGTGAGCTCAGATCTCAGCAGACATGAGGGGTTGGTGTGGCCGAGTTGGCGAGAGACAGGTCTGAATTTGAATCCGAATCCAAATTCTACCACTGACTTGCCGTGGGACCTTGCACAACTTAAATCTCCTTTTAAACCCTCTGTGCTTCCATTTCCTTCCCTGCAAAATGGGGATAACGGGGTTATTCTCCTGGGACCCTCCTGGGGCATCTCCGAGTTGGGCACAGGGGCCAGGGGAGCAGCAGACACGGCTGGCATGGCAACCATGAACCAACGCGGAGCTCGGGAACCCATCCCGTAGACCAGTGGTTCCCAACAGGAGGAGAGTTTACCCCGCCCCCCAGGGGACATTCGGCCACGTCTGGAGGCGTTACACGCCACTGGCATGTAATGGACTGAGGCCAGGGTTGCGGCTGAACCCTCTGCAACGCGCAAGGCAGCCCCCCACAAGAAAGGATTACCTGGTCCAAGATGTCCATAGCGCTGAGGTTGAGAGACCCCAGACTAGGCCAAGGGGGTGCTCAGAGCCTCAGATTTTCCACCTGAAAAGAGGGAGGAGGACGAGGGCATCGCAACGTGGGTGGACTCACACCAAGTAGGAGCCTTCCAAGGAGGCCCCCAACCCTGCCACGGCCCAGAGGGCAGGGGGAGGAAGAGGGGGCCAGGAGCAACGGAGGCCTCGCAGGGGAGGTATGCTCCCTTGAGCTGCTGAGTGAGCAGTGGTGCTCCAGGGTGGGGCTCCGCTCACCTAAGCCCGCACAGGAAGGCAGGAACTCTGGCAGCCCTGACTGACTGCAAGTAACCGTGTCGCAGTTGAAGAACTTTCCGGCATTTCTTCTTGAATCGTACCTCTGCCGGCCAACCGCGGGCCTTCCCTCCTACCAGGTGCAAAACAAACCAGGTTTCCTTAGATGGACTCTGCCCCCAGAAGGCCCAGGAGGGAGCAGGTGAGCTCTGCACAATGTGATCGAGAGCTCGGATATCGAGACTGAGCGGCACCAGCATCCAAAACCACCCCCCAGGGTTCTAGAGCCACCAACTCTGAGGTTCAGGAAATCGCCCCGAGGTTCCAGAACTGTCCACCAGGATTCTTGAGCCAATGGTTCTGGTTCTGGAGTCCCAGAACTGTCTGCCGTGGTATTTTGGTTCTCTAGAGCCATACCCAGGCGTTCAAGAGGGCAAAGACTCAGGAGCAACACATTCTGTGACTCTGGAAGCACGGGCTTTAGTGTTCCACCTCTTGCTCGGGGATCCCGTCCACACTGTGCTGAACCATCACAGAGAACGAGGGTTTTCAAGCTGACGGTGCCGGCTGGCCTGCAGCTGCATGGCTGGCCCAGTGCTAAAAGCAGGGTGTCCTGAGTTCCTGGTCTTCTTGCTAGAGGCGACTCCCTGCAGGGACTGAGGGCAAGGGTCTGCCACCGTGGTCTGCACAGGCCTGGCACAGTGGCCCAGCTCCCCCTGGGAGTGCATTCTTCGAGGTTCCTACCAGGGGAACGCAGCTGAGCTATTTGGTCCAGGAGTCTGGTTGGAAAGAGCCCTTGTGCTCAATAATGCATTCTCCCTAAATGGGGACATCCATCAGGTGGTGGAGGAAGCCTGCACCCCTGCCTGGGTCAGGCCCGGATGACAGATCTGTCCCAGAGCCCCGCAGCTTCCCCAGCCCCCGGGGCCTGACAGGCTCAGCTCCTCAACCCAACAGCCAGAATATTCCATGGGCTTGAATAATGCAGGCCTCCCGCATCCCAGCGAACCAACTGGGGCTGGGGGGAAACTGCAGACAGGAAGGCTGGTGGGCTCCCAGTTTGTTTCCCTGACCATTTAGAAGCAGGGGAGGTGCCCGCCGGACTGGGGACCAGGCCCGATACGGGTGGGGCAGGGCGGGGGGCAGCGGGCAGAGGGGTGCCGGGCCACCCCCAGCCTCCGCGGTGTGGGAAGCAGCTGTGAGTGGGAAGGGAGAGGGGGTTGGAGGCAGGCCAGTTCAGGTTCTGATCCCGGCTCCCCCCGATTTACTGACGGCGGCCCCTACATAAGTCGCCTGAACTTGTGGAGCCTCAGTTTCCAAATCTGTGCCCGGAAGCGATCGCCTTGGAACACCGCGTGAGGCTCCGCGGAGGAAGGAGCGTGTCGGCCAGAAATTTCAGCCTGAGTTAATCCCCCCTCCACCACCGCCACCACCGACGCCTCACCATCCTCGCCGTCACCGGGACGGTCTTCACTCTTAGGATACAAAACCATCGATTTGAAGGGGTACGTGCACCCAGTGTTTATAGCAGCATTGCCTACAATAGCCAAGCTATGGGGAGAGCCCAAATGCCCAAATGACGAATGGGTAAAGAAGACGCTGTGTTGGTATTTACAATGGAGTGTTACTCAGCCTTCCAAAGAACGAACCTCGCCACTTGCAGCAACGTGGATGGAGGTAGAGTGTATCGTGCTAAAGCGAAATTAGTCGGAAAGACAAGTATCATATGATTTCACTCGTATGTGGAATTTCAGAAGCAAAACAAATGAACATATGGGAAAGGGAGAGGGGAACAGAGAGAGGGAAACAAACCGTAAGAGACTCTTTTTTGTTTGAATTTTCTTACATTTATTTGTTTTGAGAGAGAGAGAGAGCACGAGTGGGGGAAGGGGCAGAGAGAGAGGGAGACACAGAATCCGAAGCAGGCTCCGGGCTCCGAGCTGTCAGCACAGAGCCCGACGCGGGGCTCGAACTCATGAACCGAGAGATCATGACCTGAGCTGAAGTCGGACGCTTAGCCCACTGAGCCGCCCAGGCGCCCCCTAAAATTCAAATTTAAAAAAATCCTGTTTTATAAATGCAAAAAAAGTGGAGCATGCTCATTACAACGATCCAAAGAGTAAAAGCATATTTAAAAACCTAACATCCTCTCCCACCCCCGGCCAACCCCATAAGATGACCAATGTCAGCAAAGTGAATTAATATGAAATATAATTTCTATTTCCATGGTTACTCCCCATAGGTCTGCTAGGCCTGCCATACAAAGTACCACAAACTGAATGGGTTCAACAGAAATGTATTGTCTCGAGATTAACTGGAAGTTAGGGATCAAGGTGCCTGTGGGGCCATGTTTTCTCTGAGGGGCTGGAGAAGGTCCCTCCCCAATCCCTGGTGACTCCTCGGCTCAGGACAGCCTAACTCTGACCCTTGCCCGGTGTCCCCCGTGTGCATGTTTGTGTCCACACTCCCCCTTTTTATAAGGACCCCAGTCATACTGGATTAGGGGCCCAGTTACCCCAGCATGACATCCTGACTTAATTGCATGAGCAACAACCTTATTTCAAGTAAAGCTTCATTCTGAGATGCTGGGGGTTAAAACTTACATGTATAAATGCGGGGACAATATAATCCAACCCGTAACACTTTGCAACTTTCTTTCTTCACTTAAGTATTTATCTTAAAAATCTCTCTAAGCCAGTATAATCGTCACAACCCATTCTATAAAATAAATAAATAAATAAATAAATAAATAAAGCACACACACACACACACACACACACACACACACACACAGCTTTATTGAGATATAATTGACATACCATACAACTGACCCATTTAAAGCATATAATTCAATGGTTTTAGTGTACTTGCAAATGCGTGCAAGCATCATCACCATCCATTTATTTCATTTTAGTTTTATTTTATTTTTTGGAGAGAGAGTGTGCAACTGGGGAGAGGGGTAGAGGGAGGGGGAGAGAGAGGGAGAGAGGGAGAGAGGGAGAGAATCTTAAGCAGGCTCTACACTTAGTGCAGAGCCCAATGTGGGGGCTCAATCCCATGACCCTGGGATCACTACCTGAGCTGAAATCAAAGAGTCAGATGCTCAACCCACTGAGCCACCAGGCGCCCCATCACTTACCCTTGCCATTTACCCTTAACCCTCCCATCCTCCCCAGCCCCCGCCAACCACTACTCTATTGTCTTGTCTCTACAGATTTTCCCACTCTGGGTATTTCATACAACTGGAATCTTACACCGTGTGGTCTTTGGTGGCTAGCTGCTTTCACTTAGCATCATGTTTTCAAGGTTTATCCATGCGGTAGCCCGTGTCAGGTCTTTATTCCTTTTTCTGGTGGAGTAACATTCCGTTGTATGCATTTACCACATTTGGTTTATCCATTCATCAGTTAGTGGACATTTGAGCTGTTTCCACCTTTTGGCTGTTATAAATAATGATGCAATAAAAGTCCACGTGAAAAAGCATCTATATAAAGGGTTTTGCGTAGACAAATGTTTTTACTGCTCTTGGCACGTACATAGGAGTGGAATTGCTGGGTCATATGGTAACTTTATCCTTATCATTTGAGGAACTGTCAGACTGTTTTTTTAAGATTTTATTTTTAAGCAATCTCCGCGCTCATTGTGGGGCTTGGACTTAAACCCCAAGATCAAGGGTTGCGTGCTCTACTGACTGAGTGAGCCAGGTGCCCAGAATGAAATTTTTAAGGGTGGCTGCACAAATTTTACATTCCCAACAGCTATATACCATGGTCTTGGTTTTTTTGTATCCTCATCATCACTTGTTATTATCTGACTTTTTTAATCTGGCCATTTTAGTGAGGGGAAGTGGTATCTCACCGTGGTTTTGATCTGCATTTCTGTAATAATTAATGATGTCGAGCCTCTTTTCAGCTGCTTATTGGCCATTTGTATATCTTCTTCAGAGAAATGTCTATTCAAGTCCTTTGCCTGTTTTTTTTTTAATGTTTATTTATTTTTGAAAGAGAGAAAAAGAGAGAGACAGAGTGAGAGTGGAGGAGGGGCAGAGAGAGAGGGAGACACATAATCTGAAGCAGGCTCCAGGCTCTTAGATGTCAGCACAGAGCATGACACAGGACTCGAACTCACAAACTACAAGATCATGACCTGAGCCGAAATCGGACGCTTAACCGACTGAGCCACCCAGCTGCACCCCTCCACCCCTTTGCCTGTTTTTAAACTGGATTATTTGTCTTTTTATTATTGAGTTTCCTGAGTTCTTTGTATATTGTAGCCACTACTCCTTTATCAGATATATAATTTGCAAATATTTTCTCCCATTCTGTAGTGGGCTGTCTTTTCACTTGATAATGTTCTTTAAAGCACAACCATTTTTAATTTTGATGAACCAACTGGTTTAGTCTTTCTTTTGTCACTTATGCTTTTGATGTCGTACCTAAGAATCCATTGCCAAAACTGAGGTCATGAAGGTATATCCTTGTGTTTTCTTCTACAAGTTTTACAGCTTTGGTTTGCTTTGGATCACTAAGCCATTTTGAATCAATTTTTGTATATGGTGTGAGGTAAGGGTCCAGCCTCACTCTTTTGCATGTGACTATTTGGTTGTCCCAGAACCCTTTGTTAAAAAGACTTTTCATCCCCCCCATTAAATGGCCTTGGCTCCTCTGTAAAAAACAAAAACAAAAACAAAAAAACAAGAAGTTCGCCATAGACACATGGGTTTATTTCTACACCCTTAATTCTATTCCACATATCTACATGTCTGTCTTTATGCCCATACCAGTCTTCATTATTGTTGCTCTGTATTAAGTTTAGAAAGCAGCAATATGAGTCCTCCAACTTTGTTTCTCTTTTTCAAGACTGTTGTAGCCATTCTGTGTCCCTTGAAATTCCATGTGCACATTAGAATCATCTTGACAGTTTCTACAGAGAAGTCAGCTGGGATCCTAATAGGGATTGCATTGACTCTATAGGTAATTTGGGGAATATTGTCATCTTAAACAATACTAAGTCTTACAGTCTACAAGTATGGGATGTTTTTCCGTTTATTGAGATCTTTAATTTTTTCAACAACGTTTTGTGGTTTTCAGAGTATAAGTTGTGTGTTTCTTTTTGAAAAGTTTATTCGTAAGCAATTTATTCTTTTTGATGCTATCGTACCTGGAAGAGTTCAGATATTTTTTCAAATATTTTGGAAAAATATTTTTGTTCCCATGGTGAATGTGGTTTTTCTGTTCCCATTTCTGTCTTTTGCTAATATAAAGAAAAGTTATTTTTTGTTGTTTATTTATCTAGTAACCAGCCACCTTAGTTTGTTGTTGCTGTTGGTGGTGGTGGTGGTAGTGTTGAATTGCTTGAATTTTTTAAGATACATAACTATATAACCTGCAAACAAAGACAATGCTATCACTTCTTTTCTCATATTTACATTGTCTCTGTTCATTCTCCTTTCCCCTTACCTTAGTTAGAACAGAGTTGAATAACGGTGTGATAACAAGCACCTTCTCTTAGTCTTAATATGAATGGCAGTGGCTTTAGAATTTATGTTTACTATTCAGTTTGGGTTAAAGGACTTTACATGTCTGAGTACTTTTCTTAGAGCCACTTTACTTAGGAGAGTATAGTAGTTAGAAATGTGCATTCTAGAGTCAGACAACAAAAGTCCGAATCATGAGTTGCTAGATTTGTGACCTTATCCAATCTCTCTGTTTCCTTATCTGTTTCCTTATCTGTAAAGCAGGGCTAATAATAGTACTGATGTTACAGGGTTGTTATGATGAAGGCATTATTCTACTCTCTTATGATTTGTGGGGTGTCAAATGAGAAGTCTGATTTCAGTCTATATTCCCAGAGTAAGTTAACTTTTTTCTTTTACCTGGAATTTTGAAGGCTTTAAAAAAGTTTTCCCCGGAATTTAGAAATCTCACCAGGCTGATCCTACCTTAAATCTGCTGTGCCCTTTCGATCTAAAAAATGGGAACCTCATACTGGCAGGAGTCTAAATTACCAAAGGCGTTTTTTCACATTATGTGATAACGTTGAGGGAATGAATACGCCACAACACAGTAGTTCTACCCGAGGCTGTGTCCCTTAGAGGGCTCTGGCCCATGGTCACCAGAAGACCGGGCTGGTACAAGCAGCCCTGATGGGATAGAAAAAAACTGGAAACCACCCAATTCCGTCGGAAGAAGAATGAATCCATAAACTGTGGTCTATGCAGAATGCTATGCAGTGGTGAAAAAGGACGAACTGCTGTTTGCATAACATGAATAATCTTTTTTTTTTTTAATTTTTTTTTCAACGTTTTTTATTTATTTTTGGGACAGAGAGAGACAGAGCATGAACGGGGGAGGGGCAGAGAGAGAGGGAGACACAGAATCGGAAACAGGCTCCAGGCTCCGAGCCGTCGGCCCAGAGCCCGACGCGGGGCTCGAACTCGCGGACCGCGAGATCGTGACCTGGCTGAAGTCGGACGCTCAACCGACTGCGCCACCCAGGCGCCCCATAACATGAATAATCTTGAGAGCATCGTGTAGAGCAGCAAAAGCAGAGGGCAGAAGGACCCACGCAAAATTACGCCATTACATGAGGATCAAAAAACCCACGAAACTAAACCGTGTCACGTGCAGGGCCACGTGCATGTGGGGAAACAGCAAAGAACGCCGAGAGAACGACAAATGAACAAAAAACAAGGAGTCTGCTCGCCGTGAGGGAAGGCGGGCAGCGATAGGAAGGGGAGGGTCCACAGAGGGCCTCAAAGCTGATGCATCGTCCTGTTTCTTAAGCCGGGTGGTGGGTAACAAGCATTCCTGTAGTGTTCCTCTTTTGACCTGATGTATTTTCACAAATACTCTTTTGTTGGTCTCGCTATTTAGCTCGGCAGACATTTTATAAAGGATGTGGTTTATGAGGGGAAAGGCGCTTGCCATGAAAGGGAGTAGGAAAGCAGGCAGGTGCTGGGGGGCCGCGTGGGACCGAGTGGCCGCGTACCCCGGGCGGGAGCGGTAGGAGGGGTCCTCCCAGGTGCATTGGTAGAGAATTCAAAACATAAGAAAACAGACTAAAAGTCAGTCTAATGGTTACTATCACCATGTGCCTGCAATTCTGTATAATGTCGGTGACAAAGAACCCTCCCTGGAAAAAATCTTCCATTAGTCTGAGTCCTAAGCAATTGCGGTAGTAACTGGCGGGTTTTAATGGCATATACATGCAAGTGTCAGGTCGGCTTACCCTTTCATAAACATTGACATCTACATGGAAATAAATTCCATTGGCCCTGGAAACGCATAGACCCAGCAACCCCCAGCAGACCTGCTGGTCTCCTCTCTGTCCCCAGCTGAAGGGACACACCCCATGCCTCCCGTATCCAGTCCCTGGCATTCTACCTGGCGTCCCTGGGCACCCCTACATGGCACAAATGACATCTGAACGGACCTTGTCATGAACCGAAGGGGGTCTCCTCTCCAGCTGCCCTTCCCCTGACGCAGCCCACCCCCCGCTCCTCTCCTTTCCCGTCCACGCAGCTCGGTTGTGCATGAAGTGTCCTCTCCCTGCATAGCCCTGTTCCCAGTGCTCCTCAAGAAACCTACCCATTCTGCAAAGCCCGCCTTTGGGCTGGCCCCTCCAGGAAACAGCCAGTGGTTCTTTCCTCGGGATCCCACACTCTGCTCCACAGGCAAGAGTGCGTGATCTGCCCCCTGCCTGGGTCACCTCTGCACCTGGACCTCTGGACACCTGCTGGCAGGCCCTCAGCATTGGTTGAGGGTAAGTGGTGTGGGAATCGGCCATTCCGGGGCAGAATTTCATATCCCAAGGAGGCCCCACAGGAGGAAGCCCCAGGGGCTCTGCATGACTCAGACCACACACTAGGCTCGTTCCCGGACCCCAGGACCAGAGCCACGCTCAGTGACCCAGCCAGCACAGGCTACCCACCTTCCACGGAAAAGCCCGGTCCTGACTGCACACGTTCTCTGGGCCCTATCATAATACTAAGAATTAATATTTTTTTCTCCATTTTAATCCCCCCAATAAATCTATAAATCCAACACAATCCTAATCAAAACCCAATCAAGATTTTAATAAGATTTGACAAGCTGATTCTAATATTCAGATAGAAAAGTAGATGTTCAAGAATAGCCAAGACAGCTTGAAAAAAGAAAAAACAAAGAGGGGAATTTTGCCCGACAAGATGTCAAAGCATGTTATAAAGTAATTTTAATAAATATAATGTGATATTAGCACATGAATAGATAAATAGATCCTTGGAACAAAAACAGAGGATCAAAAAAATAGACCATGTGTATACTGAAATCTAGTATGTGAACAAAGGTGGCATTTCAAATCAATGAGGAAAAGGCAGATTGTTCAATAAATAGGGGACCCTTTTACTACCTGGGAACAATTAAATTAAATTCCCTCTTCATGCCATTAACAAAAATTAATGGAATAAAGACATAAACTTTGTTTAAAAACCACACAGGAGTAATAGAAGAAAGCACTGGGGACTATATTTATGACCTTGAGGAATCTTAAGCAAGATTTAAAGAAAAGCAAAGTTCATAAATTTCACTGCTGATTTTAAACGTTTGTATGAAGAAAGATAATGTACAGTTAAAAGAGAAGTAGCAGTTAAGGCAAAAACATTTACACCATATGTAACGCACCAAGGATTAGTATCCAAAATATATAAAGAATTCCTTTATATATATATATATATATATATATGAAGAATTCCTTTAAATTTTTTAAATGTTTATTTATTTTTTAGAGCGAGAGAGAGAGCGAGAAAATCCAAAGCAGGCTCTGAGCTGTCAGCAAAGAGCCTGACCCGGGCTCGAACTCATGAGCCCTGTGATCATATCTGAGCTGAAGTCAGCCACTTAACTGACTACGCCACCTGGACGCACCAGAATTCCTTTAATAAGAGAAGAATATGAATAGACAAGCTGCAGAACAGAAATTAGAAAGGGTTAAGACGCATATTAACAGATGCCCAAGTTATTAATAAAAAAAAAAAAGGAAATGTAAATTAATTGACATATTTTTTTCCCCATCAATTGGCAAAAATTTAAATGTGTCAACATCAAGCTTTGGAGAGCATGTAGGGAAATAGTTCGCTCATCCACTGCTGGTGAGGTTGCAAATGGGTAAAGTCACTTTGGAAACTGATTTTGGCAACAGCTACTCAAATTTAATTTTTTTTTTTTATTTAATGTTTATTTTTGAGACAGAGAGACAGAGCTTGAGCAGGGGAGGGTCAGAGAGAGGGAGACACAGAATCCGAAACAGGCTCCAGGCTCCGAGCAGTCAGCACAGAGCCCGACGCGGGGCTCGAACCCACGGACCGTGAGATCATGACCTGAGCCAAAGTCGGACGCCCAACCGAGCCACCCAGGCGCCCCAACAGCTACTCAAATTTAATATGCGGCGCGCCTGCGGGCTTTTCTTCTTGCATATTCAGACCACAAGCCGTTAGATAAGGCTGAGCAGGGTAGGTGCCACCCCCCACGCGGAACGAGGAAAGGAGTGGGCAGCCCCGCATGGGCGTGGGAGACCAGATGGGCTCGAGCTGGGTGAGATCTTCCTCGCTGAGGGCCCATAACTGGGGTATCCAAGATCCCGGTGGGCTGAGGGAGTGTCTAGGCGGACCAGCAGGTGTTTATCCCCTGATTTCTTGAGGAATAAGTCAGCTTTATGATTTGGGGCAAAATCCTATAACTCGGTTTCCGCTTTCTTGTTGGAAAAATAGAAACAGCGATAACAGAATTGGACGGGACAGTGCTTTGCTGCTACATGGAGGGAAGTGAAAGTCCCGGTCTCTGTCCGGGAGCAGGCCCCACCCGGACCCCTGGATGACAGAGGCCCCTTCCCCCTCCACAGAGACCCAGTCCACGCTGACTCCTCTTTCCCCCAGGAAAGGCCCCAGGGCGCCAGCATAGACCAGCCCTTGAGCTGGACACCGATGGAGCAGCTTCAGGCTGGTCGGGGCAGCAGACGCATCAACAACCACTAGACGGCGGGGCACCTGCCTTGGGGGTCCCCGAGGGAGGAGGAGAGGAGGCCAAGAGTTGCCTGGGGTCTGAAGAGCAGAACCGTGAGACTCGGCTCTGAAGCAGGGCCCGCCCACCCAGCTCGTCCCTGGGGCCCAGCACAGGCTGGGACATACCAAGTGACTGCGGCTCTGGCCACAGTGGGTGGGCTCCCAGCTCTGGGCTAAGCAGCCCACGTAATGCATCCCGGGTAATCCATAAAGCAGCCTCGGGAAATCGGTGCTGATAAAGGTGAGGCTCAGAGAGGGAGACTCACCTGCCCCAGCAGCTCTGACGCGGCCACAGGCGATCCTGTGTGTTCACACGTGTCACTGCCACCCGGGCCAGCGCCCGTCCGCCGCGGAGGCTCCTGAGAACAGAGGCGGGGCTCTGATGAACGCCTCGGTCCGGGAAGATTTACATTTTTTTTATGAAAAATGTCACAGGAAGTCCACTCGAACATTTGAAGTCACTGCCGAGCATGTGCACGTTTGATATTAATTAAGGCAAAAGTTGACAGACTCCAGGCAAAGGAATAATTTTCTTTTCTTGGATAAGTGACCTTTCAGGAGAGCTTGCTCTTTGTTTCTGGCTGGTCATTACCAGAAATTACTGAGCATTGTCAAGAAGGCTGGGGTTACCGGCTCCCTTTGCAGTGTTAGGCCTCCTGGAAAGGGGAGAGGCCTCGTGCCTGCGAACCCTTGGCCGTGGGCTGCAGCCCCCCGAGCCACTGATGATGTCCGTGGCCAACCAAGGAACGGAGTCGGCTTGGAATTCAGTTCTCTGTCCCCAGGGGTCCCTGTAGCCACCTCGGGGACAAGTCCTCACCGAGCACCTGGGCTTCCCCGCCATGGGCCCTCATGCTGGCCGCGGACTCATTGTCCACCTGGTCTGAGACCCACGGCCCCGGCCACACCTGACCTTCATCACCTCCCCCCAAAGCAGCTCCAGCTTGCCCCTCCCACCCTCCAGCACCCTCCCTTGTAGTCTGGGGCTCAGCCCAACACCCCGCCTCTCTAGCACCCCCCCCCCCCACCTCTCAAGTGCTCCCCTGCTGCCTCCTGGCCCCGGCCCCTTTTCCTCCAAACCCCAAACCGCAGCTGGGGTTTGCCAAGTGGATTAAATTGCATTCTTCACGCCTGCGCAGGAGCAGCCGATGATGGCCACAGAGAAGCGCGGGTTCCTTCTATCGGGTTTCACCTCAAGCCCATGTGCCGGGCACAGCGACCTCCCCGGCGTCGTGGCGCCCTGCTCCCCGAACCCCAAACGAGGAGCCTGCCTTATTTGTCACTACCCTTGTCCCCCAAATCCACCCACCTCCCCCACCTGGGCCCACACTCTCTACCCCCAGCTGGGCACGCAGTTCCAGAGGATACTTTCTGAATGAGTGAGGGTCCCGGTGGGCCTTCAGGAATCTCCAGGACCCCCTCCCCCATAGCCAGGCTGGAACCCTGTGGATGTGGGCGCCCAGACCAGCTGGGGCTCCTGCTGGGGCCCGCCTCTCCGGACCTCCGTGCTTGTCCCTCTGAATGGGACAGCAGAGCAAGGTCAGGACAGCCAGACTCCGGCCCCTCCAGGCCGGTGCGGCCCGGCCCCAGTACTGGGACAAGGGCGGCCACCCAGGCGGCTCAGGATCCCACGCCACCGCGTCTACAGCCTGTGCCAAACGTGCACGTGCACGTCCCTCTCGCACACCCACCCATCTGCCTCCACTCAGCTGGGCTGCCCGGCAGGCATCTCGAATATAATCTGGCCCAAATGGGACTCCTGACCCCCTCCTCCCTGCCCCGCATTCTCCCCATCCCAGGAAACGGCTTCCACGCCACCCACCCGGCCGCTCAGCTGAAACCGGGTGCAACCAGCTCCTGGCTTTTCCTCACAGAGGATTCGTCACCGTGATGCCACACCCCACTCACCCCCCACCCCATGAGGCCACAGTGGCCTTTCTGTGCCTTGAGCCACCTCCCCACCCCCCACCCAGGTTCCTTCCCGCGCCAGGGCACTTCTGTGGGTCACGGTGTGGCTGGCACGTCGCCTCCCTGAGGGGCCTCTGTCTCCAGCCACCAACCAACCTAGCAACATCCTTCCCTCCCTTCCCTTCCCTTCCCTCCCCTTCCCTTCCCTTCCCTCCCCTCCCCTTCCCTTCCCTCCCCTCCCCTTCCCTTCCCTCCCCTCCCCTTCCCTTCCCTCCCCTCCCCTCCCCTCCCTTCCCCTCCCCTCCCCTTCCCTCCCCTGCCCTTCCCCTCCCCTCCCCTCCCCTCCCCTCTCCTCTCCTCTCCTCTCCTTTCCAGTACTTGTCATCCTCTGGAGTCATCTTACCTGTTACTGCTCTGTTGTAGGAGTCTCCCTCCAGGATACGAGCCCCACAAGCACCTGGGGGTGACTGCAACCCCCACTCTCCCTGGCGCAGGCACCACGTGGTCCAGGAGTTCCCCAAGGTCACAAAGGAACAGGCCCAGCCTGGCTCGGCAGGAGCCCTGATCCTGCAGTCCAGAACCAGTCCGCCTCTCTGAGCCTGTTTCCTCATCCACAAAATGGGCAGCCTCCCCCCCCCCCCGCCCCCCACGTTGAGGTCAGATGGGACTCCCAGTCTCCCGGCCGTGAGGTTCCCCAGTGAGCTAGCCTCGCCCTGGCCTCGCTCTGCGGAACTGTTCGCGAAAGCCGAGAAATGCTCAGTGTGCACCACCTGTGCTCCTCGGGACTGTGGACTTCCAGAAGCATTCCTTCATCCTGCTGCGTGAGGCCCCTTCCCTGGTCCCGGAGCTGTCTGGGCACATCACAGATTTCAGCCCCGCAGACTCACTCTGATAACAAGCACCGAACCTCTTTTCTCTGATGGAGAGGAAGTGTCCTCACGACTACGATTTCTTTTTGCAAGAGAAATATTTGACCGGAAAGTGATAGCACTTAATAGAATAGAGTCAAGGAAGGGGGTATTTTAATATAATCGGATGCAGCTACAGTTGGATGTGGGTGGTGAGAAATAGTTTTGTTTGTTTTTAAATAAGAAGAAAGAGAGGTGAGAACTTGATCCTGGTGGTAGAGCTCCCGAGGCAGACATGGGAAAGCAGACGCCCAGGGCTGAAAGGACTTCCCGACACTGGCCACTGCGTCCGGGGAAGAGAACGGGAGCAGACAACCACAGCATCTTCCCCTGAAATGGGAGGAAACGAGTTTGACCTCCAAGGCCTCAGTTGTCCACCTCCAGGAAATGGGGTAATAAAATCCTCTTCCTTCTTGGCGTAGATGTTGCATCGTCCTTCTAGGGCGTGGGGGTGGATGGAGGGATCCTTACAATTCGAAGGAGGCCTGACGACAGGGTCCGAGTCGTGAGGACTCAGGAGCCACTTTCCGTCTTCAGCCTCCCGGGTGGAGAAATGAACATCCTTCAGGGCGGGGCACTGGGTGTGCAGGACTCAGAGTTTAGAAATGTGGCCGCATCACAGCCGAACGTGAGGTGTCTCTGACTTTGAGGGGTTCACAGCTTGATGGCGGAGAAGGACATGAGCACCTGTGAAAGGCCCGCTGAGGAGGCCTGGGCGGGGCGGGGGGTGGGGAGCCTACTGATTTTGAGGCGGCCCATCTGAGCGACACCCTGCAGGACCCATTGTCACAGCAAGATACTTCTCTGTCCTTTCAGTGTGGCCGGAAGGGCTGCTCCTGAGCCACCCGAGGCCACTTGGACCCGGGGCCGGTCACTTAGAGGGAATCCGGCCTGGCCCTCCCTGACTATGCCCCTGGGGAGGGGACGCAGGCCTCTCTGGGCCCAGTTCCTCCTCTGGAGAAAGCAGGTGATCACAGTGTGTGTTGCCTCATCCAGCGAGGGCACAGGGGCTGCAGCCAACCTCCCCAGGCCCTGGTCACACGGCCACACGTGTAACACATTTGCACAAACACATACACACGCTCGTGTACCTGCACACGCACGTGCACCCACGTCACCAGGCCTCCGAGGCGGGGGGGCGGGGGGGGTGTTGCCGACACAAAGGCTGGCACTTGGGAATCGAATTCATTCTTCTTCCCGTCCCTGCGACTCACAGAGGGGACTGAGGGGACTCAGAGGGAGACCAGAAAGTAGTTCCCATGAAATGTCCACGTTCTGGTGATCGTGGGGGAGCGTGCGGCCTCCTGGGGGGAGGGGTTTGGGTAAACCAGGTGGGGGAGGATATGGGGGGGGGGGTCACCAGGTGGGTGGCAGGTCTGCAGGGTCAGAAAGGACGGATGTGTTAGGCACATGGTGGCAGGAAGGACATTCCAAGCCAGAGGGGGAGGCAGGGCAGGGCGAGGCATTGGAGGAAGCCACCTTTGAGGTGCTGCGATGACCCACCCTCCTTGGCCCGGTGGGGAGGCAGGGGGGCGGGGGGTGGGGGAAGAGTGGAACCTGTTAGGGCCCCTGAAACCCACCAGACAGGTAAGTGCTCAGTGCCTGTTACTCCCCCTTCCCTGGAGATGAACTGCAGCGTTGCTATTGGCTGAGCTTTTTATTTTTTATTTTTATTTTCTTTAATGTTTATCTGTGAGAGAAAGACAGAGCACAAGGGGGGAGGGGCAGAGGGAGAGGGAGACACAGAGTCCGAAGCAGGCTCCAGGCTCCGAGCCGTCAGCACAGAGCCCGACGCGGGGCTCGAACCCGCAAACCGCGAGATCGTGACCTGAACCGAAGGCGGACACTCAACCGACCGAGCCACCCCGGCGCCCCTTGGCCGAGTTTTTTCAATTGCCTTCATTGTGTGGTCCACCGGCCTCCCAGCATTTCATCGGAAAAACAAAAAAGCACCACTTGGACCCTTCTGTGCTGCTACAGATCTGTCTACTTCTTTCCGTATTTTTACAAAGAGAAACGGAGAACTGATTTTGTAGTCTCTCTGTGCAGCCTGGCAGCTGACCTCCCGGCGGCCCCCGGGTCCCGGGCCCCTTCCTGAGAGCTGTGTGCAGGCCCTGTCACCGAGACCCTGTCCACGCGGCCGGGACTGGGACCCTGAGGTGCAGCCTGGTCCAGACCAGGCAGTCTTAGCCAGACCACAGGGCCCAGATTTTTGTTTCCTGACTTAGAGAAGACTGTACGTTTGTGGTCAGCAAACTCAGGTTTTCCACTTGTGTCCTTTTCCTCCGCAAGACCCCATCGGGACCCCACGCTGCTTTAGCTGGGAGTCCCCGGCCGCTCCAGGCTCGAGCACTTCCTGGGGCGTTCTTGTCTTTCACACCCCTGGCGCCGTGGGAGAGGGCTGAGTGGTTGGTCATTTTGTAGGATGTCCCCCAGTTTGGCTTTGTCTGAGGTTTCGTCAGGAGTGGCCCGAAGGTGTGCATTCTGGGCAAGAACCCCACGGAGGTGATGTTGTGTCTTTGCTCAAGCCTCCTGCGGGGGGCGGGGGGGGGGGTTCGCGGTGCCCCTGTCCTGTGATGCGAGAGTTGGGGCACTTTTTCTCTGTTTGATGACTTCATGCGTGTGAATTGGCTTCTCATCTTTTCCCCATTTTTCTTTCTAAGCGTTTGGTCCTTTGTTTCTCAAGTTTCAGTTCTTTCTGTAATAGAGATACTAGTCCTCTGTCCACAGTAAATGTTGCAAACGCTTTCTCCCAGTTTGTGGGGAGGAAATGTCTTTTGCCTTTGTTTATGGTAGAGTTTTCTTTTTTAAGAGAAATGTTTATTTATTTTGAGAGAGAACACGCACACACACACACACACACGCACACATACACAAGTGGGGGAGGGGCAGAGAGAGAGGGAGAGAGAGAATCTCAAGCAGGCTCCGCACTGTCAGTGCAGAGTCCAATGCAGAGCTCGAATTCCCAAACTGTGAGATCAGGATCTGAGCCCAAATCATGAGTCGATGATTTTTTTTAATTTTTTAACATTTATTCATTTTTGAGAGACAGAGACAGAGTGTGCGCAGGGGAGGGGCAGAGAGGGAGACACAGAATCCGAGGCAGGCTCCAGGCTCCGAGCTGTCAGCACAGAGCCCGACGCGGGGCTCGAACCCACAAACCGTGAGATCATGACCTGAGCCGAAGTCGGACGCTTAACCGACCCAGCCCCCCAGGCACCCCGGTGGAATTGTCTTCCAGGCGGTTAAAGAGAAATGAATGTAGTCCCATCTATCCACCTTGAATGCCCTGGGCTTTGCGGGATATGCCAGCCTCCTCCACGTGCCTGCAGGCCTTCCCCGGGACCTGGGGGGTTGGGGGGGGGGCGGGCAGAGCCAACAAGGGGAAGGTGCAGGCTTTCCCAGAAAAGGAAGGCACTTTAGATTTGGGTAGATTTGCCGAAATTGAGCGAAAGGCGCATGCTTCCCGAAGATGTAGCTGTGTTTCCTGCTGAGATACGACCACCGCCAAGAGTCCCATGTCCCTCCGGCACATACATCCGGTCGTTCAGGTTGGTACTCAAGCTTTTCCGTGTTCCTGGGTCTCCTGTCCTGCAGGCGGAGAAGCCCAAATCAGTTAAAGGCCTGCCTCCATCAGAGACAGTGATAGAAGAGGGAGCCTGAGGCAACTCTCTGCCCTAGCCCCTCCCTCCCCCTCCCTCCACTGCTGCAGACATCTGGGCGTCTCCCCACACTAGTCTGGTCCCCCCAGGGCCGGGTGGGGCCCCACAGGAGACTCATGGAAGTTCAGAGAGCCCCTTCCTGGAGAAAAGCCAAGCTTTTTTGCCTGGCGTGGAAAGCTGTGTGACAGGCCCCTCGGAGGCCCCTCCCTCCACTTGGCCCAGACCCCCCCCCCCCCCCCCCGCTCAGCCCCCGGGGGCCCTAGGAGAGCCAGGCAGCACCCATCTCCCTGTCCACTGGGGCCAGGCTGCCCTGCTGTGTCCTCTGCACCACCAGCCCCCCCACCCCCACCCCGGCCACATGAGCACTTGTCCCTCTGATGTGCCCAGACCAGTCCTGAGCCCATGGGGGGGGGGGGGGGGGCTGGCTCCCTGTAAATCCCTAGCATTGTAAATCCCAATAAAACCTGCGAGGCAATCGACTGTGGAAACAGGAGCAGAGATGGGGTGGCAAAGAGGGAGCCAGGGAGGGTGGCGGGGGGACAGTGCGAGAGGTTGCCAAGGAGGCAGGGAGGCAAGACAGCGAGAGGGCAGGGGGCAGGTCCCCCGTGGGCGGTGGAGGTCGAAAGGAAGAAAAACAGAAGGCCACAGTCGTCTTTCCCGATTTCTTGGCTAGGTCACAACAGCCTCTGTTAGCACCAAGCCCCACAAAGGGCTCAGACATCAGGTGCGCTCAGATTTAACCCAGGTTTGCCGCCTGCGGGGATATTTTGGGAACCGCAGACGCAGCTCCTCTCCCCTGCTTTTCCTTCCCATGGCATCCCGGGCAGGTGGCCCTCACGGCATGAAAAACAGTTCCTGAGGCCTTGCAGCCAACCAGAGTTTTGTAAACTGAGTCACCTTCTTGTCTCCCGACGACATCTCTGGGAAAAGTCTACGCATGCACACTGTCTGCTTGGCATAGACCCGTGGAATCGGTGGGAAGAGGGCACGAAGTCAGTCACCCTTCTTTTTATTTATTTTTGAGAGAGGAGGAGAGACAGAGTGCGCGAGGGGCAGAGAGAGAGAATCCCAAGCAGGCTCCGCACCGGCAGTGTGGAACCCAACACCGGGCTTGGACCCACAAACCATGAGATCATGACCTGAGCCAAAACCAAGATCCGGACATTCAACCTGCTGAGCCACCCAGGCACCCCCAAACGCACCCCCCCTAACAATTTCCCAAATGGTGTATTTTCGGAGAGACTATTTTTGTTGTTATTCAGTTTCAAGCCCCCTTCCTTTTTCTTTGGCATTTTCTGGGTACCTACTATGTGCGAGGCACAGGAGGCAGACAGAGATGCTAGGAGGACCCCGGATACAGCGGGCAGTTGCACCGTGCGGGGGAAGCCAGGCCTCGGCCCAAGAGTTTAAGCACGGAGAAGCAGGTGGAGGCGACGTCCAGGGCCTGACGGCCTGGGGCGGAAGACGTAGGGTGCCGGCTGCTTGCACATCCTTGTTGGATAAACAGATGTCATGTAAATATGGTTTTGATATATTGGTTCTTTAACGCTGGGCACATCTCATGAGGGGCCTTTATTTCTACAACACAACAGCAGCAGCAAACCCCGCCCCTTGGAGAATCAGGCTCTTGGCTGGGTCTGGGCAGGGTACCTGCTCCCAAGGGTGTGTGAGTCGGTTTTTTTCCTGGGCAGCCTCCTGGCGGGCGGTTCGTCCCACGAGGCGCTGCCACCAGGGGGCGCTGTCGGAGCAGGGCAATGGGGATTGCCCAGGTAGGAGCCCCCAGGAAGCTTGCCCTCCTGGGGAGTTGCCCCAACTGGAGGTTTTGACGAGAGCGGAAAGGGAAGTTTGGTCTGTCGTGTTTGGGTGGTAAAGGAGGGGTCTGTGGACTTTCCCTGCTGTTTGCCGGGCCATGAACCGGTGGTGAATTTCCCCTCCTCCCTCATACACCTGCGCTGCCCGTTCTGGGGGCGCTGTCCCTTCTGGGGGCGCTGTCCGCGGTGGCGTGTGAAGGAAGGGCCCTGGGGGCTCCCGCCCCGCCCACCCTCTGGGCGCGGTGACGAGGCCGCCTCAGTTGCTGTTGGCCCATCTGCGGGTTCATCTGAGGAATCCAGTCTAGCAGGTGACCCTGGTTCTTTACTCACATTGTACTTGGCGCAAGTGTGCCGAAATTACTGACTTTCACTTTTTTTTTTTTTTTTTTTTTGGGACAGAGAGAGACAGAGCATGAGCAGGGGAGGGGCAGAGAGAGAGGGAGACACAGAATCGGAAACAGGCTCCAGGCTCCGAGCCATCAGCCCAGAGCCCGACGCGGGGCTCGAACTCACGGACCGCGAGATCGTGACCTGGCCGAAGTCGGACGCCCAACCGACGGCGCCACCCAGGCGCCCCGAAATTACTGACTTTCCAATGTGCAGATTCAACGGCGGAAGCCTGAAGTCTACGTAACTGAATGACTGGAACCGGGAGATGATTTAACAAGGGCATGTACTCACAGCACCCTACTAACTGCACACAGCACGGGAGCTTAATTTTTCTATTTCCTGGGCTTGTCGTCTACTTTCCGTCAGATACACAGCAATCCTGTTCTGCCAGTAACGGCTGTTTTATAATCATCACCCTGACAGCGGAACCACATCCTTGTGTTCATTTAATAACTATGGATCATCCCCTATCTTCCCATTTTCAAAAAAGAGTAAGTGAAGTGCTCCAGAAATTGGAAAAAAAATTGAAATTTGACCTTTATTAACTGGGTTAATTGTCAAAATCTCTGCTTGTAAAAAAAAAAATTAATGACCAAAAAGTGTAAGTTTCGGAGTTTCAAAGAGTAGGTTAATGTCCAAGGAAGTATAAACTTTGACCTTTTTGACACATGTCATAAGTAACATCTATCCTAATAAATTGCTACCTGGGAGCAATTATAAAACTTTCCCTGTATCCAATCATGCAATTTAATTGCTGCTGGAAATCCTGACTTCCTTCGAGGTAGCCTGCAGAATTATCTGATGCCTACAGGAGTCGTTTAATATTTGTTTCAGGGAGGTATATTTGGACCGTTCGCTGCACCGCAGCTTCCACGGGCAGAGCACCTGCCCGCTCGGACCAGAGGCGGCTTGGGCAGGAAACACCAGGAGCCCCAGGAGCAAAGTGGAAACTGAGGACCAGCTTTCGTGCCTGGTTCAGTCTATCACTGACCCTGGATCCCCTCCTTTCCTCGCTAGCTGTCCATTTAGGATAGGGTGTTGTACGTGTGTGTGGCCCTGTGACTTTTCCTGTACTGATAAACAATCAAGTCAACCCCAAACGGGATTAACAGGTGGTTTCTTTTTTTTTCTTTAAAAAAATTTTTTTTTAATGTTTATTTATTTTTGAGACAGAGCATGAACGGGGGAGGGTCAGAGAGAGAGGAAGACACAGAATCCGAAGCAGGCTCCAAGCTGTCAGCAAAGAGCCCGACGCGGGGCTCGAACTCACGGACCGTGAGATCGTGACCTGAGCCAAAGTCGGAAGTTCAACCGACTGAGCCAGCCAGGCACCCCGACAGGTGGTTTCTTAAATGACCTCATTTGGGGACGGGGCCTCTACTGACCGGTTTGAGCAAATGGGATGAATCCCCACTGCTGAGGCTCTCCCAGGCCAGCCACAAAGGACACAGGGATTTCACGGTCACTTAGTGAGTCCCTTGAAAGCTGGGGTCCCCTCTTGTAATCCTACTACCCATTCAGAACCTCCCGGAATGTGAGAAGACCTGAAAATTAGTATCTAGGAACATGAAGATGACCCCAGCTCCCGGAATGGGTTTTCAAAGCACTTCCAGGAAGGTGTGAAATCAGAATTAAATTCTCTGTTGTTTGACACCAACAATGAACCTGTTGGGGTTGGAAGGGGGTAAAAGGTGGGCAGAGATGAGCATATGGGTAATCTATAATTCTGTATACTGTGGAGTGAAAAGCCCTGGCCTCCTTTCTGGTGAGAAGGGAAAAAGGGAAAGCAGGTGCAGCCGCGGGCTGAGCCGGGTCGTCCTCGAGCTGCCCAACAGCGGGCCCCAGATCGTGGGCTGTGTGTACCCGGAGCCTGGTGACGGCGTCCGGCCGGCGCTTAGCGGACATCAAGTGATCCGAATCACAAGGCGGTGAGTCCCTGTCGCACCAGGACCCTGGGGCGACAGCATCTCACTTTCCCGTCGGCTCAACATGGTGACCGGACCCACACTTTGTCGTCTGTGAAACCGGGCTTTAAGCACCTGCCCCTGCCCCGTGGGTCAGCACCAAGAGCAGAGCCGGTGGGGGGGGGGGGGGGGGGCGGGGGGCGGGATCCCCTTTCCCACTTTTCTGCTACTACTTGGCCAAAACAGCCATTCTGGTTCCTTTTAAGATCCAAGGAGCGCTCGGACTGGATTTCCAGACTCTAATCACACCGTAGTCTTTTTTTTTTTTTTAATTTTTTTTTTTCAACGTTTATTTATTTTTGGGACAGAGAGAGACAGAGCATGAACGGGGGAAGGGGCAGAGAGAGAGGGAGACACAGAATCGGAAACAGGCTCCAGGCTCTGAGCCGCCAGCCCAGAGCCTGACGCGGGGCTCGAACTCACGGACCGCGAGATCGTGACCTGGTTGAAGTCGGACGCTTAACCAGACTGCGCCACCCAGGCGCCCCATAATCACACCGTAGTCTTAAGAGTGACACTTAATTCCTTAGAGAACGGAAGCCCGAAGCTGGCGATTTTGACGACTGCCGGTGATCAAAATAAAACCTTTCTTGCAATTCTTGCATGAAAGAGCAGTGTTTCCCCAGGTGCACGTCGGGACTCACCTGACAACGAGATTTGGGATCTGGCACCAGCTGAGGTCTGCCCGGGTGGACCTCGATGGCTCACTGTCCCCTCTCTTGTCCTCTGCACCTGTTTTGAGGTGCCTGTGAGATTTACTTGAAAACTGCACGCCAAGACATTCAGAGGTGCCCGTTATAGGAGGCTGAGACACCTGCCAGGTTGGGAGAGCCCCCAGCCTGCACGACAGTGGCCACAGAACGAGGTCCGTCTCCTGTGACCGCAGGGCTGACGGGCAGCCCTCTCATCCACGCAGGACCTGCTCCCTCAGGATCCAGAGCCTAGCGTCCTGCCACTGGCTTAGTACACGGGCTCCCTGCCACGGTTCTCAGTAAGGCCAGGAGCTATTTCTTGAGAACCACGTCAGAACTCCTCCTCCCCCCCACGGCCTCACGTGGTTATTCCGTTTTGCAGATAAGGGATTCGAGGCCTTGGGGCCCCCGGGTGGCTCAGTTGGTCAAGCGACCGACGACTTCGGCTCAGGTCATGATCTCGAGGTTTGTGGGTTCGAGCCCCGCATCGGGCTCTGTGCTGACAGCTCAGAGCCTGGAGCCCGCTTCGGATTCTTTGTCTCCTTCTCTCTCTGCACCTTCCCCTCCCTGCCCCTCTCAAAAATAAAGAAACACTTAGAAAAATTTGTTTTAATTTAAACTTGGAAAAGAAGAGAAAATCAAGGCCTTGAGCATCAAGAAACCCGCCATGGGGCCCAGACCACAGCAGGAAACAGAGCGATCCGATCCACCTTGCCTCTGCCTGGTATCGGAGCCGGACCCTGTTTTCTGGACAACTTCTTCTGGGGCTAAAACCTTGGTTGTAGGTCCAAATGCAAATACTCCGGAAGAATGGCGGAGTCTCTCCAGACATTTACACTTGAGTGGGAATTGGGCCATCGCGTACTTTTCAGGAGTGCAGATTTGGCGTGGGTGAAGGGTGGAGAATGTGTGAGTCTGGGGGGGTCGGGCGGAGGCCTCACACACTCTGTGGAAAGGGAGCACAGGGCACCGAGCCCCACCCCACCCCCACCCCACCCGGGGTGTGCGGGCCCGAGAGCAGCCACTCATCCTAAAAGTAGCTTCTCCAGAACCGTGTTTTAGGAGGGGAAAGGATGCTTTGAGGTGCAAGCCACAACGTGGTCCTCTTCTCTTGGGACACGCTGCAGGGGTCAGGGCACAACAAAGCAGGACAGCAAGAGGACAAGGGGGAGATTTCACGCCAGCCTGGTTCCTGGAGGGAGGGGGCGTCCCCTCAGTGGGACAGCCGGCGGGGCCGTTCCCCGGGGCTCTCTGTTGCCTGGAGCTGAAGGTCCGAGCTTTGACGGAGTGCTATATGCGTGTGTATGTGCACACGTGTGTGTGCGCACACGTTTACACATATAAAACATACTGACACACACTCTCACCCGCAGGTGTGTGGGAGTCGGAGCTGATCCGTGTGACAACCGGCACCAACGTTCCCAACTCCACAAGTCCTGCTGAGGAGTCCACGAACACAGGCTTCTCTGCCTTTTTATCTTGTTTCTAAGGGAAACACCGACAGTGGCATTTGTGTCCAAGGGAGCTGGTGACCGCTCCATTTTTCCGCGTAAAGAAGCTACTCGGTACAAGTCAGGTGGCCTCCCCTCCCTGAGTTCTCCTCGCGGGATCTGGGCACAGTGCCCAGGACTCCGTCTCCTGCAGGACCCCTCTCCAGGAGGCAGGGACTTGGGGCTCTCCTGGGCCCCCCGAAAGCCCCGCCAGAGGCCCATCCTCCCGCACCTCCCTTCCTCCGGTACTAGAGCACGGGGTCCCACCCCTCTAATGACCCGTGGCATGGTCTGCCCGGATTATTGGTTCAAGTGGCAGCCTCGTCACCTCGAGGGCAGCGAGGGTTTCTTAGGAAGCCAGAACGACCCACAGAACCTGGCACTGCACCAGGGTCACAGCTGTCACTTGGCCCAGGTCCGCAGTTGCTCAGTCAGTGCGCACTCCAAGCTGCCGGCCTGCGGAGCAGGGATCCTTTTGCTATCCCGGGTCCCAGGAACATTCTCTGCGTCCTGAGAATGGCTGAGGCTTAGAGAATCGTAAGAACCAACATTTCCTGAATGCTTAGCATGCACAGACACGGTGCCAGAAGCTTGGAAATGCATGATCTCATTCGGCAGACCCGGAGCCTGTAGAGGTAGGAAGCACAGATATCCTGCAGGAAGGCACAAAAACGTCCAAGGACCGGGCCCCATCCCGCGGCCAGGAGATCCCAGGTCTGTGTTCGGAACGTGAACGCTTAGCCACTGTGGATGGCCTCCCCGCTCAGCTCTGTAAAGTGATTAATAAAATCAAAGCACCCCGGACATTTAGAATACCCTCTACAACAGTCACCCTGCTGGTGGCCGGCAGCCTGAGCAGGTCCTGAGCGGTGCTCGTGAGTCCTCCCTTGCAGACTGCGGCTGGCTTAAAAAGTGCTCCCTCGCTCGGGGTTCACTGGGGGGACGTCTGCCTCCCGACCTGCGGGCCTGGCTGGGCCCCTGCGGAGACATAACTGGGCCCACCCCTCCTACGCTCCCGGACCTTGTGGACATTCTGGCCTCCTGCCTCTCAGCCCAAACTCCCACCCTGGACCAGCACTGCAGTTTCATTTAAATAACAAATTTGCCAGTGCATTTGAATACAACTGCAGTTACTCAAACTCAATTTGCACCGAGAATTTTAGGAATACACTATGTAAGGGGCTGCGGATTCAAACAGGAGGCTGACCCCTAATGAGCTGCCTGAAATTGACATTCAAATTCGAGTGAGCCCAAATCTCGGCTCAGGGCATCAGCTAGACCCGACTGAACACGCTCATTTTGCCAGATCAATAATACGAACATGGCATAATACATCACATAAAAAGCGTCTTCCCGTAGCCATGGTTACAGCACTTCAAGATCTGGGCTCTCTGAAACTCACCCCCCAAATCAGCCACCACTCTGACTCCTCATTTTCCTTACGGACAGTCCGATTTTAGTTCTAAGCTCAAGTCACAGGTACTTTCTTCGTTTTTATTTCTTGGTTTTTAATTCTCTCACTCCGACATATACATATTAACCACCAAAAAATACAACAAGGAATGATTTGCAGAAAGTTAATTCCCTGTTTTTAAAGGAAGCCTTAATTTAGCATAACCCAGTGTACTGTAAGGAGAACCTGAGAACATTTTTTTTTTTAACCTGAGAATATTTTTAATGCCTTACTCTATCAAAAAAAAAAAAAAAAAATACATCTTTTAGTGAGCCCAGTCTAGAAACTATCGGGGGAAGTCACCTATCAATTGCCAGTTTGTGGGAAAAACTGGGTAGTTTTTCTAGGCTGGTGAAATCTAATTGCTAAGTGTTTACACAAATAACACACAAAGCTAAGAAACAGAAGCAAAGGCTGGCATTTTTCCAATGACTAGCCTGAACAGCCTCCGATCCAAAAGCATGAAGAAGAAAGTAAACTTTAAAATGATTTGAGAGAAAGGTCTATTTTCATGACAGATGGCAATGAAGGTTCTTCAATGCCAATTTAATCACTTTTCCTCAATTTTCAAAGGCTTAGGATGTGGCTCTGAGTGTTTGTGACCAGTACTGTGTCTGCTGAGCTGGAATGGGGCAGGACGGAGACTAATGTGTGCTGTGGTCTCCAGGCCACTCTAGGGCAAGGCCACCCAACTTAGGGCAGCGATGTTGTTCAACAGATAATCTTTCTTTCCACATGGAAAAGTTCTGTTCTTACCAGCCCCATTTTTATGTCACAAAGGCAAAGATTGTCCTTGATTGGGGGCCTAATTTATATAATCACTTTTTGGTCTGATAACCTTAACAAATAGACCTGTTGATGGGGATTTAACTGACAGAATGAACAGTCTCCAAATTTTCAAGTAGGGACTTTTAATTTTTTAATGTTTATTTGAGAGACAGAGAGAGAGAGAGAGAGAGAGAGAGAGAGAGAGAGAGAGAGAGAAAGCATGAGCAGGGGAGGGGCAGAGAGAGATTGAGAGAGAGAGGCAGAGAGGGAGACACAGAAACCCAAGTAGGCTCCAGGTCCTGAGCTGACAGCTCACAGCCTGACACGGGGCTCAAACCCACAAACCACGAGATCATGACCTGGGCTGAAGTCAGACGCTTAACAGACTGAGCCCCCCAGGCACCCCTTGAAGCAGGGACTTCTGATAATTACCTTCCAAGTAAGTGGAGAGAAGGGCCTGACACCCACCAGCCGTGCTGTGAGGGCCAGAACTTGAAGCCCGATTTCCACCCAGGGCTCTGTGAGCTCCATCTGGACTCGTATCTTTTCCAGGAAATATTCTGACAACTATCCTGTCTCACGACACTACTTTACATCTGAACCGTATGTAATTTTTCCAAGGAGATATTGGATACTAGACTTCACTTTTAAACCAATGAGAAAATGTATCTACAGACAAATGAGTCATTAAAGTTCTAATCCCTGGGACTTCCCTATCCAGAGTAGAAAATGCCTCGAATACCACGGTGCTTCTTTGGGAAATAGGTACGTTTTATAGGCTCTTCATACTTTTGGTAAAGGGTCTCAGATGCAAGGCTGATGGGGGAGTTCGCCACCACAGGTGTGCTTATTAATAAGCTGGAGTTGAGTGCGTACCAACAACGCACGAGAGTTCTAGGCGTCAGCGCTGATGAATGCTGCTAAGCACCTGTAAAGACGAAACCTGCCCCTCGCATTCAACGACCTCCTGAGCTCTGTAAGACTCCGGATCCTCGGTGCGGAATTAAGCAATTTATCTGCAGAGCCCTGTCTTCTCCAAGGAGAGACACAGACAATGTCCTTAAGACTACCTGTGCACAACAGTGTTTACCGAAACGGCCGGGTTATTTACACAGCGTTTTCCAAAAGAACTTAATAGTCAGGACCCCAGAGAGACAGCGTGAAAACCCATAGTGGAGGAAGGCTGGCAACCTGTAACCCGGGAGCCAGTGGCCTTCAGGGGACGCTAGCCTGAGCCTTCACCTCCCCCACAACCTCAAGCGCTCCTTTGCTTGTGTCCGGCTCAGCCCCTCGCAGGCCTCCCGCGCGACCCTGGGTCCCCGGGACAAGAAGAGCACTGGACATCGGGCACCGGGCAGCTTCCAAACAGCTCCGCGGATAAAGCAGGATGGTTTGCATCGGAGCTCAGTCCAAAGGGCCTGTCCCACTCCAAGGAAAGGAAGAGACAAAAGTATTAATCATGTTTTCCTTTTAATAAGGCTTTTTACTCAAAAGTGTAGCTTTGAAAATCTCTAGCTTGTGAAAACCGAAGAGCCGGGGAGCCGCCTCGCTGTGCACGCGGCCCCGGAGAGCTGAGGCCCCGCCGCCGCCACAGACCCTCCGTGACCGACGCGGGAAATCAAACGCACCACGTTAAAATCAGAGCCAACATTTAAAATGAGGAGGAGGATGCATGTCCTACGGTGATTCAAGGAGAGGGGGCAAGTTCTTCATACGGTAAAACCAAACACAAAAGGTAAACAAATCTTTAGAAATCACTAGGGCTGTGTGTGTGGTGTGTGTGTGTGTGTGTGTGTGTGTATTTATATAATTAGGATTATCACCAACATTTAAAACTATTAAAAATAAGGTTGCCACCTTAACCTTTCTTTCAGTACCGGGGCATTATTTTAGGAAAAAAAAAAAGATGTCGCCCCGAACCTCGAGCTGCCAAACCTGGAGCCCGGCCGGTGCTGAGCACCCGGAACGCGTCACCCCGTCCTGCTGGCAGGGGGCAGAGAGGCTGCAGCCGCGGCTGGCAGGGGGCCAGGCCCGCCAGAGCACGGCTGACGGCCGACCTGCGTGCGTCCCTGGGAAGAACACACGGGTGCCCACAGTGGGTCTACAGGGGCTGCCAAAGCACCCCTTGCCCGGTCTGCCGTCGAGGCCCGGCAACCTGTTTTGCCCAGAAGCAAGATGGCTATCTTAATCAAAAAGGGAAGCTAGATTTTTTTTAAATAACTTAAAAAAAAATCATTTTTATATAAAGCAGCAAAAACATATTTTCCTCTCTGCGGAAAGAAAAAACGTGAACAAGGGAGCACGGCGACGCGACTGGACGGTCCACGAACTTCCGCTCAGCTCAGCTCGGTGCAGACGGCACCTCCGCGGGGCTGCTGCTCCCTGGCGCCCTCCGTGCCGTCTGCACAAGATTCTTTGGTGCCCT
The DNA here is from genome assembly GCF_028018385.1 of Neofelis nebulosa. Taxonomy (NCBI): domain Eukaryota; kingdom Metazoa; phylum Chordata; class Mammalia; order Carnivora; family Felidae; genus Neofelis; species Neofelis nebulosa. The sequence goes on from NC_080788.1 coordinate 142,796,625, forward strand.
CGGCCGCTCTCCGGCTTTCCTCCCGATTTAAATTTTCCTTCTCCGCCCCCGTCCCGTTGGGGATAGAGTTCTCGCCGTTCACGAGCCCGTTCTCCACGGCCTTCGCCCCGCCCACGGCCTCGGCCAGGGTGAGGGCCTCGTGCGCGCCGGCCTCCTCCTCCAGGCTCCTCAAGGCCAAGGGCAGCCTGGCGCCCCCCGCGCCGCTCTCCTCGCACCGGGGCAGCGGGGCCCCCGCCTCCATCTGCTTGCGGTAGTACTTCCGGTTGGCGGCCGTGCTCTTCACCGCCTTCTCCAAAATCTCCTTTTCTCCTAAGCGCAGCTTGATGGCCATTGTTGCGCGCACAGAAAGGCTGTGGTTTTTCAAGAAGGCCTTGTCTTCCTGGCCAACGAAAAAGAGCAAGGTTAATTCTGAGGAGTCTAAATCGGCAAAAGCATGGCGACAGAAGGCAGATCAGTTGCTGCCAGGGATGGGGGCACGAGGGAGGTGTTAGGGGTGACAGAAGGTTCTGGAACTTGACTGTGGTGGTGGCTGCAGGATTTGTGGGCTTCTAGCAGAACGTCCACGTTAGAAGTGTGGATTTTATTGTATTTATTTATTGATTTTTAACATGTATTTATTTTTGAGACAATGTGAGAGACAGAGCATGAGCCGCAGAGGGAGACACAGAATCTGAAACAGGCTCCAGGCTCCCAGCTGTCAGCACAGAGCCCGACGCAGGGCTCGAACCCACGAACCGCGAGATCATGACCTGAGCCAAAGTCGGACGCTCAACCGACTGAGCCACCCAGGCGCCCCAATTTTATTGTATTTAAATTCCACCCCGGTAAAATGACCTAAGATGAAAACGGTGAGCCTAAATCTCATGCCTGCTGCACCACATCTGACAGCGAGCTCGGCCGATTTTAGGAGGTGGTGTCTGTCCTGTGCACTGACGGCCCAGGGGGCTTGGCACCTGGTTGGGTGAATGTGAAATTAGGGACGCGAAGGTCAGCTTTAAAAGCACAAATGAAAACTCAGAATGACAGAAGAGTGGTGAAAAAATTTTTCAAATCTGTCTTCTTATCAACAGTGCTTTAATGCGATTCTTCTGGTAGGTATACATACGGTAAGTAGAAAAACCTTAGTAAGCTGAGTGACAAAGATCAGATGCCCAATGATCTTGCTAAAGAAAGTAATTGACAGGGGCGCCTGGGTGGCTCGGTCGGTTAAGTGTCCGACTTCGGCTCAGGTCATGATCTCGCGGTCTGTGAGTTCAAGCCCCACGTCGGGCTCTGTGCTGACAGCTCAGAGCCTGGAGCCTGTTTCGGATTCTCTGTCTCCCTCTCTCTCTGCCCCTCCCCTGTTCATGCTCTGTCTCTCTCTGTCTCAAAAATAAATAAACGTTAAAAAAAAAAAAAAATTAAAAAAAAAAAAAGAAAGTAATTGACATTTAGGAAGGAATCTCTCATCAGAAACCCTTAACAACATGACACAGCTCAACTCCTCATCTACTCGATCTAATTACCTCAATGGTTGTTTTGTAGGTTTTTAAAAGAAGCGAGGCTCGATCTTCAAGAAATGTCCAAAGTTTGACCTCATTGTCCCAGCTAACGGGATACTCAGAATTACCCAAGGTGAAGATTCTGTCTATAGCGTTATCTCCCAGCAAATGTTCTTTCAATTCTTCTGCAAGAAACACAAACAGCCATCTGTTAGGGAAGAAACAGCACGGCTTCTCGGCTTCTCATTTAACAAGCAACCCACCTTGGAAAATATCTTCCCCAATGACATCGTTCTCCTGTGGCTGAAAGCTCTCCCTGATGGAGGGGGCCGGGCCGTGCTAGGCTCTCCAGGGTGAGTCAGGGCTAGGTTCAGGAGGGGTGTGTGTGTGTGTGGGGGGGGGGGGGGGGGTCCTCCTGATCTGGAGTCCGGACCAAGCCTTGGGGCGGCACTGTCGCTCGTTTTTATGGGGGACGCCGAGAGCTTTTACACAGTCTCACGAGATACATTTTAAGGACAAACTATAGGGACACGGCCCTCATGCTGACGATACCCTTCTCACAAACCGTGAGCTCAGTCACACCCACGGGGTCAAAACGACATTTAGGTTGACAACGTAAATAGCAAAAACGCGTTAAATAGGACAACAATCCAGTGACCCTTCTCTGTGTCAGTCAGAATGGAGCTCATGCCAGTAGCTGGCCTGACAAAGCTGTTTACCTCCTAACACGCAAACCCCGGGCTGAAAGAAGCAAGAAAATGGACTATAAAAACCTTAGTTCATGAAAAATGTGCCTAGATCCCTCCCTTGTCAGGAATTAAATAGAAATTACAAGTAAACACAAGTGAACATCTCAATTACCTTCAAATATATGTGAGAGGAGGAAAGAATTCAGCAACTGCTCTGAGCATTTCATCTCCTGGCACATTATCTTCAAAAGACCCAAATATGCCCGTCCTAGTCACGCTCAAGAAATATCCCCGTACTTCTTATGTAATTACGAGCCAGTATCTCTTTCAGAGCAAAATGCCCCACAGCTGTCACTCTTTACAATTCAAATTGGAGAACTTCTGCTGCCAGCAAACTGAACTTTTATTAGTATTAGTTAGAGGAATTCAAAGGATAATATAACAATTGTCTTGACATGACAAGTTGTCTTTGACTAAAGAGAAACTACAGAGAATCATCGGACCTAAAATGATTCAAGCAGTTTGGTTTTTTGTTTTTTTTTGAAGAAAACAGAAGTTAATCGAACGTTCAAAAAAGAAATTTATTAAGGTGCATTTGTTAGCAAAAGGGCATGAGAAAATGCAGGATTTTTAGATTTCGGATCCTCCAGTTTATATTTTGGGTAAAGTGCTGACCGTTTAAGACGCGTTTCCTTGGTGGTAGACGTTTCTTTTCGGAAGCTCCCCCCAGTCCTCAGGTCGCCAGTTTTGATTGGTTCCTAAGCGCACGCACGTTCTGCCCTCCAAGCTGGCAAGCTGAGTGAGGGGCAGGAGCAGAGACTGGGGACTGCTGGCGACAGGACACCCCCAAGAGGGGACACACAACAGCGTCACCACGCGACCAAAGGCTTCAAGAGTAGGTTCCTCCCTACGCTTCCCTGCAGCCAACAAAGAACGCAGCCCTGACAGAGCCTCCGTGCCTTCCCCCAGCCACCACGGGAGTCACGTTAGGTCACCCCCGACGGCGACCGGTGCCCTCGCTCCTCAGCCTGGCTCCATGTCAACCGCAGGTTCCTCCAGACCCCTGGACTAGTGTCTCTTCCACGGAGCGTGTTCTCTGCAAGCCAGCGGGAGCCACGTGGGATGCCCGGGGCGCAGGCCCTGCAGGGAGAAGAGCTGGTCCTGACTCGGGCCGCCGTCTGCCAGCTCAGGGCCACGTCACTCAATCCCTTGGAACCGGAGCTTCCACGTCAGTCAAGCGCGAAGCCCTACACCTCACAAGCCTGACGACAACTAACAGAACGTAGCATGGCGCCTGGCATACAGCAGGAGCTCACGCATTACAGGGATCAGCATCACTGTCATTTTTCTCAGTTGTAAGTCTCCTCGGGATCGGAATGGTGACCTTCACCTTTATACCTCTTTACTGTACACGGGACAGGCCCATGGGAAACCCTTCACTGGTGTTCGCTAAACTGACTGATGAGCCACCACCAAAGGAAAACCTCGCTGGAAGCTGGGCCTTCGACAGTGTGGCCGCTTCTGAGGGACAAGCTCCATCCACCCCCCCCCCACCCCACCCCACCCCGCCTTGGGTCCTGTGGTTGGGTGTCGAAATCACCTGTTTGGGGACTAAGTTTCTTCCACGTCTGTCCTGACGTCAAAGCCTGGACTGGGCATCCAGACGTGAAAACAGGGGGCCGAGGACAGCAGAGCCCAGCAGACCCCACCACCGCGGGCCACAATTCACCTCTGCGGACCAGACTGCCCTCTCCCCAGTGCCCGAACAGCCTTCTTCAGAGGAATGCTTGTTTGTTTGTTCAGTTAGGTGCTAACTCTCTCACTCACTTCTTCCTACTCAATCTGTTTTGCATGGGATTTGAGGTTGTTTACAACAGCAGATACACACACACTCACACGCACACACACACTTGCAAATGAAACTTCAGGGAAGGAAATAAGAAAGAGTAGAGCAAAAATAAATGATACAGAAGCGAAAAAAGAACAGATCAATGAAACCAGAAGCTGGTTGTTTGAAAAAACAAATAAAATTGAAAACCACTAGGCAGACTTAGCCAAAATAAAAGAAAGGACCCAAGTAAGTGAAATCACAAATGAGAGAGAGAAGAAATAACAAACCAACACCTTAAGAGAAATACAATCTTAAGAAGAGTATCATGAAAAACTATATGCCAACAAAGTGGGCAATTTGGAAGAAACGGATAAATTCCTAGAAACACACAGATTAGTGAAACTAAAACAGAAAGAAATAGAAAATTTGAACAGACCCATAACCAGCAAAGAAACTGGGTCAGTAATCAAAAATCTCCCAACAGACAAGAGTCCAGGGCCAGACGGCTTCCCAGGCGAATTCTACCAAACATGTAATGAGTTAATACCTATTTTTCTCAGACTATTCAAAAAATACAATAGGAAGGAAAACTTTCAAATTACAGAGGCCAGCATTACTGATACCTAAACCAGATAAAGGCACCACAAAAAAAAAAAGAACTACAGGCCAATATCCCTGATGAACTGGATGCAAAAATTCTTAATAAAATACTAGCAAACCGAATCCAACAGTTCACCCCGATCAAGTGGGATTTATTCCTGGGTTGCAGGGGCAGTTCCATGTTTGCAAATCAATAACGTGATGCACTGCATTACTAGAAGAAAGGAGAAGAACCACATGACCCTCTCAACAGATGCAGGAAAAACACTGGCAAAGTGCTAATGGCCATTCAGGATAAAAATCCTCAACAAAGCAGGTTAGAGGAACCCAATAAAGTCCATATATGAAAACCCCACAGCCAGTATCATCCTCAATGGGGAAAAACTGAGATCTTTTCCTCTGCAGTCTGGAAGACAACATGGATGTCCACTCTCGCCACTGCTCTTCCACAGAAGACTAGAAGCGCTAGCCTCAGCAATCAGACAACAAAAAGAAATAAAAGGCATCCAAATCAGCAAAGAAGAAGTAAAGCTTTCACTATTTTCAGATGACAGGATACTATATACAGAAAACCCAAAAGACTCCACTAAAAACTATTAGAACTGATGCACGAATTCAGTTAAGTTGCAGGATACAAAATCAATGTGCAGAAATCAGATGGATTTTGATACTCCAATAATGAAGCAGCACGGTGAGAAATTGAGGGATTCACCCCATTCACAACTGCACCAAAAACAATAAGATACTTAGGAATAAACCTAACCAAAGAGGTGAAAGGTCTGTACTGTGAAAACTATAAAACACTGATGAAAGAAACTGAAGATGACACAAAGAAATGGAGAAACATTCCGTGCTCACGGAAGAATAAATATCGTTAAAATGTCCATACTACCCAAAGCAATCCACACATTTAATGCAATCCCTATCAAAATACCAACAGCATTTTTCACAGAACTAGAACAAACAATCCCAAAATTCGTATGAAACCATAAAAGACCCCAAATAGCCAAAGTAATCTGGAAAAAGAAAAACAAAGCTGTAAGCATCACAATTCTGGACTTCAAGTTATATTACAAAGCTGTATTGATCAAAACAGTATGGTACTCACACAAATACAGATACATAGATCCACGGAATAGACTAGAAAACCCAGAAATGAATCCATAACTATATGGTCAATTAGTCTTTGACAAAGCAGGAAAGGATATCCATGGGAGAAAAACAGTCTCTTCAACCAATGGTGTTGGGAAAACCGGACAGCAACATGCCGAAGAATGAACCTGGACCATGTTCTTACACCATACACAAAAATAAGTTCAAAACGGATGAAAGCCCTAACTGGGAGACCTGAAATCATTAAAATCGGAGAGAACACAAGCAGTAACCTCTTTGACACTGGCCATGGCAACTTCTTACTAGATATGTCTGCTGAGGCAAGGGAAATAAAAGCAAAAATAAACTATTGAGAATTCATAAAAATAAAAAGCTTCTGCACAGCAAAGGAAACCATCAACAAAGCTAAAAAGCAACCTATGGAATGGGAGAAGATATTTGCAAATGATATATCTGATAAGGGTCAGTATCCAAAATCTATAAAGAACTTAAAAAACTCAATGTGCAAAAAACAAACGATCCGATTAAGAAATGGGTAGAGAACATGAACAGACATTTCTCCAAAGAAGACATCCAGGTGGCCAACAGACACATAAAAAGTTGCTCAACATCGCTCATCATCAGAGAAATAAATATCAAAACTACAATGAGAGATCACCTCGCGCCTGTCGAAATGGCTAAAATCAACAACACAGGAAATAACAGGTGTCGGTGAGGCTGCAGAGAAAGGGGAATTCTCACGCACTGTTGGTGGGAATGCAAATTGGTGCAGCCACTCTGGAGGCCAGTACAGAGGTTCCTCAAGAAACAAAAAATAGATGTACCCGATGATCCATCAATTGCACTACTAGGTATCTATCCAAAGAATACAAAAATACAGGGGCACCTGGATGGCTCAGTCAGCTGAGCGTCCAACTCTTGATTTTGGCTCAGGTCATCATCTCACAGTCGGTCATGAGTTCAAGCCCCATGTCGGGCTCTGCACGGAGCATGGAGCCTGCCTGGGATTCTCTCTCTCTTGCTCACGCACACACACACACACTCTCTCTCTCTCTCTCTCAAAAATAAATAAACAAACATTAAAAAGAAATTAAAAACACGACTTCAAAGGGATACATACACCCTGAGGTTTATAGCAGCACTACCAACAATAGGCAAATTATGGAGGCAGCCCAAAAGCCCATCGACCGATGAATGGATAAAGATGTGGTGTATATATATATATTAGGATATTACTCAGCCACAAGAAAGAATGAAATCCTGGCATTTGCAATGATGTGGATGGAACTAGAATGTATTATGCTAAGTGAAGTCAGTCAGAGAAAGGCAAATATCCTATGATCTCACTCATATGTGGAATTAAACAACAACACCACAAAGGGGAAAAAGTGTGTGTGGCGGGGGGGGGGGGGGGGGGACCAGAAAACAGACTCTTAACAATAGAGAACTAACAGGGTTGCTGGAGAGGAGGTGGGGGGCGGGGGTGGGCTAAATGGGGGGATGGGCACTGAGGAAGGCACTTGTTGGGATGAGCCCTGGGTGTTGCACGTACATGATGAATCACTGCATTCTACACCCTTAACTAGTATTAAACCGCTGGTTAACTAACTGGAATTTAAATAAAAACTAAAAACAAAACACACAAAAACAGTAAAAGCGAAGCCTTAGGACTATGGGATTGGGCCTACTGGGGTGGGGGTGGGGGGACATTTTCAGACCAAACACAAAAACGCAAGCACAATCAGTCAGGATAAGAAAGGCCAAAAGTCTGAGCTTAAGCAAACATAAGAGTAGATGCTGAATACGGGCATTTAACTCTTTCTCTGCCTGAAGGGAGAGGCTGCGGACAAGAACATTTTGTGATGCAAACAGGGTCGTCTCCAGTGTTAACCTGACAGGACGCCTGACGTTAGGAAGCCTGCCAGCAATCTCGCATCTCAAAAGCAGAGTCGGCCAGCCAGGGAGGTCCCGTGGCCCACGAATGCCACGCTGACCACACGACTTCGGGGGGACTCCCAGGTCCATGCACTGTGCGGGGAATACGGCTGTCTGCGGAACGAGCACATCAAAAACTCCCCTCCGCAAACACAGAATTCTGATGCAGTTACAGGATCCCAGATGTTTTTTCTTCCAGTGCAGTAGAGAATTAGTTGTTTATTACAAATGAATATTGACAACACATCAAGGACTTAATAAAACACTTCCAGGGTAAAACGGATCAACTTCTTTCTCCAATGTTGCCCTCCCCCCTCCCCCGAGAAAGCGCTCTAGTTTTAAACAATTTTATCTTGAATCTGCATCACTATGCTTTACACTTTATGCATTTTTTAAAAAGTCAACTTCTTTTTTTTTTTTTTTCCTCCTGAAATGATTTACCTTCAGTCATGCAGAATACGCGGAGAAAAGCCAGGAGCTGGGCAGAGACGGGCGGCTCGGTAAAATGCAGCGCAAACACACTGGAACTGACAAAGGCAGAAGCATTAGTCGCCCTGCCTGGGCACCTGCCCTCAGCAACTGAGAGCCCTTCACTCCACGCTCGGGGAGGGCGGCCGCCCTCGAGGGGCGCTGACCCGCGTGACTCATCCCGACCCCTCACCCTCACCCGAGGCGCGCAAATGTTGCTTTCAGTGCCTGCAAAGTGCAGAAGGTAGGGCCTCTCTCGGGGGATGCCAGTCACCGCCCCATCGGCAGTTTCTAAAAGCCTTAATCTCAGGGTGCGTGTGCCAACTAAGAGAATTAAGTGTGCCCACGGTTCTTAAAAAATGTTAACAATAATTTATGTTGAGTTCACATTTTAATCATTAATCAAATATTGGCAAGTTCAATAAAAAAAGGCCTGGTTAATCCATTTTCATTAAGAATGGTTCCTCCATTCCCGGGAGAACTAATAAATCATAATTCTTGGCTTCTTTATCATTTTGCACCTCAAATGCGAGAGAATCTTCAAGAATTTAACCAGAAATTCTTGAAATCACTAGGGATCATGACTTCATTACAGAAACTAATGGTGGCAAAGAATTAAATGAAACAAATTGATCCGGGTCATTAACCTTTTCAAGGTGAAAGACACTAATGATCCACAGTATTTATTTAACTTAATGAGGAGTTCAGGCCGTGTCCCCTGGAAGGGACCATGAGCGCCCTCAACGACGCTGACGTTTATCTGAAAACGCCCGTGAGTCTCCACGCGTCCCGGTCTAAATCTGCTGTGCAGGAGGGGGATGCAGACACGGGGACAGACCACTCTAGAGAAGTTCTACTGACACACCAACGAAACACTGTGCGAGTGGAAATGCTTCTAGGCGCGCAGGGGAGAGCCGGGCGTCTCTGTACGTACGTGGGGATGCCGGCGCGGGCCAGGACCTCGGCCTTCATGGCGTACAGTCGGTCACTCTTACTCACTCCCAGCTTTATTTTCACTCTGTCGTGTGAATTATTGTCAAAGAAAAAACCACTGTGGATCACAAACTCTGCATTTGACCGAGTGCCATAAAAAATGTAAATCTGAGATGCAGTAAAGAAAAAAATAAAGGGATATAAAAGAAATTTAACATCATTCTCAATACAGAGCAGGGCAAAGGATCAGTTCTCACATGTTCAACTGGACGTCACACCGCACACACAAAACAGCCCTCACGTGATCTCCTGCAGCCCCAGCAAGGCGTGCAGTTCCCCCTTCCCCCAAACCGGCTGAGATGGGCCAGGAAGGGCGTCCGCTCCCGCCACCGCGTGGGCCTGCCTGGTTCACAGAGGAGCCCCGGCCGGGGTGCGCACTGCCCCTTCTCCGTCCCCGGGACGGCGAGAACGGCCGGCACGTTATGACTGCACGTGGCAGTTCGTCACAGTCCGTCCCCCCCCCCGCCGCCTCCTTCCACTACAAGGGTCTCTTCTGGAACAAGAGTTTCAGGCCGTGTCCGTCAGAAACTCATTTCCAGTTCCTGTGGCAACTCTGCACCCCGCAGGGGGTCTCTAACTCTTCTGCGGGAAGGGAAGGGCCGACCGGCTTCGTTAGACTCGCATTGCTCATTTCGTCTCAGCTGGGGCGTCAATGGTCGACATCAGTTCTGCTTTCTGGGGTTAACCGCTCGGTCCTGAGACCGAGGGGTGGAAAGCAGGCATTCAGGGATGCGTATTTTCAAACTCACCGAAAGGCTTACCCCTGCCCCCACCCAAATCATGAGATGAAATCTGCAGATTAAAGTGGAAAGATGTACGGTGCCCGAGTCCCTTGATTTTGCCACTTAAATAAATTGCAAATATGAGGTCAACTGTGCAAATAATTGCACTTAAATCTGTTTTCTCCGTGGGCCCAAAGCACAGTACGTTTCTTACGGCTTCAGGTCTCGAGACGTACTCCCCAGACGGTCCTAAATCCAAATCCCTAATTTTGTGCCCGAGCTAAATCCCTTTTTAAACTTATCAACACAACGCGAGCTCTGTGCCCACCGGCCGGCCCCCGGTCCGCGAGCCGGTGCGTGAGCGCCGCCCACCTGCTCTCCAGCCCGGAAGTCCTGCAGGGCCACGCACTCACATCGGTCGTCTTCCAGGTTGTAGCCGGTGGTGATCTAGGCGGGGTGGAAGGGGACAACTGTGAGCACGGAGGGGTGCGGTGCCCTCCCTCGCGAGGGTCTGCTTTGGCAGTCAGAAGATAGAAGGCAGCCGAAGGCACCTAAAAGGGCGCCTTCTGCATGCGCTACAAAACTGACAAACAACTTCTTGGTTATTGTAATCAGTTCTATTTACACCAGAAATTCTTACACAAGATTCCGCACGTGGAGTGAGGGAAGGACCTGACTCTTCGGAAAATACAGTGGACAGTGTCCCTCGTTGGTCTCAAGCAAGCGTCACCATTTGTCCCAAAGCGAGCCCCACGGACGGAAGCAGGGTCTCCTGGAGAGCACGAGCTGACTCCAAATGACTCCAAATACCGTTCCTCTCACCTCTGGCCGCTAAGAAACTAACATGTGTCTTCCATCGGGTAAACAACCGGGGGAAAAGGAAAGCCTGTTTCTAAACTATGTACTTATTTTACTCTGAAATTAGAGAAATTGAAACTTTCAGATAAGCAAAGGAAAATCAACAACTTAGCTGTGGTCTATCTTTCTGCTGAGCGCTGTATGTAAGCATCTCTAAGGCCATTACAAGTAAGTACCCCAGACCCGGTCCCAGGCCAGAAACCCACATCTCCCCCCCCCCCCCCAAGTCTGTCCCGTCCTGGGGGGCCAGGCCACTTCACAGGCCACAGAGGTGTTCCTGGTGCCACTATGGGCCAGCACTTGAACTCCTAAATTAGCCTTCGGGTCCTTGCCTTCCTCATCACTCCCTGGCATGGCTGAGGTCCTAACCATCGGCAGCTGGCTTCAGATTCCAGCACTGTCCCTCCCGCATCCCTAGTGACATTACAGTGCCGGCCTCCTGTTTAAAACCTTTTGGTAGCGGGTGCCCGGGTGGCTCAGCCGGTTGGGAGTCCGACTTCGGCTCAGGTCATGAACTCGCGGTTTGTGGGTTTGAGCCCCACGTCGGGCTCTGTGCTGACAGCTCGGAGCCTAGAGCCTGCTTTGGAATCTGGGTCTCCCTCTCTCTGCTCTTCCCTGACTTGTGCTCTGTCTCTCTGTTATCTCAAAAATAAACAAACGTTAAAAAACATTAAAAAAAACAAAAAAACAAAAACCTATTGGTGGCCATCCACCTTACCTACAGGCAGAAATCCAAATTCTTTTTTTTTTTTTTTTTTTTTAAATTTTTTTTTTTTTCTACGTTTTTTATTTATTTTTGGACAGAGAGAGACACAGCATGAACGGGGGAGGGGCAGAGAGAGAGGGAGACACAGAATCGGAAACAGGCTCCAGGCTCCGAGCCATCAGCCCAGAGCCTGACGCGGGGCTCGAACTCACGGACCGCGAGATCGTGACCTGGCTGAAGTCGGACGCTTAACCGACTGCGCCACCCAGGCGCCCCAGAAATCCAAATTCTTGAGCGAGGCCGGTTTACGGGGAGGCCCACGTCCCCCTGGGGCCCCTGACCTGCCACTCGCCTGCCACGCCCGGCCACTCTCCCACCTCCTTCATGTCTGGAGCTACCTTTCGCTCCCGCTTTGCTTGAGCCCTGGCTTCTTTGGGGACACCGCCTCTCATCCTACCCAACCCCCCTGTACTCCCAGAGTCCCTGTACTGTCACCCTCCCACCCAACACCCACCCCCAGCAGCAGTCTGGAAGCTCCCGTGTCAACCGTGTCCCCCGACACTGTCTCTGACAGAACTCACTGATGCGTGAGCCACTGGGATAAGAACAGGGCCCCCAATTTACACGAAAAGCTCCTTATGGGAAGTCTGTCCTTTATTTTTTTTTTTTAATTTTTTTTTTCAACGTTTTTTATTTATTTTTGGGACAGAGAGAGACAGAGCATGAACGGGGGAGGGGCAGAGAGAGAGGGAGGCACAGAAGCGGAAACAGGCTCCAGGCTCCGAGCCATCAGCCCAGAGCCTGACGCGGGGCTCGAACTCACGGACCGCGAGATCGTGACCTGGCTGAAGTCGGACGCTTAACCGACTGCGCCACCCAGGCGCCCCGGGAAGTCTGTCCTTTAGAGCGGCCCCCCGATCTCTTAGACGGTCTGTAATTATTCATTAATTCCTTTGATCTCTTCATTTTGTCCTGGAGAATCAAAGTTCAAGACCACTGCAAGTGCCACTTACTGAAAAAGGCATCAACAGCGTGGATCCAAAAACTGACTCCTGAGTCTAGGGAGTGACATCTGTAGGACGGAGGGCCACGTGACGACAATCTTTCAACCCAGGACCCCCAGAACCCGTGGTTTATGAACCGCATCATACTGCCACTCCGCAAAGACCAAGAGAAACACGAAAGCAACAAGAAATGAATGCAGCCAAGGAATCTGGCACATTTGCCCTCCCAGAACAGGTTCCACACTTGGTGAGATCAGCTCTGTGAGGTTCCTGCCCAAAGTCAAAATCACTTTTCTGACCTCACACGGGATTCTGAGAAGCATGGAGTAGGAACTGCCCACAGACCCCCAGCCCTGAAAGTCTGCGGCTCCATGGTATGGTTGCACAGGGACCTGGCAGGAGCATCACACAGCAGGAGGGAAGTCAGGGAAGCAGGAGGGATGGGGAAGGGCCAGCGATAAGCTGAAATAAACAGGCAGAAATACGGGAGACAGATAACGGGACAGGAGGCGAGCCTCACAGAAGGGGGAGTATGGCGATGCCACACAGGGGACCCAGGGCAGCCTTCCTTGAGGAAGTCTGTGACTGGTCTTTGGAGACATCTGACGAACATGTATTTCAGGCGCTGGGAAGAGCCCGTGCAAAGGCCCTGAGGTGGGCGTGTGCCAGTGTCTGAGGAAGCACAGGGGCCTAGACCTGTGTGTGGTGGGAGTACAACGGGGACACATGGAGCGGGGAGCCTTGTCTGCTACTTACAAAAACCCAGGCTTTCATTTTGAGACTAGAAAAAAGCCTTGTGTAAATCTGAACGTTTTAGAGATTTCAATACTCAAACAGACCTTGAGAGAGAGCCTCTCTCGCTTCTGCTTGAACTTCCCAAGGCCCTTCCATCCTGACCAGGAGAGGTACACGCTCAAATATAAGGGCTGCTTATTCCAACATGCTTCACCCACTGGAACGGACAAACCACTTGTTAGTGTTCTCCACACAAACGGCATAACCTCGAGAAAGGAACATTGCTGCTTACGTGAGTTCTGAACCAGTCGCCCAGAATTCGGAGCTACAGCATTTCTTCCAGTTTAATATGGTGTCCCATGAACTTGTCTAAACCTGTGTCTCCATGTGGCTAGGCAATCAGCTCACGCTTGCCACCACCTCAGGCCCGGGAACCCAGCCGGCCTTCTCTTTTCTCCCCCGTCTCCCTGCTGCTACCGCTTTGCAATTGCCGTCACGGGCTTGGCTCTCCCATCTCAGCTCCCACCACCAGGCTTTTGTCAGAAGCACAGAGCGTTGCTGGGTTACAGATGTCTACCTACTCCCTCGGCGAGCGTCAGAACAGACAGACAACGACCGTCAGGATAGACACACGCACAGAAGACAATCACCTGTCTGCGAAGCCAAAAGCCTTAATTTCGGGTCCCTTGCAACTTCACGGTGTTAAAACAGATTCTCACATTCTAGCAGACACAATTTCCCCTGAAGTCTTGTAATTGCAATCGAAAGCAGTTCAGCCAAGGTGTGGAGTGCGGGATGCAAGGGAAACGGCCACCGTAAGAAAAAGCACCACCACCTTGTCGGAACCCTCTAGAGGTTAGCCCCGTATCGCCAGCTCTGTGATAGGACACGGACCTTATGAACCGCACTGGAGAAAACAGCGTTCGTGGTTGTCATCGACTCCTTATTTTCATCTTGAGATAAACGGACTTTTTCTTTTTTTTTTTAAACTCTTGGAAAAAAAGTGAATAGCTTAATCCCACTTATATGAAAGCAACACAAAAGCTAGTGAGCACGTGAGTGTGCGAAGGGGCACAAATGCGCACCTGATGGAGGGAGAGATTCGCTCACAGACGGGCCCGGGGCCCGGGCTCTGGGTGCTGGCGGGGCAGGGAACCTCCACATCTCACGACTGCAAAGGCATCTCACTGGTTAACGGATTTTGTTTGCTTACCATAATGTGTGTACTTTTTCAAATTTTAGAAATGAGAAACCTCCAGTGGTCAGTCAAGTCTGAGAACGAATGACCGAACCCAGGGAAACAAAAAGGAGAACGCTATAGTCAAACATTAAAAGCGTTTTGAAAACTTTGAAAACTTCCATCTGATAATCAGTTTAAAATAGCTCTGAAGGGGGGGGGGGGGACAGAAAAAGAATGAAAACTTTTATTCATTAATGAAAATAAATAAAGTATGCTGTCCCTTAATATGGCTAATTAAATCAAGCATATCTAAATGAAGGCAGAAATGTAATTATAGGAGTGAAACCATTCTTTCTGTACAATTTAAGAGTATTACTTGCTGCTAGACCTTCCCAAATTAGCACCGGGGTATTCCATCGTCAAGGATTTGGCTCGTGCTACATGTGTTCTGGCCATTTTGTGGAGTTAAGATGTGCAATACTCATTGACAGCATATTTTAAGCCTATTTATAATCCTGCTAATAATCACAAAGAAAGCAGACGTTGAGGAAAGATGGACAAAAAAGTAAAACTAAGCCAGTGTGCTAGGGCCGTGCTGAAAAATTCAAAATACTCTCAAGTTGATCATATTTCCATATCCTGATACCAGGAAATGTCTCTCAGACAACCATCTCAGCACAGGGAGTGTGTCAGCCTCCGCTGTGGCTGGGGATCCAAAGAATGCGGAGGGACAGGGAGCCGGCTTCCTAGGCTTCCTCCTTTTATGCGTCGCCATTAACAATCATCATAAAATTCCCCTGTTTTCTTAATGTCTCCTACCTGGGGCTTCCCACGCCTGGCGATGCCTACCCCACACTTAAGCCCAAGGGCCCAACGCCCCAGCGCCAGGGAAACCAGCCCCTTCTCCCGGACAAAGCAGGTTAGTAAGTGGGCCAGGGATGTGCCATCATGTCAGGTGAAGGGAGAGGGAGTCAGAGAAGGCCCGTAACAGGGACTATAGTCAGCAAAGAAAACAAGGACCGTAAAAGGAAAAACCAGAAAGAAGAAAGTTTTGGTTTTTTTCTTCAATAAATCGGCATTCTAAGGAGAGGAAGGAAAAGAAACGTTGGTTTGGTCTGTGGTTTAAAAAGATAAGAACACGAGTGTTTAGGCTGGAATTATGGCTTCGCAAATCAATGCAGTTCGCTGTGGTTTCTGAAAGCGGAGTAAGATTCTTGTCCCTGGTTTTCAGGATTAAGCAAACACGGAGAGAGAAAAACTGCAGCTTTTCTCGGCGGGAGGTCGGGGGCGGGGGGGGGGGGGGCGGGGAGGTGGGGGGTGACCGGCTGGTTCTGTTTGCTGCCTTTGGAGGGAGGCAGGAAGCTGGGCTGGTTTGCCGGTGGAATGTCCACACCACAGCACCACAGCACCACAGCACCCCCCCCCCCCCCCCCGCCAACCCCACACGAAACACAACACAGAGGGGTCCTTACCAGGCCGTTGGTGTGATTGCACATATCCCACAAAGGAATCAGCGCCAGGGTCACCCGGGAACCGTCCTCCGTGGGAATTTGGTTTTGTCGCGTCATCACAGAAGAGACTGCCCACCTGTAACAATAGGAAGAGGTGGGTTACAGCAGGGACATCTCAGAGCCCGGTGCCGTCGTAACTCAACCAGAAACTATGGTTTGTCAGACTTCTCGCCAACCGTCAAAACTTTTTCCTGAGTATTACCGCAGGTGATGGCTGGCCTTCATCGTCGTTTAAAATTAAATCTAAGGCTGAGGGGAGGAAGGGGGACCTAGAAGGGAAAAGGGGGGAGAGAGAGAGAGAGACACTCCGGGGTGAGGACTAAGCGGGGATGTTCCCGGGAGACAGAGTGTCTGGAAGGAGGGCCAGGAACAGAGATCTCCAGGCCTCTGGTCCTCGCAGTGGCCGAGACCCTTGCCCCCAGGCCCACGCCACCCTCTATTTCCCGAACGCTGACTCTGCACCTGTATTAAGCCTCAGTGAGTGGCAAATGTAACTCCTTTCTGACCAGAAATCCTCTAGGAGATCGACAAAATGTGGCATGCTATTTTCTTATCACATGGCACAATTAAATCTTTTCGTTTTTCAAAAAAGTCCCCACTTTACGCCACAATAGTCTATGTAACACCGGGCGGGGGGGACCCTCACGACCACCCCACACTACCTGTTAATCTCCAGTATCACGTGGCCACCTCAGCTAATCCCCGACCACCACAGGGTGAAGGCAACTTCCGCGTGGTTATTAAAATGCTGACCCTTACCCCAGCTGTCCATTAGAACCTCTGCAGGACGACCTGTCTGGGGGCCTGACATGGTCACAGCAGGTCACTTCTTAAGTACTTCCCACTTCCCAGATCCTCAGATCACTTAGGAACCACCCCCCAACACACACAGTACACAACATACACCCAAGATGCGTACACAGTCCCCCCCCCCACATCCATTCCCCCGCCACACCCCAAAACACACACACAGGCACACACCCCACCCCACCAACCTGTAGTCCTCGTAAGTGAAAGCGTCCTTCAAGGGCAGTTTGTTGGCATGAGGATGGGTCTGGGAATTAGAAGTTTCAGAAAGCAGAGGTGAGAAGAGAAAAAGGGAAAACAGAAATCAGTCAGCAGAATTTCATTATTTAGCTGCCTAACAGATCCTAACAAGAGCCAAATGAAGCAGGAGGCGTCCAGCCGCGCTACTGAGGGATCATCATGCTATTATGCTCTCATACATCACTGTCAACTTAATTTCTTGTGCCCAGCAGCCGCCATAAATCTGCTTCTTCATATTTCGATACTAGAACCCACAGACACCACGCAAAAAGAAAACTGAAGGTGGACCGACTTTACAGAGAGGAAGGTAGGCGCCCCCACGCATGGGGTGTCTGATCCAAAGGGACACCGGGAGCCTCCAGAGTTAGGCGTCTGTCCTGGCTTTCCTCGTTTTCTTGTACCCGTGACACGCCGCACACCCCTGAGTGCAGCAAATCTCTTCTTATGTGGAGAAAAAGAACAATTAAAGGCACTCTAATAAATGGAAGGTTCTTTCACTTGTCTCCGACTGAAATCCTTTGGATGGAAATCAACTTATGTGCAAATGAATCATATACGTGGTAAGTGCGGCTCAAGTGCAGAAAAATCAAGAAAGGTAGTTTTGTGCGGTTCTAAATTTTACAAACAAGACAAAGATAAAATAGAGGCTGGCCTACTGAAATCTGACTCTTTTTTTTTTTTTTTTCCTGGTCAGATGAACATTTGGTGAAAACATCTACCACTTGACGCTTAGGAAGACGTTTTATACGTCTCCTGATTCCTCATCCCAACGACCCCGCCTTGGACCCCGCGAGGGCTCAGCAACTTTGTCTCCATTAACAAATGAAAAGCTGCGACGGGATCGTTTTAATCTCCGGTTTCAGTAACAGCCCGAGAGGCGGGCAGCGGTTCAGTGACCGAGGGAGCGCGCGGCGATCTCCGGTCGGGGAGCAGGGAGGCGCTGCTGGCGGGTCTCTGCAGCACTGTTAATGCGCGGAGCTCCGTGCAGCATGCGGTTTTTACTCTCGACGCATTAGCATGGCGAGTGCACGGCCATTTATCATCGCTCACTGTAATGTACTCGCTGGCACCGCGCGCAGGACAGTAGGGGATGAGGCAGAAGTGGCTCAAACCGTAAATCAATTAGAAAACAAAAGCTTGTGCTCCGTGCGCAATTTTAGGCAAATTATATATTACAAAAGGCTGCCAACTGGGCGTTAGCTCCCAGGTGCCTGCCTTCCCCTCGCGTTCTTAGCCCGCGGTTAACCCTTTGGAAGAAAAGTCAAAATAGGAAATTACACTCGTGTCATCTTGAAATGTTGCAGTAACAAAAGTGAAATTAAAGATGACGAATTTTAAGTCAGTGTATAAGAGCACACGTTGCCCAGAGGAATCTTCTAGCTGCTGGAGGCCGATCGGGATTTCCTATCTCTGTTAAAACAAAAAACAAAAACCAAAAAACCCCCGAGGCAAGGCCGCGGTCAACTCCAGTGAAGAAAGATGCGTGAATCCCAGGGAAGGAAGCTTCTTCCTCCCTCTCCTTTGTAATGAATGGAGCGCAAGGCTACGTTGTAAGAGTCCTAAAGATGCTTTCCATTTACAACGGTGAAACTTAACTACGACACCGACACCGTTCAGGTTTCTCCTTATAAAAGGACAAACTGAGCAGAGAACTGTCCCTCCACAAAACCCAAGCCAGTGTCCGCGTAAGAAGCACCCCAGCGGGGAGGACTCCGTGGCTGACATTCCCGTTCACTTACAACACAAGGAAACCTCAGGAGGGATCTACCCCAATGGCGCAGGACGGTGCCCAAGCCAGTGCTTTTCAAACTCTAAGCAGGTGGCAAGCACCGTTGTTTTTGTTATTTTAAAATATTTTAATTCATTTAAACTGTGGAATGCAGGATGCTATTTAGAAAGCTGGTAAATTCCAACACTAAATCCCATAGGTATTAAGAATTTGGTCCACCCTCCCAAGAAAGTCTGACTTACTGAATGAGAGAAAAGATGACAATTTTCAAACATGGAATGCTCAATGTCAAAACGACTCGAAGCAAAAACCTTCCAACACTCCGAGACCCTGAAATGGCTTTCTATTCTGCACCCTTAGTCAAACAAGACATCCTCCACAAGGACCAGACAGACGGAAAATTAACTCTCCAGAATGTCTCCCTTCCTCCTATTTACATACCTTTCTTCCCGAAAACAGAAGTTCGTGCTCATAGTCCTGATGAAGTCGTAAAGACAACTCAGGAAAACACACACACACAACACACAATGCTTTCTTCAGATTAATTTTTATGATTATTTTGGCTTTAGGGTTACATAACATTTGTTGAAATCTGTTAGAAATAATTGTTCGTATATTCTTAAAAATTAGGGTGTGCCGACCGTACGTACTTCTGGTATAAAAAGCTATTCTGCCAGAGAACACATGCACTTAACAGTTATACTGAAGCAAAATTTAATTTGACACTATGGAGAAAGGCAAAATAACTTCCATTTCAACAGGGTTCTCACCACTGTGACACTATCGCCACCTACTGGCCTTATGGTAGAACAGGTTGGGGCCGCCAGGTTCTTGGATTCTTTGCCTGGGTAAGCAAGGCCTTCACAACAACTTCCCCTAAATCCACACTGGGCTTATCTAGAAGAGCTACTGTTTCAGCCTGACTCCAGCAAAACCTGGTTTCTAAAAAAACCTAGTCTACTTCTTAAGTACTATATAATATTTTTACAAGGATCTTGAAACATTCAAATATCCTAAATGATTTGCACATGAAAAACATTTAAGTTTGAAAAGAAGTATTTTCACATACCCTGAAAAAAATGAACAAGAGTAAGAAAAAGAAACTATTCCAAACACTCCTGAAGTTCTGGACAGAATTCTTTTTTCTTTCTGTAAACACCAAGTCTTTTTCCTGTTGGAGACCAAGTTGGGGCCTAAGAATACATCTTCAAAAATTACAGTGTTAACCCGACATTATTTATTTCGAAGTTCCTATAACGTTTTTAGATGAAAAGCCTTTATTTAAGGTCATACTTTAAAGGAAGGATGACTGAACACTCCTCACCTTATAAAGAAAGCAAAATCGGATAACGGTTTGGTTTATCGTGATGTATCTGCTGCAAGAGAAGACATTCCTAACTTGTACTATAAAAATAAAAGAGTAAAACAGAAAGCTTGCTCCTGGTGGCCGGTTTTAGCTGTAACTCGCTCCCGAGGCAAACCTGGGTAGATACGCCTGGGATGGGTGGGGAGGGTCGTCGGGCGGGGTCAGAAAGCGACCCTGACAGGGTCTCCCCAGGGTCTCCCGGGCACAGGGGCCCAACAGAGGCAAGCCGGGGGTCCTGCCAAAGCGCCGACTGCCCGCCCACCCCCAACCCCCAAAAAGTCAGAGTCAGAAACCAGCCACAGATTTCCTGCAGATTTTTTTAATGATTGGTATTTTCACCTTCTCGAGCACTCTAAATATCTGAGTTGCTGTAGCTCATGATCAGACTGGAGGCCCTCAAGAGCTTACTTTTCAAAGAGGATTCCTGTTTCTTTGTGGCCAACAGGCAACCCGGTGAGGTGTTCTTCCGTTCCCTTTTCTGCCAAAAGGAGGTATTCTAGATGAGACTCAGTAATATTGTATCTAGTACAAAATAATCACTGTGTTTGGGAAAGATTAATATCTAAAATCGTTTGTTTGGCTTCAATAAAAAGAAGTAATATTGCTAAATATGTAAGTATGACATTTTGAAGAATTTACCATATTGCCTGGGTCTGGTAGCTCTGCTTAAGGAAATTAAAAACCACCACCGTCAGCAATATTTGATCCTTATTAAAGTTCTGTCTTGAACGATCACTCACATAAAACAAAAATAAACCAAGAAGAAATTTAAATAAAACCTATGGATTACAAGAGTTTGAAGATGAAAAAATGAACAATATTCTGGCTTTAAAAAATTGATTTAGCATGCAGCTTCTCTTTATAGTCCCTTGATAAAAATGAAATCTCCCTAACAAACACTTAATAAAACCTGTCAATATCTCTGGGAAGAAAAATGACACGAATGCATTAAGTATTAAATACCCTTGGAAAAAGTCACATATTCCATGAATTTTTGATGCACTATCTTGACATTAATGTAAAACCTTGATATTTATAATTGACAGAGATTTAATAAAGCACAAAAGAAGATGGCTGAGGCATGGCACACGCATGGCCCGGGCTGATCAGAAATGAGAGCTCCAGGCATGTGCTTACACTAAATAAACAGTTAATACGTGTGCCTCGGGTGAGCTGCAGTCTTATTTTAAGCTCACACAACAAACCTTTGTGGAGAACCCCAATAAGCAGATTTCGTTACTATGTGAACTCCTAATTCAGAAACATCTAGTATGCGAAACAGCTTTGGAACAGCTCGGCCTGGAACAAAACGCATTTGACTTCAAGTTGGTTTTCTTTTTCACATCTAACAGAAAGCATTTTTCACTTAAACCGGGGATAAATGCTCCCACCTACAGAGAGACAGGCATCTCTGAAAATAATTCTCGGAAGGAACATATTCAACCTGAGGAAAGATTCAAACCCCTCTACGGGGAAATAAAGGATTAGGACACGCAAACGGCCTCGAAGACACAAACAGCAAACACTTCTCAAAATCAGATCGTTCCTTTTCTAAAGAGCACTCACTTCCACCTAGACCGACTTTTATGGGGAAATCAAGTTGGATACATTTAATAATCCTCTTCAAAGAGGCATTTAAATATACTAAAAGGACAGTGGCTCGGTTCATAAAAATGACTGCTAAATACTATATCTTGAAGAATTTATAGCCTGTTACAATATATAATTGTTACTTTCAAAAATATATATGGCAGTTCAGCGACTTATTAATGGCTCTATAGTATCAGGAATGGCAAAATATGTAATTTAGAAGTTGGATCTAATTTATTCTGATCAAAAAACATAATAGCACGCAATTACAATTTTCCAACTAAAATATGGCTAAGACTGTATTTGGCTTTACTTCTTAAGTGTATATTAAAAGGGACTGGGGTACCTGGGTGGCTCAGTCGGTTAAGCGTCCAACTCTTGGTTTCAGCTCAGGTCATGACCTCACGGTTGGTGAGTTCAAGCCCCGTGTCGGGCTCTGTGCTGACAGCACGGAACCCCCTTGGGATCCCCCCTCTCTCCCTGTCTCTCCCCGGCCCGTGCTCTCTCTCTCTCAAAGTAAATAAACTAACTTTAAAAAAAATAACTAAAGGGACAGCAGGGTTAACTAGCTGTGGGTCCTTGCACCTAACTCCAGCGACGGCTCCGTTTCTCTTATTTCTACAAGGATAAAGTCAGCCACCGAACCTCAGATTTGAACTATGTGGGTGCATGCAATTACACGTTTGGGAACTGGGGCCCCTGCTCACGTAAGCAAGAGCCCCTCGGTGTTTTCAATGCCACTGAGAGATTCCTCCACAAAACAGCCCCCCGGCATCTTCCCTAAGCCCAGTGTGGATCGGGGTCTCCGCAAATGTTAGGTTCGGTGCAAGGTGAGGAGAAAAGACACAGGCAAAAGGCAGCTTCACCTGCTGCCCCCCCCCCCCCCCCCCCGCCAAAGTCACAGGGGGAAGGGGGTTAGAGGGAGGTCGGAAGGAAAGAAGGATTTCCCCTGCAGGAAGCTGAATGAAGGAGACAGGGCAGAAGGGAAATAAAAAGAAGGAGAGTGGGATACGGTCAGGATGGCAGAGGACAGCAGGAGAGAAACAGGGGGGAGCACCAGGAGCGGGGTGGGGAGGGGGGAGAAGGAGGAAGATTTGCTCGAAACACGGAAGCATCTCTCCGAGGAAGGCTGCGCAGGCTTCTGGAGCGCCAACCCACCCTGTGCTTTCTAAGTGCACATAACACAGCTTAACGGAATGACAAACTGCAAAACATCTACTGAATCTAAAATTTCGTTTTGATGACCATAAATCAGAATCGAAGCATGGTTCGTGTAGCTGACTCTTGAGAGAAAAAGATCAATTTTTAAGACTCTTATTTTTAAACACAGATTACATCCAACTCTTCAGGGAATATTGCATCGTAAAGTTCTTTGAATTCACTCAATATGATCAAATAAATACATCAATACACATTAAATTTAAGTTATTTGCTTTCCACTTATATATGCATATTTAATTTCTCTATAAAAATGTATATTACTTCATAGCAAAAATTTTTAAATAAAGAAAATGGGATTAGTGGAGAAGCACCCACATTGTTCAGTAAACGTATAAACTTACTTTAAGATGGAAGAATTGGGTTTTTCACTGGGAGACCCTGAAGTCTAAAACCTACACCCAGTTAAAATTGAGATTTATTCAAACAGTGCAAAAGATATGCCTCTTTAAAAACTTTACTAGTTACCAATTATAAACCCTGAAGACAGTCAACCATGAACCAAATATAATCATAATCACCATTTTTTGACTGTCAACCATTTATGCACTCACCAAATATTTATTGACTCGGAAAAAAAGCTGAAAACAGGTTAGGACTAGAAATTCGTTCACTCAACAAATGTCTTCTTTACTATCTGAAGCGGAAGGCACTCTGGCAGGTGCCGTGTGACAGGTGGACAAAAAGACATGGTAACACCCTCAGAGTGGGGGGTAGGGGGGTCTGCCTAGCTGCAGTCAGACGAGTCACTTAAAACAGGATGGGAGAGGTCACAGCTCGGACCCTTCTCCAGGGCCACCTTTGCCAATCACCCTGGGTTCCCTACCCTGCCTCCTCCTGGCCCCATTCGTTTATTTCCCAGGCCTCCCCCCAGCACACTCACTTGAGGCATGTTTCTCTCCCACAGTAGGGAACCTCAGTGAGGCAGGGACCACGCCTATTTTGACCACCAGAGAATTCCCAGTGGGTTGCACGGTGCTTCATTCAAGGACCTCTTCTTCCTCCAAGTGCAAAGGAAACACTGCCCTTTGCTGGGCGGCAGAGGAGTGCGTTGACCTTGTGGAATGAGATTTCCTCTCTACCGCTCCATAATGGCCTGAACAAGAGGCAAGAAAACAGGAGGGGACAACGTCCCAAACCACCATGACCCCACAGGTGATAAGAGGCAGAGCCAGAGGACTAGGTAACGTGGCTGCAGGGCAGCTACGACCAGGGAAATGTGGACCCCACGCTCCTTTTCTGAGAGGCGTTTCCACAGACTTCTCTCCCTCTCCTTTTCTTCTACTTTCCATCTCTTATGATGAGGATATTCTCCCACCATCTAGGGGCCAGAGAATAGTCTCTCTCTCTTTTTTTCCAAATCTATCCTTAAGCAAATTTATTTGAGAAAGCTCTACTCTACCGTAATAATCCAAGAGGGAGCAAACTGGACCAAGCACAGCAGGCCTCGGTACCGCACGGTCACCAAACTGTCCTCCACGGCGCTCCGCCTCACCCAGCAGCGTGCACCTTGGACAAGCTGAGCCCGTCACCTCCCATGTGACCTCACATCACCCGGGGCCCCGTGCCTCCATTTCTCCACCTGAAAAGGGGGTCGGACAAGTAACTTCTAGCTTCTTTTAAAGTTCGAAAATCCTTTGTTTCTTTGCCTTGTGACACCCCCCACCTAAGCATCTCAATCTGCTAACTGACCTAATGACTCTGACCCAGAATCATGCTTCTCTGGTCTGCACGAAGACCATCTCGCCGCATAATCAGTGCTTATTGATAAGGTACTTACACCTGCAGCTCCTCACCCTTATCAGTAAGCAAAGTGGAAATGCACAGAGTGGTGACAGCAGTCATTGTCTTAGAAGGACAGCCTGGCTTCAAAGAAGCAGGCTAGGATTACTTGTCATGGCTTCATCCCTCCGTCCTTTTCGTTTCAGCTGTTTCAGATTTCAGTGATTCAGGATAAAGACTCTGGACTCTGGTTAGATGAATCAATCCAGCATGATGAGAGTCACCAGTCATTTGTAAGAGGAGAGCATTATGACCACCAACGTGAAACGAATTTCCTTGATAAGGTGACTGACATTCAGAGCATGCATACAAAACTCTTGTCCTAGAAAAGGAAGTACCACGCTTGGTACATAGGAGAGCTCTCTGCACGAAAGAGAAGAGAGAGAGACAAAGGGAGACACAGAGCGGGAGGGAGGGAGGTTGGTATCGACAACGGCCATTTGCTAAGCACACCGTGCAAGGAACTCTGTTGAGAACTTTACATGTGTTTATATATAGCTGACCCTTGAACAACGCAGTCTGAACCACGCAGGCCCACTTACGTACGGATTTGCTATCGTTCAGTGGCGCGAAAGAAGAGATTCTTAGGATTTTCTCAGTAACATTTTCTTTCCTCTACCTTACTGTATTGTGAGAACGCAGTACGTTAACACATATACAAAATACGTGTTAATCAACGGCGTATATTATCTGTAAGGCTTCTGGTCAACAGTAGGCTACTGGCAGTTAAGTTGTGGGGGAGTCAAAAGTTACAAGCAGATTTTCAACTGCACAGGGGGTGGTGGGGGTCAGTCCCCAACCCCTGCATTGCCCGAGGATCAACTACAATTTAATTATCATGAAGCCAATGAAATAGGCACTATTATTAGCCCTCTCTTACTGATGCCATAACTGATGGACAAAGAAATTACCAGTATGTCCAAGGTTACCCTGTTTATAAATGCTGGGACTGGGAAAATGACTTAGGCCACTGTTTTTTAGAGATTACTTTATTTAAAAAATTTTTTTTACATTTATTTATTTTTGGGAGACAGAGTGAGACAAAGTGAGAGTGGGGGAGGGGCAGAGAGAGAGGGAGACACAGAATCCCAAGCAGCTCCAGGCTCCAAGCTGTCAGCACAGAGCCCGACGCGGGGCTCGAACCCACGAACGGTGAGATCATGACCTGAGCCGAAGTCGGACGCTTAACCGACTGAGCCACTCAGGCGCCCCGAGATTACTTTAAGGCAAAAGACAATCAGTTGTTCTAATTTTATAAATAAAGCCTAAGTACTGATGTGGTAAATACAATTTTTTCTTCATGAAATTCTAGAAAAGTACCTGGCAGATACCGCTCTCATGTAAAATCCAGCATATTGGCGCATCTGGCCGGCTCAGTCAGAAGAGCATGGGACTCTAGATCTCGAGGTTGTGAGTTCGAGCCCTGCATTGAGTGTAGAGATTTCTTGAATAAATTAATAAACAAACTTCAAGTTCAGCGTAAATGCACTGCCACACCTGGCAAGCCGGCACCCGGGGCCCCCCTAAGCACCCCTTGCGCTGGGGACCCAGCTCCACACGCTGCAAGTCCTGCAACAGCAGCCAGGGCCTCATAGCCACAGCCCGGGCGGTGGCAGTGTGCATGCACCGACCACAACCTAGCCACCACAGAAGGGTGCCCACAGCCCACACAGGGGACCCCCCCGGGGCATGTGGCGTGGGTGACCAGGGCAGTTCGCACTACCCAGTCCCAGAGGACACCTTCTGCATAAGCAACTCCTTCAGGACCAGGAGACATAACTGATCTACAGAGAGTCGGGCAAGTTGAGGGGAGAGAGGAATATGCTCCTAGTAAAATAATAGGACAAAATCTTAGAAAAAGAACTAAATAAAACAGAGTTGAACAATCTACCAGATAGCGTTCAGAGTAGTGACCAGGAAGATGCTCGCCGAACTCAGGAGAAGAAGGGACAAACACAGTGAGAGCTTCAACAAAGAGATAAAAACATAAAAAAGAATCTGAGCTGAAGAATACAATAGCTAAAATATAAAATACACTACAGGGAATCAACAGGAGATCGGAAGATGCAAAATGGAATAGCAAGCTGGAAGACAGGGTAGTGGAAATCACCCAGCTAAAACAGCAAGAAGAAAAAAGAATTTTTTTTCTTTTTCTTTTCTTTTCTTTTGAGAGTGTGAGCAGGGGAGGGGCAGAGGGAGAGGGAGGGAGGGAGAGAGACATAGGAAGGGGGAGGGGGGAGGAGGGGGGAGAGAAGGGGAGAGGGAGAGAGATAGAGAGAGAGAGGGAGAGAGAGAGAGAAGAGGGAGGGTGACAGGGAGGAATATCTTAGGCAGGTTCTACACCCAGTGTGGAGCCCAATGCGGGGCTCAATCTAACCTGAGCCAAAATCAAGAGTCAGACGCTTAACTGACTGAGCCACCCAGGCACTCCCAAAAAAGAATCTTATTTTTATTTATTTTTATTTTTGAGAGACAGAGCTTGCACACTAGCAGGGGAGAGGGACAGGGGGAGAGAGAGAATCCCAGGCAGGCTTCACACTTGGTGTGGAGTCCGATGTGGGGCTCGATCCCACAACTCTGGGATCATGACCTGAGCCGAAATCAAGAGTTGGATGCTCAACTGACGGAGCCACGCAGGACCCTCCCTGAAAAAAGAATTTAAAAAATGAGGCAGTTAAGGGGCCTCTGGAACAACACCAAGTGCACTAACGTTCACAGGCTCCCAGAGGGAGAAGAAAGAGAGAAAGGGATAGAAAACCTACTTGAAGAAACAGTGGCTGAACATTTCTCCCACCTGGTGAAGAGACACGCGCCAAATCAGAGAAGCACAGAGAGTTCCAATTAAGATGAACCCCAAGAGACCGACAGCAAGACACAGTCTAATCACCGTTTCAACAGTTAAAGATAAAGAGAGAATCTTACAAGCAGCAGGAGATAAACAACCAGTTCTGTACAAGGGAGCCCCCACCTAACACTAGGAGATGATTTTTCAGTAGACACTTTACAGGCCAGGGGCTCCTGGGTGCCTCAGTTGGTTGAGCAGCAGACTCTTGATTTTGGCTCCAGTGATGATCCCAGGCTCGTGGACTGAGCCCCATGCTGGGCTCTGTGTTAAGCGTGGAGCCTCTGCTTAAGATTCTCACCACCCCCTCTCCCATTCGTGTTGCTTCTCAGAAGAAAGAAAAGAAAAGGAAAAAAGGAAGGAAGAAAGAAAAAAGAGAAAAAAGAAAGGAAAAATAAAGAAAAAGAAAGACTACAGGAAAGAAAGAAAGAAAGAAAGAAAGAAAGAAAGAAAGAAAGAAAGAAAAGAAAAGAAATGAAAAGGGAAAGGAAAGGAAAGGAAAAAAAAAGAAAAAGAAAGAAACTACAGGCAAGAAAGAAAGAAAGAAAGAAAGAAAAGAAATGAAAAGGGAAAGGAAAGAAAAAGAAAGAAACTACAGGCAAGAAAGAAAGAAAGAAAGAAAGAAAAGAAAAGAAATGAAATGAAAAGGGAAAGGAAAGGAAAGGAAAGGAAAGGAAAGGAAAGGAAAGAAAAAAAAAAGAAAAAGAAAGAAACTACAGGCCAGAAGGGAGTAGCACAATATGTTCATGGTCCTGAAAGGCCAAAACTTAGAACCGAGAGCATTCTACCCAACCCAGCAAGGCTACCACTCAGAATTGAGAGAGAGATCAGGAGTTTCCCAAACAAGCAAAAGCTAAAGCAGATCACTACCACCAAACCGGCTTTACAGGAAATGTTAAGTGGACTTCTTTAAACAGAAAAGCCCATGACTAGAGATTAAAAAAATACAAAAGAGGGGCGCCTGGGTGGCGCAGTCGGTTAAGCGTCCGACTTCAGCCAGGTCACGATCTCGCGGTCCGTGAGTTCGAGCCCCGCGTCAGGCTCTGGGCCGATGGCTCGGAGCCTGGAGCCTGTTTCCGATTCTGCGTCTCCCTCTCTCTCTGCCCCTCCCCTGTTCATGCTCTGTCTCTCTCTGTCCCAAAAATAAATAAAAAATGTTGAAAAAAAAAAATTTAAAAAAAAAAAAAAAATACAAAAGAAAAACTTCACTGGTTAACATATAGTACACAGTTAGTACAAAGACTAAAAAACAAAGTAGTAAAATCATCCAGACCTACAGTAATTCATCCAAGGATACACAAAACCGTAAGATGTGCAAAAATATGATGTCAAAACACGAAAGTCCATCAAAACCCTGTTGGTACTAATAAATGAATTCAGTACAGTCGTGAGATACAAATAATACACACAAATTGATTACCCACAAACCTGTTGCATTTCCATACTCTAATAATAAACCATCAGAAAGAGAAATTAAGAAAATAATCCTGGGGCACCTGGGTGGCTCAGTCGGTTAAGCATCCGATTTTGGCTCAGTTCACGATCTCGCAGTTCGGGAGTCGAGCCCCACGTCAGGCTCTGTGGCAACGGCTCAGAGCCTGGAGCCTGCTTCAGACTCTGTGTCTCCCTCTCTCTCTGCCCCTCCCCCACTCACGCTGTCTCTGTTTCTGTCTCAAAAATAAATAAATATTTTTAAAAATCCCATTGACAAGTTCATCGAAAAGAATAAAGTCCCTAGGAACAAATTTCACTAAGGAGGTCAAAGACCTGTACTCTGAAAACTAAAACACTGATGAAAAAAATTCAAGATGACACAAATGAATGGAAAGGTACACTGTGTTCATGGACGAACAGGTAATTGTTAAAATGTCTACACTACCCCGAGCAATTTACAGATTTGATGCAATCCCTACCAAATACCGAGAGCTTTTTCTCACAGAACTAGAACAAAGAGTCGTTGAGATTTGTGTGGAACCACAAAAGTCCCCGAATGGCCAAAGCGATCCCGAGAAACAAGAACAAAGCTGGAGGCATCACAGCCCAGGTTTCAAACTAGGCTACAAAGCTGTAGTGATCAAACAGTATGGCACTGGCAGAAAGACCGACAGAACAGAACACAGAGTCCGGAAATAAATCCACACTTCCACGGCCAAATTCTGACAAAGGAGGCGAGAATACACACTAGGGGAAAAAGACAGCCTCTTCAATTAACGGTGCTGGGAAAACTGGACCAGTTTCTGACATCACATACAAAAAAACTCAAATGGATTAAAGGCTTCCATGTGAGAGCGGAAACCATGAAACTGCTAGGAAAAAACAAAGGCAGTAAGCTCTTGGACACTAGTCTGAGCAATATTTTTCTGGATCTGTCTCCTCAAACAAGGGCAATAAAAGCAAAAATAAAATGGGACTGTATCAAACTAAAAAACTTTTGTACAGTGAAGGAAACCATCAATAAACTAAAAGGCAATTTACTGAATGGGAGAAGATATTTGCAAATGATATAACCAATAAGGAGTTAATATATAAAATATATAAAAGAACTCATACAACTCAGTGTCAAAAAAAAAAAAAAAAAAGCCAAACCAGGGGCACCTGGATGGCTCAGTCGGTTGAGCGTCCGACTTCGGCTCAGGTCACGATCTCACAGTTTGTGAGTTCGAGCCCCGCGTCGGGCTCTGTGCTGACCGCTCGGAGCCTGGAGCCTGCTTCGGATTCTGTGTCTCCCTCTCTCTCTCTCTGACCCTCCCCCGTTCATGCTCTGTCTTTCTCTGCCTCAAAAATAAATAAATATAAAAAAAAACAACAACAAAAAAACCCCCAAAAACACAGAGAACAATCTGGTGGTTACCAGAGGTGAGAGGGGTGGGGATGGGTCAAATGGGGAGCAAGATTAAAAGCTATAAACTCCCAGTTATAAAATAAATAAGACGTGTGGACGCAACACACAGTTTAGGGAATGTAGTTCATAATACTAGAGTAACTTTGGTAACGGATGGTAGTGAGACTCACCATGCTGCTCACTTTGTAATGAATATGAATGCTGAATCACTACGTGGTACCCCTGAAGCTACTGTAATACTGTATGTCAACTACCCTTCAATAAAATAAAATCAAAACAAAATGCAGCTGAGAGATATTTTAAAGGATACTATAAAGCGGGCAATATCAGCAAGACAAAGACTGTGAATCTATTTCCCAACCACCAGAAAGGATACGGTATTTAGTTAAAAGTAACTATCCACAGTCATACAATCTCACACCTGGATGGTAACTTCGAGACCCTCTGGTCCAATTGCTGTCATGCTGGATATGAAGAATGCTGGCCCCAGAAAACACGTGCGTATCAGATACACGTAGATATGTATACTCCCCTTCCCTTCATTATATTTCAAAACATAAGAGTATTATTTGGAATTTCTTTCTGGTATTTTCTTCACTAGAATTATGCCACATTAGTGCCCCAACCACTTCTAATATTCCATTACCTGGAATCCCCATCATTTTGATGACAACGCTGAGCAGCCTCTAAAACACCCCACAGGTTTATTGATCATTAAACCTGTTCTTACATGGCACTAACTTTTTGGTTACTTTCAACTCTCCTAGTTGTCATGTTGTTAGGGAAGTGAACCCTGGCCCCTTAAATGTTCTGCCTTTAAGCCTAAAGGAAATTGAAGACGTTTGTAAGTAGCTAGTGAGAAATGAACTGTAAGAGCGTACCATGGAAACGTTGAACCCGTATGTATCAGACTTGGGGTTCTGATAAAGACGGGGCAAATTCGGAATCAATCGATCCTAATGATGTAAGAGGATCCCCACAATCCAGGGGGTTGGTGAAACATCCACATTCTCAGGCACGCCATAGGGGTCCACACATCATATGCTTTGTCACCAGCTGCCGTGAGTTTACTTTGGTCAATCCCAATGCAACCAAATCCCGAATCTAGGGCAAAGGGCCCTGCTGCACCTCAGCTGGGCTGAGAGCCCAGCTCCAAGGTGAAGTACACGTCCCCACAGCCCCTGCAGTCACTTCTATCCACAGGGAATCTGTGGACGGGTCAGTGGTGAATGAGCTGTCCCAATACTACTTCTCTGGGTCACTGGCGGTACAGCAAATTACAAAAGTTCCAACCAAGGGGGGCACCTGGGTGGTTCAGTTGGTCAAGTGACCGACTCAGGCTCAGGTCATGATCTCGCGGTTCGTGGGTTTGAGCCCTGCATGAGGCTCTGTGCTGACAGCTCAGAGCCTGGAGCCTGCTCCAGATTCTGTCTCCCTTTCTCTCTGCCCCTCCCTTGCTCGCGCTCTGTCTCTCTCAAATAAATACAAATATTTTTTCAAAAATAAAAAAAATGACTCCCAACCAAGGGAAGAGAGGTGTAGAGAGGCCTGTTGTAACGTAGAGTCACTGATAAAAAGCTATAGCTTTGAAAAGTCTTAGTAACTTCTGTATCTCCTGAAAAGAGGACTTTGTAGAAGTGTTACCCTGAGATTTGATAAATACAACAAATATTTTAACCTTACTGGTAAAAATATTCCTATTAAGACTGCAACGAACTGAGTTATAAAGTTCTATTTATTAGAATCAAAATAGAACGTTGTCACGTGAAGTCAAGACGCTGACCCGACTAACCAAATGTAATTTCAAATGTCCATCACTTTGGATAGAGTAGACGCGAAGCAAAGTGATTTTATATTCACCTTTAGTTGATAAAAGAAATCTCCCCTCCTTTCATTCAGAGTCCCAAATAGGCACCAGCCAGGCACTGCTGCACCAAAGCAAGATCAGGTACCCGGATGTCATCAGTACTTACTGGCTATTCCTCCATCCGTATTAACATTTCTTAGGGGGGAGAAAAAAGAAGAGGAAGAAGTCATAAAGAAAAATTCTTCTGTAAAGTAATATGAGAGTTAGATCTACCTCGAAACTGCACAGGGCGTGACACGGCAAAGAGAAGGAGGGCCGGGGCCAGGCTGGCCCAGGGGCCGCCCTGAGCCTCACCCGGCTCCCGTCTCCGGAGGACAAGCCCAGCGAGAGCCCAGGGAGTCAAGCAGTATGAGGCCGAAGATGCCTATCTGACTGCCCCCCTTGTCCATAAAAATCACGGCTTGCCTTATATTTTCTTAATTAAATGTTTTACTGATCAACAGTTATGTAATGGATTTCAATCTTTTTTTTTTTTTCAGAGGAAATCCAACCTCATGTTCCAAGAATAATACTATTTTGGTGGAGCAGTTTCTGGAAACATTTTCAATGGGATAGTTTTTTGGGTTTTTTTTAGTTTTTTAGTTTTTTTTTTTTTTTTTTTTTTTTTTTTTAGTGTTTACTTATTTTTGAGAGAGACAGAGAGAGAGAAAGAGAGAGAGAGAGTGAGTCCAAGTGGGGGAGGAGCAGAGAGCGAGGAAGACACACAATCCGAAGCAGCTCCAGGCTCTGAGCTGTCAGCACAGAGCCCCATGTGGGGCCCAAATTCAAGAACCACGAGATCATGACCTGAGCTGAAGCCAGACGCTTAACCGACTGAGCTACGCAGGCACCCCACCTTGTTTATTTGTAAAAATTTTTTTTAATCTTTATTTACTTTTGAGAGAGAGACAGCATGTGAGTAGGGAGCAGAGAGAGAGGGAGACACAGAATCCGAAGCAGGCTCCAGGCTCTGAGCTGTCAGCACAGAGACTGACGTGGAGGTTGAACTCACGAACCATGAGATCATGACTTGAGCCAGTCGGAGGCTCTACCGACTGAGCCACCCAGGCGCCCCTAAGTGGAATAGTTTAATCATTGCCTAATACCTAAGTACTACCCTGAAGACAGATATTAAATTGTTTACTTGGAACAGAGAGCAAGAAATCCAATACACTGACTTAAGTCACCTTTTGATTACAAGATGGTTTTTGATTATAGTCAAAGACTATATAGATCTGACTCCCAACCCAGAGTCCTGCAACCTGGAGAACGCAAGGAGACTGGGTAGCAAGGACAGATATGGGAACCAGTGACTGGCGGTCCCAAGACGCACCAGAGGGCATGTCACGGCAGTGCAGTGGAGACGACCAAGGCTACAGGGGCTTGAAGAACTCTTGAGTGTGGAGTATTTTTGATGAATGTCGTTAAAGACAGAAGATGGATAGAACATTATGTCAAAGGACAGGGATGTTCTGTAAACCAAGGGAACAAAGCTAGAAAAGCAGTGTCAGAGAGCTCCTGGCACGGGCCACAGGCTGGCCTTGGCATCTGGGGAGGGGAGGGGGTATCCTTTCTCAGAGGGACGCAAGGAGGTGAAGACACAGCTCCAACATGGAGACAAGAGGAAGAAGGACTAGTTCCTGGCCCATGGTCTGTTTTCTCAGAGAAGCAGGGACAAGGGCAGCCTGCAGAGTCTGTAACCATCCCCAGGGGAATGAGACACAAGCTGAGAGAGCTGATCGTAAGGACGGTCGGAAATGCAGTGAAATCAGGATGGGAGACGCCAGGGAGTGCTTTGGGGTGCCAGGCGTGGAGCCCGGGAGTAAGTCACCCCCGGGGAGGTGGGACGGACCACACATTTGCTGCAAGGCCGGGTCTCCTTTCAATCCGCTCCCCGTCTTGAGATCAGACGGCACCAGCCAAGAAGAAACACGACCGGCCGTGACCTCCATGTGGACGGTTAACTGCCGCATCAGCACACGAAGTGACGCTCCTCCGGGTCTGGTGACAAGTCGGGCGCGGACTGCCTTTCCAAGGTGAGCGGTGGGCGCGCACAGTTCAGCGTGCTGGCGGCCCAGCCCCGGTCCCCACGGCCAGCGCTGTGCATGGATGGCCCGGGGCAGGTGCCCGTGGCTTCCGTGCACGCGCCGAGTGTCCACAGTTCAGCTTTTTTCATCCCCCCACATCCCCTCCACCCTTGCCGGTTGCGGGGCACTCCTGGACCCCCAGGGTTGGGGGGGGGGGGGTTGCTGGCGGACGCCCAGCCCCAGGCCTGCAGACGGGCCTGGGTCCGTAAAGAGCAATAGCCGCCTCCTCCCCTGACGGGCAGCAAGCGGAGCTCAGATTTAGTGTCAAACTCCGCAGGCCGGGGAAGGTGTGGAAGAGAACCTCTTCCCGAACACTTAATGAATCTACTGCCAAAGGAAAAAAATCTGTTTTCCCATCTGCACTTCCAGACACATATAAGAAAGTGACATTTTCCAGCATAGGTTTTTCTAGATCATTAGCTTTGTCAGTTACTACTCCATGCTTGGCAAAATGACCACTGTTTTTTTTATTCATCCTTTAATTTCTAAAAAAAAAAAAAAAAGCCAAATCTGGAAGTAAGCTTATTTATCCTCGGTAAAACCTGACGTGGAAAATAAAAGTTGCCCCTTGAACGACACGGGGTTAGGGCACCAATGCCCACGCACGGTCGAAGACAAGTAGATATAACTTCACTACTTAGCAGCCCGCTGCTGACCGGAAGCCTTACTGATGACGCGGTCAATTAGCTCATATTTTGTGTGCTGCACGTACCGTGCGCTGTATTCCCACCATCGAGCAAGCTAGAGGAAAGAGCAGGTCGTTGACAAAATCCCGAGGGAGAGAAAACACGTTTACAGCAACGGGCTGTATTTACCGACAAAAGTCCACACAGAAGTGGACCCACGTGGCTCAAATGTGCTCTTCAAGGGTCACCTGTGTTCTCACAACTAATATGTGATACTGCTTTCCCAATTAGGATAATTTACCCCCTTCTGCTGATTCACCAATCCCAATACAGCTTAAGGTCTGTCCTCCTTCAGACTTCCACGTGCTCTCCTGACCTCTGGGTTTCCAGCACACGCAGCCTGCAAAATGCCGCCCAGCGCTTGATTCCGTACCACACTGACCTATCGCGCGGCCCATGCGCTGCTTGAGGCACTCGTTCATTCTTTTGCTCGCTCAGCAAACATTTATGGGGTGCCCACTCCTAAGTGAGACGTGTGCCAGGACGCGGAAAACCGTGAGCCGGACAGCCCTGGTTTCGGTCCCCACGTGGCTTCCTGCCCCGTGGGGCCCAGCAGGGGGAGCCCTGGGCTCTCCCACTGAACCTGTCAAACGCAAGGCGCAGGTAAATCCGGACTGAGTCCAGGGTCACTGTTCCTGCTTCACGTTTTCCCTGTAAGTCATAAACTTAGTTTGGAGGAAAAGGGAGAGACCGCTCACCTTATAGTGACTACTGACCAAGGCAGAGATTTCTTTTTAAATTAGCTCTTTCTTTTTATAAAAAGGGGGTGGGCGGGGCATCTCCAAGTGGAAGCACATGTGACTCGGTACAGGAGCAGTTCTGTGAGATTAGGAAAGGCAGCGATCTTGGGGTCAGGCCAGCCGCCTCGTGCCCACTGGCAGAGGCCACGGTTTTCATCTGGATGTGCCCCATCTTGCCGCCTCCCACACAACACGCTCCGGTACGTCGCTCGGGTCTCCGGGCGCGGCGGGCAGGGCCGGTCAGTGCGAGGTGGGGACACACCGGTTTGGAGCGCCTGGTTCTGAAACGGGGTCAATCTCAGGAGCCTGGTGGGCAGATGGGAGTGTCCTGGGCCCTTTCCCAGCCTCCCTCCTGGAGTAGTAGTTGTCGTTATTATTGTTACTGCTACTAAGACCATGTTACTTCTCATTATTATTGCTGCTGCTATGCTAACGTCTCCAAGTGTGATCATTTTGCAGATTAACCTTTCACTTTGAAAAATAAAGCTAAGTACTTCAAACTACTCCCAGTAACCTAAATGGGCACAGGATGCTGACAAGGAAAACATACCTCTGGAGAGAAAGACAACAACTTCCTCATTTGATTTGAAAATGCCCGCTGACTTTTAGTAGAAATAAGGCACCAATTATAAGGATAGCCTAATTAATCACATCTTTTAGCTTCCTCACTATGCTTAAAATTTATGTCCATAAAAATAAAAATAGGACAGGGGCGCCTGGGTGGTTCAGTCAGTTGAGCGTCCCACTTCAGCTCAGGTCATGATCTCACAGTCTGTGAGTTCGAGCCCCACATCGGGCTCTGTGCCGACAGCTCGGAGCCTGGAGCTGCTTTGGATTCTGTGTCTCCTTCTCTCTCTGCCCCTCCCCTGCTCATGCTCTGTCTCTGTCTCAAAAATAAATAAAAACATTTAAAAAAATTAAAAAATAAATAAAAACAGGACATAATATGATAAATGTAGTATTGACCGTGACGCTCTGTGTCCTACAGGATAAAATATATCTGCAGAAATGTAGGAAGGGGGCAGTGTTAAGAAACTTAAAAAAAAAAAAGGTTTTGATTGATCTGAGAAGTTACCGAAGTAGCTATTATTTCATATAAAATAATAATAAAGGGATAAAGTCATAAAAGCCATACACTTTCATCCCAGACATGCTAAAGCGTATTTCTTCTGCACCTTCGACGCAGTCTAGCAAACCTTTGTCTATCGGCGCATCGAACACTGCTGTCCGCTAAGCGTAAGGCATCGTGTGGGGGGAACAATACTCACAAGAAGCTAACAGTGTCACTGCAGACAGTCCAGATGGGTAAAAGACGATGTGCCACACCAGAATAAACGACATGTATTGGACTGACAGAGAAGAGGCTGCAGACGTTGCTGGAAAGAGAGAGATCTGGCAATGACTCGTGGAGGAGAGGCACGTGAGTTAGGTCTCTAAACTGGCGGGTAGCAGAGGAGGTAGAGAATGGGGGGAGGGGGCTGGTGAAGTTCGAGAATCTGATAAAAACCACGGGTCTCGTCCGGACGGCAAAGACCAAAAGCAGCCCCCGACCAACTGCCAGCAAGGAACCGAGGCCCCGAAACAGAAACTGGCCACCGCCAGTCACGTGGTGAGCTTGGAAGCAGATCTTTTGGAGATGAGCCTTCGGATGAGACCCGGCCTGGGAGAGACTCTGAAACAGAGGGCCCAGCGAGGCCACACCTGGATTCCTGCCCACAGGAACTGAGATAAGGAATGTGCGCTGTTTTAAGCCTCAAACAAACAAATGTGGGCCAGGCCTGACTTCTGCAAAAAATTCACACAAGCGTGTATACACACTGTGTCAGTCAGGACAGGCTGGGATTCCCTGTAGTAGCAAATGTCTTTGAAATCTCAGTGGGTTAGAAAAGCCAAGTTTTATTCTCGCTCGCCGTACGTCCACCGTGGTTTGGCTGTGCCTCGGGTCCATGGCATCTTCACTCCGGGACCCCCCCCCCCCCAGGCACTCGGCAAATGTTAGTGACCTTTTAGGTAAAGAGAAATGAACATGTTTGCAGGGAAAACAGAAGCAGCAGCACAGGGTGGGGGGAGTAAGCAATGGAACAAAGACACACAGGTTATGACACTCGCGTGGGCACACGTGAAAGGGGTGATCTGGACAAGGAGAGAAAAGTGAGGACAGAGAGGGTAAGTGCACGTAAGGGGAAATTTTGAGAAGGGCAGATAGAAGCCGAGGAAACTCCAGGAAGGACACACGTCCGTTCTCTTCAGTTGGGAGGCAGGAGACTTTGCTCACGATAAGGGGCATTTGGTCCATTTCACGATCATCGTTAACGCTGTGATAGAATCTCTCGTCCCCGTTGTTGTCCCCGCCTATGCTCAGCGTCCACTCCGTCACCCGAGAACGAATACTCTATTTCAATCCCAAATGCATAGCTTTCAGAGATATCCACGTTCTCCGAATCGCAGGCTGGCTGTTCTGAATAAACACATGAGCAGCTAAGACGTGACAGACAGTTGCTTCTACGCCGATAGGCTTCGGCGGCACCAAATCCACAGACAAACCCTCTGAGTCTCTTCAATTTCCAAAGTGCTTATGAAAACCAGCCAATCTGAAGGGCTCCATAAGGCCTGCCTTCTAGGCCCATGAATTTATTTTAGTCTCTCTAGTCCCGTACGCCTGCTTCTTCCTCTGAAGCAGATGAAAACTGCAGAGCATAAAGAAGTTGTGAGATGCTCCAGACAGGCTCCAACAGTAAGCGCCCGGCTTCCGGAAGGCGCTTCCTGGAGGTCCTGCAGCCCAGGACACCGTGTCCCCGTGTGCTGCATCCGGGCCCTCAGTCGACACCTACAGGCCAGCGTGGAGGCCAGGAAGCACGGTCTGGGACGAGCCCCCCCAGGTGACTCATGCTCAAGCGGACTCCAGGACCCAGGTTTACTGCTGCTGCCACCGAGGGAGAGAGCAGGAAAGATCTCTGCTCTCTGATTAAACCTCT
The DNA here is from genome assembly GCF_028018385.1 of Neofelis nebulosa. Classification (NCBI taxonomy): domain Eukaryota; kingdom Metazoa; phylum Chordata; class Mammalia; order Carnivora; family Felidae; genus Neofelis; species Neofelis nebulosa. Next base: position 142,835,201 of record NC_080788.1, read on the forward strand.
CCCTGCTCTGCGTGTGCGCGTGCGTGTGAATGACGGCAAAACCCAGTCTGGGAGAAGCTGCATTTCCCACTAGGCTTTCTGGCCCCATCTTCGTCCGGATCTGCCCGCTTGAGGCTTCTGGGTCACTGAAACCCCACCAACCACAATAAAGCTTTAATCTTCCTCCTTAAGCTGTGAAGCTGATGTTTTCTCTTATACCTATGTATGGTTCACAATTTTAAAAACAATTTTACTTAAAAAAAAAAAAAAGTCAAAAAGGTCTCTGACACCATGGCCAAAGACCCTCGCCACACTGCCTTCTCCTCAGGATCTCGAGTGTAGTTTTGGACCTGACCTGCAAATAATGAAAATTTATTCAACAGACATCTACTAGAAGCCACACATCAGGCTAGGAGCTGGGGAGACAAAACCGAAGGTGTTCTCAGCCCTCCAGGGGCTCTGAATGGCCCTGTTAAGGCGACTGGTAAGACTGAGCAGGTGACATCGACGGACAGTCCCATCCCTGAATGGGCTCCCCAGTGAGGAGGCAGGACAGGCTGTGTGTCTGGCTCACACGTCCGTGACCCGTGACCTCCACTCACCTTCACAGTGCCGATGACCAAAACTTTGCATCTCGAGAGCTAATCACCAGCCTGCAGCAGACCGGTCAGTATACGCAGAAAAGTGCTACTGAGGCAGGACACGCTTACCCAAATCAACCCTAACAGTCACAGTAACAATAATAACTAATGTTTATTGAGCACCTAATGTGTGCCAGGCACATCAGATGGCCTCGACGTTTTACAGCTAGAACCTCTCAGCACCGCAGTCACCCTGTCAGATAGGTACTGCCGGATTTTACAGATGAACTATGGCCCAGGCCCCCACCTAGGAAGAGGAGGAGCCTCTCGATCCATTCACCTGACCACCCCAAGTGCTGCCTCTATACAGACACAATACATACCGTAGTGAGAAATTTCTTGGGAAGTGGGTGGGCCCACGGGTACCTTCCGTTACATGAAGATTTCTACCTCATGAAGCGTTCCTCCGCTTCGCCTTTACTCTGCCCAGTCCCAACATAAGGCAGCGACTGGTGCCACCAGAACCAGATAGAGGAAACCGAGGCTGAGTGACTGTCAACTCTTGGGTTACTCAGAGGCGGAGCTGTGACTCAGACCCAAGGGCGGATTCTAAACCTTGCGTTTTCTAGCGCACAGCACACAGAAGTGTAGTAAAAGGGGAACGAGCGGTGTCTCCAAACAGCAACGTTTGTTTTTAATGATTGCTTTACTTTATTTTAGACCAAGAGAGCACAAGCAGGGGAAAGGGGCAAGGGAGAAAGACAGAATCTGAAGCAGGCTGCGTGCCCGGCAAGCAGCCCAACACGGGGCTCGATCTCGTGACTCTGGGATCATGACCTGAGCCACGATCAAGAGTTGGATGCTCAACCGACTAAGCCACCCAGGAACCCCTATTTTTAAGGATTCTGAAGTAAGATCTGAGGCTCTAACCCTAGATCAACCGACCCCTTGCCAGAGCCCGTTTCAACCAACGAGCGGTTACCATCCCACAACACATTCTGGACAAGGGGATCTGTCCCCATCTGACCACGCCACAGCCACGTGTGCCTAAACATTAGATTTTAGTGTCAGAATGCGATGAACGTAGCCGGCAGGACCATTAAACACGGGCAGGGTTCTCCAGCCACCCTTCCACACTGCCATCCTGTTCAAGAAGAGCTGTGCACACCATTTCGGAAAGTACTTTGTCTCCCGACCATCCTAAAACGTCTGTGTATCTATGTGCTCAGCTTATGGAAGATGTGACGAGGGGACATACAACGGAAGCACAGTGGGAACAAGTAACAAATCCCCTTCTGTCTGGCAAATGCCTAGTTGACCACGACACTTACATGCAAAGAACCAGGTACGGGTCGGATATAAACAGCACACTTTCAAGTCAAATTATTTTCTGAACGGCACCTTTTGTGTGGAGTTTTCATTACAGCTGGAACCGGACAGTTAAAAAGTAACAACGACAAAGCTCGAATCAAGTTCTCACTAATCAGATCAGAAGGGGAAAATTTTTCCATTTTCTGCAGATGCCAGGCCATTACTTTCATGCCCCCAGTACTGCTTTTGGGCCACCAACTACCAAAACTTTGGTTCCATATGTTCATATGTCTGTATAAAGCTCCTGATAACGTACTGAGTTTTGTTCTAAATCAAAGGCTAGGGACACAGATGTGGAAGAATCTAGATTCCTCTCAAATTCTTCTCCTCGCATACACAAGGGCTAAGGAGAGGTGGGCCCTGGGCTACATGTGACAGGTGAAGCCAGAAAGCTTCTAGAAGCACACGTACAAGAGCATCTTCATGGTGCCGTGCTAGCCAAGGTGCCCCACCTGAAAGCGGCAGTGACCTCTCACGCCACATCATCCCTGGCTGTGGGCTGTCCTGGGCGTTGTGCATGCAGATAGCAGCATCCCTGGCCCAGCGGTGACAGCCAAATTGTCTCTGTCCCCTGAGGGCGGGGAACCCCTGGGCTAGGCAAAGAGTTCATTAAAGGGACAAGGGACGCAAAAAAAGCGTATTTGAAAAACTGATACACTTGACTTTGTTACAGTTAAGAACTCTGATCATCAAAGGCTTTTATTAAGAAAGGCACTGGGGGTGGGGTGGGGGGGAAATGCCTGGGTGGCTTAATCAGTTGGGCGTCCGACTTCGGCTCAGGTCACGATCTCGCGGTCCATGAGTTCGGGCCCCGAGTCGGGCTCTGGGCTGATGGCTCAGAACCTGGAGCCTGCTTCCGATTCTGTGTCTCCCTCTCTCTCTGCCCCTCCCGCACTCACGGCCTCCCTCCCTCCCTACCTCTGTCTTAAAAAGTAAACCAACATTAAAAAAAATTTTTTTAATTAAAAAAAAAAAAAAAGGAAAGGGACTGCAGCTAAGCACTGTGAGGAGTCTCCCAGACATCACGCTGAGCAAAAGCACCGCTCGACGCGACCTGTAGAGGCTTAACAGACACACCAACTCAGCTGTGGGGACAGAGTCGGACCAGCGTTGCCTCCGGAAGAGGGCGGGTGTGGGTGCCACCTGGGAAAGGACACCAGGGGGCTTTCCTGCAACCCAGACACCTGCCACAGGGCAGTCTCAGCTGTGGTCACTTAGGACAAAGCCTAACGGATACTGAATACACGTGCACCTTACATGTGTAAGTTGAATCTCAATTAAATGAAGAATCAACAGAAAATTACCCAAACTACTTGTCTTTACTACAAATGTCCCGATCCTTTTTTTCTATTGTTTTTTCTATTCTGATATATTTATTCTGTAATTAATGTTAGCCATTTACGAGAATAACCGATAGTCAAATGCCTACTCACGATTACAATAATTCAGCAATTCAGATACAGGTTAACTTTTACCTTCTTCTATTACTTGCCACGTACAACGTCTGAGAAGACCATACATAAATCTTATTTTAAAAAGTTTATAACGTTCAACGTGTGGCGCTATTATTGACTTTTACTGCCTTTAATGTGTGGTCATGTTTGATGTGGTCAACTCTTCAGTCACAAGAATCTTCCCTGCCTCTGAAGTTCTCTTAGCAACTTTCCCCTAGAATTTAGGTAACTGAGCCTGTACGAACTAGCGAAATCCTGCTGTTGCCATCAACTGTCGCTCTAATGTTGTATTGTCATTTAGCTTTCCCTATCTATCTTATTTTCCCCCGCTAGCTGGTGAACTAGGGACTGAGGAGAGAACAGAGCTGAGTGTGTGCCTTCTGTGCCCGCAGGTGCCTCGAAGGGACAGTCACCCGGGGGTTCGCTGCACTGGAAGAGCCACCACAGGCCAGCAGCACGTTCCGTACCTCGCCTGAGACACACCTCGGGACCCAAAGGGCAGTGACAGGGGAGCTTCTTTTCAAGAAATACGAATCTGTGGGGCACCCGAGGGGCCCGGTCTTAGATTAAGCATCAGATCTTAGCTGACTGAGCCACCCAGAGTACCCCTTTAAATTAAAAAGTCAGTAAGCTTGGCTTGGAACGCCTTTTTCGTGATGCAGATCCGATGTGGTCCATTCTTAGGATGCTTTAAAACCTAGAGCAACCTCTCCGAGAACGCAGTGCCTACCCACACACTGGAGAGGAAGCCCAGAGTTGTGTCGAAAGTGCTGGCCCTGCAGACTCAGGCACTGCCTCCTCTTGGCCCCACACACAGGAGCGGACTTCCGGTCCAGCAGCTGGTGACGGAATTCTTCCCGTGTGAGGCCGCTCACTGGTCTGGTTACTTGAACAACAAAGGCCAAAGCCTGCGTCTGTGGCACCTGCATTTGAGCGGGGCTCCCGAGAACACCATCTGCTGCTGAAAACACTTCGACAGCTCCTCAGCTCCTGCTGAAATACAGGTCGGATTCACCGAGCAGCTGGCACTCAGGAAGACTCTATGGGACAAATGACCATCTCCCGTGGTTGTAAGGTGCAGCCAGCACCAAGAGGAGAGGAGATACTTCGAGTCGGACCTGAACCTCAGTTCTGGCGTGCCACAATGATTAAACTCGTAATCATGTATGAACTGAAGACCGAGGACAGACCCACCAGCAAATCGGCCTTGACTTCCTCCCCTGGCAAATGGGAACAGAAGCAAGCAGGCCCAGCAGGGCTGTTGTGCGGGTCGCCTGGAGCTGTGCGTCATGCAGATGCCGAGGGCTGGGGCCCCCCCCCCCCCCCACCCTTCCAGCCTGTCCCTCCACCTTCCCTTCCCTTCCCCCAGCACCTCACGCTCCAGCGCGCCCAGTGGCTAGGCTGCGCCCTTGGCCTTCAACCCGGCAAACTCCTGGCCTGTCTTCAGGGTCAGGTGCCATCCCACCTCTGTGAAGCCTCTCCTGACCCCTCCCCGCCTTTTCCTGCTGTTTCCCTTGCCTCTGGGCCGCCCCCCCCCCCGCCCCCCCAACTACTATTCATCAGTGTCCTGACCGGGTTTTCCACCAGGCCAGAAGCTCCTTGAAAGCAGAAACTGCGTTGTGAGCTCCGTATGGCCCAGCAGCACTAACAGGTGCTCCTGCGTCTCGGTGGCACCTGGTAACATGTGACAACTGCCGGAAAGAGAAGGCCCAGATCCGGAGAGACCTCTCGTGGGGGAGAGGTGGTGCCCGTGCGAGGAGACTGACTTCCCGACAGATCTTCCTCGGCTGTGGAGCGCTGTCCGCGAGTCCCCGCTCCCCGGCCACATTTACCGGAAACTTCGTCTGTCACCACTTTGCAGGTGACGGTTCAGGTGACGGTGTCAGTATTCAGACACAGCAGCTAGCTCTACATGGTCTGTCAGGTAAGTCTACTCGCCCACGAACAGGAAGCTGATGTTCTACCGGTTCGAGAAACCACGGCTACTAATTCCCTTTAGATGAATGACGAGACCACAGAAGAGCAGCGACTTCAGAGCCGACGGTAGCGTTTCTGATGTAAACGCTGCCAAATAAAAACCGGCTTATTAATTTTAAATGACTTCACAGCATTTAAAGAAAAAACACGAGGCTGACACAAAGATTTTAAAACTCATTAGAATCGGTCTTGAAATCCCTGATATATTTAAATTGAAAGCTGCTGTTCTGACAGCTTTCCCTTCGGATATGCTGCTGCGTGTGGGCCCCCATGGTTAAGGTTGGGTGAGCAGTTCCATTAAAACCTTCACTTTCACGGCTTATAATTGCACAATAAAAATTTGCTCCAGGCTTGACTTCTGCATACAAAAGATTTCTGCTTGAAATACACATTCCAAAGGACAAAATAAACCCGTCTGGACGGAAAACTCGGATACAAGGTCACTTCTGGTGTGTCTTCGGCTCAAACGAGTTAAAAGAAGCTAGAAGTGTAGGATCAAACGTGTCTTTCCTACGCACAGAAGTTAGAAATAGAGAGAGGGAGGGGGAGAGTCGGTCTCGGGGCGAGGGGGGGAAGGGACATCTAGAACCAGGGTATTCCGTGATCGTCCGTAACGACCTGTCTCCCCACTCCCCACACCCGGCGTGTCACCGGATGCCATCGATTCTTACCTCTAAATACTTCTCGCGTCCCTCAGGCCTCCCCGCTTCTCAAGTTCTCTTTCAGCAAGCGAGCGAACCCCGGCACGGCGGCGGCGGCCCCCCAGCAGGTGAGGACACAAACCCCAAGGCCTGCCGACGGCCCTCAAGCCCGGCTCCTGCCACGTCTCTGGCCTCGTGCTCTACCCCCTTCTGTCTCTCCCTACGCCTCTCTGCTGTGCCCTCCGCCCCAGCTCCTGTGAACAGGCCTTTCTACTTCATCTTCTTGCCTGCTACACCCAGTGCAGGAAATTTCCTTCACGACATCCCTGAAGGGCGCCCAAGCCCAGCTCCTGCCTAATGACACCAACAGCAAGGCTTGCATTTTAAAAACCCACTTGTGTCTGCCGATACCTCAGCCACACCTACAAATCTGTGAGACAGGCTAGGCCATTGTTGTGGAAACTGGGGCTCGGGGAGTTGGAGTGACTTGAGCAGGTGTGACATAAACAGACTTGCTAAAGCCACAGCCATCTCGTCCCACATTGGCCTGAGCCACAGGAGCCACAGACCTCAGGGAGATTCATGTGTCAGATTTCTGGGAGCTGGTCCCCACAAATCCACAGTGACTTCCCACCATTCCAGGGCTGTGGCCTCTGCAGGCTCGGGCTGTCTTCTCGGGCCCCTCTGCACATGCCCTGCTCGCCCCCAAGCCCAGACCTTGTCTGACAGCATTTCCCTCAACCAGACAATTCTGCCTTTCGAGCCACAGCCACCTGACTGCCCCCAGGCACCCTAGAGCTCAGACAGCAGTCACTGCCTCAGTTGACTGTTTTGGTTCTTCAGTGTTTCCCGCCAGTTGTGTCCCTCCTATCTCTACCATAAACTCTGAAAAGGCAAAGATCTCATATTACTTTTCTATCTCCTTACAGCACCTACCACTGAACTTGAGACCCAGGCATTCAGTAAGACTCCATTATGATCAACAAGTATTTCAAATAGGTATTTGACTTACTTAAAAAATACTTAACTATTTTTTTTCCTGACAAGAGTCAACACAAAGATAAACACGGTACCTGTGCTGTTTTCGACCACTAACATTTAGAACGTTTTCTTTTCAGCTGAAAAGCATAAAGTTGACTTGTAGAAGGGAAAACTACCCAAATCAAAATGTGTGACCGAGCACGACAACAAAAGAACCCGGCGGGGGGCCTAACATAACCAGCTCTCCAAACGTGTAACTCAGACCTAACGTGGCTGATCATCACCGGGCACCCTGCTATAGTCATATGTGAGTCGGGGGCGGGGGGGGGGGGGGGGGGGCAGGGGACACCCGGTAACTTCTGGGGGAAAAACCCTCAGCAAGAGCGTCGGGAAGAACACACTGGTCTCAGCTGTCTCCACGCTAACGAGCGGACCGGAGGAGGAGGAATTCACTGGAGTAACACAGCAACTGTGAGGCTCGGCGCGGCCCGGAGGCCCTGGCTGGAGAGACTCACCGGGGAACACGGTGGCGGGGGGGCTACGTAAGCAAAGATCCAGTAAGAAGGGGAAGAAAAGGGGCCCAGTGTCTACCAGCAGAGAACCTGAGCCTAGTGGCCAGGAGGTGAGCGTCGGGTGAGGACGATACGAAAACAGAAGCTGACAGTGTTGGGGGGTTGAGAAAAACACAACCACCCAAAAGAATATAAACCAGTTATCTGGAGAGCTGCTAGACTCCATCTGCTAAACGCGGAGGATCTAATAAGCCCTTCCTTCACTGCAAACTTCACCTCTTGGAAGCCAGAGAAAGAAAGGCTAGGAGGACACACACGGCCAGGACGTGCCTCAAGCAGCGTGAGGAATGTGGGATTGTACTGGGATCGGCACTTGGTCCGGCAGGGACCAGACTGCCCGCCAGGGACCTCCGGGCAAACTAGAAAAGGCTGTCGCTGCGAGGATGATGCGGCTCCGCAGGCACACGGCTTGGGGAGAGAAGACAGGCTGAGGTATCGGCGCCTCACCGGCCCCCGGGGGCCCTGGCCACACGCGCCTGACACGTGGAGACCCGCAAGGCAGGCAAGCGGCTCCCCTGCCCAGCGAGCCCTGCCCGAGACTCCTCTGTGGCGGGCGCGGTGCTGACAGCAGTGCCACGCGGCACCCGGGAGACAGAGGTCCCTCCCCGTGAAGCTCGTGCTCCAGAGCAAGCACAGACGGGGACAAGTGCCGCGAGAGAGACCAACAGCATGCTCACCGCGGTGGCTCATTTCATGTGACAACTTGGCTGGGCCACGGTGCCCAGGTATTTGGTTATGCCGGATGCTTCCGTAAGGCTGTTTCTGGATGAGACTAACATGCAAATCGGCGGACTATGAGTAAAAACGGCAGAGTGCCCTTCCTAACACGGGTGGGCCTCATCCAATCAGCTGATGGCCGGAACAGAACACAGGCTGACTGACCTTCCCCAAGCAAGAGGGAATCCCACAGCCTTTGGACCTGAGCTGCAGCGTCGGCTCCTTGCAGGGTCTCCCCCTGCTGGTCCCTCCTGTCAATTCTGGAGTCGCCAGCCTCCATAACTACACGAGCCAGTTCCTTAAAATAAATCTCTTCCTCTACACACGTGCACACTCTACTGGTTCTGTTGTCTTCCTGGAGAGTAGATGACGATACCAACAGCGGCCATGCGGCGGCTGCGTCCCAAACCATTCCGATCGTCAGGAAATCACACACAGCACAGTCCCGCAGGGCAGGAATGGAGCCTGGGAGGGTAACGTCAACCCACAAGCGTGGTCACAACGTGTGCACTCCCCTGGGCACTTATCCCAGGTCAGAAACACAAGCAAGTCCCGTCTTCCAGCACGCAGAAGAGAAAGCCCCAAAATCCTGTCCCAGAGGTTAGGGAATTTACAAATATAGACCTTGGGGGGCTGGGGAGAAAAAGCAGCTTTCAAGAATTTTTTTTTTTTTTTTTTTTGAGGCTTGTTTTTAAACTTGGGCGGATTTCACAAAGTTCTACTGATCCAACTAGTGGGAAGAGCCAGGGCTGGTAAAGTGGGCTGGTGAGGGAAGGGACATGGTATGAAGGACAGGGCTGCAGTGACAGAGGGAAGTAGGACAGCCCCTAGGGTGGGGTGCACTGAGGCCTCAATCCGGGTTCGCCATCAGCAGGTCCGGCCAGCTTTCTCACTCCCAGCCTGCCTCCTCCCCTGGAAAATGGCACGATGCCCAGCTATGGGGTAACAATGAGGACTGGGGGAGGCTCGCCAAGCCCCGTGGCCCACCACTGGCACACAGCAGTGTGGGCTCAATGAACACCACCTTAAGAGCGAGGCCCTGTCTCTAACCTCTCAGGCTTTAACGTCTCCAAACACGAATTTAACCACAGTGACCTGGGCCTGGTATCGGGGGAGTGTCTCCTAAACCTAGCCTGGTTAATTCTGTCTCAGATTCTTAGGGGAAGACAGTAGCTCCTGACTCATCACCATGAGGATAACAGGAGAGAAAGTTCTCTTCCCGGTGCTTGACACACAGCAGGCAACGCCACAAATGCTGATTCTCCTTCCTTCCGGAGTCCACCAGGGATGGGTATGTAAGGTCCTGCCTGTGGCTCTGTCTGCCTTACCCGTGCAGGTGCCTCTATGAACACGCTGATGCCTGGGTGACGTGTCAAGTAGGAGACAGGGACAATCCACGTGCCTCCTTTGTTGGGCGTCTGTTGCTAACTGATTAGCAACTGTGAAAGATCTCCGAAGGGGCCCAGAGTCAGGTAAGCAGATGAGAAAGGGGAGGGAGGCTGTGGTTCCAGAGGAGGGCTGCCAGTGGGAAGTGTCAGCGGGGACAGGCAAGGGCAGGACAGGATGACACTAGCACACAGGGCAGATGGGGGATGCCAAATTCGTACCCGAGAACTTCTACAGGAGGATGCGGGGCCTGGGGCTGCCACGCCTCCTCCTGGACACACACAGCATGAAACGCTCCCGGCGACAAGACAGGAACGCCCTCCCCAATTAGAACCGTGAGCAGAGAGAAAAGCACTGCGTTTCTCAAGTTCCCCAAAGGCTGCTGAAACTCAAGCTGGAAAGAACAGGAAACAAGGACCACTGGATTCTGGAAGGTGCGGTCCACGTCTACCCGCACTGCTCTAGCGGTATATGCAAAACAAGTGAACGCAGGTAAAAACAAATTGGAGTTTTAGATGATTTAGATTCGCAGCCTTCATTTATGAAAATGATGAAAATGTTTAATACGGATAATTTACAAAACAGAAACCTTACATGAGGAACGCAATAAGGACAACACTCTTGCACGCGTGACACAAATTACTCGTGGTCAAGGTCAGCCAAGGTCAGCTATTGGGAACCAGCAAGGATACAGGTCAGGACGTTTCAGCAAGACAGCTAGAGGCTCTAAGAAAGACTATAACGGCACTGGAAAGTCTCCAGAGATGATGCGAACCTGGACGGATTTCCTAAGCTCCAGTGTTTTCACATCTCTTAATATCTTTAAAAAACGAATTCGTAAAGGGGCATCTGGGTTGCTCTGTTGGTTAAGCGTCCGACTTCGGCTCGGGTCATGATCTTACAGTTCATGAGTTCGAGCCCCGCGTTGGGCTCTGTTCCCCTCTCTCTGTGCTCCTCCCCTGCTCATGCTCTCTTTCTCTCTCTCAAAAATAAATAAACATTATGAATAAATAAATTAAACAAACACGAATCGGTCAAGACAACAATAAAGAACGGACCGCCAGCTTCCTCACAGTTGCAGGGAAAGCAGTGGGCAGAGGTGTGGGTTCTTCTGAGAGTGAGCATCTCCCACCTCTCTGTACAGCATGAGGCGGGCAGGGCAGGAGGGGCATTTCTTTCCACAGCTGGAAAAAACTGCCAGCAGGTGAGCCCTGTGTAGGCCCCACATGGGCCTGACCAGCAGGGGCCTCTAAATCAGCAGGCCTCACTCAGCTTTCTGTAAAATAGCCCAAGGGAGATTTTAAACAAGACTGCTCTGCCCTTAAAAACAGACCACTTCTAGGGCACCTGGGTGGCTCAGTTGGTTAACCATCCAACTTCAGCTCAGGTCATGATCTTGCGGTTTGCAAATTCAAGCCCCACGTCGGGCTCTGCACAGACTGCAAAGCTTGCTTCAGATCCTGCCTCCCCTACTCTCTGCCCCCCACCCCAAAATTAAATTAACATAAAAAAATAAACAACTGCTTCTTTGTCCCAAAATTAAGACCAGAAACTTCAGAGATCCAAGGACATGGGCGTGGGGCTAGCAGATCTGCTCCGACCCCAGCCCAGGGTGTAGGGCCCTCAGCATCCGGCCAGCTGTCCCACATCTGGATTCTACACCTGCAAAGGGAGAGTGACCAGCCCCCTCCCAGGTAACTGGAAGGACAACAGCCCCGGAGGGGAAAGCAGGTGAGACCAGCTGGGCTCGGGGTTTCCTGCCATGTGTTCAGGAGCCACTCGGCCCGGCCCCACCCCTGTCCTGCCTCCCCAGGCCAGTCCCATGAGGCACACGGCACAGAAACTACCCACCTGAAGGGAAAAGGCCCCAGCCAACTCACATGAGCACCCTGCGGACGGAAATCATCCTCTCCCTCCGTGTCCCATGGCCTCTACCCAGTCTGTTACCACGGCAGCCAAGGAATAAATATGGACTCGCTGCTCCGGCATCTGACACCTCCAAACCTGTCAAACGGCCTCCTCTGTTCCCACCATCACCTCTGACTCGCTTCCTTCCCTCTTCACTTCTGCAGCTATCCACGCGGGTGGCTTCGCCATGAAGGCGGCTAAGGACAAAAACGTCCCATCTGGCACACGTTAGCCTCCGAGGAAAATCACATACGTGGGAACGAGGTCAGGAGGACGGTATCCAGGAAGCAGCGTCCGTCCATCCGTCTGTCCATCCGCGGCCACACTTTCAACTTTGCGCTTTGTATACAACTTTTCTGTAAGCGTGAAAGTTCATTCATTTTGACAACATTAGAAAACAAAACATTTAGAAAGAAAAGTCGTTTGAATCCCCAGGGAGCCCAGTCCCCATCCGGTGCGCCAGCTCCCACACCAGAGAGACACGTTCATTAGCTGAAAAATGGAACAATCGAGAGGACACGTGGGTTCAAAACAAAACCCGGGGCAGCGACTCCAAGGTCAGGAGGCGGCGGACGGGCCCGTGAAGGAAGGCTCGTACACAGGTTTCCAGGCGGAGGGGCAGGAACCGACGGCGGGGGAAGCGGACCACGCAGAGCCCCGCATCGCCTGCGAGCCACAAGCTGTGCACGACCCGGGAAGCACCAGCTCACAGCCTCGGCCTCCAGGGGACACGCTTCCAGGAACCCACGTGTGTGTGCTCCCTCACCGCGCTGCTCCCTCACACGCATCCACACCGAGGTCTGCAAGCAGTTCTGTGCGCTGACAGATGTCACCCGAGCGTCTCTGGACATCGGGGTCCTCAGAGTAAACTAGTGCTCACTCCACTCGGACGCTCCTCCCCGACGGCCCCGCGTGGGATCCGCGTCCAAGCGTAGAGGAGAGCTTTAGGAGAACACGGGCTACGCCTGTCTGGCAACTCACACCTCGTGCAATTCTCGTGTGCCTCCGTCAGAGACGAGGTAAAACCGTGAGCAACGGGAGAAGCAACTGTGTGTGTTTGAGCCGCGAGAGCCACGGGAGGCCAAGAACCGAATGGGACGTCTTCCTCCGCCGCTTGGTGGGCTCTGTTTCCCGCCAGGTCGTGAGGAGGACTGCTAGAATCTTCTGCCACTGCGGCCCCGGTGAGGTAGGGGAAGCGGGCTATTCAAGGGAGAGAGCCAACTTAAGACTGCCTGACTCCGTCCCGAGGCCTTAAGGCCGACACAGGGAAGCTTGCGGCACCAAAGTACGGTTCGCGGCAGTGAGCACACACGGGAGTCTCTCCATCTCCGTCCCTGCCCCTGAACCGCTCAAACTGGTCTACGCAAAAGACAAGACCCAGCTGAGGTGGGACAAATCGCACAGGTCAGGGGATCGATGGAGAACAGTCATTTTCTAGATAAAACCTCTATTCTATTAAACCCTCCACAGTGGCAGCTCCTTGAACGAACACCGTATCTGAGCTCGGCAACACGGGAAAACGTGCGGGTCCCGAGACAGCAACCTTAGGAGAGGCTGGCACCCCGCACCGCGGCCGGGTCCGTTAGATGGGATCGCCAATTAAACCAACTCTTCATTCAGAGGCTCTGTTCAGTTCTTCTTCACTGGCATGGGTCAGCAACACACGTGGACTATCGTTCATCTGTGTTAAGTCCGGCAGATCTGATAGGCTCTCTTCACCTTCACACAATTACACTGCGTCAGAGCTGGTTGTAAGCCAAACCCTCCCTTTCCAGTGATTTCTATCACAAAACTGGTCCCATAGTTCCATGCAGAAATCTCAACTTGGAGCCGAACTCTGGAAAGCCCCGGTCTGCTGGGTGTATCCTTATAGGTTTAAAACCTCTGCAACAGTTTTGGGGCGCCTGGGTGGCTCACTCGGGTAAGCGTGTGACTTGGGCTCAGGTCACCATCTCGCGATTTTGTGGCTGGGCACTGACAGTGCGGGGCCCACTTGGGATTCTCTCTCTCCCTCTCTCTCTGCCCCTTCCCAACTTGTGCACATGCGCTCTCTCTCTCTCTCTCTCTCTCAAGATAAATAAGCTTTAAAAAAAAAAAATCATAAAAATAAGTTTCAAAATAAATAAAAACCCTGCAATGGCTTAAAATCCCAAGTTCTGCCTTCTACCACTAATCTTCTCTTCTTCACTGGTCCCCATTTCACAAACTGACAGAAATTTCCCCAGTGCTCAGGGGTGTCAATCCACACAAGCCCTTTCCGGTGTCTGGCTGAGCCACGGGTCCTACCTTAGCTCCCTGAGCCTGGGTGGACATTTCTCAACCACCGAGCTGCAGTGTTAAGGCCTCACCAGCAGGCCTCCCACCTTCACACAAGGTCTGCTCTCACAACTCCTGGAGTCTGAGGCTTCTGGTTACACACTACCACCCGCTGAACACCTGAAGCAAACTCTGTATGCTGAACATCTCATCTCAAGAATACGATGTAAGTATGATGTAAAAAAACCTATGGGGCGCCTGGGTGGCGCAGTCGGTTAAGCGTCCGACTTCAGCCAGGTCACGATCTCGCGGTCCGTGAGTTCGAGCCCCGCGTCAGGCTCTGGGCTGATGGCTCGGAGCCTGGAGCCTGTTTCCGATTCTGTGTCTCCCTCTCTCTCTGCCCCTCCCCCGTTCATGCTCTGTCTCTCTCTGTCCCAAAAATAAAAAATGTTGAAAAAAAAAAAAAATTAAAAAAAAAAAAACCTAGAAAACCCACACCCCGACTCTGCAGAGGAGAACCAGCAGAGGCTCGGAAAGACTTCTGAACAAACCCTGTTAAAGCAAGTTAAAGACAGAAAGTAATCTGAACAAGTGGTCGCTCTGAAAAACCCTGGACCGAGAAAATACGCTGCGAGAAAAGAGCATGGGAAGTTGTTTTTCTGACTTTTAGTCAACAACAACCGAGGAGACAGAGAGACAAACATTAAAATTAAAATTGCAATACAGAGAAATCTACCTAAAAGAATTTATACTTACCAGAAGTTAGTACCAGGGCTGCTTTTCTTTCAGAATTAACATCCTAGAGCCTGAAGCCAGACATGCTACTGAAGCGACTGTCAACACTTTTCTGGGCCCTTCCCCCCAGGGACTGGGGGTCATCAGCAGAGACACACAGGACCATGTCATGCTTGCACTCACGCTGCTGGTGCACCCGGAGACAGCGGCCAAGAACTGTGGCCTGCAGACCTTCAAGCCAGCAGTCAGCTCAGAAGAAAAATAACGAGTTTCAGTGTCAATGCCCAGCCACAGGAAAATAACTTTAAATGGGAAGCCATAACTAAAACCTGCAAATCAGGTTCTGGAAAATCTGGACACCCTCAATTGGTACACGAGCGTCTGTGATATAGAACGTATGTACGTTTCTCTGGGAAGAGGGTTCTCCCATGACCCAGAAAAGGTTAAGAGCCACAGTGCCCAACAAAACAAAACCAAGGACACGTCACTGTAACGAAAATGTTAACAACGGTGGGGCGCCTGGGTGGCTCAGTCGGTTAAGCGACCGACTTCGGGCTCAGGTCACGATCTCGCGGTCTGTGAGTTTGAGCCCCACGTCGGGCTGGGTGCTGACAGCTCAGAGCCTGGGGGCCTGTTTCGGATTCTGTGTCTCCTCCTCTCTCTGCCCCTCCCCTGCTCATGCTGTGTCTCTCTCTCAAAAATAAACATTAAAAAAAAAAAAATGTTAACAATGAACTGAGGTAACACACTCCTCGCTCCCTCTCCCCGAGTGCCAACGCACTGATGAAGCGATCTCCTCAAACGGAGCAAAAGCCCCACACCTGACCCTGGAACAGCAGGAGGAAGACACACGGTTTGCCGCTGGGGTGAGAAAACCCGACCTAACAAAATCACAGCAGTCCGACATGAGCGTGTGTGTTTCCTGTGGATCCCGAAGACTGCCGTGGGCAGCGAGAACCTTCTACAGCCAGAAAAGCGGCTAGACTCACGGCGTCACTTTTTAAAAGACAGCTACGCAAACACCCTCCGCCCCGCAGCCGGACCCTCCTGGCTGTCACGGCCGCTCGCCCCCCTTTCGCGCTGCCTGTGCTATTCCTACCAGCACTGAAGGAAAACCGCTCGCTGGGAACTGTCCCACCAAATCGCATCGGGATGCAGTTCCACTTCGTGGTGACTCCCTTCTACTGTCTGGTTTACTAACGTGAAGTGAGTGTCCCGCGACTGACCGCGGGGTCGGGAGGACAGTGTTCGCCACACGCGAAGCCGTCCTCCTCCCGCTGGAACAGGCACACACGGCAGCCCGGACGGTCCCAGGAGAAACTGGGCCGTTTTCCTGCGGCGCCAGCCTGACTCGACGGTACGTCACTTAACACGGGTTTTAAACTGGAGCCAACACACAGACGTCTGGGTCAACTGTTAGTGTTTCACAACGAGAAAGCAAAGTCATCAACAATGACGACAAAAGCCTGAGACTCTGAAGCTCAATTCTGAGCCTGTAATGGGTCACTGTGAGTGCAGTCCCTGGTCTTGAGGGAATACTCACTATCCGTGGCGGCCGCTAGGGCTGCTTCCGGACAGAAGGTTAAGAAGAACTAACCGAAGGAACGGCAGGCAGGTGTGGGGGAGAAGCAATTTAGAACAATAAAAACGGAAACAACTGAGCGACGCGGCCTGAAGGAACGAGATGCAAAACAGACACAAATGGAGTGAGAATTTCTGCAGCCAACGCTGCTGGGTCAAGGGCCGCACACAGATCAACGCGTGTGGTTCGTTCCGCAACCCTGCAGTCGGGTGCGGCACTATCCCGATTTACAGACAAGGAAACAGGAGCACAGACACACGCCCCCAAGAGCACCGCCCCGGAGCGCACCTCCCCGATCAGCACGCTGCACCGGATGCGGGGGCTTCGACCGAGATGTCCTTCGTGCTCCCCAGACGAGACTGTGCTCCTAAGGCCACAGGCACCGAGGCCTGGCGCCGCACGCGTGCTCTGGAGGAAGCCCGACCTCGGCTGGCTGACATCAGCTACCCTGAGAAACGGGGCTCATGCTTCTATCCTACCGATGCAGAAACAAAGAGGGGCAAAGCACCTATGGCTGACCCCCAAATGATGCAGGTGATGGGGTGCTGACCCTCACCCAGGCGAAAATCGACACAGAACTTTTGACTCCCCCTGAAACTGAACCGCTAACAGCCTACGGTTGACAGGAAGTCCCACTGAGAAGAACAGGTGATTAACATATATTTTGTAGGTTACACATTATTTGTACATATATAAATATACGTGTATGTATACACACATACATACGTACACACACACACACACACACACACACACAGCGTTGTCAAAATAAAGCTGGAGCAAAGGAAACGTTATGAACAGAACCCTGAGAGAAAATACAGACACGACACCGTGCTGTATTTATCAAAAAGAACTGTGTATGAGTGGACCCACGCCGTTCAAACTGTGCTGTTCAAAGGTTCGCTGTATGTCCAAAGTATATTTAAATAGCAACTGAGATATGGAATCTGGGTTTCAGCTCAAGTTCACCTCACTAAAAAGCTAGAGTTGTTTCTGTTCAGGCAGGCCCCAGGCATCCAGTCATTAGTCAGGAATGATGGTGAACTCTGGTATCATGTAGGTACTTGAGATGCTTTGTTCTATATATAAACACAAAGCAAGATTTCTCGACCGTAGCACTACTGACATTGGGGTTGGAAAAGTCCTTGTTTGGGGGCTGCCCTCGTACATCATAGGAAGTTAAGTGGCATCCCCACTGGCCACGTATCAGGTACTGGGGCCCAGGGGCTAATTCTTAAGCTACAGAGAAAGGGGAAACTTGAGGCCAGAGTCACTCCCTCGTCTCAGCTCCAGAGGGAACCACGACACCGACTCTGACCTGTCAGACGGCTGTTCGACGGGAAACGAAAGATAACGCCAGCTGAAATGCCAAAACTAAGGAAGGAGTAACCAGGTGTAATTCAAATGTTCACAACCTTGGGGCGCCTGGGTGGCGCAGTCGGTTAAGCGTCCGACTTCAGCCAGGTCACGATCTCGCGGTCCGTGAGTTCGAGCCCCGCGTCGGGCTCTGGGCCGATGGCTCGGAGCCTGGAGCCTGTTTCCGATTCTGTGTCTCCCTCTCTCTCTGCCCCTCCCCCGTTCATGCTCTGTCTCTCTCTGTCCCAAAAATAAATAAAAAACGTTGAAAAAAAAATTTAAAAAAAAAAATGTTCACAACCTTACACACCTTCTTATAGAACGCTTTCACTTAGAACTAATTAAAATTAATATATGGCACACTTTGAAAGACACCAAAAACTCAGCTTTATGAATTAGTAAATTAACTGCCACTATGATTTAGTAAAATACATGTGAATGTATACATGGAGAATCCACAAAGAGCCTTTCCTTTTCTTGGAAAATTTATACACGGAGCACCTTTTCGTATTAGATACATTTTAAAGCTTCTAAAGTTCCACTGTAACCTTTCCTTTTCAGAAAAGTTTGGTGACTTTCCTGATCCAGGAACAAGCACTGCTTATATCCACACTGGCCACTGATGAAGTCAGATCCACTCAAACCGTACTTCAGTGATACTCTGAACAAAGAGAGACAGTGGACTGGAATCGCAACGCCTTTTAACTTAAAAAGCGCAATGTTTAAGCATCCGTAATAAAAGGTGAAGTGAACACTTCCGCTATCGATTTCCCTTTCCTTCTCACTCTTCAACGTACATTTAAGCGGTAACCAGCCACTCACCTGGATGACCTTATAGAAGTAGGCGTACTGCCGGGCTGTGTTCTTATACTGGCTGAAGACATCATGTATGGCTTGTGTGGACTGAAGGTCCCGAACTTCATCCTCTTCAAAGTAGAGAGGAGTGTCATATTCGCTGGGGAGGGTCTGAATGTAGGGCTGCCAGAAAGAGTTAGGGTCGGCTCGCTCACACAGCAGATGAAAGGCCAGTGTGATATTTCCCATAGCTTGAAGAATCCGGTCTTGAGAATATAAGGGCCCTGAATTAACCCAGACGTTAACAGCGTTATGTTCCACAAAGTGCCTTAAAAGGTATTCATTCAAAATATATATTCAAGGTACAGAAATAACCGGAAAGCCTTGTAATATTTAAGTTAACATGCACCTTTCTTCTGAAGATTAAAAGCATGGAAAACAGTATGAATTTGGTGGACTATTTCACTAGTTTGAGAAAACATCCAAATACGGTCCTTAGAACTACAAAATAAAATTTCATATTTTTATCGTTTGTACTTTGCCTTGAACGAGTCAGAAATTATTCTCACCCAACACTGAATTTTTAGCAGATTCAACGGTCATTAGTAATTTTCGTGGAACCCACAAAAATAATTCTTCTGCCTAGGAGGAAAAAAAATAAGAAAATCATAGAATCATCAAAACATGTAACAATCGTCAGCCCAAACTTCATCTATGGTCAGAAACCCAATTACACAGGAAATACTATTGAAGGCTGCATATTAGCACTTCATTTTTAATCATCAAATATGTTTTTAAATGTAAGCATTTATGGTGCAAACAAATAGAAGCAGGGTTTAAAATCCTACTTCCAACAGAAACACTGACTTTACATACTGAGAAAACAAATAAAAAATGGGACTTTCAACTTTATGGCAAACATAGCGATTTGGGGTGGCACACAAAACTCTTAATTCTTTGCTGTACTTTTTTTTTTTTTAATTTTTTTTTTTTTAATGTTTATTTATTTTTGAGACAGAGAGAGACAGAGCATGAACAGGGGAGGGGCAGAGAGAGAGGGAGACACAGAATCTGAAACAGGCTTCCAGGCTCTGAGCTGTCAGCACAGAGCCCGACGTGGGGCTCAAACTCACGGACCGCGAGATCGTGACCTGAGCCGAAGTCGGCCGCTTAACCGACTGAGCCACCCAGGCGCCCCACTTTGCTGTACTTTTAAGTTCTAAAAACAAAACAAACAAAAATTTCTCTCCAACAAAAACTTGACTCTGTCAATATGAATTGTTCTTGCCATTGAATTTCTGAGGCCAGAGTAACATTCCTTTCTCTGCATGCTTGTCTTTAAGAAGCACAATAAGGGGCGCCTGGGTGGCTCAGTCAATGAAGCATCTGACTTCAGTTCAGGTCATGATCTCACAGTTTGTTGGGTAAAGCCCTGCGTCGGGCTCTGTGCTGACAGCTCAGAGCCTGGAGCCTGCTTCGGATTCTGTGTCTCCCTCTTTCTCTGCCCCTACCCTGCTCACGCTTCGTCTCTCTCTCTCTCTCAAAGATGAATAAATGTTAAAAATAATAATAATAATAATAATAATAATAGAAATAAAGCACAATGATAACCAGCAAACACACAAGTCCCTAAGACATGTTTTGGTTTACTGAATTTCTTCTCCAAAGCGTTACCTCATCCTTTGCCAGCACGTGAGGTCTCTTTTTGGTACGTTCTGCATACGTATCTATGTTGCTTAAAACATGCACATAGTGACTGCGGTAATGACATGGGTGTATGCTTATGTCCAACCCATCAAAATGTAAGCATTAGATACGTGCAGTTTTTTTAATCAATTAGACCTCAATAAAACTTAAAAAAATGCACACAGTGAAAACAGACCACAGCTAAGATACTCGGGGTGGCATCTATACAAATGATGTTTCTCCTCTGATGCAAGAGAAGACTGTGCGACACCCTGGATACTAGGGGCCTCCGCCCAAAGTCAACCATTTAACTATGTTTCCGTGTGTCTCCTTCCTTACTATAGATTATAAGCATCATGAAGGAAGAGACCTTGGGATTTTTTTTTTCCTTTGGAAGGCTGGTATGATAACGAGCAAGGGAGGATTCACATACTACACACTTAATAGTGTCAAATAAACCAGTCTACGCTGTATCACTGTATCAATGAAGGCTAACTACAACTTGACCAAAAATGCTGCCTGAGGTTTGAGGGGCCCGAATAAGTAACAGTCACTTCCTCCATGCACGTTCTGAACCCACTGAGAGAGACACAAGACTACAACAGATGGTCACCCAAAATATCACCTACTGAATCCCAAAATTAGACAGACTCCCCCACCTAGTTCCAGGCAGAACTGGAGCCCCACGGGCCTCCCCACGTGCCGCCTGCCCCTGTAAAGCTTACATAGTGGAGAGAGCACAGCGGAAGGGATGCACGTGGGCAAGCAGCTCCCACCACGAAAGAGGCCACGGCCAGCTCCTTCGCCCCAAGTCATCAGATTAAGCTATGCCTCCTGAGAGAGGCGAGTGAGGGGCAGAGAGAGGCTGGGAATGTCGGGGTGCGGCTGCTGCTTTCTTCTGGAAGGAAGGACCCAGAGCAGAGGAAAAGCATTTGTCCCTTTGAGCAGACTGTACTGCCCTTCCTCCTTTCCGTTCTGCTCTGGCCGTGAGGCTTCAGCAGGTGGCACCACCAAGCACTCAGTCACCTTCGCCAGAAAACCAGTAAGCACCCGACACTGCCCGCCCTCCGCCCCACAGCCACTCTATCGCAGGCCCTGTGGGCTCCCCCTCCTAACCAACCTGAGCCCACATCCTTCCGTTCAAGTCTCGAACTCCTCTGAGGCTTGTTCTGTGACCTCCTAACAGAGGCTCTGAAACATGAACTGACTTGCCCCAGGTCACTGGTTAGCAGTGTGGCTCCCAGGGAGGACAGACAGGAAGGGGCTGCCTCGAACACGGGCAAGGCTCTTCCGGGCCCCCGGTCAGCCTGGAGACCCCGCAGCAGGTCATGGAGTGCTGGCGGTAGGCTGCCTGTTCGCCTAAGAGGTCAGGGCAAGCCCAGGCACCTGACTGCACGTCTCGTCCCCGCACGGCAGCACAATCCAAGCACACGGAGGGCCCCCCGGACGAAGGGATCAAAACTCACCTTGATGTCTCTTGTTGCTCTCAAACCAAAGCCCTCTTCTTTGAAGTTGACCATTTCAAAACCCTCGACAGAGGCTCCATTTTCAGAGGCCCACTTCATTAGGTCGGGAAAGTAGTCTTCTCTTTTTCCATCAAAAGTAACAGACAGACCTGTATCAATTCCATGTGTTAGAAAACAAGAGCTACATTTAGGATCTATGGTTATTCCTTCTGCTCTCGGAAACTAAAAAAACATACACTGGAAATAGTGATAACGCTCCAATCTTGAAGTCAAAACTCATCACCAGAGAGAGGTGGTCACCACACCTACAGAAGTGACCATTTTGTAATGTATGGAATATCCAATCCCTATGTCACACGCCTGACACTAATACAATATCACGTCAGTTATGCTTTAGTGAAAAACTTTAAAAAGAAAAGCTTAAAAAATAGACAAATTGGCTTAAAATTTTTTAAGTACAGTAAATTGGAAAAGGCGGAATTCATACAATGTTCTCGGATTACAGCATAATCAAATTGGAAATCAACAAAAGGAAAAGATCTCGAAAATCCCCAAATAGTTGGAAGTTAAATGGGACACTTCTAAATAACACACGGGCAAAAGGAGAAATCACAAGGAAAGAAAAACAGAACAAACCTAATCACCGAACAGTCCCAGTACATAACCTGACCAGTGACAAAGAGGCGCGTTACGCCCCTAGCCCCTGGCGGTTACAGGGATGCGCTTGCTGTCACAGGACTGCTGACTGAGGAGCTCCAGGAGGCGAGGCCCTGGCAGGGGGCGCAGGGGCTTCACCACCTCAGTCGTAAGAGCAGCCCCCCCACCCCGAGTGCAGCGTGCCAGGTCTCATCCGCAGCTTTGCTTTAGCAAAATTCCCAGGGAGACAGAAATCGGCAGCTGGCACGGGCACAGGAGGCACGTGTAGGGCTGGGCGCTACAGGCCTGGTCCTCAGGACGCAGGACCAGACGGTCTTGCACAATTCTGTCCAATGATCTGCATGAGGTGGACCATACGTATCACCACAGATAAAACAAATGTAACGCCGTGTTTCTAAAAATTCAAGTGGCCTGATACCATTTACGCAAATTTTGAAAATACCACTTACGACCATGTATTTTTATGGGGTTATGCGTGAAGTGGAAAAATATTCTCAGCAAAGACCAACTCCAGAGGGCAAGAAGGGAAGGCGACAGAAGCATGGGGCTTCAGCTCTGACCGCAGCGTGTATTTCTCAAAAACAATGAAAACAAAACACAGGATGGAGGGAGGGACAGGGTCAGACCAGCAGGTGGGAAGGAGGGGGAACCCAGCTTGGGGGACTGATCCAGTCTGGGTGGGAGATTCTTCGGCGTTGTTGTGTTATTTTTTGGCCTTTTCAGCATGTTTGAAATATTCAAAGACCTGAAGAGCCATGCTTTTTTCCAAAGCCGGGAAGAACCACTATTTGATGAATAAAGGGAGAAGAACGGGAGCTTCGAAAACGTCAGGAGCAAGGCGTGGAGTCCAGCCCAGGTGCCTGGAGTCACGTCACCGGGACATGGTCAATGGTCCCCTGGGTCTGTGAAGCAGGACGGCCGGGGGCCGTGCTGCACCACCATGGACACGCAGGAGACTCGACTGTGTACGGATGCTCTTAGACAGAAGTCCCTCTTCGCTGAGAACTCAGAACGCTCTCACCTTCATGTCAGTCGTAGTTAGCAGATTCTGCTGACAACAGACACTCAGGACGTATGAAACTTGTTCAGCTATCCACTGGGTGAACCAGGATCAGCACAGTCTACCACTTGGTGCAAATAAACACATTATAAAGGAACCTGTCACCATCTGGGGCCCGAGACCATCTAACCTAAAGCCCGGAGGTTCGCAGAATTACACAGGACAGCAATGAAACTACCACTATGGAGAGCAAATAAAAAAACAAACCCTCTTCTGATTCACTTTCAGGGCAATGTACAAAAACGGGGTCTAAGAAGGTTCTTCTCACCCTTTAAAATGCAGGCTCCTTGTGTTTTTCCCTGCTACCTCCCATGTGGCCCTGCATACCAATCTTTTATTTTTTGTGCTTTATAGAACTAAGACAATAGGCATATTGAATAGGCTTTTTCAAACTGACACTTGGCCCTGTCCCTGGCCTGGCTGAGAATCATTAAGACACCTGCTGAACACACCCTGTAAAAACACTGCTTTGGATATATAACTTCGCCTCTTATTTAACCAAGATCTGTTTGAGTTCATTGTTTGACTTCGATTAGTGCGTATTTGTGTGTTGATCACTCATGGCATTGTGTACCGACCTCAAACCCTAAAGGAAACACACTACAGAAAAACGGCTCTAAACAGAGATTTCATAAAATACAAACAAAAGTCGTGTCACCTTAGCCCCTGCATATGAGCACTTTTCCCCTATAGCCGAACATTCTCACTCCTTCCAAAGCCGGCAGCCACACCTCAGAAATGGGAGAGGTCCTGGGACAGCTGCCCCGCGCATCTCTCCCTAACTCCGGGCCCCTTCGCAGTGACCTTCCGCAGGCAGGAATGACGCCGGGTCCTTCACTGCCCTTATAAGCTTTCTGACCTGTGCCAAGTCCCTCCACGATTTTATTCAAATACGATTACTGTTCTAGAAAATGTACCTTTTTGTTTTTTCCGTATTTTCTCGACGAGAGACCGGATCTGCACGTACTCCTCCCATTCCTTCCCCGGGCCGGGCGCGGGGCTACTGCACCCTGGAACACAAACGTCATGGCACTCAAACACTGTTTGCTTTCAACTTAGCCGGTCAGGCTTCAGCACAAAGAGGATTTGGGTTTTGTTGCCCCTGCTGCTTTACTTTTAATTTTTTTTTTAAGTTTATTCATTTATCTTGAGAGAGAACTGAGAGAGAGGCAGAGAGGGAGAGCAGGGGAGGGGCAAAGGGGGGGGGTAGGGAGAGAGAGAATCCCAAGCAGGCTCCATGCTGCCAGTGCAGAACCCAACGTGGGGCTCAAACCCATTAACTGTGAGATCGTGACCTGAGCCGAAACCAAGAGCTGGACACGTAACTGATACCCACGTGTCCCTACCATTTTTTTAAAGTAGGCGTCATGCCCACCATGGGGCTTGAACTCACGTCCTCGAGGTCAAGAGTCGCACATTCCCCCCAAATGAGCCAGTCAGGCACCCCCCTGCTGGCTCACTTTTAAAGGACAAAGATACCACAGCCACGATGATAACCGTGACAGGTATAAATCAGGCATACTTTTCAAAGCATATAAACCCTCTGAAACCATCCACATGCTTATTAACCTGGGGCCCCGAACCTAAGTGTGAGCACTGAACTTGCACTGACGGATGGTCCTCAGAATACACCTGTATGTGGGGAAATCTAAAAAGCTAGGCTATGATGCAAAGCATTTCCCTTTCCCTAAAAACTCTTCTAGGGGATTAAAAAAAAAAAAAAAAAAAAAAGGCAACCTTAAAAGTCAACGTTTCTTTCTAGTTAAGCCCTAGAACAGTGGCTGTCTGAAGGAACCCGTTAAATCGGACATAAGGACAATTACTCAACAAACATTTCACACCCGTGTGTAAGGCTCTATATTAAGCACGCTCTGGAGGAGTCACAAAAGAGACAGCACAGTCACTGCTGAAAAGGAAGCTGAGACTCTGCTGGAGGGGCCAGAAGCGAAAGGCAGCACTCAGACCGGTGCCGGGCGTTTCTGGAGGCTGTGCTCTGGGCACCCGGCCTGTCAGCGAGCTCCTTCCTCTTCAAACAACTGTAGGAGTTTCAAGGGAGCGCACTCTTCCCACGGCCACCCTCGTCCCCTGAGGAAACAGTGTCTGTGGTAAATAACACCACCCAGCCCTAACCACGTTGACTCCTAACTCTTACGGCTAACCAATCACTCTTCCATCGGCAAACACCGACGGAGGCCCCGGAATACAAGACAGGGCCTGTCCACAAGCTGCCCGCCGTCCGGTGGGGGGACAGAGGAGGCAACGGGTCAGCACATCAGGGCTCTGCGGGGGCCCACGCTGTCCACAGGAGCACCCAGGGTGGGACCTGACCCGACTAGCTTGGTACCTGCTGCTGGCAAAGGAGAGACAGTCAAGCGTGCGTTTGGGGTTTGGCCTGTCACATAATCTGAACATACAAGGAAAAGGAGGCAAACGTAGGTAGTTAATAGAGGGACCCCAGCCAAGTTTGAAACCTACATAGCACCAATTTAAATTCACAGTGAAAAAAGGAATTTACCAATTTATACTAACTTACTGAACCAAGTACAGGCACTTAATAGATACTTAATGTCCTTGAACCAAGAAATCGGAAAACTATGACCAAATCCCTAAAACTAAAGGGGAGCCATTCTGACGAGGGAGCAGAGTTCCAACGGTTTGCTCTCTGGGAGGCCCGCTGCACTGGCCTCGCACTGCTGTGGACCCCGAGGCTCACAGGGCTTACGTGGCCTGTCCACGGTGGTCGAGCTGGTCCCTGCCCACCGGGACCCAGGGGAGCCCCTGTCGTGGGCTGCTGCGCTAGAGAAGCTTCACGTACACAGTTTCACCAGGGCCTCATTCCTCCCTACCCACTGTCAATATCCCAGGTTTATTACAGCAGGGGAGAGTGGGGGTCAGAGCAGTTCCAAAAGTTGCCCAGCTCACGTGGCTAATAAGCCAGGATTTGAACCCCAGCCTGTCCCACTTCCCGCCTCACCAGCCCAGAGACTGACCCGTGTGGCCTGAGCATGCAGAGCAGAGAAGCCTCGCAGCCCCACGTGAGGGCGGGGAGGCCAGGGGGGAACTTACTCTGTAACAGCTCACTGGTCAGGTTCAAGGTTTCCTTCGGCGACACACTTGCTGTGGCACCAGTGCCCGATTTCTGCGTTTTCACTCGACTCTTCTTACCCATTTTCTGACTACAGAGAAGAGAGAGAAAAGGCAAAAAGCATTACGTTTCCAAAGAATCAAATCAAATAATGAAACACTGCACAGCAGCAGCCTAGCCTCAAGATGCTAACATTTTACTTCATGTGCGTCATATCCTCAAGTTTCCTTCCAGAAAAAGAGGTGTGACAAGTATTAGTATTTGGAGGCTCTCAAACAAACAAACAAACAAACAAACGAAAAAATCGCTTTACTTTCTGGAAGAAAAGTTCCTTCCTTTTCACCTACAAAAACCATAGTAGAAGCAAATGTTACTCCGGAACTTTTTCAAGTGACACAGATTTTACCGTGCACGCTCCAATGCTTACCCCCCAACACTACACAGAGAAAGATTTTGTATCCACACGTGTAACACAAACCACCATACGGGCGCAAAAACCTATATTCTCTCCCACTTTGCTTTAGAAGAATCATCGCCCGTTGGCAGCAACTGTATCCTGAGCGGTAGATTATGGACAAATGCTGAAGACGTTTGAGAGCTCAAAGACGCTTCGGAGAGGTACTCTAACGCTGCCATTCTGTTTCGCT